>NW_024429199.1:51387657-52090361 GCF_017639785.1 Mesocricetus auratus
TTGGTTTTTCGAGACAGGGTTTCTCTGTGGCTTTGGAGGCTGTCCTGGAACTAGCTCTTGTAGACCAGGCTGGTCTCGAACTCACAGAGATCTACCTGCCTCTGCCTCCCGAGTGCTGGGATTAAAGGCGTGCGCCACCACCGCCCGGCTGGGGAGACTGTTTTTATGATTATAATTTTCCGAGCTTTTATAGCTCATCACTAAATTTTCAGAAACTGCAAACTTTTTAAGATTTTTGTAATTACACCTTAAGTTTATATAATTCACATTTCCTCTACTATTCCAGAAACTTTAATATCTGAAGATGGAATGAAGGAGTGGATGGATTTCATGTGTTCTCAAAACAGGTCATCCTATATATCAGCACTCTGTTTTCTAAGATCAGAGCCCAGGAAATAGAGTTCAGGAGAATGCACATACAAATATCAACAATGGGATCTATAAGGGAAATGAGTAACATTTCAATATAAACAAAAAGCTTATATCAGAAAATATTTCAGTTAGTGAGTAAATTTGCCAGACCCAATCTCAGATTTTACCAAGTAATTATTGTGCAGATAATTTGTTGAAATATTTTTGTGATAAATCTCTGAAATGCCTTTCATATGATTTGTCAACTAATAAAAGGCAAGATGTATGACAATATTAAATCACTAAAGCAGTAATTTTTCTCACTAATTTACAACCATCTATAGGACAGTTTTTTGTTTAACCCATTAAAATAAAAAGTTAAGATTGTAACCATTTTTTAAACTAATCAATCACTGCCATTCGATTACATAAACTAAACAGATACATGAATTCTTCACCTTTAGTATTATTAATATCTAATAACTTAGTATTTCTAAAACTAGCAATTAATTGAAACATAAATGTGTGCTCACCTGCAATGAACAACTTGACTGGAACAAAGCTAATAGCATCATAGGAAACCTGTGCTTATTCTACTTCAAGACTGTCTTATTTAGACTCAATGATTTTTCTTCATGCTACCACCAACTGGAAAATTCACCAAACCTCTCGAGAATCACTGCATAAATAAAGCTGATGTATAAAAGAATATTATACTTCTCATCCCCACTAAGTAGCACCCAATCCTCTATGCTTATCCTAAACTGTCTTCTTAATCTAGCCACCCACTCTAGATACTGAGGAGACACTATCAGTTACTCCAAAGGCTGACACAGCATCCAGTTCAAAGAGCAGAAAAATTACTGCTACTAAGTATATAAATAGGTCAGCCCAAATAGGATCTTGGTAAATCTAGACAGACCAGTTCTTCCCACCAAGTCTCAAGGGCCACAGCAACTTTCCCTAACCAAACCACAGATTCTTTTTTAGTAACCAAAACTGAATAAGTATTATACTATCTTCACATCATTGTATCAATACCCACTTAAAGAATAGTCTTTCAAGCACTTAGCTCTCCCCAGTCTGTACTTCTAAACTCCATGCAAGTTTTCTCAATCCCTGGATGATGTAATGCTTTTTGGTGATAAATGTTCTGACAACTGTTTTAAAACCTTCCCAAGTAAGTTTCAGCTGTAAGAAACACCATGCCCCCAGCTACAGAGATAACTAAATGAGTAAGAGCACTTGCTGTAAAAACATGAGGATCTGTGTTTGACTCATCAGAATCATTCCTCCCTCTGAAAAAGCTGGGCATGGCCATGAGTGCCTCTAACACTGTAGGAAATAAGACAGGAGGATCCCCAGGATTTGCTGGTTGCCAGTTTAGCCATAATACACAGTGAGCTCTAGATTCAGGGAGACACACACACACACATACACACACACACACACACACACACACACACGAGCACAAAACCAATGACCATAGTCTCCTCTGCTATCAGGAATTTCCTTTATGAAACTTGAGGCAGTTGCCTGGGAAACACTTCCATAAGCCATAATTTGCTATAAGAATGGAACTGCTCGCCGGGCGTTGGTGGCGCACACCTTTAATTCCAGCACTCGGGAGGCAGAGGCAGGCGGATCTCTGTAAGTTCAAGACCAGCCTGGTCTACAAGAGCTAGTTCCAGGACAGCCTCCAAAGCCACAGAGAAAACCCTGTCTCGAAAAACCAAAAAAAAAAAAAAAAAAAAAAAAAAAAAAAAAAGAATGGAACTGCTCATTGCATTATTCTCCATTCTCCTGCTCCTTCAATTGGAGGAAGCCTTCTCTAACTCACCTCATCCCTCATCCCTCATCCCTCATCAGTTGGCCTCCTCCAGTAGAACTCTCTAGTTAAGAGAAAAGTTTAGAACCCTCCCCCAAATCTTCAGAAGTCAAATTTTGTTTCAGTGACTACATTCTGGAAATATGTGGAATGCCCAGGAGGCCTTCCATTAAGCATTCCATATGAGAAGGAAAAGAACTTCAAAGGGTCTCCTGTAATTAAACTTAACACTCCATTGTTATTGGAAACTTCTTTGGAAGCCTCAATTTTATTTGGCAAATGGCTTGGTTCCTAGTTTAGATGCTAAGGTTGAAATTGAAATCAATTGACTCTTTGTTCAACCATAAGCACCAACAGCAAAGTGAAACAAATCAAACAATAAGAACGGGAAAAGATTGCTATCATGGTAGAAAAGAGTGACTATAGTCTTGTCTATATTTTGTTCTCTTCAAATGCAGAATATTCTAGACACTAAATAGCCCTACCTTAAAGTGACTGACCAGAATAGATGAAGGCAGTACAGTTAAATTCCTAGGAAATGCTTTCTATTTCCTGCCAGTACCTTCATCCCTTGATGATGACCCTGCCATCGACACAAGAGCCCTTCCTGTTGTTACTTTCAATGCTTTACACTAGAGTAACAAGTAACATTCTCTATAAAGGTCACTAGACATAAAAAGAGTTATGACACCATAGGGGCTCCAAAATTTCCCACCATTCATATTCCTGGTCTTCCATTAATGGAAAGTGTACTATAAAGGGGCACAGGGGTGGGGGAACGTAGGTGAAGTGGGGATGGTAGGTCCTTACCAAAAGCTCAACTTCAGCCCCATACAGTTTTCCAGATTCCAAGTAACTGCCAGAACACAGCTACACCACACACAACTAAACTGACAGGAACCATAGTCCTAATCTGGCTTTATTCCAAAATCCAGGGTAATCTCGGTTAAATTTTGGAGAAGATAAAAATGCTGCTTTCTAATAGAGATATTGTGTGACAGTAGTGAAATGTAACCTTGTTAGTGACAAATGTTATATGAACAGATTAGAAAAACAATGAATACTTCTCTCACAACTATTATCTTAGGCCACACTGCATTGCCTTGCCTTTTCTATATTTATACATTTCTATACCAGCATAAAAACTATATTATTTCAGTTCATTTTTTATTTGGGCTAGCATTATTTGATGATAGGTTTTTGAGATTTAGAAGAAAATCTATCTCTAAAGTGACCATTTAAAAGAGGCTGTGTGACTAATTACTGAGCAGGAAATCATCACTAGATTTTCCATATAACTCCTTTTCTTTTTGTTTCTATCTCTTCCAGATTTGAGTTCTCAAAGATCAAACACAGATAAATGACAATCATTGCTATAAGAATTCCTAAAATATGCTGTCTTTGACTCTGTCTTAAGAAACATTTGAAAATTAATACATACTAGCAAAGAATTTTCCTAACACTGCTTCCTAGTTTAAACTGATAAACCAAAAAAAAAAAAAGACCTAAGACCTGTTATTCATAGGATAAAAAGATGGCATCACAATGTTATACTGTTTTACAATGCATACATAATTTATTGTTAAGACTTTCCATTTTAAAAGCTGAAAAACACTTTCAACTGGATACCAACCTAAAAATAAGCATGCCCAATTCTGAAAGACAGGAGATCCCCCTTGTTTGATTAGCACCAATGTACACTAATAAAATGATTTGTATGGAGGCTATATGTAATTCATATAAAAATGACAACCTCTACTAGGCTTTTTGTTATGGCACCTCAATATATCAATGATTTTCCAACCACTAGATTTACTTGTAATCACACCACAAACTAGCATTTGCTAGCAAAACATACACTAAATAATAACAGGAAATTAATTCTTCCCTATGTTTGTAAAGCCTGTATTTGTTTACCTGAAAAACCTCCCCAAACTCTCTTTAAGAGAGTATTTCTAGTAGCTTCAAAATGCAGTCAGAGATTTTCCAGACCTGACCCTGGACCTCCTCAACCAGATTTTGCAATTGAGCCCCAACTTTTAGCATGTCTTAATGCAAATTTATTATGAAATATCACAAATAAATGAGGATAAAGGCACATGGACATCAAATAACTGGCTTTCTTAATCTACTGTCTCTCTCAGAAAACCTGGATAGTTTCCACCAACTTTCTGTGGTGCTGGTAAAGAACCAAGTCACTACTCCTAAAGGTTTCACCTAGACCTGCTGAACAGGATGAGGCAGCTACTGTCAAACCAATCTTAAATACTAGTCAACACATTCCCCTACCCATAAAAAGTCACCAGAGAACCAAAGCCAGACCCATCTTCAGTTTGCTAACAGTCCCTCTCAAGGTCAAGGCCAAAAATATTTCCTGAGTCAAACAGAAATTCCTGGCACTAAAGTCCGTCCTTATAGGCCTTTTCTGGAAACATGAATTTTAAATGGGTTCCAACAGTTATTAACTGGACAGATGAACATAAGATATTTAACACATGAACTCATTACATTACTTTAGGCAGCTGGCTGGGCTCAAGAAAATGAGTCACACCAGCAGCACATTTCACAGAAAATAGGGACATTACAGAAATCAATGAGAACTGAAGGCTGTAATAACAATGCTAAACTCATTTACTTTACAAACTTGTAGACTGATGAATGAACTATTGATAGTATTTTAAGAAAGCCCTGGGTCTATGCAGGGACACACAAGAGCATGTAAATGAGAAAGACTTACTAAAAGAGGGTCAATTTATAACAAAAGCCAATATTAAGCTTCATAAATCATCCAATCACATTCTAAGATGATAAAATAGTCTGTAACGGACTACCTATAGAACTACATGGACATGCTATGCACTCAAAACAACTAAATAAAAAAATGTAGTTTCCGTTACATAATATTTGAAGACACTAGAAAATGCTACAGCAAAAACTTTCTAAAGTTTTGAAGTATCTAGTCCACCTTAAAATCTTCAGAGCCCCTCAGGTTAGCAGTATCCTTGGTGTTGACTTTATATGTTGTAGTTCCTATTTTCCTTGTGAAAGGAGGATGAGTAAGACCACATTAACTCAAACGACATATTGCCAACTAGTTTCCAGCATCAACTGTGAAAATCTGGTAGAGAGAAAAGAATTAGAAATCCAACTTCCTATACGAAAGTTGAACCTCTGCCTATTTATTTTGTTCTCTAGGATTTTTCACTATCCTCCCAAATGAGACAATTTGCAAATACACCTAAAGGAGGGTATTCTATGGGAGGAGAAAAGATTTTAACTTTAAGGAGTGAGAATGTACTTTAAGTCTGTAGGGGAAGGTTCAGTAAATCAACCAGTTTTTAACCTAAGTGACTCATTCTTGTTGTGTAGACATTGTTTTCATTTGGGTGAAATTTAAAATCCTACAAACAAGGGGGCTCCAACAATTCTACCTAGAAGAAAAACCCTTCGGATATCGATTTGCACGGACCTAATACCCGCTTTTAAGCATATTTTACATCCAAGTGCTAGATGGTCTCTATGGTGCCTTTCAGTTCAAATCTTGTTTAATTCTCTGGGAATGTTTACCATACTATTCTTGGAGCCTTGGTAATTACAAATAGAACACAAATGAGAAAAAAAAAGTTCAGAGTTAAAGCTGTCATCATTAAGCCTAATTAAACAGTGAAGACAGAAAGGTGGCAGTAGAATAAAGCATTCTGAATTAGGAAAAAGGAGACCATAATGAGTAGGTCACAGCCCCAGGAATAAAGTTAAAGTTGCACAACAAAGTCGGACAGGGGAGTGGACAGTGGGCAACGTCTCCCCCACCCCCACGCCCCGCGTCCTGTCCCTGAAGTGGCAAGCAAGCCACCTGTCTCCTATTACTTTGATTTTCTACCTACCTGCAGTAACCAACCACACTGGGAATGCATGTCAGCTACAAAGTGGACCCTCCAATTTCAGCAAGTCCTATCGTTTATTAGCCGTTTTCCTACTTGACAGCCCAAAGGGGAACCCACATATTTAACATCAGAAAATGGTGAGACATCTCACCCCTACATTGTGACTCCAGCACTTCTGGCCCAAACAAAAGCCCGTAGAGTGAAAGGCCGTGGCTGTTTTCTAGACGCAGGTTGTTTTGACTTTCACCCCATCACCTAATTGACAACAGGGACTGATACTCGATGGGTCTCTGACTAGGAGACCAACGGGTAAAAAAAAAAAAGCTTGGTCGTCTGGCGGAGTGCTTCAGCAGTAGCCGAGAGAAAGGTGGCAATATACGGGCGGCACCTTCGCCGCACGCAGCAGTACCAGCCAGCCTCGGATAAGTTTCCTTCCCTGCGGTGCAACTAAATCACGCTGCCAGCCCCGCGGCCCCACCCCGCCCTATTACGGAAAGGCATGCGAGCAGCTCGCTGAAGGACGGGCGGACAGCTCCAGGCTCCCCAGCACGAGTTGGCTTTCTCCCGGGCACCGCTTATCCGGACCGTGGCCGCCTCCCCGGGAACGAACCCGGTTGCCAACTTTGCGGCCGCCCCCTCCTCCGCGCAAGCATCCCAAACTTTGCCACGGCCTCACCTGGCGGGCTCGATGGGGGTCCCCGGGAGCGGGCTGACCTTCATGCCCGCCCTAGCTGCCCCTGGCCCCTAAGCCGCCCCCACCCCTCCTGGGAAATCTTAGGCGGGGTACGCCCGGCAGCCCGACACACGCCGTGCCACACCTGATTCCCCTCTAGACCCTGAAGAAAGCCCGAGAATCCGCGTCTCCGGCTAGCGACTCACCATTGGTAAAGGACTCCATCTTCGCCCCGCCGCGGGTCCTCACCAGCCAAGCGCCCCAGGCTTCCTACTACGAGAGCTGAAGCGGCCCTGCCCGACTGAGCATGCCCAGCGAGGCCTCCGAGGGCTGTCGGGGAGGTGCGGCGAGAGGCGGCGCCGCTCCCCCCCCGCGCGGCAACAACACCTTCGTTCCGGGTTTTCGCAACTACTGCAAAAAGACCCACTGAGGCGTGGACGCCAGAGCGCAGCAGCTCAGCCCCTGGCCCACTCGGCTAAGAGGCGGGGGAGGGCGGGGCGGGTTGGGGCGGGGCCTCTGCAAGCCCCGCCCCCAGCGGCATACTTAGTGGGGGGGGGCCCCCGCCGAGCTCTCCGCCGCCGCAGAGCTGTTACCCCGGTTCCGACAGCTGATGCACCTACTGCGTTCGGCTGTGTTCCGGGTGCGGCAACCCCAGTACTGAGCCCGGAAACGCGGCCGGTGGTGACCGGTGGGTAGCGGAGGGGCTGCCGCTACACTCGCGGTCTGAAAGCTGGGCAGAGCCGGGGAGCATCGGTCTCTGCCGTAGGCCAGACCTCCCCCCCGCCCCGGGCAGCTCTCTTCCTAACCGCTGGGGCGAGCCCTGCGGCGCTGGTCGGCAGGACTTCCTTCCCGAAGAAGAGCGCCTCGCTGCAGCCTCTCCAAAACGCCCGACGCAAGGGAGGCAGGGAGGGGCTCCGCCTAGCTCTGTGCTTTTGGCTCTGGGCCCGGCTCGGAGATGAGAGCAGATCCTAAAACCCGGCGCGGGATACAGGAGGACGGACCGTGCTCCAAGCGGTGTGGGCAGAGGCCCGCCATCCTGGCCCGGTCCTAACTCGACACCTGCGATTCCCTTGCTCACAGCCTTCGGGGCGCAAGGCCTGACCCCGCAAAGCTAGACCAGAGGGAGCTAAATTTCCCCCTTCTCTCCCCCCTCCCCGCCAGGACTCGGAGCTGTTGCCTGGGGCCCCTAGTCCCTATTGTTTCCGGTGCCAAATCAGGGCAGCCCCCACCAGCCAAAGAGACGGAGAGCCCCAGGGAAGGCACTCAAGGGTGTTTGCTCGTGCCTCCCCGACCGCGGGGCGCCAGCACCCGGCGGTGAGGCCTCAGTCCTTCCCAGCAGCAGTCACAACTCCCCCCCCCACCCCGCCCGCGCACAGCCGTGGCCCCTGCAGCTACTTGGCTCGGCCTTGGGCCTCACGGTGCTAGCCAACTGTCACACACTCCTCCCAGGCTGTCAACCCTGGCGTCTGGTGCAAACAAATACGGGCTTGCACAAACATCTTAGGCAAAAGAGGGGGAAGACAACGATGTTGTTCGACCGATAAGGAAATTCGAATTACGTTCAAAGAAGTAAAACCGATGTGCAACCCCACTCCTGATTTACAACGTCCTATGAATACCACCTGTACTTGGAGTAACCTCTCAATATGCCCGTCCTTTGCTGTGCTTTCCCCTGAGGTCTTCATGAGCTTCCTAGAAGTTGCCAAGTAGCAACGTTAGTCATTCCTTTATGAAAAGTTCCTTGAAAAACAGTTCCACAGTTAGGTGTTTTGTTTGCTTACTTCTTCCTGTCATTTTCTTAGCTCAAATGTCACCCCTGCTGAGAATCCTCTGGCCACACACCTAAAATAGCAACAAGCACAGTAGACTATAAAGATTTCTCCTGCTGTTTTCTTCATAGCACTTCATAGCTGCCAAAAACATTATTATTTATCAGCCTTCCTCTTAAGAATGCAAGTTTGACAGGGCAGCCTTTTGCCTTCGTTTTTCTAGGGCTTTGTGTCCTACTTCCTAAATATTTTAAATACCTACACTATGGTGTTTAGAGTTCTAATTTACTGCCCCATATTGGAACCTTTCCAGTGAATGTCTTTACATTGAGTGTCTCCAATGGGTTGGTTTGTGGTCAATACAGAGAAAATGTTCATCGCATCGTATCTCAGCGCTGCTTCCGTCTTTTCACTGTGTGAAAGATGGGCTGAGCCCTTAGACTAGTCCCGGTCTCAGAGCAATTCAGAACCAAAAATAGAAAGTGAAACATAAGAACTCTTGATTTAATGGATTTTGTTGAAACGAGCCTGGTTCACATTAGTATTGCTTAAATCAGAAACTCCTCCCTTGTCAGGTCATTTTATGTTCCTTTGGTGTTATTTTTGTTGCCAGAGAACTCAGTAGCAAAGATATTTAAAACTCCACAGCTTGTTAAATCACCTCACCTCACCTGTAAGTTTACAGTCTATCATGCTTTTAAGTGTGAATCACATTATCTTGGGTTTTGTTTTAAATGTTTCTGGCTCTGAAGACTTTGTGGTAAAGTGCTTCACAATTTGCATTCATAAATTTTCGGGAACCAAGAGATGTCTTTGACAAGGAGGCTGTCTCTTTACCAGCCTCTTGCATATATCATCTCTACTATTCAGGAGTATAAGCAAAGGCACTGAGAACCATCTTAGCCTTAGAGCTTTGTTTTAAAAGCAAACAGTAAATAAAACCAACATGTTTTAGAATCCTGCCTAGCCTTATAAGACTAACAGTGAATTTTGTTCTGTCAAATACTGTTTTATATTTGACTTTGTAAAGTCTTTTTGAGGGGAAATGATTACAGAGGTTTTGCTCTTGCAATCTATTATATTTCTATCTTTAATGCTTTCTTTCTTCCACACAGATTCTCCTCTTTATTTTAAGGGTCTAACACTTAAACGGTTATTACAAAGTTACTGTTTATTACCAGAGGAGGCAGGGTGACATTATCTAATACATTTCTTACCATTTGCAGAACCATCACTGCATACTATTTAACATTTAAATTACAACACAGAAAAAATATTAATAGCTTCAAATGAAAAATATTAGCACCCTGGATAACATGTTTATAAAGAAAAAAGGTGGGCGCATAAATTATTACAGCCATTGTGGAAAATAGCATCGAGCATCCCCAGGATACTATAAATAGATACATGCTAGAATCTTGCTGTATTGTTTCTAGATGTATATCCAAAGGAAATTCTATCTGCTTTTCAAAGAGGTATCATAACACCCATGCTTTTCTGCTAAGATTAGGAATCAAAACTAGATACCCAGCAATGTATGTGTGTGTGTGTGTGTGTGTGTGCATGATTGTCACTCAGAAATAAAAAGAAATATCCTACCATCTATAGCAAATGGTGTTGCAGAATAGTTGTTTAACTATGTAAAGATGTGTTGTATCTGTTTATTTATATAAAGATGTGTTGCTGTTTCTCTTTGCCTGCCTAAGGCACCTGATTGGTCTAATAAAAAGCTAAATGGTCAGTATCAAGGTAGGCAATATAGGCAGGACTTCTGCGCAGGAAGAATTAAGTGTCGTGCCCAAGTTGCAAAGTCTCCAGAGACCACCAGGAAGACAGACTCACTAAACTGCAAAAGCAAGGTTTAATGATTGTTCATCCAACCATGACAGGGACTCAGCCTGGCTAGCTGTCTCGCAGCCTCCAGAGGAAGTGAAGTTCCCTATCTACTGCTAGGTTTTATAAACAAAATTTACAGGATTACATCAGTAGATACGGGTTGGTTTCTGATTGGTTGACATTTGGGAACAATCAGGAGAATTTCTTCAAGTCATACTTTGGCATGAAATACCTGTGCCAATTATTTTCATTGGTCAGTGCTGAGAGGGAACATTCTGTGGTTTCTATGGCATTGTCTTATTACTTGCAGGTGACCTGTTGTACGTAGATACCAATAGTTTCTAGAACTATATCCTGGAGACTACAGGGGAGGTTTTGGTCCCCCCTGGAGTTTCTTTTGTGGCCAAACAGTTCCCAGGAACCAAGCATCTAGGAGGCTGATGGGGGGCGGGGGTCTGCAGTTTCTTTGTATGCAGTTTTGGCCCTAGACTCTGAGAGGCCAGAGGATCTGGAGTTTCCTTGTGTCAGAGGCCTACATGTCTCTTCTGTAGC
Organism: Mesocricetus auratus; assembly: GCF_017639785.1. Taxonomy (NCBI): domain Eukaryota; kingdom Metazoa; phylum Chordata; class Mammalia; order Rodentia; family Cricetidae; genus Mesocricetus; species Mesocricetus auratus. The sequence continues at coordinate 51,398,551 of NW_024429199.1, forward strand.
CTGTTATGGCTACTAAAGCAAGGGGCTGAGTGAGGGTCTGGTCCCTTTATTTCTAAATTATTAGAAGTGAAGCCCTTGGGTTTAGTTCACCCCTTTCATTGAGTAGAAGGAGGAATTAGGCTCAGGGGAAGAAAGAAAAGTGATGCCAGGGAGACTCCAAGGGCCAGACAGTCAGGGAGGGAGGAAGCAGAAAAGTAGACATACCAAATAAAAGAAAGATAAAAAAGCTCTGAGGCAAAACGTAGATGAATAGAAACAGGTTACATTAAAAGAGCTAGTGGGATATACCTAAGGTAAGGCCCATCCTTCATAATTAATAATAAGTCTCCATGTCTTTATTTGGGAGTTGGCAGCCCAAAGAAAATTCCAGCTATAAAATGGATAGTATTTGAAGATATTATGTTAATTTAAGGTAAAAACAGAATGGCAAAAAACAATATATTTTATTCTCTTTATTATTATTACTATTGATTTTGATTTTTCAAGACAGAGTTTCTCTGAGTAGACCTGCCTGTTCTGGAACTTACTCTGTAGACCAGGCTGACCTCCAACTCAGGGATCTACTGCCTCTGCCTCCCGAGTGCTGGGATTAAAGGTGTGTGCATCTCTGATATTAGCAAGAGGATTCATCCAATTTTAAAAAGGGTTTATCAGAAAGGAATAGCTACCTACTAGTTCAGCTACTTTGAACAACAAAATCCAAAGCCCCTGAACCAAAATAGTTAGTGTTAAATTTCAAACCCAGGACAAACAGCTGAGGTTGTTTCACATATCAAAGCCCACCTGGCTGCCAGCATCTCTCAGTCCCTACCTGCTACAGGGGTTACACTGCCCTTCCCCCAGAGTCTCTTCCCTATATAATCCTGACATTTTACTTACCTGTCCCCATTTTAGATCTTTGGCCTCCTGGCTGCTGCAACTGAAGTTCCCCTCTCTCCCCTCTCCCTTCCTATCTTCCTCTCCGATGTGGCCCAACTCAGTCTGGTCATGTCTGGTCTGGACTCTCCCAGATGTCCCTGTTCCTGCCGCTGACTATGTCTCCTTTTAATCTACAATAAACTTTCTTCTTCACCATACCTAGGAGCAGTCATGTTCATTTATTTTCCCTTTTCTTTCTTTATTTTTTTCATTCAATAAGAAAATCTGTCCTTATGCAGAAGGAATCCAGAAACACGTTGATCCTTTACACAGCAGGACAGCTTCACCAGGATCCCAACTGCTCATTCTGCCCTTCTATTAGAGTGATGATTTTTCTGAAAGTCTGTCATGTGAAACTTCAAGACGGCAGGCAGAAGAAGGGACTTTCATGTCTCTTTTTTGAGAACAAGAAAACGTTCCTCAAAAAAACCTCAGAATTCTTATGTCTCATTTGCTAAATCTGTATTTTGTGCATTTCTAAAGAAACCACTAGAAACAAAAAGGTTCCTTAGACAATAGTCTTGAAGGGCTGAGGTTAGAGTTTACCTTCTTTGTTTCATGTAAGGGAAGGGTGAGGTTATTTGAATTAAAATTATGTCCACTATTTTGATAGTTTCTGTGTCCTATGATACTTATACAGGAAGAATATTAAGACAGAGCTCCTCAGTGCAATGTAAATTTGCACATAATAATATACTATAATATAAATAAGAAATACAATAAAGATTACAAACCAAGACATACTATATGACTAGACCTTGAATTTTGATATAATGTAACTACTAAAAAATGAAAAAGTAAACCTAACTTTCATAAGAAGCATCAGTATTAGATTGCTAGGACTACTGTGAAGGCCACTGAAATCTGCATGACTTTGTGGAATTTGTTGTATCATACTTCTAGAGGATATAAGTCCAAATTCCAGGTATTGTCAAGGACAGGTGCCCTTGGAAGGCACTAGAGAAAGATATGTTTCAGCACTGTCTTCTAGGTACTAGTAGTTTCTTGACTTGTGATAGGATAACCCCTGTGGGTAGCAGGCTTTATTGGACAGCCAGCCCCCAAATCATGGCACAGAGACTCATTATTAGTTATGAATGCTTGGCCTTAGTTTAGGCTTACCCCAGTAGCTCTTATAACTTATTTTAACGTTTCTCTTCATCCACATTTTGCCTCTGGCCTTTTTTACCTTTCTTTCCTTCTGTATGTCCTACTTTCCTGCTTCCTCTGTGTCTGACTGACTGGTGGCTGCCTGGCTGGTTGGCCCCAGGCATCTCCCTCTCTTTATCCCTCATCCTTTCCTCCTCTGTCCTCTCAAGCCTCAATTCCTCCTACAACTTATTCTCTCTGCCCACCAGCCCCACCTATCCTTCTATTGCCTAGATATTGTTCATTCATCTTATTATTAGACCAATCAGTTGCCTTATGCAGGCAAAACAGCACATGCTTACATAGTTAAACAAACGCAGCATAAACAAATGTAGCACATTTTTGCCTAGCTAAAGTAATATTCCACAACACCTGTGTTCACATGGCATTCTCCCTGAATGCACAAGTGTCTACGTTTACCCCTTCTTAGAAGGATTCCAGTGGAGGGGTGGGAATGGGAGAGGGACCTGGGCTTGCTTGTGAAGCAACCTCGTTTCTTATCTAAATTTAAACTGAAAAATAAAATATAAAAAATAAATAAATAAAATAAAAAATAAAAAAAGGAAAAAAAAGGATTCCAATCACATTAGATTGCTAGCCAGAAGAATTCCCTTATCCCAGCCTTTCTTAATTTTTGAGTCATAAAAGAGTGTTCTTTTTCCCAAATTCAACTCAAAACATTAGTGATAGATTAGACTTTCCAAAATCAGTGTCCTAAAGGGAAATACAATTTTTAAACTGAGAAGTAGTGTTCTTTTATCTTTTCTGATTACTTTATAATGAGTTTACAGCATAAACTAGACTATTGTTTGGACAAATAGAGGGACATCTTATACAGTGTTGTTATGGGAACTTCTCACGGAGAAATGCATCTGAAATATTATTGAATTTAAAAATATGGCATAATTCAAGAGGAAGATACAGAAAATTGTGTGATTGATGTGTAAAATTTTCTACTTGCACTGAAAGTAGAAAATTAGCTTATCAACCTGAAAACATAGGAGACAATTGAAATATTTGTGGATAGAAGAATAAATTAGTAAAAGATCTGGGACTTATGGCTGGGAACTAAAATTTACAGTAAGTGAGAAATAGAAAATTTTCTGTACTTTAATTATGTTCACAGCTTTCAGACTTTCTAAACATTCATCCCTATAAATATTGGGAAACCTCTTGATTCAAATCCTGGACAGATGATCTTGATTTTTTACTACCAGCTTCCTTACTATATTATAATGTTTATTAAAAATCAGCTCTTCCGTGAGTGGTGGCACACACCTTTAATCCCAACACTCGGGAGGCAGAGGGAGATGGATCTCTGTGAGTTTGAGACCAGCCTGGTCTACAAGAGCTAGTTCCAGGACAGCTTCCAAAGCCACAGAGAAACCCTGTCTGGAAAAAAAAATCAGCCCTTAGAGGCTCAACACTGTGAATTAACTTCTGTTCCAAGGAGTTTTTTTATGTAAAAATGTTAAGCATATATAAATTAGAATCTAGATTACGATGGCTTCTGGTAATACTCTGATCTAGGTTCCCTGATGGAATTTCTTGCTAAAAATGAAGCATAAATTGAAATTTGTTTTGACATATTGATGCTCTGAATTGTTAGTACAAAATCACTGTGAGTCAAATGAAGACAGGAATGGAAGGGAAAGATCCAAAGCCAGAGGGCAACTTTTGCCTTGAGTGCACCTGAAGCTTCATTTTTTACACCTTTAAGCATTCCAGGGACAGATGTCTCATTTCAGGTCCTGCACAAGCTGAGGACTATGATAGGAAATGAAACTGAGATATAAGTCTGTTTACAACAGACCTGTTTACAACAGACTTGTATAAAACTACAGGATACAGAAAGAGTCAAAGGTCAAAGGGACTGATGGTGTAAGTTTAGGTACATCAGAGGAAGCAGTACTTTGCATGTCAAGTATAACAATAGTTCGAAGATTAACATCTGGTGCTGATAAGTATAGTGTTGAAGGAAGCAAAGAAAGTGAATGAACACCAGTCTTGGGGGAAAAAAATACAGCACAAGCTATTAAAATATGAGATCATATAAAATGCACACACACTTTAACATGCAACAGACGCCTTCTCCGTGTTCCTTTTCTGCTTTTCCCCCAGTGACTTAGGGACTTGCTTTTGATGAGAACAAGGTATCAGGAAGCAGATAACCTAAAGCAGTCATCCTTCTCTGTCCCTGGGGGGTTAGTTTCAGACCTCTGAGAGTGCTAAGATACATAGAATCAAAGCAGATTGGACAATGTCCTCCCCCCTCCTGCCCTGAAATTCCCCAGCTTCCCTCATTATCCAAATATAGTCAACAGTATATTGATTCAAGTTTTCATGAAACTAATTTATATCATACTGATTTGTTCAGTTTACTACCTGTATATATATATACATAGGATTCCTTTATTAAAAGCCACCTCATTCAAAAAGAGGCATTGAGTGCCTTAAGTAGGACATCAGTGTTAAGCTACCCTCTCCCCATACACATCGGACTCAGAGAGCATCCTGGAAGAGGGACAGAAAAAATTTCTATCTACCTTTGTAACCCCATCCCCACCCCACTCTAAACACACACATGTACAGATTTATGTACCAATTTTTGCTTGGGAGTAAAGTGATTGGGAAAACTCTAGGATACTAAGCAAAGTTAAATATCAATTACAGTTAGAAAAGAGTGGCACAGTGTAAGGTGACAGAGAAGGTTTCATGGAAGCACACAGTTGTAGTTATCTAAATCTACAAGGATCTATTATTTTGCAAGCTTACTTTGAAAGGGACTATTGAGCTGGCCTTCCTGCACTTAACTATGTATTTGTCAGATCAAGAGGATAGCTGGACCCAGATAGCTAAACTGCTTGGTTTTGTGTTTGTTTGTTTGTTTGTTTTGAGACTCCTTACTGGCTAGACAAAACTTCCAGAACTCTACCATAAGCATTGCTGACATGTTCTGTACTAATCAAAAACGAAAACAAAAATCAAGGAAACAACAACAAAAAACATCTCTAAGTAGTTCAGGCCTTTCATTAGCGAAGAACTACTTGTTTCATGCTGGAGATACTAAATTACTTCAAGGGCTTTGCCCAGGATCAACTTTCCTGCACGAAAGTTGGCAGTTTCTGTTGTGCCTCTGTATGTGGCAGAACAGAAACCCTCTCTGCAGCCTCCCTGTGCCTTCCTCTCCCCAGCCTCAAGAGAAACATATATACAGAAGGACATTCCCTACATCAAAGTATTCTTAAAGCCCCTAATGTTCTTAGTCTTAAAGTTTTTATGCTTAGAGCAATAACAGAAATAGTTCATCATTACCAGACTGCTTAGTTTGAATCCTACCTTCGTTTATTGACTAGTTGGGCAAATTACCTACCCTTTTCTGTCCTCTATTCTCTCCTCTAAACAATGGGGGAGCCATAGGAAGCATCTCCATAAACTTGCTGTGGAGATTAAATGAATTGATATTTTAAAAACACTTAACAAACTTAACTGGGTGGTGGTGGCACACACCTTTAATTCCAGCACTCAGGAGTCAGAGGTAGGTGGATCTCTGTGAGTTTGAGGGCAGCCTGGTCTACAAATTGGGTTCCAGGACAGCCTTTAAAGCTACACAGAGAAAGCCTGTCTCTAAAACAAAACAAAACAAAAAATCCAACAACACTTAATGATGCCTAACACACAGGAAGAGGTTTAAAAAAAAAAGCACTGTCTAGTTTTAATACTATATTTAGTACCAACCCTCCTCAAAATTTTGCATATTCATTCTTTCTTATTTCATTTGTGTGTCTGAATTGCTCTTAAAATCAAATTTAAAACTTTGAGGACAGATACCCCCTCACCCTTCCACCCCACTCCTGGTAGTTGTCATTGTGAGACTGAAGGAAACGAAATAAACCCTCTAGTTTCCTTAGCTTTTGGTTACTTGCTCCCACTAGACTTTAAAAATTCCTAATTTGGGAAATCCCTCTGTTAAACAATATATTAGCCTCCTTGGCTTTGTTGTAGATAATACCTTTGATTCATGAGTCATGTGATAATGATTGCATTAATTACTTTTCAGGGACTTGAATGACATTTTTGTTGGACCTGTGTGGGTGCCATTTGTGGATCAGAAGGCTGAATTTTATCCTTAGAACATATTAACGTCAGTTTCTGGATGTGTCCCAGAAGAGACAGGAGGTTTGATTGTGCTTACATGGGCCACTGCCTTCTTCACCGTACTCATCTTTTCCTAAACCAAAGACCACCCTGACTTCCTATCACACCACCGTCCCCTAATCCTGTTTTCCAGAGGATAGGCTTGAGACTTGTTGCGAACACCGTCACTGGGAGTAAGGTCTTTGTCTTCCGCAAAACCTCTTTCAGTGCTTTGCAGTGGGAGAACAGGCCTAGTTTGTTAACGCTTAATTCTATTAGAAAAGTGGTGATCATCATTGAGGACAAAACAGATGTTTTCCCATAGTTCTTAGATTCTAAAGTTATAATGTCTCTACATTTCCTCTTAATAAGAAGAATGCCGTGGTGTCTCTTTGTGGAGGAAATAAACCATTGTCTCCTTATAAAGTGGTTCTCAAGTGACATTTTGAATTTGTTTCTTTAAAACTATGGCAGACCACAGACTTCACAGAGCATATGGCTGAGCCCTCTGTCTTCAGATGAAAATTTTGGGGAACTTTTCCTGTCTGTTGTAAAGCAGTATGTTATTGTGATTTAGAAGAGTAAATTTTTTTTTTTTTTGGTAAAGATTCAGGCATTATGCTGGGCCTGCCCCTGTCACCTGGCAGGATGCACTCAGGCAGTACGCTGGTCAGTCCAAGTGCAAAGGACCCCTTTAAAAGAAAGACCCCACCCACTTACGCCCCCCCCCCCACTTTCCCTCTCCTTTTCTGCTCCCCCCACGCTCTGTTCTCCTGGGGCAGACAGGATTTTTCCTGTCCCGCCTCTTCTGTTCTCTGTGTCTCTTTACCTCTTTTCTTCCCACGAACCTCCGTTCCCTTTCTAATAAAACTTCTCACGTAAGCTGTGTCTACCTGGCATGGTTGCCCCTCGCCTTGGTCTTCCTCATGTGCCATGGAATCCGCCAAGGTTCCCCTCATGCTTTATCATAACAGTAAGGCCACCATACAACTTAGTATTTTTTTTTTTCTCCTGCTTATTTCTGGCTTCCGTTCTCTCTTTGTAGACAATACCTTAAGATGTTACAAGTTCAAAGCAGGAATGGCATGATATATTTTGTGGTCTGTGATCCATCTGTGTGTCAAACAATAGCATTTAATTGGAGTTGAGTACCTACAATGAACTTTCCTATGTTGTTACCACTCTTTCTCTTCAGCACGCGATGCTTCCAACACTTTGTATTAGACAATGCGTATAAGAATAACATCCGATGTTTATGGGACAGGTTAGATAAAATTTCCATTTCATCTAACGCTTTGTTGTCTTTGGAACAACTTTATCTGCTAGGCATTATTGTCATTGGAGTTTTAGAGACGTTTTAGATGAAATAGTTCAATAACTTTCTCAAGCTCAGACAATAAGAGAAGAGGTAGTGTGTATTCACCTCTGTTTTAACCTCCAACTTTTATTCTTTTAACCTATCTACCTCTGTTTTAACCTCCAACTTTTATTCTTTTAACCTATCTACCTCATAAAGGAAAGACGGTTTTCCCACAGAAACATTGAAAAGTATAATGTTCTTCCTGATAATTTTAGACTGTACATACATTTTGAAGAAAAACACAAAAGGAATTTTCCTACTGTTTGAAAAATTGGGTTCCATTGACAGGGTTGTCAATATTCTTCATTTTTTCCAAGTTTTAAAATTTAAATCTACCAAGCCTACTTCCTACTCAGCCCACCATGCCATATGCTCTTACGTAAGATGGTGTTTTTTTTTTCCTCATCTCGGCCTCCATGTGACACCATATTGTTCTGAGGCCTGTGGAACTGAAGATTCACTCCTCTCTGCTTTCTCACTAAGAAATCGTGTTGTGCTGATAAACGTCAGTTGAAAAATGTCCTACCAGCTTCTTTCAGTTTGATCGAAATAAACATTAAAAGGAAACAGAGCAACACTGGATAAAATGAGTACCTTACAGTACTTCTCAGATGGAAACAGGTTATAGTGATCAATGTACAACTACAGCTTTCCCCCATTGGCAAACTTGAAACATGATTTATTCTATATATATTACCCTGTTTGTGATAAGCAAAAAAAAATGGAAGAAGACATTTTCTTTCCCAGAAAGTCTGAAGAGGGATAAATATGAACAACCAGTTCTTGCTCCATTTTCTACCACTCTGAGTAAAGCAACAAATGGCTTATGCTCTAGGCTAACACTTTATTTTAACTCAGAAATGACAGCACTGTATTAGGTGGGTATTTGATGCAAAGGTTGCTAGCATGAATTTTTTTCAGTTTGAGGTCAAACTCAGATGACTACAGGATGAGTGAGATGGGTCATTGTGCATTGGGACTTCTGTGAGTAAGAGGCTGCAGGCCTGGCCTGAAGGGCAGCTAGCTGAGTACATGTCTGTCTGTGTTGGTTGGTGAGAATAAACACTAAGAGTTGTCAAATTTAGGTTTTTTTTTAAAGATATATTCCTGAATTCATGGTTTCTGTATAGTGTTTCTAATTTGAAAAATGTTAAGTCTAGATAAACTCTATGTTTGCTAGAAATATCTCATTGTTAACTAGGATTTGGCTTTGTAAGAAAGATCCACATAGAAAATTTGATTTTGAAGTCTGGCATATCATGATAGGTGCTTCTTATGACATCACATGACATTCTGCAATGTCAGTTGGAAGGCATCATGAATCAGAACTATTCTGCCTTAAGTCTTAGAAGTGTATGGTTCTGTTTCACATGCCTTATCAACTGGCCCCATCCTTGCCCTGAGTAGTTAACAAGGCAGTAGCCATGTGATTCCATATTGAATTTCACTCAGCTTGTCCCTTCAGATAAATTCAGAGTGTCTAAGAAGAGAAAAAAATGGATTACGCATTACTAATATGTACATCAAAACCTTCAAAACTGGTGCTTTTTTAAATATGTGTTTTATATGTGTTTGATGTTTTGAGACAAGGTCCTTTAAAGTACCTTTGTAAGTGTCAATAGGTGACATGATTGTCCGATTTTTATTATGGTGAAAGACTCAGTTTGAGCACAAAATCATACCACAAAAGCTTTCAAATTTTATTGGTCCTGAGAAATGAAATTTGAATTTTACTATACACCTGGAATGGTTTACATACTTGTAGTTCCAAAACTTGGGAGGTGGAGGCAGAAGAATGAGGAATTCAGCAAAAGAGTGATATCAAGTCTGGCCTAGGCTACATGAAACTCTTGTCTTAAAAAACTGAAACAAATTTATATCATGATATCAGGTATTTTCAACATGCTAAGCATTATAGAAAGCTGTAAATTTTAAAGGGTTCCAATCACTCTTTGAAGAACAGTAATCATTAAAAATAAGGTGAAAAAAACTGAAGTTCTGAAGAAATTTTAAGGTTTCTGAATGTCACAAATCTAAAAGGGACAGACTGAGGGTATCATTGACTCAGACTAATCAATTCTGAAGTTATGCCTTTCCCAGTAAATGCTTTTTTTTTTCATGCAATTCATGAAAATGCATTACTAGGAATTAAATGACATAATGCAGCAATATATCATTAATTAGTGTAAATACAAAGCTTTGTAAGTATGAAAAGCACAGGAGAGCTGCCACTAAATACAAAATACACTTTGTAGCTGAAGGGTGTTCCTGGAGATTTTCTTGTCCCATCATTTCCCTCCGTATCTTTATCCTCAAATAAAAACACAAAAACCTGTATTCATTATTAAACTGTTGACCGATGGCTATGGCTTCTTATTGACTAGCTCTGTCTTAATTATTAACCCATAACTACTAATCTATGTATTTTTACATCACCTTATCTTACCAGAGAATGCCTGTCACATCCTATCCCAGTCTCTACAATTCTCCTAGTCTCTTACTTCCGCCTATCTTCCTGACTCTATTGGCCAAACAGTGTCTTATTCATCAACCAATAAGAAAAACATACATACAGAAGGACATCCCCCATCAGAAGGGTATTGTAACAAGAGATAGATAAGTGAGAACTTTCAAAAATATATCTTTTATCATTAGGTTTGTTCATAGACTCTCCCCTTCAAATAGCTCAAAACATGCTTATTTCAGGACTTGAAAAAATGGAGGGTTTTTGTACTGGTTTCCTTGCCCAGCAGTTACTGTATTTGTTTACCTAGTATTCAGTACTTCTCAAAACCATGGACTGTCTTCCATTCATTTTATGTATGTATTTATTTATTTATTTTGAGTGTTTCAAATGTAAAGATAAATCTGTTTTTATATTTGCCAGATGGTAGCTTCTTTAAAAATATTTTTTGGTTGAATGTCTAAGTAGTAAGATGCCAACACAGGACTAGAAAGATAGCTCTATCCATGAAGTACTCAACTTGAAAGCATAAAGACACAAGTTTGATGCCCAGAACCAAGGCAAAAAGCCCTGGCATGATGACATGTACCTGTTTCATCACTGAAGATGCAGAGACAGATGGATCTCTGGGGCTTACTAGCCAGCCAGCTTAGCTTAGTTTCAGATCAGTGAAAGGCCCTGTCTCAGACAGAAAAGGTGAGGGAGACATGTATTAAGCAGAATTCATACTAGATTGTTTTGAATTAGCTAGCATCGGAATCAGGAAGTATACCAGGTGTGGACAGTAAGAGACCAGAAAGCAGAAGTGAAAACAGTTTCCATTCAGATCTCGATGACATGGAATAAGGTAACAATATTTTTCTTGGGTTTATCTTTAGTTCAGAACTTCATACTGAGAATAGTGACCAAAACTCACGGCACAGATGCTTTGAAGAGACTTTTTCTTCTCAGCTAAAAGGGAATGAATCTGGCATGCTGTGTAGGATAGGTATTAGGAACTGGTCTCAGACTCCCTGATCAACTGACTCTGTGGTTCCCAGGTTTGCTGTAATCCCTGCATCGCTAACCCCCAAGGTGTTTGGTTGCTGTGGTGCTATTTAAGCTACAGGACAGCATACTGGTGAGTACCCTGGGACATGGTCCAGAGAGCTGTGATTCACTTCAAAATCAGCTTGGAGAGCCCTTCACCTGTTTCTTTATTGAACATTAGCGACTTATACTAGTTAGCCTGTAAACACCTAACCAGACCTAAGAAGACAGTTCCTATAACTGGGGAGGACTTTCTCAGAACTTTTCTCAATAAATCCCAGTGTGTTCTGGGATGTCTGTTTCAACAGGGAGAGAACTGATCTGTATGCTACAGCATACAGGTATATGTATCATATCTAAAACTTCAATAAAATATTTTAGTTGGAATAATATAAATGAAAATTTCCTTTCTACGATTTTGATGCTGAAAATAAGTTGAGGATTAACACACAACTTAGCTAGACTCATTTACACCAGTAGTCATACACTCAAGGTGATGCTACATCATAAAAGAGAGGAAGTTCAATACCCTGAATAAAAATATCTGTAAAGTAATGTTTATGAACTTTTAGAAAAATAGAGATATTTTACAGTTTTCCTTCAAGATTTGATGTGTTCTTTACAATGGTACAACAATGTGTTATAAGCATTCAACATGCAACTCATTTATATACTAACACTGCTCATTGCATAGGAGGACAGAGGAGCTCCATTGTGTACAGTTTTAAGGAAAAAATAATTTTATTTGAGCTCTAAAGGGCTTCCGTTTGTGGCAACCAGATGATATCTTAATTTCTTATTTTAAGGGTATTTGGCTTAATTCTGATAGAGAATGTTTCTTTATTTACATGTATCTCTTTATACTTTAAGGTTTTATTTTTATGTTTTTCTTTGTGTTTTAAGTGTATTTTTCCCTTCTAGGTTAGATCTATTTATTGAAACACATTGTTCATATCTTACTTCCTAACTGGAGCCAATACAATGTGATGGATAACTTAATGATATTAATCCTGAATATTAATGTATCTTCTGGGATAAATTTGTCACACATTTTTGTAATGGCCAATTCATACACAAAACTGATATTTAATGCCCATGTAGAATTTTATTGCTTGGAAGTCATCCTCCCCAATTATGCATTTGTCCTAGTTTTCAACATCATCTAGATATAAATTTAATCAAGACCCTGGGACTGTTCCAGCAGCCACCAGATGAGGAACTATTTCCTTGGCATGAGCTACAGCTCCCCAATGTGGTCGTCCCCCTCCACTGTGACCTGTTCATCTATTCGAATCTCACCTCTCTGGATTGTGCTGCATCTGAGAAGATTGAGGTCTTAGTAAGATATGCTACCCAGTTTATCATCTTGCACAGCAAAGACCTAGAAACCACAAATGCCATCCTTCAGTCAGAGGAAGATTTGAGATTTAAGAAACTAAGAAAAAACTGCATGTGTTGAGTTACCACACTCATCAACAAATTGTATTGCTGATTCCAGAGAAACTTGCAGCTGACCTCAGATACTATGGGGCTGTCAGATATCCACGCTAAGTTAGCCGATAGATTTGAAGGATCTTATAAAAGCACCTACAAGGGCCTTGATGGCGAAACAAAGTAAGTAACTTACAATTTTTTGGTGATATTTATGGATTGCATTTCTTGTCAGGAAATGCTTCACCGATCATGTAGGAACCAAAACAAATAAACAGGGGGGAACTCAGAAGTGGAATTTCTAGCATTCCTTCACAGTATTGTAATAGGGATGAGGCAGGAGACAGAATGCAGAGGCTTAAACTGGTAGAGCAAGGATAATAAAACAGAGGCCAGTTTGTGACTGATGTTCTGGGTAGTGATAGGGGGTGTAGATGTAGAAATAGGGTGGCTTCTCAAAGGAGGCAACACAGGAACAAGAAGAAAGTATGAGATGTAGGAAGAGAAGGAAGAAAGTGTTCATTTCTAGGAAATGGCACGGTTTAAGATCCAGGAGGCATAAACATAAAGTACACGTGCATGAAGAATTAATGATGAATATGATCTGTTTAAGTCAACACACACTGAACATATGCTATATGGCAAGTATTGCTTTGGGCACTAAGTGTAAAAGTATTAAGAAATGATGAAAAATGCTGTAAGGACAAGAGAAGAAATAAAACAAGCAAGGTAAACTACTAGGAAAGAAGTGTAAAAAAAAGAAAGAAACTGCTATAACATAGAGCAAGACTAGCTGGGGATTGAGACTAGTTTGTATGAGTCTGTGTCTGTTAAGGAGGTGTATTAAAACTGACGTCTGAGTTTACAGTAGGAAAGAGATTCAGTTGGGGGAAGTAGAGCACACTCATGAGAACATCTTAGGGCAAGGGTTAAGACTCCATTATAGGACTGACTGAGAAAGTATCTGTGGTTTGAGGAGAGTAACCTGGGTGAAAAGTTGTTAGAAGGTGTTATTTCTTAGCCCCTTGTAAGGAATACAGTTTTTCACTATGTTTCAATGGGAAGTCACTGGAAAATTCTGACCTGATCTATGCTGCTGATTACAAAGATCACATGTATAGTAAACATGTGTAATGGAGAAAAAAAGCACAGAGTAAGCATTTGGGGGGTCATTGCAGCAGTTCAAGTAAGAAATGATGGTAATTTGGGCTAGGCTAGTATCATTGATTACAGAGTAAAACCATTGAATTTCGCATTAATTTTGGAAGATAAGTTTATTTCATATTCTTTATTTCTGATTTGCATGTGTGTGTGTGTGTGTGTGTGTAGAGAGAGAGAGAGATAGAGAGAGAGATACAGAGAGACAGAGAAATTTGTCTATGTTCCTTTTGTCTATTGAGTGAAACCTTGCTTTTGCTTTGAAATCTGACAATGTAACAGCCAGACATAAATATCATCACATGCACAAAATCTTTTGGAGGAGGACTAGTTAAGAAGAAGGGAGCCAGAGATATGAAAGAGGGATAAGAGGGGTAATGGGTGATGAATACATCAAATATTAAATTTTTAAAAATACGTTGGAGGGGCCTGGCAGTGGTGGTGCTTTAATCCCAGCACTCAGGAGGCAGAGGTAGGCAGATCTCTAAGTTTGAGTCCAGCCTGGTCTACAGATTGAGTTCCAGGACAGCCTCCAAAGCTATAGAGAAACCCTGTCTTGAAAAAAAAGATACTTTGGAGGCTACAACAACACAGACTGGAAGTTTGTATGGTGAGTAGACACTGAGTAAGGTGATTAACGGTGTCTGCTAAATTCTTTATTTTCCTTCCTCACTGGAGTGTTCAATGTCCACTGAGGACCATCTCTTTCATCTTCTACTTGGTGGCACTTGTCGCCACTGTAGATTCAATTCAGAGCCTGGTTCTTGAGCCTAGCACAAGGACTGAGAAAGATAACTTATCTGATTCATCAAAGTGTTGTATAAACCAGTATGTGATTCTTTCACTGGTTTCTTTTCCTCAAGTGAAAAGTGTTCAGCCAAAGGGCATACAACTTTAGAATACCATTTTTGGCTATATGTTTGGGATAACTGCTGGAGGAAGTCAAGACTATTCCTGCTTACAATGGCTTGTCAGTTCTGTCTCTACTTGATCATCAGATCTATTATGCAATATAGTACACTGCACAATGTCAATTGAATCTAATAGGCATATCTTTTGGGTTTTTTTGTCTGTTTCATAAATTAGGAAATAGTTTTATTATGTTTCTGAGAGGCAGAAAATCATATTTTGTATGTAGTGGAGTTAACATTGTTTCAGGGCAAAGGGGAAAAAAAAGAGAGTCACCCCTTTGCTTTTGTAGTATGGCTTAATAGGACCCAAATTTCACATTAGTGATTTTTTTTTCAGAAACTTGGAATTCCTGCACGTTTACAGTACCTGCTATTAAATGAAATGAAACCCTGAGGCCCCAAGATTTACAAACCTTTACAGCCAGTCATTGACAGCTCTAGCCTGATTTCCCCAGTCTCTATCAGAAAAACACAGAAAGCAGAAATAAAATGGTCTTGACTGCTCCTCTGGCAGATGCCTTACCCACTTCCATTTATCTGACACTTGGCATTTTTTTTTACTATCAGTGCTTTCTTTAAGCAATGTCTACTTTCAAGATTTGCTTCTTTTTAAAAAGATTAAACCCAAAGAATATGTCTGTAATTATCTAAGAATAGGAAGTGTTGATGGGGCAGTATATAGATCGTTAGTGTATGTATCTGAAGACTACATTCTGAAGCCTGGGTAGCTTTTTCTGAAAGCAGAGTCGGTAGGGAGAGATCTCATGTATCTGCAAGACTGGCCACGCTCATTTGGGCGTGGTCACAGGTACGTTGGGGTAGGAGAGATAAAGGGAAGAA
Organism: Mesocricetus auratus; assembly: GCF_017639785.1. NCBI lineage: Eukaryota > Metazoa > Chordata > Mammalia > Rodentia > Cricetidae > Mesocricetus > Mesocricetus auratus. The sequence continues at coordinate 51,413,948 of NW_024429199.1, forward strand.
GGAAGGGGCTCTCTCGCTCTCTTGGGGCTGGATCGAGGTCTGAGACCAACAGAGCACTGAGCTCAGTGATTGGCTTCTCATGTAAGTGACTTCTTTCTCTCTAATAAAGTATCATACAACCCCCCCCTTCACAGTATCCTTGGCGTGGCTCTTTTACCATCATTACTCAAGTGTCTTGAGATTTAGAGGTCCTAATGGACTATCAAGTTCCTAGTCAATTTTGAGATCAGATTACTGGTACAGTCATTCAAATTATCATAGCTTCAATTTGTTTATCACAACAATATGAACATGAAGGGAACAGTATAGTGTTTGTCCAGTGTGGTACATTAGTCTTGATCAGTAGCTCTGAGTAAGTTTTCATTTCATTTCTTTTCAAAATCTGCATCTGAATTGACTAAAATTATAGCTTAATAAGTATATTATCGCTAGACTTGATGATATGCTTGTGGAAGCTACAAGTTCGTTTGCTGGTTTTAGCTTTATTCTGACTGAAACTGTTTTCACAAGATAATTGTAGTAACAGATTTTGAAATAACACAGGCAAGGATGGCTGTCCCAAGCTTTGATGAACCACACTATTCAAAGCCAACTTTTCAATCAGCATAAGAAGAAAGAGAAGACACATTGTACTAACATGACAAAGGTACTGCCATCTTCATGAGCTCTGTGTATTGTTCTCAAGCCATGCATCTATCTATCTTTCCAGATTTACATTGTTAGTATGTTTTAAAATTTTTTTCATGCATTATATTTTGATCATATTCCTTCCCCTTCCCTAACTCTTCCCAGATCCTCCTCCTTCCTACCTAACCAATTTTATGTTCTTTTTCTCTCTTAAGAAAACAAAACAATAATAACAGCAAAAGAACACACACACTCTCTCACAAAAACCAAACCAAAGCAAAAACTCATGGAGTCCATTTTTATATTGGCCAACTACTTCTGAGTGTGAGACTTATTTACCCTAGAGCAGCGTGGTTGTGATACTCAGTGACACTCCATTGGAGAAAACTGATTTTCCCTCTCCTGGTGTCTATCTATTAAAAATAGCTCTTGGTTATGGCTGGTAGTTGTGCTGACTTCTACTCCATGCTAAGATTTGTCTGGCTTGAACTTATGCAGGACTTATACATACATGACATTAGGAAAACTCCATTAACTTCTTTCCCACTGATACAGTTCTATGCTTAACATCACCAATGGTCTTAAGCAACCCCTGTGAAAGGATTGTTTGTCCCCCAAAGGGGTCAAGACCCAAAGACAGAGAACTGCTGCTTTAAGAGAACACCCATCTACTCAGAACGGTATGCACACTTGCTGCTGAGAATTCCTAAGCAGATAGAGTCCTGCTGGCATTAGGAGACATCAAAATCTTCCCTGAGTAGTGTTTTATACCTAGTGCTTATGTACGTTTATAAAGAACTCACACTAATAACCCTATACATGGAGAGTTAAGGAAATGCTAATCTACATGAATCAATGCTGTGACCAAGCACCAAGAAAACTAGTCATTTGAATAAGACTTCTAATACCCATAGACTCAGATATTCTAATGCTTGGTCCCTGGTCGGTGGCCCTGTTTGGAGAGATTTAGGAAGCAGAGGCTTGCTGGGGAAAGGATGTTACTGAGTGCAGACTGTGAGAGTAGAAAAGCTTCAGGCCACTTCCAGTTCTCTCTCTCTCTCTCTCTCTCTCTCTCTCTCTCTCTCTCTCTCTCTCTCTCTCTCTCTCTCTCTCTGTCTCTCTCTCTGTGTTTCATGCTTGTGTTTGATGAAAATGTGAGCACTCAGCTCCCTGCTGCTTCTGCCACCACGCCCATGTTTGCTGCCTTTCCTCCCCACCATGACAGACTTGTGTCCCTCCAGAAACATAAATCCAAATGAACTCTTCCTTCTGTAAACTGCCTTGGTCGTGGTGTTCTATTACAGCAACAGAAAAATAACCAATGCAAAAAGCAACTCAAAGAAGGTACTGTTTTGACTCACAGTTTTGGGGGTACAATCTACCAGGAATAGGAAGGTGTATCTAAGGTTGTGGTAGCAAGAGTGATAAGTTATGGACCTTACCTACTCACCTCAGTGCAACAGGAAGCAGACAACAGATAGGAAGTGGAGCTGGGCTGTAATACCTCAGGGCCGTGCTCCAGTGACTCATTGCCTCTGGCAAGGCTTCATCCTCTAAAGAATGTTTCATAGCATTCAAAAACAGCACATATCTGGGGACCAAGTGTCCAGATAATGATCCTATGGGGGAAATTTCACATTTAAAGCACTGCATGAGTCATTCCATGTTCCTCAACAAAACTGTCACTTAACTGATACATTAAACAAACCAATATCAGCATTGCCAAAAGCCCACCTTGTTGGGGGCGGGGCGTCAGGGAGGGCCAGAATTGTAACTAACTTGAAGAGATGATTTCAATTATGGGATCTGTATATATTCAGGGTTTAGAAAACCGGGCGGCAGTGGAAACTTTCTCTGGGGAAAGTTACTCAGACTAAACGGAGATAGGATTCAGTAATTATGTAGTGATTTTGATGGATGTAGCTAGCAAGACTGCAGGCTGAAAACTTCCTGCTTCCTCGGTAGATGGCAGAAGCTTAAATTACTAATGACCATCTTGGCCTGAGTGCTTTCAGTGCTGAATCAATGAAACAAAAATAAAATAAGGTGATGGTTAAAATTGTCACTCAGCCAGTTTGCAAAGGAATGTAAAATCACATCTGAATTTGGGTTCTGCTGTGAAACTAGTCCTGTGACCTCCATCATTTCAGTTAGCTTTTTTTTTTAGTTCATTTCCTCACCTGTGAAATAACAGCTACCTCACACCCGCATAAGAGGATTCAAAGACAAAGCGAAGCATCTAGAAAAGTTTTGCTTCCTGCTTCCTTTTGCTAAAGAGGTTATTGTTTTACCACAAAAAAAGAAGGGAAGGAGCCTTGTTCTTCTGAGAAGCCTAGCAGTAGAAACATTTATCTGACATGTTTTTGTAATTTCAAGCAGCAATATGTGAGCATCTTTTGTGGCATCAAAAGCAGTGCTTTGTGTCTTTAAGAAAGGGATAAAAGAAATACAGCCTGGGGAGGCCATTTATCTAGAAGGCCATTGAGTGCCCTTCACAAAGAGGGATTCCGCTTACTTTCCTGCTATACATCAGGTACAGCCATGAAACATTCCATTTTCACATATGGATTCCTTCCCTTTGCTGTAGGTTAAAACAATTGAACTTGAAGGGGGCCTTGTGGAAGACTATTTCGAAGCTACCTTGAGAATAAGCACATACCTTATAGCCTACATGGTCTTTGACTTTGAGCCTCACAACCTCATCAGGGTCTGAATTCTGAATTTGCACCCACTGTAGAAGCGTTCTTGGCACATTTTCTCATGCTTTTTTTCTTAAATCAAAGTTGAAGCTTACTTCTCACACTAAAAATAGGTTGAAATTTATATTAAAATGATTCCCTGAAGCTGGATGGTGGTGGCACATGCTTTTAATCCTAACACTCTCTGAGTTCCAGGTCAGCCTGGTCTACAGACCTAGTCATAGGTCAGCCAGGCTACACAGAGAAACCCTGTCTCGAAAAACAAACAAACAAAAAAGATCCTGAATCTTACCACCAAAATGTAACTACTTATAGCAGTAGGTTTTGTCTTCTAAATATTTTGCATCCATGCCAGTATATATGATTTTTATAGTAAGAGTATATGCAAATATTTGTTTCAAATTATATATATGTAGCAAAACAATAAATTATGATTTAAAATTTGATTTGATAATAATTTGACTATGTCAAAGAGCTAAATGTCATTTTTCTATGATAATATATTTATATTTTCATAGCAGTTTATAGGGGCCCTTTAATTAATTTAACAACCAGTTTTAGCAAATTGATGTTTCCAATTGTTTTCTATACCTTTTATTCTCTCAATAAAAAGGTCTCTGTAAGTTTTGGTATCTTCATTATTTGCAAAATTTTGACTGTGCCCATTAATTTTCATTTATTTAAATCTTTATTCATATCAATGGAGACACTAAAGAAAAAGAATTTCATACTATAAGAAATCAAACTATAGACTGTTGGTGGCGCACGCCTTTAATCCCAGCACTCGGGAGGCAGAGGCAGGCGGATCTCTGTGAGTTCGAGGCCAGCCTGGTTTACAAAGCTAGTTCCAGGACAGCCTCCAAAACAATACAGAGAAACCCTGTCTTGAAAAACCAAAAAAAAAAAAAAACAAAACTTCAAAGAATGGTGACATGATGTATACTAAAATGGCTCCAAAATGACTAACTACATACATATTATTCTTATGGATATCTAGATGTGTTTTATGAGTTTGTGTCTCTAGATACATATCATAGTATCTCTCTGCATGTACATATATGTACATAGACATAGTATGTGTGTGGGGGTCGGGTGGCACTTAAACTTTGCCTGCCTCCATGAATTAATATCTTACTTGTACAGTATCCTACTAGAGTGGTATTGGGCACATCTTATAATTTCCTGTGTTGTGTCCCCTTTGCTTTATATATAAAATACTATCACTATTTCATGAGAGTTATAGTATTAAATTATATGTTATATGAAATACTTTGTGCATTGCCTGGTGAACTGCACGAAAAAGAGAGAGCTGTTTAAATATCCTTTGCACAGTCACTCTGAAGGAGTTCAGCTAATTCAAAGCATGAAAATAGCTCTACACGTGGAAAACAAGAACACTGCAATCCAGTTTTTTTTTCCTGCTGATCAGCTAGATAATTTGGTAGCGTTATTAGATATATTGCAATGTATTTTAGGTTCTGATTTCTAGTTTAAAACAAACTAGATGAGTGATGAGCATTGATCTTATGAATTGTTGTTAATTAGCATACAAAATAGTAAGTTCCCTTATGACATTTTCATACATAATTAGTTTGGTTTTCTGTTCCCTTCCTCCCACACACACTCTCTCTTCTCCCTGCCCTTACTCTCCACTTACAAACTCTGGCTCCAGTTTACCCTTTCTATTTTATGTCACATGTTCTATTACCCTCCTTACTCTCTTTTCTAAAACTATTTCCCTTCTCATGAACCCCTTTCTATGTTCATAACCTATACTCACACTCACTCCTCTGTAAGTATACATATATAAAAATTAGAAGCTAGGATCCATGTATGAGAAAGCATTGTGTAGTTGGTCTTTTTTTTTTTTACTCTTTTGCTTTTTATTCTTTGGGGGTCCACCACCCAGCTCCCAAACAAATCACAAGGAGTCTTATTCTTTCTTATTAATGCCCAGCCTTAACTTGACTTGTTAATTTTCTTAACTTAAATTATCCTGTCCACCTTTTGCCTCTGGAATTTCTTTTTTTACCTTCCTCTATTTCTGTGTGTATTTCTTGACTTCCTACTCCATGGCTTGCTGTGTAGTGTGGTGGCTGGCCCCTGATGTCCTCCTCTCCTTCTCCTTTATTTTGCTCCTCGATCTTTTCTTCCCAGATTTCTCTTCTGCCTGCCAGCCCTGCCTATCCTTTCTTCTTCTTTGCTAATGACCATTCAGCTCTTTATTAGACCAATCAGCTGTTTTAGACAAGCACAGTAGCACAGCTTCACAGAGTTAAACAAATGCAACATAAAGGGATGCAACACATCTTTGCATCATTAAACAAATATTTCACAACACAAATGAATGCAACACAACTTAAAGTAATATTCCACATCATATGGATGGCATTTGTCTTTCTCAGCTCAAGTTATATCATTTAATGTAATATTTTCCGATTCCACCTACCTGCCTCTAAATTTTACAACTTTATTTTTCTTTACAGATGAATAAAATTCCATTGTGCTCATGTATCACATTTTCACCATCCATTCATCTTTTGATGACTATCTAATTTCCTTGCTATTGTGAATAGACAACAACTAGCATAGATGTCCAAGCACTTTTATTTTGGTAGGATATAGAATCCTTCAGGTATACATCCAGGTGTACTATAGCTATATTATACGATAGTTCTATTTGTAGTTTACTGAGAAACCTCCACACTGTTTTCCACAGTGACACAATCAGGTTACATTGCCACCAACAATGAGTAAGAGTTTTTTCCTTTTTCCACATCTTTGCCAACTTTTACTGTTTTTTAAATTTTTTTAAAGATTTATTTATTATGTATACAGTATTCTGCATGTATGCCTCCAGGCCAGAAGAGGGCACCAGATCTCATTACCGATGGTTGTGAGCCACCATGTGGTTTCTGGGAATTGAACTCAGGACCTCTGGAAGAGCAAGCAGTCAGTGCTCGTAATCTCTGAGCCATCTCTCCCCGTGCTTTATTTTCTCGATGTTATTGTTGTTATGTCTCTTCAAGGACTAACAACCCTGAGGGCAGGAAATATTCTTTGTTCAGTATGGATGTGCAGCCTGAGATAGACAGAGGTGGTTGGCCAAAAGCTGCTGTGGGTAGCTTGCTGAGACCCCCCCCCCAACACACACACACAGCCTCCTGGACCTCTGCTTGGATTTCCTTTCATGGGAAGAGCGTGAATGCAAACCAAGGCCTGAAAAGCTAAGATCTTTAGGTCCCTGTGAAGGACGTGAAGTGGAGTCTAGGGCAACCTCAGTCTCTTGGGTAACAATCGGTACCTCCCACTCTGGAGGCAGCCCTTTGAGAAGCAGAATCCCTGTTCAGAGGGGGGCCCTAGAGCTGCGGGCTGAGCCGGTGTCTCCGTGTATATGGATAAAAGAACTACCAAGTTGTGGCACAAAAACCAGCGGAAAGACCCTTGGGTGGAACATGGTGAAACACGGGACTTGACAGGGCAAAGGAAGCCATGAGTCGTGGTGAAAGGAACCAGTGGTGGGACCCTGGGTAGGAGCCCAGAGGTGCACCGGACTGTAGGATTTCACCATGGCTGCTCCTACTAGCAGCAGCACCACCAGCAAGCAGCTGCAGGGACAGCAGAACAGTGGCCTGGCCTGCAGAGCTGTTTGTGACTTCAGATTTGCACTGGTCTGGCCCCTGGAGGTTGATTGTGGTCTGGCTTGGGTGATGGCGCCGCTCTGGCCAGCAGAGGGCGCCAGACCGCAGTCAGTATAGGGCTCCAGGCCCCTGCAAAGGCCATGAAGTGGGAGATGTGGTTCTGCTCGTGCACTCTGCACCAGGTGAGCCTGCTCACACCACGCAGGAATATGGCTGCATCCTCCCTGCCGTAGGTCTCTGACGACAGGGTACAGCTGCCTGCTACAGGTGTGAGAGGTCACCTAGGGAGACAGAGTGTTAAAGATGAGCAGCGTCCATTTGCTGTTGTCACCTCTGCCTGCAGCCCCACTTAGGCAACATTGTGGCACTTACCACTCCTAGTATTGGTGACCTTGCACCAGTCGCCAAAATTAAGCATGTGACCCGGGCCTTTGGCATAGAAACTGGAGGTGTAGGATTTACCCTCAACAGCACTGAGTGTGGCCAGACCTACACAGAGGAAGGAAGATACCCTGTCCTCACACTGACTACTGCTTTTGGAGTGCTGGTATCAAAACTAATTTCAAGGTCAGCAACTTGAGTCCAGCTGCACGATTCGGGTGGTGCAACACGACATGGAGAATGAGGTCATCTCTGTGATGGAACTGCACTAAGGATGCAGGTGCTTGGGGCAAGGCTTTAGGACATGGGTATGTCTGGGGTGCTGGGTGGCTCACCTGACATCGTCTGCAGGAAACTCAGAGGGAGTGCCTCTTCAGACAGCACCCAAGTACACACAATGAACCATACTTGGTACTGCCTTGGCGCTGAAGGAGGGCTGCAAGGACATCTCCACACAGTTCATCTCCAGCATGGACACTGATTTGAGCTCCAAAAGTAGGGGAGTAGGGCTGGAGCAAGGTGTCACTCACTGTAGACTATTCAGCCCATAGTCTGAGTTCTGGTGGGTGTGGATAAAGAAGATACAGCCCAAGACAGTCCCTTCCCTCAGACCTGTTGGCATCGGGGTGCTGTTAGGGGGGAAATACAGAGTCAGTTGGGCCCCAAGTTCACCTCTGATTATAGGTGAGCCTCAGCGGTGGTCGCAAGTATTATGTTTCCCAAGGAGACACCAGAATAGGAATATCCAGATAGCACTGGCCAGGCTGGGACCTTATTCATGAGTGCCTGGCAAAGCACCAGGTATCAGGGGCACTAAAGCAAAGGGCATGTCAAAAATTAGTGAGGGCTGTGTATTTGAAGGTCTGTACTTAGTAGATTGGCTGTGTCTCTGCAGGGAGCCAATACATTTGTAGCCACACAGAACTCACTCAGTGACCCATCTGTGACATACCTAATGGGTAATAACTCCTATTTCTTGCCCTGGAACCCTTCAATTAGGTAAGAGTGTGTGTGTGTGTGTGTGTGTGTGTGTGTGTGTGTGTGTGTGTGTGTGTGACATGATGATAGCCCATGGTGCTCACTATGGATTTTCTCATTCTTTAGGCATTTTTGAGCCTGAACACGTGAGATATGACATCTACTCAGGACCCTTCCCTGGCAGAGATAATGTAAGTGGCTGTGCATACACTGAGCAGGAATCCTCAAGATTTCTATCTCTTTGTGGAAGGTGGGTGGTTGTGACCAGGAGAAAGCAGGAAGACGCAGAGTTGAAGACAGGCTCAAGCACCTCCTCACCACTGGTTTCCTGCAGTGGGCCACATCCATCGAGCATGGCCACCATGTTTTTATATGTTATCGTGCACTTGCTGAGGGGGTCATGTTTGACTCAGCCATTGACAAGACGGACCGGTGTTGCTGGAGTTTCTTCTTGTCCCACCAGACCCTGCTGCCACTTCACAGAGATGCTATATTAATTATAAAACTCTTGACTGATGCGTAGGGCTTCGTATTGGCTAGCTCTGTCTAAATTATTAACCCATTTCTATAAATCTAAGTATTTCCACGTTGTCTTGGCTTACTGGAGAATGCCCAAACCTGTTACTCCTTTTTCTACTACTTGGCATCTCTTCCTGGTCTCTCTCTGCTTAGCTTTCTGAGAATTCTCTTCCTCTCCTAGTCCCGCCTACCTTCCTGCCTCCATTGGCCAAACAGTGTTTGTTTTATTCATCAACCAATAAGGGTAACATGTATACAGAAGAACATCCACCATCAGACCAGCTTACCAATGAGCAGGACACAATGATCCTTGTCACTGATGAACACTCTCACATATTCTCATTTGGTGGCTATACACCTAGGGGACCTCCATCTTTGGTAGGTGTGGGTGTGGTGGGTGTGGCAGATATTGCTGCCTTGAAGAGATCTGGTGACCAGGCAAAAGGGAAGGCACACAGAGGCCATTCTACAAGCAAATCATCCCCTCTGCCTGCAGGGATAGCTCCCTTCAAAGCTTGGAATGGCAAATCTTTCACCTAAATCCTATATGGCAACGGTCCAGGCTACAGGCCCTGTAATGCTGTTTGGGTTGGTGCCACTAAGGAAGAGAGCAGTAATTTCAGTAGGATTGTCAGCATGGGATAGGGGCTGAGAATGCTCATGGAAGTGGTGGCCTCCTCTTCTAAACACTCCTTCTTTGCAGGAGACCCCACATACCATCAGCAGATGGCTGTGCCATTGGACTGCTAGATCCAGAGTGGCAAGGACATGGTGATATTTGTCCATCACCTGCATATGCACCCAATGGACAGCATGCAAGAGCAGAAACTTCATTGCAACCTGGAGCCCTACAACAACTGCGCCCTAGCGCCCCCTGCCTGCCAGAGCAGTGTATACAAGCCCTCAAGCCAGGGCCAGACCTCCACCATGTTGTTTCTGTTGGCAGGGACAACGTTGATGGTGCTGATGGTGGCAACGGAACCTAAACTCACCAGACTCCATCTTAGTGTACCACAGCTGGCTTCAGTGCCTCCTGCCAGTACTGTTTTCTGGGCTCCACCTGTCCCTCTATTTCTTTCCCCCACATCCAGGTTTCTAATCTCATGTCTTACTTGGATTAACAATCTTTCAGCCACATCTTAGGTTCCAACATACCTCAAAGAGAGCGTTAAACCGACCTCAGACCCAGTAGCACTTCCTTCCTTGCAGACTGAGACAAGGCAAGCTCTAGTACTTATTGACCACGGTAGAACCATCAGGCAGCCATGGCTCAGCCAGTGCAGTGAGGACCAAGAGCCTGAGTCATCAGCTCTGGACAGTCCCCATTGTCAGACTTTAGTTGGTGTCTGTTGCACCTTGGATAATGGGCCCAGGAAAGCTTTGACACAACCATCAACTGACACTTACTAGGCTACCCCTTCCTCTATCCAGGCTCCTTTAAGAAGTCCAGAACGAGAGAGAGAGAGAGAGAGAGAGAGAGAGAGAGAGAGAGAGAGAGAGAGAGAGAGAGAGAGAGAGAGAGAGAGAGAGAGAGAATTGCCCGCTATCCCCCAGCATCTGGGTGATAGCAGCATTTCTCTTCCTCCTCAATCCGCTGGTCTGCATCTGGCAAAAAATTTCCCCTCCAGTTCTTGAGACGGGGTCTTGCCTAGGCTAGATTTCAGTCCACCATCTTCTTACCTCAGCCTCACAAATTTTGGAATTACAGGTGCCCCCCTGCTGTGTCTGGCTGACATAAAGATGTAGAACATTTCCCCCCTTCCTGGGCCCTCCACTCTTCTGGGGACAAGCCAACTGTTACACAATGTCAGTCAGTTCACCTGAAGCCCTGGAAGGGTTGTCTCTGGGTAGGGGATGGAGGTGAGAACACTAACATAAGTGATTTGGCAGCAAAATACTAAATTGTTTAACTTGGTTTTACCTTCTACTGAATTTAACCTAATCAATTTTTGTCTAATTTAGATATACCTGACAGGTAATTTACACTGTAAATGCCTTAACAGGTCTGTAACGTGCAGTCTTCCTGAAAGCGGCCTGGGCACACGAGAGACTATATTAATTATGAAGCTGTTGGCCGTTTGCTTGGTTTCTTATCGGCTAGCTCTGACTTAAGTGTTAACCCATAACTGCTAATCTGAGTATTTCCACGTGGTCTTCTCTTACCGGAGAAAAGGTCCGGGACCTCTTTCTCCTCTGGCTATGCCTACATCTTGACTGGCTGTGCCTCTGTTTCCCAGAATCCTCCTCGACTCCTAGTCCCACCGTCTTGCTTCCCTATTGGCCAACAGTGCTTTATTAACATATACATGGAAGGACAGGTCTCAGAGTATGACATTTAACAACAACAACAACAAAAAAGATGTTTTATGACAGACACACTGCCAGCTTCTGGCTGCACCCAGTATCTCCTCCGAGAAAATGGACGGCTGTAGAAAAAAATTCCACCTGGAGGCATGCTTTGGATGTGACAAAGCCAGTCAGTCATACAACCTTTCACCTCCACTGCCTAGGCCTTGCCTGGACAGGACAACGGGACCCTGGGGTGGGGGAACTGATTGTCCCATCCTGCCAAGACAGGTAGACCGACCCCTACCCACACAGGAAAACCTGTCAGGCCTTCTGGGCTTGGCAGCTAAAGGCAAGTACTGCTTCCGTCTGGGACTTGTGTTCCTGAAAGACCACGGAGACTTGGGATCACCTGCGTAGCTGGAAAGCTGTCTCACTTCTGCTCATTTACTTATCCCTTCCAGACCTATCTGATGGCGTTTGACGACTAGGCTACCTCATTAGTTCATTAGTTAAGTTTCCTGTTAAAAGTGCACATGGCTGTGCCTCTTTTGCAGCCTTCATAGCCAGGGATTAACAGGTTTCAGAGGTTCAGAATTTCAAATTTCCTCTGGTTGTTTTCTAAAAATGTTCATACCTTTTGACCTAAAGCCATAGCCTTTTGCTACGACACCAAGATTGTAAATCTGGTCCAGCTGTCTCATAAATAACTGCAAGTTCATGGGAGAAGTTCTGCTTCTTGCATCAAGAAATCTGGTCTGGTGGGAAACAAATCTCCAGGGCCCATTTTTGACCCCACCCATTTTCAAGCATATCTTGCAGATTTACTCCTCCTGCATGGGCCAAGGCCAACCCATAGAGGGTCCTCCAGATAATGCCAGCACCTGCATCGGCTCCTGAGACTTCATCATTCGTACCACCTCTACAAGCTCAAATGGGCACCAACCCAACAACTGAAATCTGGTTTTAAAGGGCAATCCCTCCCCCCCCCCCCATGTCTCCCTTGCCTCTTCTGTACAACCAGGATACTTCTCCATCCCATTCATTCTGGAAGTTGTCACCTTTCCCCTGGTGAGCCCCTTGCATAAGGCTGATGATAACAATCTATTTTTTTTTTCTCCTCAGAACCTGGCTTCTCAGCTCCCTTAAGGAACAGGTGCCTGAGGTCTACAGGATGGCAGTTAACTCAATACCTTCTCCACCCATACCTCCTGCTGAATGTGAGCCCACTGACTCCTGACTCCCCTCCTCCCCACATCGTCCCTTGTCAGCAGGAAGAAACCAAACTTAAACCGACACCCCTATACCCGAGGAGTCTGAGTTGTTTAGGTGAAAGTCCTAATGGCTTCTATATCTATACAAAGATGTTAGAATGTTTGGTAGCTCTGTTCCAAGCCCTACCCTCAATGTGCCAAGGGTGGGCCCTCCCCTGGAGTCACCTGAGTCTAGACTCTGCCCCTAAAAAGCCCACCACTGGTGGCTCCACCCCTGGAGGGCATTAAAAGCTCCCACCTCTGGATTCACCTCGTGGTTTCTGGTTTTCTGTTCCTCTGAGGCCACCCATGAATTCTTTGCTCAGATTAAACTTTGATTTATTAATTCAGTCTGATTGGCTTATCGCATCACCAGTGGTGGTTTTCCATCAACCTTTCCACTAATCAGTATTTTTTTTAACATAACAGAGAGTTTCTCTAAGGCCCCTGATGTATAGAACAAAAAGAGAGCTCCATCTGTAATACCAGGAATATACTTGGAGAGCTGGTAATGATCGGGGACAGGGCCTATGGGAAGGGGTTGCTTCAGTTCCTGAGAAGCCAGCGCTTTGCACACAAGGGGCTGTGGTCACCAACCCCAATGCTACTGTGTGGGCTTTGTTTATGACATTCTTGAGTTACCCCTTGTTTCTCTTGTGCAACACTAATTAGCCTCCTTCTGAATTTGTATACTCCCTTTTAAAACTAAACCCACTGATTTACATTAACAAAACACTTGTTGTTGAATTTGGCAGACATCTCCAGCCAATCTGGGATAAGTCTGTCCTTAGGAAGCCAGGGCTGGGTACTGTATCTCTTCTGCTCCTGGTCCTGTCACTCAGGCTTCACTAGCCAATCAGAGCCTGTAACAGACCCATTAGCCAGATGGGAGGGTTCTTTTGGGAGCGAGGCTTTTGCTCAGCTCTTCTCCTGAGGAAGTCAGAAGTTGTCTCCTGTGCTGTGCCTTTGGTTCTGGGGAGGGCACTGGTCAGCTCAGCAGCTGCACCAGTATAGCTAAGTGTTCTTTCAATTATTTTTATCTCTTTTAAAAAATCAATTATTGATAAGATTTTTAAAATTTCATTTTCTTTCAATGCATTACTGCCATAATCCCTTTGTTTCCGTTTTTCATTGTTTCCTCGTTTAAAAATTTTATTCCATTTTTTCTTAAGTGCTGTTTGTTTGTTTATTTATTTATATGTATGTATGTATCAGTTTAGAGCACTGGTTCTCAACCTGTGGGATCACAGCTCCCTTCGGGGGAATCAAATGACCCTATCACAGTACTGGCCTAAGACAACTGGAAAACACAGACGCTTATATTACAATTCATAACAGCAAAGTTACAGTTATGAAGTAGCACTGGAAATAATTTTATGTTTGGGGATCACCACATCATGAGGAAATGCATTAAAGAATCACATCATTAGGAAGGTTGAGAACCACTGGTTTTTATTAATGTCTCCTGTAGCTCAGGCTTGCCTCACACTATGTAATTGAGAATTGCTTTGAACACCTAATCCTGCTTCTGCTGCCAGTGCTGGAAACACAGTCATGCTGAGTATTGACTGGTGTCTGGGAAGGAAAAATAACCAGTAAATGAATATCCTCCAAGCTCTCTATATTTTATTCTGAATTTACAAATGAAGTAGGAACCTGTGTGAGAATTTCATTCACCAACTGTTAAAGCAGGTGTAGTCACAGCACAGAAAGGGAGGGGCAAGAAGGAAGAAAGATTTCCTGCCGTGACAAGTAGTTGACATTAACCATGTGGAATCAGGTAACCGGGTTTAGATGTTCCGTAAACGTCCTGACTGGCCATTTCTCTGTTGCATGGATCAGGCAGTCAAGAATCTAGATAAAGAACAGAACTTATCATGAAACCAAATTACTATAGTTACACCATTTCAACCTAAATAGAAGAACTGTATAAAATGGTGTTGCCCTGAGAGAAATGGTGTGAGTAATACTTGGTGTGCTCTAATACAAATCCCTAGTCTCTGGGGCCCATATGGCCATGAAACCTGTTCAACTTTTTAACATAATCTTTTGGGATTATAATTACATTAGTTCAACTATCTCTTTTCTGCCTCCAAGACCTCCCATGGTCCTTTCCTTGTTCTCTCATCCATGACCTCTTTTTGTTTAACAACAGACACTGTTTGAATGTGACCTGTGTTTGGTTTCAGGACCAGCTATGAAACAAAGGGTTGCCTGTGCTGGACATTTGAGTGTGTAATTGAATGTGCACATATAGGACCCTGTGCCTTGGAAGAGGAACAGGAAGTAAGAGCTCTGGAAGATTGGAGGATTTTACTGAACTATGAATTTCCAAGATCAGGACCCTGTCTGACTGTAGTGTGGAAGGGCAAATCTGGAAGAACCTGTATGGTCTGAGTCATTTGATCTCTGCTCACCCAGTAGTGTGACTGCTAATGTCCTGAAGCTCAACAGAGTCGTCTTAACTAATGATGAACTTTGGGAAGGCTTAGCCATCAGGAGCACCAGTGGGAGGTAGCTTACAAGTTTTTTCCAGGATTCCATTTTTGTTCTGCTGTAGGGAGCTGTAAGGAAAACCACAAGCCATGCCATGGTGAATGTGTGGGCCACTGTCCTCAGACCAAGATGGCTGAGATATCAGAATTGGGACTGCTTGGACTGGGATTGACCATGAGTCAGACTGAGGTTCTGTGGTCCCTGTGTTGATCTAGGCAGTGGACCTTGGTCTCTGAGCTTTGCTGAGTGTGGATTCCCTGGGGAGGGGGAGGCTCTGCCATCCTGGCATGGGAGATATCACTGTCCATGTGCACACACAGGCATTGCTTTTGTTGTGCAGTGGGAAGATTGATTGGAAAACTGAAAATCTGGTTTCCAGAAGTTCTGGATATTACATTCTACTTTCAGGTTTGTCTTAAAATGTCACAGATAGTTTAGAAACTGGTAGAAAGGAGGTGAATGGCATCATCCTTCAGCAATACAGGATTAGAATAAATTTTCTGCTACTGACAGTCACCATGCTGAAATTCAGTGAAGTTCAGTTCCAGGGCACAGAAGGAGTTTCTGATCTGTAGAGGTATTTTAGGTTAGCATAGTATTTTGCAGGTGAATAGGGAAGATGCCACATCTTGTGACATCATCCATATGGCAGGAAGCAGATATTAAATTATTCTTCACATTGGTTTTTTAAAAAACATTTAAAAAAATTTTTGAGACAGGGTTTCTTTGTGTAGTTTTGTAGACCAGGATATCCTGGAATTCAAAGAAATCTGCCTGCCTCTGCCTCCCAAGTGTTGGGATAAAAAGGCTTGTTCTACCTCTGTCTGGATTTTTAAACATTTGTTTGCATTTTATTTTTATTTAAATTAGAAACAAGCTTGCTTCACATGTCAATCCCAGCTCCCTCTCCCTTCCTTCCTCCCCCGGCCCCCCAACCCTCCACCCCATTCCCCCTCCATTCCCCAGGAAGGGTGAGGCATTCCATGGGGGAATCTTCCAAGTCTGTCATATCATCCCAGGCAGGGTCTAGGCCCTCCCCCACATGTCCAGGCTGAGAGAGCGTCCCCCCATGTGGAATGGGCTCCAAAAGTCCAATCATACACCAGGATAAATACTGATCTACTACCCAAGGCCCCACAGATTGCCCAAGCCTCCTCATTAACATCCAGTTTCAGAGGGTCTGGATCAGTCCCATGCTGGCCTCTCAGTCATCAGTCTGGGGTCCATGAGCTCCCCTTGTTCAGATCAGCTGTGTCTATGGGTTTCACCGGCCTGGCCTTGACTCCTTTGCTCATCACTCCTCCCTCTCTGCAACTGGGTTCTAAGAGTTCAGTTCAGTTTTTAGCTGCGGGTGTCTGAATCCACTTCCATCAGCCACTGGAAGAAGACTCTAGGATGGCATATAAGGTAGTCATCAATCTCATTATCAGGGGAGGGCATTTAAGGTAGCCTCTCTGCTATTGCTCAGATTGCCAGTTGGTGTCATCCTTATAGATCTCTGAAAATCTCTCTAGTGCCAGATCTCTCCTCAAACCTATAATGGCTCCCATTATTATGGTATCTCTTATCCTGCTCGCCTCTATTCTTCCCCTGACTCATCCTTTCTGCTCCCCCATGTCCTCCTCTCTTCTCCTCTTCTCCCCCTCTCTTTCTCCCAGCTCCCTCTCCACTTTCCCCATGTACCCAATCCCCTCAAGAGATCCTGCCCCATTCCCCTTCTCTGGGGTACCACTCATCTCTCTCTCGGGGTCCTCCCTGTTTCCTAGACTCTCTGGCAATAAGACTGTAGGCTGGCACTCCCCTGCTCCATGTCTAAAATCCATATATGAGTGAGTACATACCATGTTTGTCCTTTTGTGACTGGGTTACCTCACTCTGAATGGTTTCTTCTAGTGCCACACATTTGCCTGTGAATTTCAAGGTTTCATTGTTTTTTTCCACTGAGTAGTACTCCATTGTGTAAATGTACCACATTTTCTCTATCCACTCTTCAGTTGAGGGGCATCTAGGTTGCCTTTAGGTTCTGGCTATTGCAAATAATGCTGCTATAAACATAGTGGAACAGATGTCCTTGTTGTATGAATGGACATCTTTTGGGTATATGTCTAAGAGTGGAATTGCTGGGTCTTGTGATAGACTGATTCCCATTTTCCTGAGGAATCTCCATACTGATCTCCAAAGTGGCTGTACAAGTTGGCACTCCCACCAGCAGAGGAGGAGTGTTCCCCTTTCTCCACATTCTCTCCAGCATAAACTGTCGTTGGTGTTTTTGATTTTAGCCATTCTGACAGGAGTAAGATGGCATCTCAGAGTTATTTTGGTTTGCATTTCCTTAATGTTTAGGGATGTTGAGCATTTTATTAAGTATCTCAGTCATTTTAGATTCCTCCATTGAGAATTCTCTATTTAGTTCTGTATTCCATTTTTTAATTGGATTCTTTGATGTTTTGGTGACTAGCTTCTTGAATTCTTTGTAAGTTTTGGAAATCAGCCCTCTGTCAGATATAGAGTTGGTTAATGTCTTTTCCCATTCTGTGGGCTGCTTTTTTGTCTTGTTGACTGTGTCCTTTGCCTTACAGAAGCTTCTCAGTTTCAGGAGGTCCCATTTTGTTGGGGAAGTCCTGTTATTTGCCTGTGCATTTGTCAATAAAGTACTGTCTGGCCAATAGGGAATCTAGATAGGAGGGACTAGGAGTCCAGGAGGACTCTGGGTAGGAGAAACACAGCAGAGTCAAGATGTAATGCCTTTGGGGTAGGAAGCCTGGAACCATTCTCCGGTAAGAGAAATACTTAGATTAACAATTATGGGGTAATTACTTAAGTCAGAGGTAGCCAGTAAGAAACAAGCAAGGACAACAGCTTCATAATTAATACAGTCTTGTGTGTTTATTTGGGGACTACAAAGTGTCATAGCCCAGGCGGCTGGCGGGGGATAAACCAAAACGTCTAACAAAGAAAAAGCTTCACCTTAACAAAATGGTGATCAGGAGTGGGATGATGAATTTCCACGCAGAATGACAAAAGCATTAAAGGAATTTTAGAAACAGAAGAACAGAGAGAAGCACAGATTTTTGGTAGCAGCATTTTTCTCAGGTGTGCTCTGTTTTGCTATCGACAAGCCGAGATTCACGTGGCTCACTTACCGGAGTCTTCCTGACTCGGCATAAAAAGAAAAAAAAAACAGCAAGGTTGTTTTAAGAGACTCTGCCAACGATTTAAAGGGGTGTACGTACAGCTGGAAGTGGCAGCATTTGCTGGATGTTAGCATGGACTGAGGCGGTAAGCTGAAATCACACTTACGCCCGCCATCTTGAAACAGCAGTTTAAAACAGCCGCGGTTTTACAGATAAGACACGTGGCCAAAAAAACATAAAGATTTACAGTAAAGTCAGACTTGGATAAAAAAAATCTCTAAAGGTTTACAGTGTGTTTAAAAATATACGTGAGATTGAGAGAGAAAATGAAACGACAAAGTGGTATATAAATACAAAAGCCGGCGTTGTGGTGGCGCATGCCGGTAGAATTTACTCCAGAGGCAGAGACAGACAGATTTCCAAAGAGAAATCCTGTCTCAAAGAAAAATAAATAAAAGTAAAATAAATTAAGTAATAATAGATAAATAAAAAAGCCATGTAAAGATGGAAAATACACAGAGTCTGGATACTGTATGCTATTGTGTTTTTCAGTTTTTTGATTGCTAAGAAAGGAACAAATGCTAAAGTACACTTGATTATAAATGCTGCTAAATTAATTCAACTTATATATTTTAAAAATGCCTTGACCTCAAAATTTAAGTATAAGGATATGTTACTCGAAAAAGGAGTTTTTGCTTATGTTTCTACAGAAAATGAAAAGCTGAGGATTCCTTCCAGGCTTCTGTGGTTTGACGAACCAAGACCCCCGGAAGCAGTGGACAAGGTGTTCCAACAATTGAGACAGTTAAGATGATACAGCTTTACAGACCCCAAAAATATGGACTTATACAGGTTTCTGAGTTTTGTCATGATCCCCATGGTATGAACAGCGCCCCCTTCCAGCAGGAAGCAGTTTGGAATGATCGACGTCCCAATTCCCATCTTGTTTATAAATCTTTGTTTTCATTTAAATGGGATTGTTTATAATTGGTTAATGATCACAACCAATCTCCTTTTAATGGTAAAAAGGGGAAATATGGTATGGGTATGGTTTTTCATTTATTGATACAAATTCAAGGTCAATTTTGTGATATGTATATTTCTCCTCTTGATTAAGTATTGTGCTTATACTGATCTTTTAAAATGTAATGCATAATTAAATACAGATTATAGATAGTTACTTATAATAGTCAGAATTTATAGTTAGGTAAGTTAGGTTTTCTAGATATACAGAAATATATTTGAGATAGATAAACAGTCTTCAAACCTCTCAAAGACCTTCAGAAAATGGCATTTAAAATGGTTTAGGGTTTTTCTTGACAATGAGAAATGTCTGCTCCTGGCAGCACCAATTATGTCTGAGAGGAAGATGGGCATCGAAGAAACTCGTTATGGAGTTTGCTTTCAACATGGCAAGGTTAGCCATTTGGGCAAGAAACTGCTCTTGCCTAGACTGTTTGACTGTTGTTGTATAATCTGGACATGCAGGACCCACAGGAAAGTGACTGCTGAACTCAGTCTTACAGGGTTCCTGATTCATGGAAGAGTCTACTAGACTTTCTGCAGGACAAAGAAAAATGACTGACAGACTGCTGATGCAGATGGACAGTTTTGAAATTTCCTACTTGGCTAAAAAATCTTCTGGATACATTGTGGCCTATGGGCTGAAGATGGATGCCCCAACGTTACAGTGGAACTTCGGGTGACTGTCCAGGTAGCAAGATGTCTCTGTCAATCCTAGTGTTTATATATTATCCTTCTGTGGTCTTTGATGGAGTTGAAGATAGATAGTTATAATTACAGTTTTCCTTAGTTATGATAAAAGATAAGCTACATATAAAACTTTGGACTCACAAGGATGGGATGGATGATATTTTCTTTAAATCTTGCTAAAATATTGTAACTATGTTCTTATTTGATAACTGTTCTGTTATATACAATTTGACTGTGTTAAAGTTAAGACCTTTCTTTTTGTTTAAACAGAAAAGAGGAGATGTTGGGGAAGTCCTGTTATTTGCCTGTGCATTTGTCAATAAAGTACTGTCTGGCCAATAGGGAATCTAGATAGGAGGGACTAGGAGTCCAGGAGGACTCTGGGTAGGAGAAACACAGGAGAGTCAAGATGTAATGCCTTTGGGGTAGGAAGCCTGGAACCATTCTCCGGTAAGAGAAATACTTAGATTAACAATTATGGGGTAATTACTTAAGTCAGAGGTAGCCAGTAAGAAACAAGCAAGGACAACAGCTTCATAATTAATACAGTCTTGTGTGTTTATTTGGGGACTACAAAGTGTCATAGCCCAGGCGGCTGGCGGGGGATAAACCAAAACGTCTAACAAAGAAAAAGCTTCACTTTAACAAAACCATTTATTCATTGTTGATCGATCTCAGTGTCTGTGCTACTGGTGTTATGTTCAGGAAGCAGTCTCCTATACCAATTCGTTCAAGGGTACTTCAACTTTCTCTTCTAAGAGGTTCAGTGTGGCTAGATTTATGTTGGGGTCTTTGATCCATTTGGACTTAAATTTTGTGCATGGTGATAGATATGGATCTATCTGCAGTCTTCCTACTTGCAAATCTACCTACATGCCAGCATCCAGTTATGCCAGCACCATTTGTTGAAGATGCTTTCTTTTTTCCATTGTATAGTTTTAGCTTCTTTGTCAAAAACCAGGTGTTCATAGGTGTGTGGGTTAATATCAGGGTGTTCAATTCGATTCCATTGGTCTACCTGTCTATTTTTGTGCAAATACCAAGCTGTTTTCATTACTATAGCTCCATAGTAGAACTTGAAGTTAGGTATAGTAATGCCTCCTGAAGTTCCTTTATTGTACAGGGTTGTTTCGGCTATCCTGGGTCTTTTGTTTTTCCATAAGTTTAGAATTGTCCTTTCAAGGTCTGTGAAGAAATGTGCTGGGATTTTGATAGGGATTGCATAGAATCTGTAGATTGCTTTTGGTAAGATTGCCATTTTTACTATGTTGATCCTACCTATCCAAGAGCATGGGAGATCTTTCCATTTTCTGGTATCTTCTTCAATTTCTTTTTTAATGACTTAAAGTTCTTGTAATACAGGTCTTTCACCTGTTTGGTTAAAGTTACTCCAAGATATTTTTTGTTGTTTGTGGCTATTGTAAAGGGTGATGTTTCTCTGATTTTTTTCTCAGCACATTTATTGTCTATATATAGTAGGGCTACTGATTTTTTTTAGTTAATCTCGTATCCTGCCACTTTGCTGAAGGTGTTTATCAGCTGTAGGAGTTCCCTGGTAGAATTCTTCTGGTCACTTACATAGACTATCATATCATCTGCAAATAGTGAAAGTTTTACTTCTTCCTTTCCAATTTGTATCCCCTTAGTCAACTTTTGTTGTCTTATTGCTCTAGCAAGAACTTCAAGTACAATATTGAAGAGATATGGAGAGAGTGCACAACCTTGTCTTGTTCCTTATTTTAGAGGAATCACTTTGAGTTTCTCTCCATTTAGTTTGATGTTGGCTGTCAGTTTGCTGTATATTACCTTTATTATATTTAGTTATGTTCCTGTTACCCCTGATCTCTCCAAGACCTTTATTATGAAGGGATGTTGAATTTTATCAAAGGCTTTTTCAGCATATAGTGAGGTGATCATGTGGTTTTTCTTTTTCAGATTGTTTATATGGTAGATTGCATTGATAGATTTTTGTATGTTGAACTGTCTCTGCATCCCTGGGATGAAACCTACTTGATCATGCTGTATTATTTTTCTGAATCGATTTGCCAGTATTATATTGGGTATTTTTGCATCAATGGTCATGAGGGAGATTGGTCAGTACTTCCCTATCTTACTTGTGTCTTTGTGTGTTTGGGGTACTAAATAATTGTAGTCTTGTAGAAAGAAGTTGGCAATGATCCTTCTGCTTCTATTGTGTGGAACAATTTGAAGAGTATTGATATTATCTCTTCTTTGAATTTCCGGTAGAATTCTGCACTGAAACCATCTGGCCCTGGATTTTTTTTTGGTTGGAATCCTTTTATGACTGCTTCTATTTGGTTAGGGGTTATAGGTCTATTTAAGTTGTTTATCCATTCTTGATTTAATTTTGGTTAATGATATCTATCGAGAAAATTATCCATTTCCTTTAAATTTCCCAATTTTGTGGAGTACAGGTTTTCAAAGTATGACCTGATGAGTCTCTGGATTTCCCCATTGTCTGTTGTTATGCCCCCCTTTTCATTTCTGATTTTTTAAATTATCATGCTCTCTCTCTGTGTGTGTGCCTTTTGGTTAGTTTGGATAAAGGTTTGTCTATCTTGCTGATTTTCTCAAAGAACCAACTCTTTGTTTCATTGATTCTTTGTATTATTTTCTTTGTTCCTACTTTATTGATTTCAGCTCTCAATTTAATTATTTCTGGGCATCTGCTCCTGGGTGAGTTTCCTTCTTTTTGTTCTAGAGCTTTCAGTTGTGCTGTTAATCCTCTAGTATGGCTATTCCCCAGTTTCTTCATGTAGGCACTTAGTGCTATAAACTTTCCTCTTAGAACTGCTTTCAGTGTCCCATAGGTTTGGGTATGTTTTGCCTTCATTTTCATTGAATTCTTGGAAGTCTTCGATTTCTTTATTTCTTCATTTGCCCAAGAGTGATGCAATTGACCATTATTCAGTTTCCATGAGTTTGTGGGTTTTTTGCAATTTGTGTTATTGTTGAATTCTAATTTTAAGCCATGGTAATACAGGGAGTTATTCCAATTTTTTGTATCTGTTGAGGTTTGCTTTATTGCCAAGTATGTGGTCGATTTTAGAGAAGGTTCCATGTGGTGCTGAGAAGAAGATATATTCTTTTGTGTTTGGATGGAGTATTCAATAGATGTCCGTTAAACACAATTGGGTCATAACTTCTGTTAGTTCCTTTGTTTCTTTGTTAAGTTTCTGTCTGGTAGTCCTGTTCAGTGGTGAGAGTGGAGTGTTGAAGTCTCCCACTATAAGTGTGTGGTTTTAATGTATGATTTGAGTTTTAGTAATGCTTCTTTTACAAATGTGGGTGCCTTTGTATTTGGGGTATAAGTGTTCAGAATTGAGACTTCATCCTGATGGATTTTTCCTGTGATGAATATGAAATTACCTTCTTCATCTCTTTTGATTAATTTTAGTTTGAAGTCTAATTTGTTAGATACTAGGATAGCTACACCTTCTTGCTTCTTAGGTCCATTTGATTAAAAATCTTTTCCCAATCCTTAACTATGAGGTAATGTCTGTCTTTGAAGTTGAGGTGTGTTTCTTTTATGCAGCAGAAGGATGGATTCTGTCTTTGTATACATTCTGTTAGCCTGTGTCTTTTTATATGTAAGTTAAGACCATTGATATTGAGGGATATTAATGACCATTGATTGTTGATTCTTGTTTGTTTTGGATTCGTTTTTGGTGGTGGTATTGTGTGTGAGTTTTTTTCCCTATTTCTGGCTTTTGGTAAAGTGGGATTATTTATTGCCTATGTTTTTCTGGTTGTAGTTAACTTCCTTGGGTTGGAGTTTTCCTTCCAGAACTTTCTGTAGGGTTGGATATTAATTTGGTTTTGTCATGGAATATCTTGTTTTCTCCATCTGTAGTGATTGAGAGTTTTGCTGGGTATAGTAGTCTGGGTTGGAATCTGTGGTGTCTTAGTGTTTATAGAACATCTATCCAGGACCTTCTGGCTTTCAGATTTTCCATGGAGAAGTCAGATGTAATTCTGATAGGTCTGTCTTTATTTGTTACTTGGACTTTATCCTTCGCTGCTCTTACTATACTTTCTTTATTCTGTATGTTTGTTGTTTTGGTTATTATGTGGCGAGGGAACTTTTTTTTTCTTTTTGGTCCAATCTAGTTGGTGTTCAGTATGCTTCTTGTACTTTCATAGGCATGTCCTTCTTCAGGTTGGGAAAGTTTTCTTCTATGAATTTGTTGAATATGTTTTCTGCACCTTTGAGATGGGTCTCTTTGCCTTCTTCTATACCTTCTATTATTCTTCGTTTTGGTCTTTTCACAGTGTCCCATATTTCCTGGATATTTTTTGTTAAGGATTTGTTGGATTTAAGATTTTCTTTGGTAGATGAATCTATTTCCTCTAGTTTATCTTCAGCACCTGAGATTCTGTCTCCCATCTCTTGTGTTCTGTTGGTTATGCTTGCATCTGTAGTTCTTGATTGTTAACTCAGCTTTTCTATTTCCAGCATTGCCTCAGTTTGTGTTTTCTTTCTTTCTTTTTTTTTTTTTTTTGGTTTTTTTGAGACAGGGTTTCTCTGTATTTCTTTGGAGGCTGTCCTGGAACTCACTCTGTAGATCAGGTTGGCCTTGAACTCAGAGATCTGCCTGCCTCTGCCTCCTGAGTGCTGAGATTAAAGGTGTGTACCATCAACACCCAGCCAGTTTGTGTTTTCTTTATTGTCTCTATTTCAGTTTTCAGGTCTTCAACGGTTTGAATTGTTTCCTTCATCTGTTTGATTGTTTTTTCTTGGCTTTCCTTGCTTCCTTTAAGAGATTTGTTGATTTCTTGCATTTTTTTGGTTTGTTTTTTCTTCTATTTCTTTAAGGGATTTTCTCATATCCTCTTTGAGGGCCCCTATCATTTTCCTGAGGTTGTTTTTAGGGTCATTCTCTTCTGTTTCATATGCATTGGGATGTTCAGGTTTTGCTAGTGTAGAGTCCCTATACTCTGGTGGTGTCATATAAGCCTTTCTGTTGTTGGATGTGTTCTTAAACTTTCATCTTCCCATCTCTTCTTCCAATGGGTATAGGTGGAGTCTCTCTATCTCTTGGTGGATATGGGTTCAAGGCTGTATCCTCTCCTCTCCTCTCTATTTCCCCCTCTCCCTTCCCTCTCCTTCCTCCCTCCCTCTCTCTCCCAGTGGGTGGAAGGGCAATAACAGAATGGTGATCGATGAGTCTGGCTGCTTTGTTTTGCCTCCAGGTCCCTCTGTGGGGTTTGGTGGCAGGAAGAGTGTGGCCCAACTGTGTATTTCATAACACAGCTTGTTGTACCATGGATATGTATATAGTTTTAACATACCTGCTTCTTCATGATCAGTTTTTGTCCAGTTGGTACTCATCTTGAAGTATTGCCTCCTAAAGGAATTATCAGGAGATGTCAGATAATGTAAAGATAGATGTATTTTTTAAAAACACGTCTGGTGTATGTGTGTATATGTAATGTGATTATGGGTTTGAATGGGTAACAGCTATGATGGTTCTGGGAAAAAAGCTTTGTTGGTTTTCTTTTAGCCCTATTCACATGGAGATCAGGGTCAGGTTGCCTGTCTTGCACACCATAGATATTCTTCCTTCTGAGGCAGCTCACTAGTGCTCAAATAAGCTTAGAAACATTATGTCAGTAAAATATTGTCTCTATTAAAAATTTAATTGCATTGTCATTTAACAAAAGAGCAACATGGTATATATTTATACTGCCATCTTTTTGGCATTTTGCTATTTTATTCTTGAGGACTGAACACTTGCCGTACCAGTACTGATGTCCCCAGGAGCCGGGGAGATGAGATCCTGAGTCAAGGGATGGTGTGATGAGCCACCACATCTGCTGTTCCCATTGTAGGTAGGGGGTGTCTGAGAGCATTACTTGTTTTGTTGTTGGAGAGACGAATCTCTAAGGACCAAGCTCTCACTCCACTTCTGAAGTCTTTCGTGGCAGGAGCTTAGTGGCAGGTTTGCACCACTGCAATGTTGATAGAGTGATGTCTTCACTGAAGACAAGGCCCTAGCAGCTAGTGAGGAGATGGGCTGGTGCCTGCCACCCTTTTGGGATGTAGGAAAGGCCTTGGCTTCACTTATTTTCCTCAGAGGCTGACCCGACAGGGTCCCTTTGGTCAGAAGGGACAGGAGTCAGCTTTTTGTCCCTTGCCCTTCCTGAGTTGGCCAGTATTCTGGGCTGAATCAAGGCTGTGTGAACTTTACCCAGGGGTAAAGGGGGCTGAGAGGTCCTCCACCCACCCACCCCCAGGCTGCTTGTTCCTCAGGGGTTCAGCAGCACTTTTTGTTATGAGTTTGTAGCATTGAGTGACTTTGAAAGATGAAGTTGTCTGTGCCAGGTAAGTCTTAATTGGCTGGCTAGCTGGCATTTGAAGTTGGACTACTATGTACTGATGCCTTTTTATGGATAATTTGTCTTATCTCAACATCCCTCCCTCACCACATGTGTTCCTGGCACTAACTCTTCATTCCTCCTGCCTCCTATCCTCCTGTCTCTTACTTCCCTTACTCCCTTCTGTCTCTGCTTTCCTCCTAGGCTTTCCCTGGCTCCTCTCCTCCCTCAGGCCCCTGTCCTCTGCCTGCCTCCTCCCCCTCTTCATGCCCTTCCCTTCCCAGTCCTCTGCTCAGGTGCATTTGATCAGGTAACACGGAGCTCAGATCTTCATCTGTGTTGTCTTTCACAAAAAAAAAAAATGTGCATGCTAGTGCGATAGCGGCCTGTTTACAATTTCTTCCACCTGACACGCCAAAAAAAGTCAGGCTCAGGACTTAAAAGAGGGGCTCGGGCTGCTGCCTGTGCATTTCACTTTTGTTCAGTTTGTAATTTCATTTCATTTGTCATCATAGAACCACTTGACAAGGCAGTGAAGGAGGAGAAATATCTGACTTGTGAGTGTGTAACCAGAAGACCAAACCGGGAACAATGGATGCAAGACAAAGACAGTGCCCTGAACCCTTCCTCTGCAGCAATTTCTTCAGAGATCTCAACCTTGAAGAGGAGAAATGATGCCAAAAAGGCCAGGTAGCACAAATGGAGAAACTAGGGTTTGAGTTAGGGTTAGACTCAGGGTTAGGGTTAGACTCAGAGTTAGACTAAGGTCAGGGTTAGAATCTGAGCTAGAATCAGGGTTAGACTAAGGGTTAGGGTTAGACTTAGGGTTATACTCAGGGTTATAGTTAGACTTGTGGCTAGATTCTGGCTTAGGGTTAGGCCTAATAAATAAGTAAATAAATAAATAAAAACAAATAATTCCATGATACATGATATCACGTACTTAACTGGTGATACAGTGATTTAAATAAGTAAATAAATAGATAGATAAAAAGACAATCTTGCATAATTAACCCGTGCCAGATTCGATAATCATTGATTTTCATAAATAAATACATAATAAATAATTGCATGGTGTCATATACTTGACCGCCACAAGGTGACACCAGACTCCATCACTTGTGGATTAGACGATTGATTTAAATAATTGAATGAGGTCCCATAATGAGCTCCTGAGATGACTTATTTATTTAAGTGATTACATAACCAGATAATCAGATGGTCTTGCACAACTAACCAATCCCAGACTCCATAATCATCTACTTTAATAAATAGATAAATAACCTATTCCATAATGAGGTAATGTTGCATACTTGGCTCCCACAAGATGGAGCCAGACTCCACTATCCTTGAATAGATCATGCTCCATTTGAATATGTACATAATCAAATAATTAATTAATTAGACTTCTTTGCATCATCCAATCCCAGGAGGTCCCCCAGGGTTAGAGTTAGTTTAGGATTATGGGTTAGGGTTCAGGGTTTAGGGTTTGGAGTTTGGGTTTGGGGTATGGAGTTAGGGTTTAGGTTTCCGGATTCATGGTTCATGTTCCGGTTAGGGGGTTAGGGTTAGGGTTTCAGTGTTAAATAAGGGTTAGAGGGTTAGGGTTAGGTTTAGGGGTTAGGGGTTAGACATTAGAGGGTTAGGGGTTAGAGAGTCAGGTTTAGAAGGTTAGAGGGTCAGAGGGTTAGAGGGTTAGGGTTAGGGTAAAGTTAGGGGTTAGGGTTAGAATTGGGGTTGGAGTTGGGGATAGGGTTAGGGTTAGGGGTGGAGTAGGGTTAGGGTTAGAGTTAGCTTTGATAAGTTCAGTTGAAGTTGAAGTGGCCTCTTTTCTGAGAAAGACAATGAGTTAACTATACTCACTATTCTATTAGTCTTTCTAAGTAAAGTCGAAAGAGATCTTGCCACTTTTCCTAGAATAGACAATGCATTTCTTATTAGCATACAAACTATTGTTTTCATGTTGCTCATATTAGTGAAAGAGATGTTGCCTTTTCCCTAGAAAACTTAAAGTGCTATTTGATTCACATTACTTAACACAGTGATAGAGATATGGTCTATATTCTCAGAAATGGCAAAGCATTTCATCTAAGCATGCTCACTTAGGTATAGGGTTTAAATTAGGGTTTAGGTTAGGATTAGGGTTAGGGATAGGATTAGATTTAGGGATAGAGTTAGGGTTATCCTTGATAAGTACAATCAAAGTGGAAGGGGCCTCTTTTTCCAGAAAGACAAACCATTTAACTATACTCACTATTCTATTCTGTTCACCTTTCTAACTATACTTTTAATAGATCTTGCCTCTTTTCCTAGAAAAGCCAATGCATTTCTTTTGAGTATACATACTATTCTTTTCACATTGCTCATTTTGGTGAAAGAGGTGTTGAATCTTTCCTAGAAAACACAACATACTTCTTCTAAACATAATCCCTAATCAACTCACATTGCTTAATACTTTATAAGAGATATGGTCCATTTGCCCAGAAAAGACAATGCTTTTCATCTGAGCATGCTCACTTAGGTTAAGGGTTAGATTATGATTAGGGTGTGGGTTATGGTTATGGTTAGGAATAGGGTTAAAGTTAGGGTTAGGGTTAGGGCTAGCATTGATGAGTATAATTGAAGTTGACTCTTTTCCAAGAAAGACAATGCATTCCTTTTAACTATAGTAACTATTCTGTTCACCTTTCTAACTACAGTTTCTAGCCTCTTTTCCTAGGAAAGACAGTGCATTTCTTATCATGTACATAATATCCTTTTCACTTCACTCCTTTAGGTGAAAGAGATGTTGCCTGTTTCCTAGAAAACACACTGTTCTTCTTCTAAATATACTCCCTATTCGATTCACTGTGGTTAGCTAGTGGCAAGCTCCATTCTCTGACCCCTAGACAGGCTTTTTTTGTGCAAGATATCACCACATATCCCCATTTTTTGTCTAAAAAAATAAAAGAGTTATAAGCGATATAAAAAAAACTATGTGCTATAAGAAAAATAACTATATACAATATATACATGGCAATAAGTACAATGTCTAGTCCATAAGCATATGACAAATTCCAACAAAATACTCCATCATCTATTCTTTCTTGATGAGTCCAAAGTCTTGTAACTAATTAATTTACTTTCTATTGTAATGTGCATATCAAATTATCTTTTAATGTCTTTTAAACCTATTACACTTAATACATCTATAGTGAGTTTCCTTACTGATTCTGGTAAACAGGGAAAACTATAGCTATACTATTAGTCCTGAATGTCCAGTTTGGATAGCATAATGTCATAAGTTTAGGCAAGGACACTTTCTTGCCCAGTGGCTTATCTTTACCACAAAAAACTCAAACTCTGTGTGGAGTTTCTTCAATGTTCATCATCTTCTCTGACATAGATTGGTACTGCTAGGAGCAGACATGTCTCATTGTCATAACAAAAGAACCAGTGTTGTTAAAGCATGTTAAATGCCATATTCTGTGGATCGCTGAAGAATTTGAAGATGACCTATATTTCTAATATATCAGTTTCATATTTAAAAATACCTAAAGTGATCATTATAGTTGACTAATTACTAAATTACATTTCCTAATTGTGCTATATAGTTGATAATAAATTTC
Source organism: Mesocricetus auratus (assembly GCF_017639785.1). Lineage (NCBI taxonomy): Eukaryota > Metazoa > Chordata > Mammalia > Rodentia > Cricetidae > Mesocricetus > Mesocricetus auratus. The sequence goes on from NW_024429199.1 coordinate 51,443,622, forward strand.
AAGGACTAGAGATTTGTATTACATTGTTAAATGATTTGTATAAATACAATACCTAGGATATTGGAAACATAGCAAAATTAACCTCAAATTTGTATCAATATACAACATTTGTATACAATATACAGAAATCTAATCTGATGTAAAATGTTTAAAGGAAGTAGTTGCTTTTTAAGAATAGATTCAATAATCCACCTTTTCATCTCAATATCTCTATATCCTCCCTCATTCTTTTCAGAGCAGATTCAGTAATCTACCCTTTGAATGATACAATATCTGGATTCTTCTCTCTCTATCTTTTTATCAAAACAAAACCTTGAATATAATCCCCTTTGTTCAGCATTCTTCCTGGTATCAACAGCATTTTGTAATCAATCTGCCACAACAAAGACAAATACCCATAACCCAAAGAATGACCAAAAACCACTCACCCCATCTATAGGGAATGCGGATGTCATGTTCTTAAAGTTACTTACTTCCTGCTATCTGTGGGCAACAACATCTTTAGGAGATCTGAAAAGAAATTTTGGTTAATTATCAACCTGTATCATTTATTACCCTGCCCCTGTATAATGGACAAATACAAGGTTTGTTTCAAATGCTGGCTAAAGTAGTCTGTGAGGCTGGGTCACCTTAGCTGGCAACCTCAAAATTGTTCCAAGCAGTGTCTGTGAGGCTGCATCATCTCAGCAAGTTGCCTCAAAATTGTTATGAGGAGATTTTAGTCCAAAGCTGATCTTTAGTTGGTGTTGTTCAGCATAATTGTGTTTTGATAGTCCTGGTGAAATTGTCATTCTGGGGCCTTATCCTCCTTTTGGAAACTTCAAAGGTCACTCACTGTTAGGCATGGCCATGATTCACTGTAGAAAACTAATAGAGACTCAAATAAGAAATCATGTACATGAAGGTAGAAAAAAAAAACCTTTTCTACAATTGGTTAGTACTCTATATGACCATTAATATCATGATGAAAATTATGAGATTAGTAGCAATACTATAGTCCTAAATATTTGCTTTCCTTTGTTCCATATCAGATGGTTCTTATGACATGAGACACAGATTATATTTTTTACTTTCACAAGCATGCTTGGGTTTAGAGAAGGAGAGAGCCATTCTCCAACTCCAAATTCAGCTTTTACTCTTTAATTGGACTGAGACTACAAGAAGACCAATCATATTATATGTCTGTATACAAATAAGAAACAAACATTTGGGAAGAATTATGAAATTTTACCCTGTTGTAAAAGTGCCATACTAAGGCCAATTTACTCTTTTTCTTGGGACAATTTTTCTAGATGTTTTGTCCCTTTTCTCCAGATGTCTCGTATGCCCAGTGGTCTCTGGATTCCTTAGCTGGTTACCTTTTATTTTCCTGGAAAGACAAAAAATAAAACCCTTCCCCAACACTGAATTTTGGGGAAGTTCTCTGTGGCAAATTATATGTGTTCAAATGAAAATTAACCTGAGCTAAGTCATGTCTACCTCTGAAAGGCACTGGTGATGTTAAATCTTTTTTATTTTCTTTTGTTTGTACCTTAGCTCCTGGAGTATCAGTTTTAAGAAAGGTTTTCTATGGCCTGTAATCTATTCATTGTAGTGAGATATCCACCCTGCCCACACCTACAGGTTTCAGCGTGGCCACAGGTGAGGTGACTGAGCGAGAGCTAGATCTGGGATCCAGGACCCCAGAGCTCCCTCTTGCTTCTGGTCGGGTCACAGAGAGCAGCCTGGGAAGATCCTTGGAGGTGGAACCTGTGGCAGTCACCCGCCTCTTGTCTAAGTGCATTATACTCAAATAAACTACACTTAACCTGTACTGAGTCTAGTGAATCTTGATTCCCATGCCGTATCTGGCATCAGAAGTGGGATAATTTGTCCCCGTGGGCAAATTCACTAGACCTACAGTGGCCACTCACCTTGGTTAGGTCACACACGTGTGGGGAGTAGTAGGTTATTCGCCTGGTGCTGCTGTAGTTTAGCGGCACCTAGTGTGAGCATTAGCGCCTGTAGCTCCCATCCCCTGGCTGCCACACTCCAGCCCTGATAACCTCCAGTCCAGTGATTTGGCTGCACCCACGCACCACCCCCATTGCACTCTCCTGCACCAGCCAAACCCGGGCAGGGTTACTTGACTAGCCCAGTGGTACACACTGTGGCTAGTGGGGAGTGGATAATCTGCCCATTGGGCATCTGCGATGCAGTTTCCTTACTTCTGCTATGGTCCAGCAAACGCTCGCTGGTGCTCACTAGCATGAGCACCTGCCTGCTCCCCTGCTCCCTGCCTGCTCATGGGCTCCCAATGGCTAGTTCTGCAGCCACCCTGGCTTCCCTGGCAGTGGTAGCCATTTGGCACCTGCAGTTTGAGCTTTGATCTGATCAACTGCCATCTGCCCCGGCTGCCCTCCCTCAGGGGCCTGGTGCCTCCGAGCTCCCCAGCGCCACTCTCTCACTACTGGCCCGGCTGCCATGACCACTGCTGTCCTGTCAACCCCAAGCAGCCCAGCTCCCGGTGCTGCATGCGTTCTCATGTATACAAACACTATTGATTTGTTCGTGCAGTTCCTGGGGCCTGTGGGTCCCCACGATTCATACAAACCTTGTCTTTTTCCTTTTCTGAAAAAATTTCACTTGATTTGGATTTGCTACAAGTTCTGCTTAGAATCTATAGAATCTTAACAAATTGAAACAGTGCAGGAGGAGAGTATCTTGCAGGCAGAGAGCATCTTGCGGCTGGACACTGTTTGGTGGTATACCTGTGCCACCTCCTAGCCAAACATAGTTACTACAAGTTGAGACCTACAAGCCAAAAAAAAAAAAAAAAAAAAAAAAAAAAAGAGGTCATTGAGATTAAAAAACAACAGGTTTCTACTAAAAGTAAGTACTACAGTCTTTGGATTTTAAGCTAATAATAACAAATTAGGTTAGCTACTCTATACTTATGGTAGGTAATTTTACATTAGGAATCTTTTTGTTTCATATATGGATGAGATATTAAAAGAGGCTGAGGACCTACCTGGAATATACTTTCTATCTGCTGTTGTGGCTATCAGTTTGGTAATCCGTATAATATCATTAAAAAATGGTTCAACAATAGGGTGAAAAAAAGAATGAGGAACTTATACAGTCATTACAGACTGGCAATGAAAACCTAGCAAAAGGATTCAGTCAATAGAAGGTACTTCACAGACTGGTAAGAAGAATTTGGTAAAAAGGATTCAGAATATTGAAAACGGCAATAGGGATCTGACAAACAAAATGCAAAATAGCAGCATAACATTGAACTACTTCCAGGAAAAATGTGTTCCATATTTACCAATTCAACATACAGAATAGAAAAAGTGGAACATAACACTGAAATATTTAAACAAAAGACCTGTTCCATGTCTGATGATTTGAGTAATAAAATACAAAGACTGGAACATAAGATTGGAATACTAATGGAAAGAATTTGTTCCATGTCTGAGACTAATGACAAGTTAGCAGATAAAACATTGTTTTTGAAAGACAATTTACATGCCATTCAGATAATATCTAAGGATGAGAATATTAAATGTTTAGAATCATATATAAATGAGGGGAACAAGAAACTGACTGATTCAATGAAATCTTTAGAAACTTACATGGTCCAGGAAGTTCAAACACGCGGAGAAACAATGGTGAACAGATTACAGGCCTTAGAAGACCTTCAATATGATACACCAGAAGCAGAGGTACCAATAACAGGTCATGAAAAAGATTTAATATTACCTGCACCTTTCAGAGTCTGGGAAGACCTAGCTAAGGTCATTATGTCATCTCCCATGGCTTTCCCCATTGCTGTTACTGAAAACTCAGCAACAAATAGGGGTGGCAGATGCAGAAGCTAGGCAAATACTTATAGAATCTCTAGCTTATGAGAATGCAAATCCACAATGCAAAAAGGTGATTTGTCCCTTAAAGATCAGATCAGCATCATTGGATCCTGCACACAACCAACATTGAGTATAACGATTATAACACTGAAGCTTGGGTAAGAGAAGCAATTTCCAAAGGTATGAAAAGACATCAAAATATCAGATGTCTTAACTGTGGTAACACGGAAGCATGTATGTATGTATGTATGTATATATGTATATGTATGTATGTATATTGTTACAATTTTTGAAGTCATTTTGGGAAGCTTCAGCCATTGTACAACTATGTTTCTGAGAATTACAGACTTTTACCACCCATGTTTGTTATCCATGAGTTTAGTTAGACATGGATATTTGATCTTCAAACCCTTCATAGACCTGCAGAATAGGACTTAAATGTTTTAGCACTCTATTGACATAAGACACAATCGATCCTGACAGCATCAAACTATCCCAGAAAAAATGTTGGGCACTGATGACACTCCCTCTGGAGTCTCTTCTCTCCTTGGCTAATGGTCTCTTGGGCAAAGAACTGCCCCCACCTTGACCACTGACTTTGGTCATGCTGTCTTACTGTGCTTGCAGGAGATAAACTTAGAAGACTGCTGAACCTTGCCAAGTCAGGGTAAGACAGTCTTTCTACCTCCCTACTTCTGTGCTGGTCAGTCAGATACTCTAGGTCTTAGCCAAAGCTGGTTGCCCCTACGCTGCTGTGAGACTCTGGGTGACTGTCCAGGTAGCCTGCTGTCTCTGTCTTCACTGCACCTTTTGGAAGTTGCTTGTCTGCACTTGCTGCCTATCCTATTATTGCTATCCTCCTTCTCAGGTCTTTGATGAGGTTGAAGATTAGACTGTCACAATTATTGTTCTCTCTTCCTAGATAGAAATATTAGGTGCAAGACTTAAACTTTCCAGCTTAGGACAACTCTATAGAAATCTCTCTTATGCCTTTACCCTAGGACTGGATATGTAGTCCTTGCCATTTGCTCTTGTTGCTTCACTGGAGATAGGTCTTAAGTGTGTTTGTTCTTATTTTTCCTTCTCCTAGAGCTCACTTGATATTTGCTATCTTAGTGTATAGTTTTGTGTCAAGCCTAAATCTTTTTCTTTAGACTAAAAGGGAAATTGTAGTGAGATATCCACCCTGCCATCACTTGTAGCGCTGACCACGCCCATTTGGGCATGATCACTGGTGAGTATGTGGATGGGGGTGGGGTGGGGTCTGGACAGGTGCTTTCTCTTGCTTCTGCCAGGTCACAGAGGAGCAGCTGGTAGTATCCTTAGAGCGGGAACCTGTGGCCACCATCTGTTTCTTCTGTAAGTGACTTTTCCCTGAAATAAATTATATTTAATATTAATACCTAGTCCCATGAATCATTATCCATTCCTCCACATCATCTTGTTTTCCTTCCCGTTCTTTCTTATCCATTCCTTCCCTTCCCTTCCTTTTCCTTCCCTTCCCTTTCCTGTCCTCCTTTCCCTTCTGTCCCTTCCTTCCCTTCCCTTTCCTGCCCTCTCTTCTCTTCCCTTCCTTCCCTTCCCTTCCTTTTCCTTCCCTTCCCTTCCCTGTCCTCCTTTCCCTTCTGTCCCTTCCTTCCCTTCCCTTTCCTGCCCTCTCTTCTCTTCCCTTCCTTCCCTTCCCTTCCCTTTCCTGTCCTTCCCTTCCCTTTTCTGCCCTCCCTTCCCTCCCTTTCCTTCCCCTCAATTTCCTGTCCTTTCCTTCCCTTTCCTGTCCTCCCTTCTCTTCCTTTTTCTGCTCTCCCTTCCCTTTCCTTCCTTCCCTTCCCTTCCCTTCGCTTCCCTTTCCTTCCTTCCCTTCCCTTCCCTTTCCTGTCCTCCCTTCCCTTCCCTTCCCATCGCTTCCCTTTCCTTCCTTCCCTTCCCTTTCCTGCCCTCTCTTCTTTTCCCTTCCCTTCCCTTCGCTTCCCTTTCCTTCCTTCCCTTCCCTTTCCTGTCCCTCCCTTCCCTTTCCTGTCCTTTCCTGCCCTCTCTTCTCTTCCCTTCCCTTCGCTTCCCTTTCCTTCCTTCCCTTCCCTTCCCTTTCCTGTCCTTCCCTTCCCTTTCCTGTCCTTTCCTTCCCTTCCCTTCCCTCCCTTCCCTTCCCTTTCTGTTCCTTGCCTTGCCTTGCTTAACCATGCACCTGCATTGTGTGACATTGATTCCTGTCGGCTTGCTTGCCAAAAAAACGTACTTGCTTTTTGTCTTGTCCCTCTTTGTCATGTCTATGCCTGCATTGCCATGCCTTGATTTTCTTGCCTTGCCATGACATGCCTTGCCATGTGCACGTGTTTCCATGCCATGCTTGCCATTCACATCTATTGCCTTGCCATGTCATGGCATAACTCCCATTGCCTTTCCTTGCTTTGTCAGACATGTACCTAGGCTTGCCTTGCATTTCTCTGTCATGCACAAGCCTCACCATTCAGATGGCTTTCGTGGCTTGCCTTGCTTTGCCTTGTCTTGCCGTGCCTGTCTTAGCACATGCCTTGTTTTGCCTTGCCTTTCTTCTTTGTGCACATCCCTTGCCTTGCCTTGCCTTGCCTAGCCTTGCCACACATGCATTTTCTTGCCTTGCCTTCTCTTACCTTACCATCTGCAATCCTTATGTTGCCTTCCTGGCTGTACCATCTTTGGTCCTTTTCATTACCTTGCTTTGCCATGAACATTCCTTGCCTTGCCTTTCATAATTTTGTCATATTAGTGGTCATATAGAGTAATAAACAATTCTAAAAAAAGGTTTTTGTCTCCCTTCATGTATATGATTTCTGGTTTGAGTCTCTATCAGTTTTCTACAGTGAACCATGGCAACACCTAACAGTAACCTTTGAAGTCTCCAAAAGGAGGATGGGGACCCACAATGACAATTTTACCAGCATTATGATAACACCATTATGCTAAAAACAAAAACACCAACTAAAGATCAACTTTGGACTACAAACTCCCCATAACAATTTCAAGGTGACTTGTTGAGATGATTCAACCCCACAGACACCGCTCAGAACAATTTTGAGGTGGTTAGCTGAGGTGATCCTGCCTCACAGTCTACTTTAGCCAGGATTTGAACAAGCTCCTCACATGCTCATTATGTAGAACCTGGACAACAAATGATACAGCCTAACAATTAACCCAAAATTTCTTTTCAGGGTCCTCTAAAGATGCTGTTGCCCCCAGACAGCAGAAAGTAACGTTAAGAACATGATGTCTAGATTCCCAAGACATGGGGTGGGTGGTTTTGGTCACTTATTGAGTTATAGACATTTGTCATTGTTTAGGAGGATTGGTTGCAAAATGTCTTTGCTTACTATTAAGAAGAAAGTTGAACAAAGGGGATTATATTCAAGAGAATAAAGGGAGGATATAGATATGATAAGATGAAAAGGCAGATTATTGAATCTACTCTTAAAAGGAACTACTAGTTTTAAAAATTTCACATCAGATTGGATATATGTATATTGTACGCAAATGTTGTATATTAATACACATTTAAGATAAATTTTGCTAAAACATATTGTACATTTGTTTCTAGTATTGTTCAATGTATTATACCTATATAGTTCATTTAACAATGTAATACAAATTTCTATTCTCTGAAAGTTATTTTTATTAAGTATATAGGAAAATAAAGAAATATAGTTTAGTAATTAGTCAACTATTACATTCAAACTTGTAGTCACATTAGGTATGTTTAAATGGTGAAACAGGAGCATACAGCTCTAATCTCAGTACTTGGGAGGCTGAGGCAGGAGGATACCAAGTTTTAGGGCAGCCAGAGCTATGCAGGATGATGACATCTTTACAGGAAAGTTAGCTTTTCTTTAAGTTTGGGCTATATCATCATGACCCTGGCAAGTGCATTTTAATTTGATTCAGTCTCTATGACAGCAGGATAAAATACTTCAAAGGTTTGATAATAGTTGCCTATCCCAATAACCTACAGAGAAATAAATTCCTTCAGTTATCCAGTGACATATGAGTCTCACCATCTGCTCCATGATTCTGTGAGCATAGCAAGACCAAATTAAATAGTGAGAACAGACACATATTGCCTGACTTGAAAATTTATCCTGGGTAGCCACTGGGATGTAGGTCCTGGCTTGGAGGAAGCAGGTGGGTCTTGAAGGTTACGCTACTCCTGACTCAAACCTGTGCTTTCTGCCTCCTGATTGGGGCCAAAGAACAAGCGCTGCAATGCGTGTCTTTCTGATATGGAGTGAGCATCCCAGCCTTGATGTCTTTTTCATCATAATGGGCTGCTATTAGCCTTTGTTGTCTTAGACTTACTATTGTCAAGTATCTTGTCAAAGCGATGAGCAAAGTAATAGACTGAGACAGTCTCCACAGTCCTATTTTAATTAAAATATTTTAAAATATTTATTTATATTTCCTTTATGTGTATGAGTGTTTTGCCTACATGTGTGTCTATACATTTTTTATGTGCCTTAGGTCCTCAGAGGTCAGAAGAATGCATTGGATCCCCTGGTACTGGGGTCACAGATGGGTCTGAGCTCCCGTGTGGGTGCTGGGGACTGACCCCAGGTCCTCTGTAAGTGCTCTTAGCAGTGGGGCCATCTTTCCAGGACAAGCTATAGTATTTTTAAACTTCGACGCCTTTGATAATAGCTCTTAACTGAAAAAAAAAAAGACTCCTGTAGCCTTTGGCTATACTTGATTCTTCAGATCCAAACAGCTGACAGTTGCGAGACTCACTCTCTCTCTCCATGCCAAACACTCCCTCTTCCAGGTCTTCTCCAAGCCATTTGTCCTTCAGTCTGCAGCTCAAGAAGAACCTATGTATCTCCATTCTCTAGGAGGTCTTAATAGTGTTAGTTCATTGCACACTTTCACTGGTGTACTTATGTAATTTATTTCAATGGTTTATTTTCCTACTGAAACTGTCAGAGTTTTCTGCGCAGGAAACAGGAGATACATTCAGAGACAATTAGGCAAGTAATTTTATAAAAAGACTATTTTCAGTGATGGGTAGAATTAATGTATCAGTTATTAGATACAGGAGCCCAGTGAGTGCAGGAGCCTTTGGTGAAAGTACTATAATGGTGGAGGAACTGACATATTAAAATAATGCTTTGTTTTGGCTGAACTCACTCAAAAACCACAGAGTAAGGATTCAGTCATGCTGCTTACAAGGTTCAAATCCTTGAGGCAGGGACCAGGGCAGAGAAAAGTAAATAGTGTATCTGGGGGAATGTGGCAAACTGACAAACCAGCACACATGTATTTCTATAGATAGAAGGTTCCTGGAGCGGGCCCGTTTCTCCCATATTCTTGGAGTTCCAGCACCTAGCAAAGAGTTTGGTCTAATGCATCTTTATATCACCAAGCAAAACTTCTTGAGAAGCTACTATATTTAAATAAAATAGTTGAGAAAAATATAAACAAGACATTTGTTTAATCATGTCAGATATTCTGTAGTCATTGTCAGTTTCACATGTGTGTATAAGGTATTTGATAATTTTCATCCCTCATTACCTTTTTCATCACCATTCCACTCCTACTGGATGATTACTTCTTCCCCAAGAGTTCCCCCACTGATTTTCATGTTTTTGTTTGTTTTGTGACTAACTGAGCTTAGTGTTCAGCAAATGTTTTGCTGCAGATGTCCACTATTTCCGGCTCTTTCCACCCCTTCTTCCACAATGATCATTGAACCTTGAGGGGAGGGGTGTGATATGTGATTATACATATATAAAGAGAGTTTAAACAGAGTTACCCTATAACAGGGGACAAGACTTCCCCAAGACGTCATAGGCTATTGAACAAAAAGCCCTATACCAAACATGGGTTACTTCTTAGTTCGGATATGTGAAGAGATACCTTGACCACGACAACTCTTAAAGAAAACATTTAATTGGGGTGGCTCACTTACACTTTCAGGGGTTCAACACATTATAATCATGACAGGGAGCATGGAGGTATGCAGGCAGATGTGGTATTGGAGCTGAGAGTGCTACATCTTGGCCAAAAGGCAGCAGGAAGCCAACTGACTGTCACTCTGATTGAAGCTTGAGAAAACAGACCTTTATGCCCACTACCGCAGTAACATACTCCCTCCAACAATGCCACACTCCCTTTAGAGACCATTTCTTTCAAACCACCACAGAAGGCATGGCAGCCAGAACTTGCTCACATCTGGGTATACTAGGAAGCAGGGAGAGAGTCAGATGCAAAGCTACAGTATCAACCTCAAGACCTGTCTGCAGTCATTCACTTTTTTAAGCTTCAAGGTATAACAACCTCCTTAAACAGTACCACCAACTAGGAACTGGGTTTTCGCACACATGAGACAATGAAAACACAAATCACTTTCTACGGATGTACATAATTTACTGGAGAGAGAACCCTCCCAGGCGGAGATAAAAGCCTCATGTTCTGTCACTTTTCATGGACAGTTACAATCCTTGGATGTATTGTGACAGCATCAGAAGTTGGTTGTGAAATTATGAAAATAATACAGTAGTTATTTGGGGGTGTTTGTTTGTTGCAGTAAGAGATCAGACCAACAGCCTTATGCACTCTATCCCTGCCTGAACTACATTCTCAGACTGCCATAGTACCCATGTGGAAGACTTAGTTCTCTCTCTCCTTCCAGTATGTGGGTCCCAGTACCCAAACTGAGATCATCAGGCTTGATGGCAAGCACTTTTACCTATTAGGCCATCTTGCTGCCACTAAATGTTTAAAACACCATTTAAAACTTAATAGCCAGGTGCAGTGGTATATGACTGTAAACTCAACCCTCAAGAAGTTGAGGCAGGGGGATTGTGAACTTGAAGCCAGTGTGAGTGTGCTACATAATGAGTTCCAGACTACTCTGTACCACTTAACAAGGCCCTGTCTCAAAATATCAAAACAGACAGTTGAGACAAAACTGAAGGGAGAGCTACCTTTATTATTTTAAACTATGTCGTCCACCCTGCTAGACATTTTATATAGAATCTCATTTAGTCCTTTAGCACCATGAGTATCATTACCAGACCTGTTTGTTAAGTGAATAAAATAAGGGCTAGAGGTATGGCTTGGTGGGACATTTGACTGGCACACTCAAAGGCTTGGATTTGACCTCCAGCATCCTGTTCTCCAGAATGGAGTAAAATAAAAACAAACAACCATTTAATAAAACACCAAGGATCAAAGTAGTTAATATGTCCAACATGACAAAGTTGTTAAGGATGAGACACAGAACCCTACCTAACTCTGATCTCTTGGCTGTTTCTATCACATCACATTCTTACCTTAAACACAAAACACTTAGAGGCATTGAAAGGTAAATTTGGTAACTATGATGATTTCCTCTTTCTATAACTTCACTGTATTTTTCTGGTTAAGAGATAATAGGAGGTCAGTGAGATTGCTCTGCGGGTAAGGGAACTTACCACCAAGGCTGATGACTTGAGTTCAATCCCTGAAGCTCACATAATGGGATAAGAGAACTGACTCCCACGAGTCCTGTGACCTCCATACACACACCACAACACTCAAGTGCCTACACACAAATACTACATATATGCATGTTTTTTTTTAATTAAAAAGAGTGCAGACATGGATAGGGAGATGGCTCAGTGGAGAACAGCCCTTGCCGCACAAGCATAAGGACCTGAGTTTGGATCTCTGTCCCCACATAAAAAAATCTGGGCATTTCTCTGTGGGCCTGTAACCTTCAGCGCTGAGGGAGGCAGAGACAGAATTGCTGGAGCTTCCTAAATGCCAGCCCAGCTCCAGGTTCAGTAAATGACCCTGTCTTAAAGGACTAAGGTGGAGAGAAAAAAGAAAACAAGACACTGACATCTCCTCTGATCCTCTTCACAGACCATACAAGATATACTGCGCACGCGCTCACACACACACACACACACACACACACACACACACACACACACACACACACACACACAGAGAGAGAGAGAGAGAGAGAGAGAGAGAGAGAGAGAGATATGAAACTTTGTACATCATCACAAAGCCTCTCATGTTATTTGTATTTTGTTGGGATACTTATGCCATTAGCGTTGTTGAATGGCATTTACTAGTTGTATTCATTTTGCTAATACGTTTCAAATTCTGAAACAGTTGCCAAAATCTGTTAAAAGAGAACAATATATTATAAATGTAGTAAATTGAAACAACATGGGCACATGCTAAAGATTAATTTGGGATAATTTACATATATGGCATTCTGGGGTGGAGTGGGAAAAATAGTTGTTGGGGTTTTTTTTTTGTTGTTGTTGTTGTTTGTTTGTTTTAGTGTGGAAAGGGGAATGCAACCTGTGGCTTGCAAGGGCATAAAAGTGAATCTCATATTCTCACACATGGCTTTGTTTTCAAATTCTTGAAAGTGCAGATATTCTTTCAATTTAAAGGTGAGCTCGTGGAAAATTGGGAGCAGCTGTAGAAAACTAGCCAGGAATCTTCATCACATCAGGGTGACCTGACGTTCCACCCACCACTGCTTGGAATTATCACAGAGAGCCGTTTCTGTACCTACCACCACCAAAGAAGTGACTTAATGGAAGGAGTTGCCTCATTACCTGGTACTCCAGGAAGGGTGTTGAAGAGTTAGGAAGCTAGCAGGGAGTCCTAAAGACTCCTAGGAAGGATGACGGTCTTACTTCAGTTCAGTCCACAGAAAGACTTGGGAGATAACCATGGCTCATTTTGTTCGTTAGCTGAGGGACCTGGGAAAATAGATCACTCTGACTTTTTCAAGGTCATACAAAGTTGAAGTCAGTTATACTCTTTCACATTCCTGAGTGTCCTTCCCTATCGGCTCATTTCCCATATAGTTCATCACTCTGCACTTATGGCCTTTTTATTAGGCAACAATGTCTGGTTTCTTCTTGGTAACAATGCTGCCATGTATTTCTGGAAACTTTCCCACCTATCACTGTCAGGGACCGAAAGGGTGCATCAGTGTTCAGAGAGGAGTTTGAAAATCCTGCAGCAAGGCAAGTGAGAATGGTCCTGTGCTTGTATTTGTGGTTTCAATGTGGAGAGAAAGGTCCCAGGGAGTGGAAGGAGGGAACCTCCTTGTTGGGCACCGACGAGGACTGTGTATGGAAAGCAAGCTAAGCCACTTTGAGTATTCAGAATTACTGTGCATAGATCTCAGCTTCAGCAGCTTGGGTAACTCAGGACTTCTCAGGATACAAGCAGCAATTGGCGCATCTGGTCTCCTGACTTGTTAAAAGAGGCAAAGCTGAGCTGAGAATTCTCTGTGGTCCACTTTTTTTTTTTTAATTTGGACATACATTCTTTGACTGTGTGACTTTGACTTTCACCAATAGTTTTTTTTTTTTGTATGTGTAGTGCGTCTCCTTGCATCAGCCTCTCCTAGTGTAAAGTGTAAAGATGTGAATAGGAATAGCCCAACAGGTCACTTGAATTTTGCATGCAGCCTCTGAAGCAACCAGCTGTAGTATGGGTGTTCCCCAGAATAAGACAAGAATTTTTCCCCACCTCCAAGGAAGTGGAGCACCTAGGAAGTGGACCTACCTGACCCGAGGGCATCTTTATCTTGGGCAGAATGAATAGCAGCAGGAAGAAGAGAAATTTCTGTTCCCAAGGATTGTCCTTCCCTTGCCACTTTGCTGCTGCAGTGGCGTGCTGCCTGCTAGGTTCATGTGGTCCTTTGCTGCTAGCTAATAGCGTGGCACATAGGAAGTTGGAGGCTATGCATTGCTCAGTGACCAGAACAGGAGCAGATCTCCTGTGGTTTGAGTGTGAAGCCAGAAGAGGTAGTTTCTCTTTAGCTAAGTAAAAAACAGGAGGGACTCCTGATCCATCTAGGGAGAAATGTCCATTTATTTATCATTTATTTATTCATTTACTTGTTTTATTTGTATGTATACCCACAGTAGTGACTTGTGGAGGTAACAAGAATACTTAGCAGAATTGGTTCTCTCTCTCTCTCTCCACCAAGTAGAGGTTTTGCGGATCGAACCTTTACCTGCTGTTCTTTCTCAACAACCAATACACAGTTGTAGTTTAACCAGAAATATGGAGATTCATGTGAAATTAAAAGTCTTTTATGATCTTGAGGAGAGTTCCCCACGCATTCTTGTGTTAAGGATTGGGCTCCATGATGGAGCTATTTGTGGTGAAATACTGGAGATAAGGTCTAGAGATCCAAAGGATGGGGGCCTCAAGTCATTGCCAGGAGTCCTCAAAAGAGATTGTAGAACTCTACCTCTATCTGGTCCTGGTCAGAGAAATACTATCTTGCCAGATCCCACGCTGACACCATTGCTTCTTTCCTGATGTGGTACAACTGGGAATGGAGTCAATGCCAATGACATACCCTTGAGCCTCCAACACTGAGATAAATGAACATTATATCAGTAGCCTACCTCTAGTATTTCATTGTAGTAACTCGAAGGTGACTGATACGAAACCTAACTCAATTTAAAGAAAAACATGGTGCTTGAGATGAAGTGCAGTGGTAAAACACTTGCCTGGCATGTGGTTCAATCCCCAGCACCTCAAAATTAAAACAAAAAGGAAAATAACATAAAACAGTCAGTGCCGTGGCAAGACCTCCAGAAAGGTGAATGGTTAGGAAAAAATACCTCCCTGGGCAGACAGAGCAGGGGGTTGGGAAGCAATAGCAAATAAACATTAGCAGGGCCCTCTGCAGGGCCCTGGACTCTTGACAGGATTTCAGCCTCTATTTGTGGTTTGGCTGTGCATTTCACGTAGGGACACCTGCTCAGCTGCAGGGCTGATGTAGCTGTCAAGTGGTTCTGTACAAGTCAGGTTCTGTCCCTGGACCTCAGGCTCATAAACTCCCCATGATGAAAGGTCCAGGGACAGAACCTGACTTCAGAGACGGGAGTGCAGGATAAACTGCAAGCCTGCCACTACCCAGCCAAACATTTTAAATATTTCCTCCACTGAAACCCAAGGTTTTTTCCCCCTTATTTTGGACGAATGAAGGTGAGGAAGTGTGCTTATTTTGATGTGTTGGTGAATTTGATCAATGTCCTGAGCCTGCTGTGCTCTGTGTGGGAGATGAATGTGCTTGCTCTCTGGCCTTCTCCATTTTTCTACATTTCACTTATTTTTTTAATATCACTTTTCCTTGTATATTTGTACCAGGTTAATTTATATAAGGTATTGATAATTGTGACACTATCTTGACAAAGTAATTTTTAAAAATTTTATGAACAATGAAGCTTAAAGAAGTAATTTCCCCCAAGTTTAGCCAGAAAAAAATAGTTGTGGGTAACTTAGCATGGATCTCAGTCACTACACAGCAATACACTGTTCACTGTTGTACCTGCAAAGGCAAAGTCGGTGGCTTTTCTAATCAAGGGCTTATGTTGAACATTTAATATGGTTTGCCTTGTTTCTGCCTCAGGTAACTTCTTCAGAAATACAGTTGCAAATGCATTGCAGGTCTTCTATGAAGCAAATGCTACATTTCTATAGAACTTGGGAGAATGACATCACCATGCAGGCATGGTGGGACATACTTTCAGTCTCAGCACATTGACGGCTGGGACAGAGCAATGAGGAGTTCAGAGCTACTCATATAGCCTGGGCTATATGAGATCTGATCTCAACATCAAACCCCCAAACTTCTCTCCCCTCAAAAAAGGACAGAAAGAAAAGAATATCACCAGTTATAAAGTCAGGTGAGTTTCATTCCTTTTAAAGCAAGTGTTGCCTTGATGATTAGAGACTTATCCCAAAGATCCTATTATCAGCTACTCCCTTCCTGGTTCTAGAAATTTCTTCTGAATATTATGAAGGGACAGATCTTTTCCATTGAACCTAGACTTCATTTTTAAAAAACAAACTCAAGTTGTTTGTGGTCAAATCTGATGAAGAGAGTGGCTTGAAAAGTTGGGCCTTGTCATCTATGGTGTGTATCAGTAAATGACCTGAATTGGTGAGCCTAGTTTCTTCCAATAGTCTGAAAACAGGCTGCATTGGTTACCCAGTGAGCTTGCGATCTGTCTCTCCCATTCCTTCCCCAACTCCTGGCACTGGAGCTACAGAGGCATATGTGGCTTCTTGTGTAGGTTATGGAGACCCAGCCAGACTCAGGTCCCCATTGCTGAGCAGCAAGCAGTCTACTCACTCAGTCCCATGTATCAGATATATTTTTTAAAAAGAGCCTGAACTAAGAACATGCATTTGTAAATATTCATTTAAAAAATCAAACTGAACATGGCGTTGTGTGCGCATGATCCCCCAGTACTAGGAAGGCTAAGGCAGGAGAAATTTGAAGTTAGCCTGGGATACAAATGAAACCTTGTTTCAACAAACCCAAGGGTATGTGACTCAGTTGGTAGAGTGTTTGCCTAGTTTGAAGGAGGCACTGAGTTTATCCCCAGCATTGCATAAACTGGGTATGGTGGTGGGGAATTCTTTATAACCCCAGCATTTGGGAGATAGAGTTAGGGAGATTAGAAATTCAAGGTCATCTTTGGCTACATCTTGAATATAAGGTCAATCTGGGACAAAGGAATACTGTCTCAATAAACAAGGGGAACAGTTAGCTTAATTTCTTTAAAAACTTACACTTTGCTTAGACCACAATTAAATTCCATTTTTATCTTGAGCTAGGTTTGCATATCCTCTCTCCATACCCCTCAGTAGATAATTCAGACCCATTAAAGGAAGACTGACATGCAATAAAGCTAGAAAACATTAACCATTGCAATTAACCACCTACCAAAGGGAAGCCTATAGATAAGTAATCTAGTGCAGAAAGCTAAAGTTTTAGTTCTGTGGATGTGTGCATGTGTGTGAGCAGGTTCCAGCATACTTGTGTGTACATATGTGCTCTCCACCTTTTTCATTATGAGACAAGGGTCTCACTATGCAGCCCGGGACTGGCTTGAAACTCATTATATAAACCAGGTTAGCCTTGAACTCACAGAAATCCATCTGCATCTGCCTTCCTAGTGCTGGGATTAAAGACAAGTGCCACCACACCCAGCCCACTATACTGAGACAGGGTTTCTCGCTTAACTTGTAACTCACTGATTAGGTAAAGTTGGATAGCCAACAAGCTCTAGAAATCTCTCTCTCTGATCTGTTTCCCCCATCTCCAAGCCTTGGAGATAGCACTGGACTTTACATGGATGTTGGGGATTCAATCTGAGGTTTCCAAACTTGCACAGCAGGCACCTTACCATGTGAGTTATCTCCCCAATACCATTTTGGTTTTTGAGACATGATCCCTCTCTATAGTCTCCAAAAGACCTGGAACTATGTAGCCTAGGCAGGCTTATACATTGCCTCCCAAGTGCGGGGATTATAGCTATGTGTCACCAGACTCAGGAAACCTACACTTTTTTTATTTTTGAATGGCAAGCAAGATTTTATTGAGGAATATCTTTCCATAATTTAAATAGTTCTTAAGTAGCCACATTATTATCCTTCAGAGCCGTATCCATCTAAGTGAAAAGCAAAGGCTTGAATGACCTGAATTCTAATCTAACTCACCATACTAGAACAGTGACTTGAAGGAATCACTAGTGCACTTATGGTATTTAAAATCACAGAAGTGACCAGAGAGCTAGTTTCGTTTGACCTAGGAAGCTGTCTTGTGTTCAATTTAATGAATGGTTGTGAGTGGGCTCCAGCCTCGAGGACCTTTAATGGAGGTTTTTGCTCTTGAGAATTAAACAACAGAACTCATATAGTAAGTATCCTTAAATTATAATTGATCTAGAGGCTTAGAAGCCAAACAAAGACAAATGAAGCAGGAAGAGGGAACACACCACAACTCTTCCGTTATACTTTCACAAAAGCGGAAGCAGGGCCCCAGCCAGTCACTTAATAAAGATTGGTCTTTTTCATGATCTTAAGAAACTCTTCCTCGTTCACTTCTCCATCGCCATCACGATCAGCTTCGTCGATCATTTCCTGCAACTCCTCGTCCGTGAGGCTTTCCCCCAGCTCGTTGGCCACACGCTTGAGGTTTTTGAACGAGATTTTCCCGGTTTCATCATCATCAAACAACCTGAAAGCCTTCAGAATTTCTTCTTTGGTATCTTTCTCTGCCATCTTCTGAGTCATCACAGCCAAGAAGTCATTGAAACTGATCTTTCCTGTGCCCTCTTTGTCTACTTCCGAAATCATTTTCTTCATCTCTTCCTTCCTGGGTTCAAAGCCTAGTGCTCTCATGGCCACCTTCAACTCCTTCACGTCGATGGTCCCACTCCCATCAGAATCAAAGAGGTCAAAGGCTTCCCGAACTTCTTGCTTCTGGTCTTCGGTGAGCTCAGGCTTAGGACCCACCTTTCTCTTGTAGCTGGTGGAGGCCACGTTTGACTTCCTTAAGTTGGACGCCATCTTCCACCACGATTAGGTTCTTAACGGTGCCTGCCACCGCGCATGTGCTAGGCGCCCCTACTATGGCGCCTGCGCCAGCCCTTATGCGCCTAGCATCTTGGACCTTAGAGCCCTGTCCCACTTTAGATGTTATTTACGTTATAACCCACAGTTTCCTCAGTTTGACAGTCACATTCTGCAAGTTGATATCTGCAGGCAAGAACGTTGCTGTAGCTACTGCTGTCTCTACAATTCTTGGGCACACGCAGTTCTTTTCCAAGCCGTTGGTTTGCATCTGCAGTGCCTTGTGTATTTCTATTTGAAAGTCCTAAGCTCCTTTTTCACACTAATTAAAAAGAACTCCCTTAGTCTGAGGCTACCCAAGGACAAAGGTAAGGTAATCAAGATTGAGTTTGATAACTTGGTATTAAATTCAAAAAAGAAGGAAGGAATACTCAGATCATATCCTGTGTTCTACTAGACATAACTAGAAAACAGGTAAGATGGAAGCGATTATGTGGAAAATTTGAGGAAGTTTGTCTCCTGACATTAGGTTTAACCATAGTAAAAGCTTTCTGGCAGTTTCTCAACTATGAAATGTAACACCCAGTAGGATTCACTTTAGTACCCGGGTTTGAAGTATTTGATGGATTTTTTTTATTTGAACAGATGAGGGGTGAAGTATTGTATTTCCGGTATGCTGGCATGTATTTTAGAAACCCTAGCAGTAAATTTATTCTCACAGGTTATCATACAGTCAGGGCTGTACAGAAATCCACACTCAAATTTTCCACATTTCTGGTAGAAAAAAGTCACTAAGAAGGAAGGTAGATTTAGGGTCAAACTGTCTTTACAAAGGAGAAATCTACCGTCCCTTTAGAAGTCCATGAGTGCACTTTCAAAGTTGTTCTTTCTTTTAGGTCCACCTGAAAACTCATAGGAAAAACCTCTAAGGAAACAGTCAAGGTAACCTAAAGATAACTCTACTCTTAAAATCCTCAACACAAGAGCCGGACGGTGGTGGCGCACGCCTTTAATCCCAGCACTCGGGAGGCAGAGGCAGGCGGATCTCTGTGAGTTCGAGGCCGGGCTGGACCGATAGCCTCCAAAACAATACAGAGAAACCCTGTCTCGAAAACCCCAAAAAAAAAATCCTCAACACAAATACCTGGAAGTTTCATGCCTACCATCTTTCCTTTTGAGCCTGACATATATGACTATAAATCAAACATGCCCAGTGATAGACACCTTACACCAAGCAAGCTCAGAAGTGCCTCCAATATGACCTTTCTTATATGTGTAGGCTTCTGAAATAAAACTCCCACATTTTATGTGGTGAGACCATTGTTGTGTAGATAATGCCAATGCTCTCTTTAGGTGCTGCAAGTAATAAATCTTTCTGCATACTTTCATTTGGTCATGCTAGTTGGTTTCATATTCATCTAGAGGAAAGCCCTTTGTATTCAGTTACTGTGGTCCCTCTTTGATTGTGGACATGGGAGGTGATTACCCAGCACATATGGGGACCTAAAATTGTCCTTTGGAAATAAAGGGATTGTTCTGTGAACCAAAGCAACAAGAGAGAAATTGAAACATTTCATGTGGGGAAAGAAAGAAAAGAAAAAAGTTAATAAGCAAATACAGGTGATCAACTTTTAATTTTTAGCATTCTTTGTGTGCCCCACCACCACCACCATCGATATTGACCAATACTTGATCTGTGCAACAGATTACACCTGGGAGAGGTTTTGTTGCAAAGCGTCTGTATCCCCGCACCCAGAAGAGTATTTGACACATTGAAGGAATATTGATATCCATTGACTTAATGCATACAGTTAATACTGGTCTTAAAATGCCTTCTAAGTCATCAAAAGAATGGGGGTATTCAAAAGATCCAAAAAAAATACTAGTAGTATTATAAAAAATGTGTTTTGTTTTGTTTTTAAATTCTGATCCAATACGGATTATATTGAGTGTTTAGAAAATTTGTTTAGTTATTTGGTTTTCCTGGAATTAAATCCAGGGTTGTAACCATGATATGAAAATACTCTACACTGAATTAAAACACAATCCCTTATGGCATGTTCAGTTGGCTAAATCTTACTACCTGCCTCAGTGACAATGGACAGAGGGCTTAGGTATAGGGTTTTGAATGCAACAGAAGTTTATATGGTCCCTCCCCTCTCCTGTTTCTTGAACTTATTGTATTTTCTTCC
The DNA here is from genome assembly GCF_017639785.1 of Mesocricetus auratus. NCBI lineage: Eukaryota > Metazoa > Chordata > Mammalia > Rodentia > Cricetidae > Mesocricetus > Mesocricetus auratus. Next base: position 51,464,026 of record NW_024429199.1, read on the forward strand.
ATTTCTACATCTTATTATTTTCATGGATTTGGCGAAATCAGCTCACCCCCTCCTCCCCAGGGACACACACACACACACACACACACACACACACACACACACACACACACACACACCACCCTCACATTTGAAGTGTCATACTAAAATTCCCTAATGTATTTTTAATTTTAAAAACTCCCAGGGACAGTTATGGGACCATACAGAACTGGGTATCAGCCAGTCAGATCACGGTTCCTCCCAGACTTGCATTTTCTTTGACAGCCACCTTTCTGCCCAAATTCAAGACAAGCTATGATGTGTTGAGGAAAACTAAAGGCTAGAGGCTGCCTTATGTAGAGCAATACTGGGGTCAAGTTGAACTCAAAGCAAACTGGTTGTCATAGTTTCCAGATGTGTGCAATCAGCAGTCGCAACAAAGGCCCACCAAGAGCTCTCTTTGTAGAAAACAGTGCCCTCAAAGTCAGTTCTTAATGAACATTCTATGTTTGTAGTCTCAACCCTGACTTCAAAAGGGGACATTAATTATGTGCCTAGTGTTGAGTCTGGACCTCCCATTGTTGCCTCATTTGATCGCTGCATTCATTTCCCATCTTGCATATAGAAAAAAAAAGCAAGGCATGGCAGAGAGCTGCAATGCATATTTAGTAGTATACAGCCAATAAATGTATTTTGAGGTTACGCCTTGGCCTTACCAGAGCCCAACATTTAGGCATTGCTCATGACACCATGCGGCCTTCCTCCAGAATTGAGATTATTAGTAAAACATAGCATGGCTAGAAAGATAGGCTGCTGATCATCTTCTATGCACCTAGCAGTAAGTAATCAACCTATCTAGAAAGATTCAACAGGGATTTGTGTCATTTATCTGAATCCGGGGCACTTTCCTAGCAACTAAATGAGGAAGAGACAAACTGCAGAATGTATGGGCAGGAGATGGGGGTAGGGGACTCCGGACTCTTTAAATGACTGTTAAGCTGGGCTGGGCATGTGGTGAATGCCTGTAATCCCAATGTTTTGGAGGCTAAGGCAAGAAAATTTTGGGACCAGCCTGAGCTACATAAAAATCATCCTCTCCACCCCACCCCAAAGTCCTTAATGTACCTTCAAAGTTGTTCTTGTTTTTGTTTCAACTAGAGAAATTGTTGAGGAAGCAGCAGAGGCCACCAAGTCACTCTGACTCGTTCTTTTAGGTGACCTCAGTCATTATGATACGAAATTCTCTACCCACGAGTATTAGCTTCTTCTTCTTTCTAATTTGAATATGTGATGAAAGGCCTGAGTGGAGCATGCTCAAAATGTGCATCTAAACTGAGAAAGCCTGCATGCATTCCCGGTGCCCAGAGAGGCTGTCAAATCCTCTGGAAGTAGGATTTCAGATAGGTGTGAGTCACCATGTGGGTACTAGGAACTGAACTGGGTCTCAAGAGCAGCAAATGCTCTTTACCACTGAGGTATCCCTCCAGAAATTTGCATTCTTACATGAACATTACAAAGTAAAGTTCCCTGAAGAAAAAATGCCACATCTGCATTATTAAAGATTCTATACAACTGGTTGTCTGATTGGAAGTTTGTGCTTGTAGAGAGTTGGAATATAGCAGACCTAGGGCTGAAGTATCATGTGCTTTTTTTTTTTAGCATCTATTCTCATTTCATATCTGTTGTTGTGATGAAACACCCTGACAAAAAGCAAGTTGGGGAGAAAGGTTTTTAGCTCCTAATTCCAGGTTATAGTTCACCATTTCAGGGTGGTTAAGACTTCAGGAAGTTGAGGGCTGGAGGGATGGCTCAGCTGTTAAAGGCTAGGCTCACAACCAAAAATATAAGACTTCAGGAAGTTGAAACAGCTAGTCATATCCACAATCAAGGGAAGAGAAAGGATGAATACATGCATACTTACTAGCATTTCTTTCAGATAACTCTACCTTGTGTCAAGTTGACATAAATCAGGCAGAACAGTGCCCAAATGTTTGGTGTTTACCTTTGTCCTTAGAAAAAATATATATAGTATATGTTGTGTTCTGAAAAGTAATGCCCACGGTAGATTCGTGTGTTTGAATTCGTGGCCCTTAGGGAGTGGCACTGTTAGGAGGTGTGGTCTTGTTGGAGGAAGTACAGGCCTAGTGTCACGGACTAGTGTCGGGGCCAGCAGCCAAACAGCCCTGGGTCCGTTTCTGAGTGGGGGAGTGTGGATGAGGGAAATCTAACTATAGGCATTAAAGAAAAGACAGAGATCATATCAGGAGGCAGTGTCAGTTTATAATGAATGCGCCCAGTTTATTCGTGCATCATCTTAAAGAACCAACCAAAGGTTGGGACCATGGCAGAAGACTTCTATTATCATGTATAAAGGGAATATAGCAATTACTTCCCTTAACCCTAAAGACACTCTGTAGCTGCACGTACTATTCAGCATTCAGGTGCTCCATAGATGCATGTATCATCTAGTATTCAGGATGAGTGTGATTTGAGCTCTCTGAACTCATGGCAGGATGGAATAGATTTCAAATATACGGGCAGGGCCCCGACAGCCTAGTGGGGCAGTCTCCTTCCTACCATATGCAGGTCAAGATATAGAACCCTCAGCTCCTTCTCCAGCACCATGTCTGCCTTCATGGCACCATGCTTCTTCCCATGACTATCATGGACTATGTTCTTTTTTAAACGAAATCTCAATTGTTCAATTTTACCAATAAAGACTTAGGAGCCAGATGCTGGGATGAAAACCTATGAGCTCACAGAGGCAGAGAAAGCAGCCAGCTGAACTTCCTCCTCCATCAAAGTCCCAGAAAAATATTTCTCCTACACTATCTCAAACAATATTCCTTCATCTCGATGTCCCTCCCTTCTACTGTGCATCTCTCTCACCATCCTCCCGACTCCCTATTATTCTTTGTGATTATGTCTGTCAACTTGTTGCTTGCTCAGCCTCTTAACTATGGAATGTTGTTTTTATTTAATCCTCCTTACAATAAGCAGAAAGTGCTTAGATTAAAGGTGAGTGCTAGAGCTGAGCCACACCACAATTAAAATCAAGTTTTTCTAGTAAATAATGCAATCTTGGGGTTCACAGGGTGATCAAATACCATGCAACAGGACGAAACCTCTGAAACTGCAAGCCAGTCCCAAATAAATGTTTTCCCTTATAAGAGTTGCCATAGTCATGATGTCTCTTCACAGCAGTAGAAACCCTAACTAAGATCGTATGTATGTGAGTGAATTGTGCTCATACATACAGGCATGGAGTATGTCTGCTTTTTGTATTGGTTGCAGGGATCAAACTCAGATGACCAAGCTTATATAGCAAGTACCTTTACCCATTGGGTCATGTCACAGTCCCTGCCTTTGTTCTTTTTCAATTCTTCCTTGTGATATTTATTACATACTTTCAAATCTATATACAAGTCAGTATCACAAACCAGTGCCTTTGCAATGTATGCTCAACTCAACTTCATTCCAATTTATGTTAGAGTCACTTTCAAGTTTTATTTAAACTATTAGAAACTAAATGAGGTACTCAGAAACTAATGGATAAAATCAGTTTGTTTTCTCATGTTTGTTTGCAGTTTTTGCCTTCTTGAGTGAGAGAGAGAGAGAGAGAGAGAGAGAGAGAGAGAGAGAGAGAGAGAGAGAGAGAGAGAGAGAGAGAGAGAGAGAGAGTGTGTGTGTGTGTGTGTGTGTGTGTGTGTGTGTGTGTGTGTGTGTGTGTATTAAGGGACGTCCTTTAAGGGATGTCCTGGATAATATGAAAAACCAGTTGTGGATTCTCGGAAAGGAGGAAAGGAGATGGTTGTTTAAATCTAGCCATGGAGATTTAAGTGCTGGAATCAGAGGAAAGAACCATTAGAACTCAACAACAGGCTTTTCAGTTAGTTGAGACCAAGTTCAAAGATCCACACAGTCTGCTCCCACTGACTATGTGGTTTCCAATGGGCTTTTATGGCACAAGAAAGGTAAGGTTCCAGAGTCTTTTAAAATTTAAGTTCCACTCAGCAGATACAGTGAATCTGGTACCACCCAAGATAGAAAGCATACATAGTGAATTGCCCAGAGGCTGCTTACTTGCCTTCTTACAAGTGTAGATCAGAGCTGCTCTGAAAATAAGCAGAATGTCTGTACCAGACCCTAAGGGTGCACTCCAAAACCAGCAATATCAAACTAAATTATGTGTTCCTAATTCATGGAGCTATTTACAAGAAATGGATTCAGCAGCAAGTATTTACAGTCCCAGTGGTCTCTTGAGTGGGACTATGAAGTCAAGTCCAGTGACTCAACCTCAATCCTTTTGGCAAGCTGAGGAGCAGATGTTAGTGTCCAGCCAACAGCTGCATGAGCTCTCCTTCTGCAAACCCAGGAATAAAGAAGTATTCCTTTCAGATACAGGCTGTATTTTTTTAAAAGAAAATTTGCCAGACTTTCACAGTTCCTGTAACTTTCACCCAAAAATTCCCAATACCAAAGCAGAGCTTGAGGCAGTCCATTCCCTGGGAGCTGAGCAAGCATGTGGCAGAAGCCTACAGCAACATAAAATGTATGTCTGTTTTGTCTTTTCAAAAAGCAAAGTTTACTTTGTGATTCACAGCAAGTTTTGCTGGCTCTGTTGTGGCCTCCTTCTGCCCCCTGTCAATGCTGGAGTCACTGATCCCAGATCCTCAGGAATGGTAGGTGAGTATTCTACCATTAATTTTCACCCCTTCCCACTTTTATGGTTTTAAGTAACTAACATTGAGCAAAATTAATTCCCTCACAAACAAACAACACAAACTTACAAACACACATCCCTCTTCCCAAAACAAACCTACAAGCAACCCACAAAAACTGTCGATCTTCTTTTGTGGCTTTCCAAGGATGGAGTCAAGGCCTATGGAGATGTGTAAGTTTTAGCAAATGAGACAGAGATGGCAGTTATAGTGGAGCCTGATCTACAACATAAATCTACCAACCAAGGTCTCTACATCATACATCATTTGGGTTTGGAGTTAATAAAGTAAGGAAAAGAAGGAAGATGAATGATAATCCAAAATATTTTGAATATGGTAGGTGGATATGGGGTGCACACCTAACATCTCAATATCTGGGAAGATGAAGCAAGGCAGGAGAATTTCAAGTTTCAGCCCAGTTTGGCTATGTAATGAGATCCTGTCTCAAAAATAAAAATAAAATCATAAAATCTCAAATAAGTCTCTCTCTCTCTCTCTCTCTCTCTCTCTCTCTCTCTCTCTCTCTCTCTCTCTCTCTGAGTCCTACTACATAATCTTGGCTAACCTTGAACTCACTATGTAGACCAAGCTAGTATTGAATTCACCTGGGTGGACAAAAATTCCTAGAAAGAAACTGTGTTTGCAAGACAGAGTGACTGATTGGAGCTGTAGTGATGTAAAGAGGTTGGGACGGTACAGGTCTGAGCTTGATTACCTAAACTAGAGCTAGCTTGAGCCCCCTGAAGAGCCATTCCTAGTCCACCTCCATGGACAACAGATAAAAAGTCCTTTGGAATCTGTTAGCAGGCTAGTAAGTTCCACAGGCCAAAAAGCTAAGAATGTCATCAGATAGCATCAGGGGCCTGTAGGAGAAATTCCTCCATCTTGTTGTGACCCACATCTCTGATATTTCCAATGATGGTGTGTGTGTGTGTGTGTGTGCACACGTGTGTGTTTTTTTTAAACCATCATAGTAGTTTTACTGAAAGTCTCTTCAATATATTTCCATCACTGATTAGAATATTGGTACTTTATTCATTTTTATGAGAAATAAATTTTTATTAAAATAAATTATGTCTTAGAAACATGCATGCTTCACATGTCAGTCTCATATCCCTCTTCCACCCCTTCTTCCTTGTCCCTCCCCCAGCCCTCCCCCAGCTCCCCACCCAGTCTTCACATCATTCCCCAGGGAGGGTGAGGCCCTCCTTGAGGAGTCTGTCATTTCATCCAGGGCAGGACCTAGGCTGACAGAGCATCCCTCCATGTGGAATGGGCTCCCAAAGTTCATTCATACGCCATAGTAAACACTGATCTACTACCCAAGGCCCCAGAGATCTCCGAGGCCTCCTCACTGACACTACATTCATGGAGTCTGGATCAGTCTCCTATTGGCCTCTCAGTCTGAGGTTCAAGAGCTCCCCCTTATCTGGTCAGCTGTCTTTGTGGGCTTCACCAGCACAGTCCTGATGCCATTGCTCATCACTCCTCCATCTCTGACACTGGGCTCCAGGAGTTCAGTTCAGTGTCTAGCTGTGGGTATCTATCTCCTTCTATCAGTCACTGGATGAAGGTTCTAGGATGGCATATAAGGTAGTCATCAACCTTATCATCAGGGAGGGGCTATTAATGTAGTCTCTCTGCTATTACTTAGTTTGCCAGTTGGTGTCATCCTTGTAGATCTCAGGAAATCTCACTAGTGTCAGCTCTCCTCAAACCTATGATGACTCCATCTATTGTGGTATCTCTCATCCTGCTCTCCTCTATTCTTAACCTCGACTCAAACTTCCAGCTCTCCCATACCTTTTTCTCCCCTCCTCTTATCCCCATCTCTTTTTTTCTTATTCCCTCTCCCCTCTCCTGATGTTCCCAATCTGATCAGGAGATCTTGCCTCATTCCACTTCTTTGGGGTATAATGCATATCTCTTGGGAACCTCCCTGTTTCCCCGACTCACTGGCACTGGGGTTGTAGGCTGACACTTCCCTGATCCATGTCTAAAATCCATATATGGGTGAGTACATACCATATTTGTCTTTTTGTGACTTGGCTACCTCACTCAGGATGGTTTCTTCTAGTGCCATCCATTTGTCTGCAGACTTCAAGATTCCATTGTTTTTTTTTCTGCTGAGTAGTACTCCATTGTGTAAATGTACCACATTTTCACTATCCACTCTTCAGGTGTGGGGCATCTAGGTTGCTTCCAGGATCTAGCTATTACATATAATGCTGCTATGAACATAATGGAACAGACATCCATGTTGTGTGAATATACATCTTTTGGGTATATGAGTAAGAGTGGAGTTGCTAGGTCTTGTGGTAGACTGATTCTCATTTTCCTGAGGAATCTCCATACTGATTTCCAAAGTAGCTGTACAAGTTTGCACTCCCACCAGCAGTGGAGAGTGTTCCCCTTTCTCTACATCCTTTCCAGCATAAACTGTCATTGGTGTTTTTGATTTTAGCTATTCTGACAGGAGTAAGATGATATCCCAGAGTTGTTTTGATTTGCATTTCCCTAATGACTAAGGATGTTGAGCACTTTCTTAAGTGTCTCTCAGCCATTTTAGACTCCTCTATTGAGAATTCTCTATTTAGTTCACACCCTCAGTTTTTAATTGGATCCTTTGGTGTTTTGGAGACTTGCTTCTTGAGTTCTTTGTAAATTTTGGAGATCAGCCCTCTGTCAGATGTGGGGTTAGTGAATATCTTTTCCCAATCTGTGGGGTGCTTTTTTGTCTTGCTGACTGTGTCCTTTACCTTACAGAAGCTTCTCAATTTCAAGAGGTCCCATTTATTAATTGTCGATCTCAGTGTTTGTGCTACTGGTGTTATGTTCAGGAAGCGGTCTCCTATACCAATTCGTTCAAGGGTACCTCCCACATTCTCTTCTAAGAGGTTCAGTGTGGCTGGATTTATGTTGAAGTCTTTGATGCATTTGGACTTAAGTTTTGTGCATGGTCATAGACATGGATCTATCTGCAGTCTTCTATATGCCAATATCCAGTTATGCCAGCACCATTTGTTGAAGATGCTATATTTTTTTCATTGTATAATTTTAGCTTGTTTGTCGAAAATCAGGTGTTCATAGGTGTGTGGGTTAATATCAGGGTGTTCAATTCGATTCCATTGGTCTACCTGTCTATTTTTGTGCCAGTACCAAGCCGTTTTCAGGACTATAGCTCTATAATAGAGCTTGAAGTCAGGGATGGTGATGCCTCCAGACGTTGCTTTGTTGAGCAGAGTGGTCTTGTCTATCCTGGGTTTTTTCTTTTTCCATGTAAAGTTGAGAACTGTTCGTTCAAGGTTTGTCAAGAATTGTGCTGGCATTTTGATAGGGATTGCATTGAGTCTGTAGATTGCTTTTGACAGGATAGCTATTTTTACTACATTGATCCTACCTATCCAAGAGCATGGGAGATCTTTCCATTTTCTGGTGTCTTCTTTAATTTCTTTCTTTAAAGACTCAAAGTTCTTGTGATACAGGTCTTTCACTTGTTTGATTAGCATTACCCCAAGGTATTTTATGTTGTTTGTGGCAATTGTAAATGGTGATGTTTCTCTGATTTCTTTCTCAGCCCTTTTATCGTCTGTATATAGTAGGGCTACTGATTTTCTTGAGTTGATTTTGTATCCTGCCACTTTGCTGAAGGTGTTTATCAATGGCAAGAGTTCCCTGGTAGAGTTCTTTCGGCCACTTATGTAAACTATCATATCATCTCCAAATAGTGAAAGTTTGACCACTTTATTTCCAATTTGTATCCCCTTAATATCCTTTTGTTGTCTTATTGCTGTAGCTAGAACTTCACGTACAATATTGAAGAGGTATGAGAAGAGGGGGCAGCCTTGCCTTGTTCCAGATTTTAGAGGAATCGCCTTGAGTATCTCTCCATTCAGTTTGATGTTGGCTGTTGGTTTGCTGTATATAGCTTTTATATATTTAGGTACACTCCTGTTACCCCAGATCTCTCCAAGACCTTTATCATAAATGGGTGTTGGATTTTGTCAAAGGCTTTTTCAGCATCTAGTGAGATGATCATGTGGTTTTTGTTCATCAGCTTGTTTATATGGTGGATTACATTGATGGATTTTCGTATGTTGAACCATCCCTGCATCCGTGGAATGAAGCCTACTTGATCATGGTGGATGAGTTTTCTGATATGTTCTTGGATCCGATTTGCCAGTATTTTATTGAGTATTTTTGCATCAACGTTCATGAGGGATATTAGTTTGAAGTTCTCTTTATTAGTTGTGTCTTTGTGTGGCTTGGGTATCAATGTAATTGTAGCCTCTTAAAAAGAGTTTTGCAAAGACCCTTTTGCTTCTATTGCATGAAATACTTCAAGGAGAATTGGTATTACCTGTTCTTTGAATTTCTTCAAATTTTGTGGAGTATAGGTTTTCAAAATATGACCTGATGATTCTCTGGATTCCTCACTGTCCATTGTTATGTCTCCCTTTTCATTTCTGATTTTGTTAATTGTCTAGATAGATATCACTTACCAAAATTAAATCAAGAACAGATAAGCAATTTAAATAGACCTATAGCACCTAAGGAAATAGAAGCTGTTGGGGAAGTCCTGTGTATATGTCAATAAAGCACTGTCTGGCCAATAGGAATCTAGATAGGTGGGGCTAGGAATCCAGGAGGATTCTGGGAAGGAGAAACACAGGAGAGTTCAAGATGTAACACCAAGGGGTAGGAGCCCGGAACTATTCTCCGGTAAGAGACATACTTAGATTAACAATTATGGGGTAATTACTTAAGTCAGAGCTAGCCAGTAAGAAACAAGCAAGGCCAACAGCTTCATAATTAATACAGCCTCCTGTGTGTTTATTTGGGGTCTACAATGCGGCAGAGCCCAGGCGACTGGCGGGGGATAAACCAAAGCGACTAGCAAGGAAAAGCTTCTCTTAACAAGAAGCAGTCATCAAAAGTCTCCCAACCAAAAAAAGTCCAGGGCCAGATGGCATCAGTGCAGAATTTTACCAGAAGTTCAAAGAACAGGTTATACCAATTCTCCTTAAAGTATTCCATGTAATAAACTCTCTCTTACTCCCTTTTGCTGTGGGCAGACCCAGTCAGGGCCCCTCAACCTATTATATGCTGTTCTGAGAGAGCCAATGACATATTCTTATGCATATCATTAACAAAATGAGAAGTATGTAATTGTTCAACCAAAGCTATGAGGTTAAAATGGCAATTAATGCTGAAATTCTTAAAATCAGCGCTGCTACAAATCTCTTTGATCTAATTAACTCATTTAATCTTTTCAAAGTTTGTATGCCTGAATTCTCAGACCATGGATCTTTCCCTGAATCCACCGGTAACATCACATAAGTTGGTCTTTTTTTTTTTTTTTTTTTTGGTTTTACGAGACAGGGTTTTTCTGTATTGTTTTGGAGGCTGTCGGTCCAGCCTGGCCTCGAACTCACAGAGATCCACCTGCCTCTGCCTCCCGAGTGCTGGGATTAAAGGCGTGCGCCACCACCGCCTGGCTAAGTTGGTCTTTTAACCAAAAGCATCACAGCAAAATCTTTTATCCAGGCCAGAATCTACACAATTAGTCAATTGACAAGAAGTACAATTAATAAGAAAAGAACCTCCAAGATTAGTAATATTAACATGCTTAGAACATTGCATAAGGATAAGGAACACAAGCTCTAACAGCCTTAGGTGACAGAACTTGGGCTTTAGGTTTCTTTAAAAGGACCATATTTGCTAAAGCAGCTAGTCTGAATAAATCAGGCTGAATAGAAGAAATATTATGTACAACAGAATGACCAACCCAGATTGGAGCAACAAACCCAGGTGTAAACCAACGTTGTAACTTCTCAATCCCCTTATCTGGGTCAAATTTATTAAATCTTTTTTAATTATTTTTTATATAGGCAGTATAATCATACTTAGGAGATGCAACTGAATAATCTGTCACCAAGTCTTGAGTTCCCCTAGATGGAAAACTGATGCTGAATGTGGAAATCCACAATCCAACCAGACAGGAGTATTCACCTGCCATGATATTCCAAAACTGATCCTTGCCACTATATAATTCTAAACAATTAGGAATACGCATGTGGAATTCATCAGAAAAGGTGTCATTCTTAATAACATACCCCAAAGTTTGAATATGCAGTTCCCATATCAAGTGCTTGTCCTTGTTCTGTCTATCAGGAGTGTCAGTCACAAATGTTCTGTAGTTGACCGGCAGACACCCTGTAGGGGCTACTCCTTTAAGCCCTAGGCAAATGGGGACTGCATCAGACCTACCTATATAATCTACAAAAATGAAAGTATGATGACTTATACCAAAATCCTGAAATCCCCCCAGCAAATCTGAATCATTGGTCATTCATCCCATCCAACTGGATGAAGCAGCAGAGGTTTAGGTACATAGGCCCAAAAACTTTCCCAGCTACCACAGTCAGCTGTGCAGTTATCAAAGCAAGCATAGCCATAAACATTGTCTTTGCTGAAAGTGTGTTGCCAGTCTTCAGCATGAGCCCTTCCGCCTCATGAGTCAGCTTCTTGAGTTGACCCCAGATCGGAATTGAAGTAGCCCTTGTCGCCGCAGTCTGTGGAGGAGACAGGGAGAGCTCCTTCAGTTTCACTGTGAGTTTTTGCTTTTCCTGTTTCCTCTTCCTCTTTTCTGTGCAGCTTTGTGCCCGAGAGGGGCAGGGCTGGTAGGATCATTCTGTCTGGGATTCAGATAGGGGATTCTGCATCCTGAGGAAAAACACAAGCATATCCTCTTCCCGAGGTGATTAAGACATCTGGACCCTTCCAGGCTCCAGTTAGAAGATCTTTCCATATAACTAAATGCTGAACCTTAAAAGCAACTGATCCCCAATGCCTCATCATGGGAGTTTCCTCTTGTTCATTGGTATTAAGATGATTTATTACAAAGAGTGCATGGTTTAAAGCATGATGGGGTGAGTAAAACTGATTAGCAGCCTTCATCCTATCAAGCTGATTCTTTAATATTTGATGTGTTCTTTCTATAATAGCTTGACCCTGAGGATTATAAGGTATTCCTGTTACAAGCTCAATATTACAAATTGACAAAAGTTTTGCAAAAGCTTTAGAAGTATATACTAGTCCATTATCTGTTTTTATTTTCTTTGGAATCCCCAAATACAAAAAACAAGCTAATAAATGTTGTATAACATCCTTAGTAGCTTCTCCAGATCTAGCTGTGGCCATGACAACATGTGAAAAAGTATCTACTGTGACATGAACAAACCCTAACTTTCCAAATTCTTGAATATGGGTAACATCCATTTGCCAAAGGATTTGAAATTTTGAGGATGATAGACTTCTGGACAATATTTACACTGTTTCACAATTTGTCTGGTCTGCTCTCTAGTTATTTGAAACATATTGAAAGCCAGGGCGTTTTGATGATGCAAATGATGATTCTGTTGTGCCTTTTCTACAGCAGTCATAATTATTTCTCTAGTAAAGGCGTCAGCCATCAGATTCCCAAAGGACAACACACTGGGGAGTCCACTGTGCCTCCATATGTGCCCAATATAGAATTTTTCCTTTCTATTTTCAATTAACTTTTGTAATTGCTGAAGTAAGTGTAAAATCTTTGAGTCTCCAGATAAGAGTGCAGTCTCTATTGCTGGAAACAGGCTAACCACATACTTTGAGTCTGTATAAAGATTAAAAGCTTGTGGGAAATTTTCAAAAGCTAAAATTATTGCAGCTATTTCTGCCTGCTGTGCAGAAATATTTGCATCTCTTTTAATAATAGGGAAACAACTTTCTCTATATACTACTACTGTTCCATTTGAGGGACCATCTATAAAAAGCAAATTAGCCTTTTCTAAGGGAATATTGGAAATCATATTAGGAAAGATAAAATCAGTTGTCTTGGCAAATTCAATTAAGGGATGCCTGGGTAAATGATATTTAATTTGCCGTGTATATCCTTGCAATGGTATACCTCAATCCTCATCGTTCTGCAATAAATGTTCAAATTGTTGTCTATTACAGGGAATAATTATATTTCCTTTCCAAATAACTCCTTAGAACAGGCTCCAGCCTTGACAATTAACATTGAACACATAAACAAGTAAGAAGACACCATCCTGGTTTGTGTGTGAGGTAAGTAAATCCATTCCAACATTCCTTGTTGCCAAAAACAACCTGTGGGAGTGTATGAAGTCTTTTTTTTTACTTTACATTTCTTTTTTATAACATTTTTTTAGATTTATTTATTTATTGCATATATTTCATTACAGATGGTGTAAGCCACCATGTGGTTGCTGGGAATTGAACTCAGGTCCTCTGGAAGAACAGCCAATGCTCTTAACCTCTGAGCCATCTCTCCAGCCCCCATGTATGAAGTCGTAATAACTAAAAATTCCCATTCTTTAGTATAATCGATTTGTTGAACCTTGGTTTATGTTATTTTTTGTTCCACTGAGGAAATAGCTTTTAAAGCTTCTGGGGTAAGCATTCTAGGAGAATTAGGCTGAGTATCTCCTTTCAGAATATTAAATAGAGGGCTTAACTCACCAGTAGTAAGCTTTAAATAGGGTCTAACCCAATTAAATGTTTCCTAATAATTTTTGATAATCATCTAAAGTTTTTATTTTATCTATACTAATGATCATTTTTGTGATGAAATAAAATCTTTATGAATTAAATGCCATAAATAATTTAAAGACCTATTATATTGTATCTTCTCGGGGCAACTATCAATCTAAATTTGGTCAAACATTCTATTGCCTTTTGTAGAACAGACTCTGTTCTTTATTTTCTGTGGCCAATGAAATATTATTCACACAATAGACTATATATGCATTGGGATATTGTTTTCTGACTTCCAATAAGGCTTTGTCCACAAATTTTTGACATAATGTGGGCCTATTCATCATCCCCTGTCACAATACTTTCCATTGGTACCTTCTATAAGGTCTTTGCATATTAACAGAAGGTACACTAAAAGCAAATCTCTTGGAATCTTCTGGGCATAATTTAATGGTGAAAAAACAATCTTGTAAATCTATAACTATAACATAGAATTGTTTAGGAATAGCTATAAGAGATGGAAATCCACATTGCAAAGCTCCCATATTATGCATAGTTGCATTCACTGCTCTTAGATCTTGCAAGAGTCTCCATTTTCCTGACTTCTTTTTTATGACAAATATTGGAGTATTCCATGGACTAATGGATTCTACTATATGTCCCTTTTCTAATTGTTCTTGTATTAATTTTTCAATAGCCTGTATCTTTTCTTCAGACAGGGGCCACTGATTAATTCACACAGACTTGTGACTCTTCCATTCTGTTTTATCTGCATATAAATGTTCATCAATGGCCCTATGAAAAATTTTGCCAACTAAGGCTATCTGAAGTTATCAGTCTCACTTCCATGTCTTCCATAATATCTCTTCCAAAGGGAGAAGGGTAAAAAGCTATGACATAGGGCTGAACACTTCCTGATTTGCCTTTACAGTCCCACCTTAACATTTGAGCATTCTGAGCTACATTGGCATAACTAAACCTTGAAGGGTAGAGGAGGTCTGATGAACAGGACAAGAGAAAGGCCAATCTTTTCCTTCTATGCATGGTCTGTCTTCTCCAGTGTCCAGAAGACCTTTAAAAGGCTTCCCATTAATCTTTATGATTTTGAAGGGTCTTTGACCATTAATTTCTTGGACCCAAGTCACAAGATCAGTAGATCCAAATTGTTCTTTGTCCCAATCCTTCTTCTATATTGGAGTAGGTAACTGGAAATAAGGTAGCAAAATTATTTGTTCAATTCTTTGTCTTTTATGCAATTGTATAGTCTCTTCCGGGGCTCTAACCATAACTTTTATTTCTCCTTTTGAATCAGAGTCTATTACTCCTGGTATCACTTCAAATTTTGTCTTATAATTGGAACTGCAACCTACAATTAGACCAACAGTCCCTGGTGGCAGAATGCCTACGACCGAAGTCGGAACAAGATGTGTTCCATCTGACAAATTTAGTCTGGTACTACCAGAAGTAGCTCTGGGCAAATGATGAATGTTAAACTCCAGAGCTTCTGGATTTAGAGGAGAAATTTGGCTCTGTGCTTCTCTTTCTGTGGAGCTGAGGGGATGCCCCTCATCTAGTTTTTTTTTTTTTTTTTTTTTTTTTACTTTTCTGCCTCTATTGTGAGCAGAGTTCCATCCTTATGGAACTTTGATTTGCATCCATTTCTCCAGTGCTTACCTTTTCCACATCGAGGGCAAGGCCCTGGAGGAGGCCCCCCTTTTGCTTTCCAAAGAACTTTTACAGTCCTTTTTCAGATGTCCTGACTTTCCACAGCCAAAACATGTGGCCTCATTTCCTAGGGAATTTTTGCCATTCCCATAAGTTCTCTTAACATAGGCGCTGAATTTTTCCCCTCTCATTGCTGCAACATAGGACATTCCTTGGACTATGGCTGGTGAGGCATCCAAACATGCTTTAACATAGTCCTGCAAGGACCCTGTTTTTCTGATTGGTCTGATCAGATCCTGGCACAAGGGGTTAGCATTTTCCCAAGCCAATTTCATTAGCATATCAGTCCCTTCCCAAGGAGGGAGCATCCTACACACTGTTTCTTCTAATCTAGCAAAAAAGCTTTTATATGACTCATCCTGTTTTTGTCTTATGCCTGAAAGCACAGTCGGTTTAGCACCAGACGGTGGCAAGTCCCGCCAGCTAGAAACTGCCATGTGCATTATTTGCTCTAGGATATTTTTTGGAATTTCTAATTGGGCTGTCTACCAGGCAAAATCATTCTGGCCCAGAAGCATGGACATTGTTGGTTTAGAGCCACGCTTAAAAAGATTATCTTGGACACATTTTCGTGCTTTTTCCTCATATTCTGTCCTCCAAAGAACATAGTCTCCTGAAGAAAGTGTGGCTTTAGCTGTCTGATGCCAGTCATAAGGAGTTAACCATTGACTACTGATGACATCTAAGAGCTGCTGAGTATAAGGAGCTGTGGGCCCTAAAGTCTTAACAGCTGTCTGTAATTCTTTTAAAGTTTTTAAAGGTAAAGGTTCCCATTGTGGCTCATCCTCATCAAAAAATACAATAGGACAAGTGAGTGTAAAATTCCTCTGCCTTTCGGCTTCTGCCAGGGCACCTTCAAAGCCAACTGGAGGCAATAGCTTCCATAGTTTTGGTTTGGGTTTGAGTGCAATGGCATCATCTGCTGCGGCCAGAGGTTCCTGGCTGCAGTTGTGATGATGATCCCTATCTTCCTCTAACTCATATTTTGCTGCCTCTTCATCCAAAACCCATTAATCATCATCATCATCATCATCATCATCATATTTTAGGAGTAGTATTGTAAGTTTTCTTAACTTCAACAAAAGGTTTCGCTTCCGAGTAATCGGGTGGCTCAGAAGGAGCTTCCTCAATTAGAAACTCAAGATCTGATCTGTTTTTTCTGACAGCAGATCTCTCATCTGCTGCCATAAAGTAAAAGCATTTCGGGGAATGCCGTCAGAACCATTTTTCTCATGGTAATCACCTCATGGCTTTGCCTACTAGCTTCCAATTTGTTAATGTCAGGCTTCCCTCCTCCGAAAACCAGGGGCTAATTTTCAAAATGAAATCAAAGAATTCCAGTAATGATTTATCAGAGACCTCAAGGCCTCTTTCTCCCAACATGTGCCTAAAAACTGACAGAAACACTCGTTTGCCTTTTGATGCGGAATGCCTCATGGTTTCACTTACTTGCGGTCCTCAAACTGCAGGGTCTGCAGTACCCTGACGAGATCCTATCTTTGCCTGAGAAAGAAAAGAAGAGTTAAAGTCTTACCTGTCCGGAGGTCCCTGTTGGGAGCGCCACCTGCAGGCAGACCCAGTTGGGGCAGACCCAGTCAGGGGCCCCTCAACCCAGGGAGAATCAGGGATCCGGTACTCAGGTGGGCAAAGAGTTGGCGAGTGACAAACAGACACGAACACAAGAGAGTGATGAATCTGAGTGTAATTTCTCAAAGCATGCATCAGACTTTTATAATCACTACATGAGGAAGTAAAGAAGTTAACTTTGTGCATATGTCAAGGTACATTGAAGTCAGCAAAATCGACGCAAAAGGCACATCATGAGTCTAGAAATTCAAAATAGAAAATCAAATACACAAGAACTGGCAGTAGTCAGACAATGGTTACAACACGATAACATCAGCTCTGTCTGAGATCAACCTATTCTTAGAATTACTTCCCCTGTCTTATGGGCATATGCCCCAGCCATAGTCCCAATTCTTGTTCCAGAACTTAACCCGCCATTGGCCTGCCTTTTTGAACTTTCTGATTATATTATTTTGTTGTGCCTTGGATAACAGACCAAGGGGGTCTTGCTCTAGCAAGCCTTTCCATGAAATGCAGGGTGTAGTACAGTACATGTTCTCATCCTATTATCTTCTTCATCATAAATTCTAGTATAAGGAAGGGGAACAACCTTCTCCTAAGCATTTGGGGAAATTCCCTATTTACTGGAGGAGCCCACCATCAGCTCCTGATTTTGTTGGTTTTATTTCTGGCAAGGAAGTTGGAACATCAGTGGTGGCCAGAGGAGGAACATCCAATTTTACTGGACTTTCAGTCAGATTGGACACTTGAGACATACTTATTCCTACAAAAGTAATTAATACCAAAAAAGATAAGGTACAGAAACATCCACTGGTTATTGCTAGAACAATTCTGGAACACATCCTTGATATGGCATGCCAGGGACCTCCAGGAGACCAGTTTCCATGAAACTTTTGCCTCAGGCCTGCGACCAAGTTTTTAGGCTTGTCATGCAGACACCACTGGATTGGGTGTGGCACCCTGTGAGGTGAAAGATGTGTTTTTTGCATCAAGGCCTGCCTCTGCCTCTTGAGAGCTGGGATTAAAGACTTGGACCACCACACCCAGCCCTTCCTCTTTGAGTCTTGAACAGAATCTCAGATCATCCCAAGCTAAAATTGCTTTGATGGGAAGACTCTGAAGAAAACAAAACAGGACTAATATTCATATCAGCTCAGCACAGACACTTATGGACTCTAATTCTACAGTCCACAGAGGCAGGGAAATGACAAGATCAGAAATGAAAGGCACAAAAGAGTCTAGGTTGGATTTTTATTTATTTTATTTTTTATTGCTTTCATTCTCCAAGAGCCTTGGGACTTCAGCTTGGAAGCCTGACCGAGGCTGTTAATAGTGGAGAATTTTCACTCAGTAAAGGCTGAAAGGTCAGAGGTACACTGGGGAGTCAGATAACACAGAAGGAGCCATGTAGTTTGCTGATAAGGACATTTTTAGGGATTAGCAACTGGAGAGTATGTGACCTTTTCAAAGAGACTGAAAATCCAAATTAAAAAACCCAGAGGGAAACTCTTTGCAGACGGGAAAACAGGGCAGGCTGAGTTGGGCCTGTGGGTGTGTGTATGTTTGCCCAGTCTTTGTGGTGCTCACTTGTGCTATGGTTCAGTTAGTGATGACACTTCTCAGAAACAAGACTATAGACAGGGAAATCAGATTAAAGTGCTCACATGGGTGCCTAGACCCTTTGTTGCTCAAAAATATCTTCATTAAAAGATAGACATAGTGGGACCAATTGGAAGGGGAAAGTAAACTATGCAGACATAAAATTTCTCTATTTGGTTTTCACCCTTGAAGCAGCCTGAAGAAAGAGGAACCCACCCTGTCTTCTATGTCACTGTGTCTGTTCTTCTTGGACCTCTTTGTTCCTGTCAGCCCCTTATTTCTGGAAGGGCTGACCTAGGTACAGTCTTCCAGGTCACTCAGAAAGACCTGTGCATAGGGACAGACAGCTAGAGGTTAGGACTATTCCTCAATAGTCAAGTCTGCTTCCATAAAGAAATTCAGGAAGAACACCGGGAACTTTGACCTTTGGGGGAAAATTGTATTTACAAACAAAACTTCTGAAACACAGATTTTGCATATAAATCAATTCTGTGATTGAGCTTGGCATGGTGGCACATGCCTTTAATGCCAGTATTTGGAAAGAGAGAAAAGTTAATCTGTGAGTTGGAGGCCAGCTAGAGACACACAGTGAGACTGTCTTTAAAAAAAAAAAAGACTACTTGATGCTCAATATATGAGTGATATTGTCTCATTATGTATTCTCATCAAGAATGACATATGTTCTCATAATATATGTGATTCTTGATTCCCATTATATGAGTCCAAGAGACAAAAGTACATTCCCTCCCCATCAGTAACTTAAACTTTCAGTTGTGTAGAAATAGTTAAAGAGTCCTCCAGGGCTATTTTAAAGAACAAATTTCCTAGTTCTATAGTATCTTGTAATCCTGAGGCATTTAGGGAAACTACATTCTTTGCATTCTGAACCCTAGCTATTTCCTCCCTTTCTGCCAGCAACTTCAAACACTGCAACTTTTGCTGACAGGACACTTCTTAGGCCAGCACTGTTGTAAGTAAATAATTTCAAGACAAATCTGCAGTTGACACACTGTCATATTATGTTCCCTGCTCCAGAGAAAGGCATTTATTTTGAGGATATTGAAAAATTCCATTGCCATTTGGGAGAAGTGACAATTGGGATCATCCATAAATTAAAATGATCACCGCCTATATGACAGCTAGGATCATAAACCCTGCACATGTCCTCGTGCAACATGTGAAAGTAATGCTGAATAAAATATATAGCTAGTACTCCTATATAAATAAAAAAACATACATCGTGAATGGGACAGACATTTGATTCTAGCTAGCTTCTTTCTTCTCTCAGGGAAAATAAATGTGAGAGCTCTAAACTGGAATGAACACCTAAGCAGACAGACTGTAACCTGTTTTATTTTCATTGTAATATTTATTTTATCCTGTATTTTTTGAGACTGAGTCTCATACTGTAGCTCAAGTTAGCCTAGAACTATTTAGCTCAGGCTAGCCTTGAACTCAAGATAATCTTTTGTCCTGCTCCAGGCTCTGAGTACTGCAATTACAGGTATAAGCCACCACACCTGGCAACTTTCTTTTTATAATAAAGTATTATTTAATGAACCAAATATCTTTATAAAGACTTTATTATTTTTAGTTATGTGTCGGGGGAGGGGGAGGCATATGCACATGAGTGCTGCTGTTTGCTGAGGTCAGAGGCTTTGCCTCCCCTTGGAACTGCAGTTGTAGGTTGTGAGCCATGTGATATGGGTGCTGGGAACTGAACTCAAGTCCTCTGCAAGAGCAGCACCTGCTCTTAAGTGTTGAGTGCTCTCTACAGACCAAGCCAGAAGTCTTTTTTAAAACCACATGTTTTGTGTGTGTGTGTGTGTGTGTGTGTGTGTGTGTGTGTCAGGGGAGGCAATCATGGCACATGTGTGGAGGTCAGAGGACAACTTTTTGGGAGTCAATTCTGTCCTTCAACAATTGAGATCACAGGGACTTAACTCAGATCATCAAGCTGGATGGCAAATACCTTTAAACACAAAGTCATCCCTTTTGTTTCATATAAAAAGGGCATTAGTGCCGGGCGTTGGTGGCGCACGCCTTTAATCCCAGCACTCAGGAGGCAGAGGCAGGCGGACTCTGTGAGTTCGAGGCCAGGCTGGATCGACAGCCTCCAAAACAGAGAAACCCTGTATCGTAAAAACCAAAAAAAAAAAAAAAAAAAGGGCATTAGTAAATGGTAACTTCCTCTTTTCTACCTCCCTACATATCTGGGTCACTTGGGAGTTGGACTGGCTTGCACATTGTAGGTGTTCATTTAATGTAAATCAGGAACAAATATATTGGTCAGAGAAGCATCAACTATTAGTTCTTATCTCTGCATAAACTTCTCTAAGTTAACTCCGTCCAAACTGTAGAAGCATAAAATGACAGAAATTAAAAGATACATATAATAATCTTTACCTCCATCTGATGTCTTATACTACCTCTATGTTTATATCAAAACTTTGATTTTTTTTTGAGACAGGGTCGTGCTTTGTAACACAGGCTCACTTCAACATTGCATCTGCCTTTCCCTGACTCTTAATCACTGGGATGATAGTCAGGCACCACCATATACAGTGGCCCTTTGTTGATGGAAGTTTCTGTCCTGCCAGGTCCCGTAGTCCTTTAGTCCCAAATAAATACACAAAGACTTCTTTTAATTATAAACTATTTGTCCAGTGGCTCAGGCTTCTTATTGGCTAGCTCTCTCTAAATTATTAACCCATTCCACTAAACTATGGATTGCCACAAGGCTGTGGCTTAACTGCAATGTTCTGGCCTGTTACAACTTTGGCAGCTACATGGTGCCTTCCTTGAGACTCACTCTCCATGTTCTTCTTCTTGAATTCTCCTCGTCTGAATTCTCCCTGTCTATACTTCCTTCCTGCCTACTGGCTGATTAGCATTTGCTTATCAACCAATAAGAGAAATGTATATTCACAGCATACAGAAGGACATCTCCCATCAGGCCTTCAATTCTTTAAGTAACAATAGTCTTGATGTATAATAGTGACCATAAAGATGTAAGGCGTAAAAATGTTCTACTGACATGATTCATCACCTGGCCTGACAGTCTAGTTCCTAAAGCAGAGCTGAAAAAACCATCTTTAGGTTCCTCTAAATGGGCTTCCAGGGCTTAGCAGAAGGACAGTCCAATAGGGTAGAAAAAGTTAGACAGGTTGCTGCACTCAATGAGGTGGTGGCACAAACCTTAAGTCTCATTGCTCAGAAGGCAGGGACAGGCTAAATTCTGTGAGTTCAAGGCCAGCCTGGCCTACAGAGTGAGTTCCAGGACAGTCAAGGCTACACAGAGAAACCCTGTCTCAAAAAAAAACAAAAACAAAAACAAAAGAAAGTTATATAATAATAGAAATATTTCTAAATATTCTTGTAGAAACCATTTTTGGATTTCTTGATATAAAACATCCCATCCATTCAGCTGATAATCTGTAGTGCCCATGCTGGGTGTTTCTAAGTAAGAATTTGACAATCTATATATTCACCTGAGAAGAGATCCTCAGCTGAGGAAATACTTCCATCATGTTGGTTTATAAACATGTGTAAGGAGGAGAAATTGTCTAATTGATGTAGGAAGACCCATTGTGGGCAGCACCATTCTCTAGGCAGGGAGTTCTAAACAATGTAGGAAAGGAGAAACAGGTTGAAAGCAAGCAAAGAAGCATTTATTCTTTCTTTGTTTGCTTTTGTTCATGTGATACTTTAAGTTCTTGCCTTGACTTCTCCACAGTAACAGACTGTAGCCGGGAATTGTAAGCCAAAGCAAATCATTCCTACCTAATTTGCTTTGTTCATGGTACTTCATCACAGCAAAAGGATAAAAATTAGGACAATGCATTATGCGCACTTTATTACATATTATCTTTAGTCACAAAGATGGCAGAGATCATTAAACATATTTTTAATTATTATGTATTTCAAATCGTAAGCAAGTAGAGAAACAGAGGACACAAATATCCCTTTTCTGTGATTCTAAAAGCACTTTTATTACCACATATTAATTGTATGCAGCAAAAGGTTTCATAACATGTATATTTATGTAATATATATATATATATATATAAGATTTATATACAGGCATCCATGGCAATCATACTTTCTATGTACTTTGATATGCACATAAAGGACTTATAGTTATTTACACCTCAATTG
This sequence comes from Mesocricetus auratus, assembly GCF_017639785.1. NCBI lineage: Eukaryota > Metazoa > Chordata > Mammalia > Rodentia > Cricetidae > Mesocricetus > Mesocricetus auratus. The sequence continues at coordinate 51,486,333 of NW_024429199.1, forward strand.
CCCATACTGGTCTGCTAACACTGTTCATCTCCTTTTTCCTCTCAAGTCTCTTTGTTGCTGTTCAGTTCCATTCATGAGAGATAATATGTGGTATTTATTCTCATGAGTCTGGTGTTCCTTACTTAATAGGATGTTCTCTATCTCCATCCTTTTTTCTGAAGACATGATCTCATTCTCCTTAGTAGAGTGTGTGTACCAATGGTTTTTACAAATACCCCTTTTTATTTTTGACCCCACGGTACCAATAAGCACTTAGGGTCCTAGGTAGCTAAGGGTTTATTGTAGTTACAAGGCAGGACACATACAGTGAGCACTGAGTGAATGGAATAAGTGAATAACTTCATTATTTGTCCTTTCCACAAACTGTGATCTGAAGAAACTACCCCAAGTATTTAATATAAATATTGCACATAGATGCTATATGTGTTGGGCAAGAAGGGAAGAAAGAAGAAAAAAACAGGAAAAAAAGGAGAAACATAGAGTTGTATGTGCTCTTATCCAGTATCTAAATTGAAAGGAATGCCTGATGAGCGTGGCCAGCTCCACTTTGATGTTATTTTAAGCCTTTGTTTTATCTATCTATCTATCTATCTATCTATCTATCTATCTATCTATCTAATCTATCTATATGACTGCAGTCCTTATAAGACTTATAAGAGTCCTAGGATAGCCTTTGCTTGTCTATATGTGAGAATGTTTTCACGAGGGACAGGAGAAATAGTGAATTCTGTTTCCATGGAATCTTGAGGCTACTCCTAATTTCTTGTGAGCTGGAAAATGTTATTCTTTACTGTCTTTTAAAATTATAAAAATCCAGCAGAGGTTTGTGCCTGGCATGCATTATGCACCTCTTACCTTGACCCCGAAAGCATTTGCAGTAGAACTGGGGTGGTATAAAAGAGTACTTCAGTTTCTCAGAAGTGAAACTGAGTGATGCTTCGAATATTCAGTGTGGCATTCCTAAGCAGGGAACACACATTTTACCTCATACCAGGTTGTTTAATCAAGGGCTTTCACACAGTCACATAGTTACCTGCAGGGAGACTCCAGTACAACTTTTTGAGAAACCATCCCACTGTGAGCTCTTGCTGTGAAAATATTTAAATAATTAAAAACATTCCACTATCAAAGGAGACTCCTTCTGACTGTGGAATCCATAACTTCTGTAGCTTTTCTTTCAAAACATGTAGATGAAAGAGATGGTTGTGTTTGTGTCCTTTTATTTTTTTTCTAATGAGGCTGAACTTGGTTCAAAAGCTTATGTGGTAAGAATTTTAATAATCATAAATTATGGGGCTCAGTGACTAATGGGAATATTCCAACTGTTCTCTCGGAAAGAATGAATGGTATAGGCTATGGGAGATGTTTGTGGTTTTCCCTGGGATCTGGATGAGCTGTTTTTGTTTACACAGGAAGTCATTGGGCAGGAAGTCTCAGCAGTGAGTTTCAGGCTCCAACCTCTAAAGATCAGTGAGAAGGGAAACAGCAGGACACACACACATACACACATATACACAGCAGACCACACACAAACACACACACACATATACACAGCAGACCACACACAAACACACACACACATACACAGCAGACCACACCACACACACACACACACACACACACACACACACACACACACAGGCCCCACACATACACACACACATACATATACACAGCAAACCACACCACACACACACACACACACACACACACACACAAGATCACCGTGCCTTCCTCATTGTGGAGAAAACGCAAACAGCCTGTAAAGAGCTCTGGGATGGAACACATCTGGAGGAGAAAGCCCAAAGAAAATATAGCACCCAAATATAGAAGAGGCCAAACCTGAAGATTTTTGTTTTTCCAATGAAAACTTCCACAACATCAGTACTTCTAAAATCAAAGTATTGAAATTCACCCCAACACGTCTAAAGGTCTGAAGCCCTTTCAGAATGCAAGGGCCCTGCTGTGGGGTTAGAGCACTTCTGATGAGATTACCATGCTTCTGTGTTTTTCAAAGCAGTGGGCACCTTCTCTGTTAATTTTTTTCTCCTTAGATTTTTCACCCATAGTGAAGACTGGATGATATGGAGAAGAAAGGGTGCTGCCATGACAACAGAAAGAAGTAGCCACCAGGAAGCCTAAAATAGGAACTCTGATATGTGTATGGCAAGAGGTTCCTGAGGCAGAGCAAAAGAAACAGTCAAGAAGTAATGACATTCCTTGGAAAGCAAGACCAGTTGGCCAAGAGTGGTAATCTGCACAGCAGGCACATTGGTGATCATAATGGGAAGTACTAACACTTCTTAAATTGATTTCCAAGTCAACTTAGAACATTGCGAACATAACCCCAGGCTCCAACATTCCTGAATGAGTTAATTAAATCTGAAGATAAAATCAGCCCCTCCCCTCCCTTCCGGGCCTCAATAACTCTGTGACCTCAGTTATTGATAAGGTCCCAACCGACTGGGAGGGTGAGGAGGCTGACTTCCATCCACATCAAAAGTACAGGGGAGCGTGAGGGTCAGTATGTTAAACTACTATGCTACTGCAGCAGTCTTTTGTGACGTAGCTTTCAGCCTTAGGCATTGGTTCCATAGACACAGCTGATAAAAGGTGTGTCCGGACACTATGTGAGGTACTATAGCTGGATGTGAAGCTGGATGTGAAGCGGAAAAAACTTTGGCAGTTGAAAAGGCCTCTGAACTAACAACTACCACAGATTAACTCAGAACCAAATGTATCACAAATCCGGGGTGATTCTGAATACAGCGTGGGTGGAATGGCTGGACTTCCCAGCAGCCTTGGGATTGCACAATAATATACAGACTAGGCACCGGGTATGCTATCACTCAACAATGTCAGCAAATGCAGCCTCAGGATCAAGACCTCACTCAGTACAGAGTGCATTGCAGTTTTTACTGTACATGTGAAATTTTTTGTTCAAAAAAGAAACAGGATTTCCAATAATTCCTGAAATACTTCAAACATATTTTTGCTGTTTATTTAAGAAAAATGGTGCTTTTCAGCACTGATGCTTATAAAAAAAAAATCCAAGTATCAATCCAGGGCTGGGACTCAGGGGCTGAGAATATTTGCCTAGCAAACATGAAGTCCTGGGTTTGACCCCCAGAGCCATGTGAAGCAGATACAATGTGGCCCCATTTCATGGCAGAATTATACATGTAACAAAGAATTGTCTTAAGATAAATGTCTTTATGATTTACTCTCAGTAAAAGTCTTTTGATTTGTGTATCAATTTTACCTGCCTGGTGCCACATAAAATTTTATTAGATGAGAATCGATTATAAGTGGGAAAAAAATGAAGGAAACCTATGGCTGACATCTGAGTTTTGTGGCTCTGGATTCCTGCTCATCTTCTATGGGGGCATTTGACTGATAGGAGAAACTTTTCATATTCCTGGTGTCACTGGGCCAACAGTGTAAGACTGAGCAGTGTTATAGCACCACTATCCTCATTTTATGAATGGGGAAAGGTTCAGAAAAGCAGGGTGGCCTCTGTAGCCTCACAGATAAAGGAGGTGTTGCTTTCCTGGAGCTGTTCCAGTATAAGAGCTCTATGCACTCCTAACAGCTGAGGCATCTCTCCAGTCCCTATGTTTTCTTTGTTGAGACAAAGTCTCCACACTGTAGCCCAGGCTGGAATAGGCAGGACTTACAATGTATTAGCTAAGTTATTTTTAGTCTTCATTCTGTTATTGATATTATCAAGTTTAGAGTTTTGTAATTCAGTATTTATGTCAATGGTGGTTTTGATGGCACCGAGGCATCCAGTGTGAGGATAGCCTCAGCAACATAGGTCCAGCCTAGACTACAAAACAAGCTATCAAGGACTGGGTCTCCTTCTCATGCTGTTCTTCCCTTTGCTAATGTCTTACAAGACTGAGTCATGTTTGGAACCAAGTGGTTGACAGTGGGGGATTAATGACAACCAAATTCCAGATATATTTGTATTTCTCCATATTTTCCCATTATGTTCCCCTCTCCTGCCCACCAGGACCTTCACAACTGCATTTATTTGCCATGCTTGCCTTAGTCTACTCTTTTCGTTTCGTTTGTTTTTGTTTTGTGTTTCATGACAGCGTGTCTCTGTGTAGCTTTGGAGCCTGTCCTGGAACTCACTCTTTAGACCAGGCTGGCCTCGAACTCACAGAGGCCTGTCTCTGCCTCCCGAGTTCTGGGGCTGGCATTAAAGTCATGTGCCACCACTTCCTGGCCACCCTTGTCTACTCTTATCTGTCGTGGTTTCTCTTTTTTTCTTGCTTTTTATAACCTTGAAAGTCTTGAGAAGGGGTAACCAAATTGCCTGCCAAACATACTTATGTCCATTTGTCTGATGTTTCTCTCATCTCTAGCCTGGAATTCTGTCCCTGTGTGATCCCACAGAGGCTGCTTGGTAGTCTCCTGATAGAGTGCAAGACATCAGTAACCACATCCTGAAGGTGGGGGCAAGCTTCTCCATTATGGTAGACCCACTATCTTTTCCTTTGCTAACCTGTTCTTTGGACTCCAGTGCCCATGTCTAGTCTCTCTCAAGGCAGAGCAGAGTGTTTGAGAATTGAGCTGGGGCTTCTGGAGAGGACTATCAACTTATACCAGGAGCAGTGGTGCCAGTCTGCAATCCCAACATTCCAAGAGCAGAGGCAGAAGGATTAGGAGTTCAAGACCAACCTGGGCCACATGAGATACTGTCACAACAAACAAACAACATGAAGTATCTGCACATTTTTTTGGCAATCTATAAAGAAAGCTCATTACTGGGTGAGGTAGCCCATGGCTGTGATCCCAGTACTTGGCAGGATGAAGCAGGAAGACCAGTCTCAACTGCATAGTAAATTCAGGGTTAGCCTAGAATGCACAGGCTGATCTCAAAAGAAAATGAAAACAAATTATATTAACATCAGTTTATGTGTATTAACTTTGTAATTTGTGTTATAGTCCAACATTACCCCTTTTACTGAAAAATCTACAGTATTGGCCATTATGATTTCTTTTTTATTCATCCCCACACCCTTTGACAGTCATTACTTTCTACCAATTCTATTCATCTACCTATTTCCTTCCTGGAATTACAAAATACTCAAGGCCATCTTGTATTTTCAGACCCTGTGTCAGTCATTGCTTGTTGGAGTCATGGGCCCTTTTATTAGGTAGTAATATTTAGAAGCCATGTTCCGAGCACTAGTGTGCTAATGGCTATTTGGGTGTCATTGCTTTTAGACTACCTCAGTAGACAGAACTAAGATGCTTTTACTGCATGTACACTAACTCATGACCCACATGGCACTTGGCTTTTAGTGGGGAATATTGAAAGATATTTTGAAATTTATTTTTAGTTCTTATTTAGGTGTCTGTGTGCCATGTGCACTCTGGTGTTTCTGGAGGTCAGAACTGAGTATCAGGTGCTCTGAAACCAGAGTTACATGCTACTGTGGGTCACCTAATGTGGAGGTTGGGAACTAAACTAGAACCCTCTAGAAGGACAGCAAATGCTCTTAACCCCTGAGTCATTTCTCCAGAACCATGAAATTACTTTTTAGAAAAAAATAATTAGATGCATCCAGGTACGGTGGTGTAGTCCTATAATCCCAGTGTTTGGGAGGCAGAGACAAGAGCATCAGAAGTACACGATTATCTTTGGCTACATAAGAAATTTGACACCAGCCTTGGCCATGTGAGCTCCAGTCCAAGAAAACCAACAAACAGAACAAACAACAAGTAGGACTGTCTAACAAATGATATCTGATTTTTACTTGTGTCCATTTTAATTGTCAAAACGACACAATCTAGAATCGCCAGAAAAGAGTCTCAATCAGGAGTCTCCTTTTGCACTCCAGCCAGACCTCAAACCTGAAATCCTCCTGCCTCAGCCTTTTAGTTTCCCCCAGAACAAGGACTACAGTTGTGAGCCACCAAACTTGGCTTGGTTTTGCCTTATTTTAAAATTATATTTATTTATTTATTTGTGGATAGGGGAGCACATGCATAACAGCACACGTGTGAACACGGAAGAGCAACTTAAGAGAGTTGGCTCTCTCCCCCCATAAGAGTCCCAAGATCAAACAAGGGTCATGAGGTTTAGCAACAAGCTCCTTTAACCTGATGTGATGGTGTGACATCTTACTGGCCACAAGGTTTTTATTTTTTGTTTCTTGTTTTTTTTGTTTGTTTGTTTGTTTTGTTTTAGATCAGATTTCCTGGAAATCACTGTGTGTCTGAGGATGACCTTGAACTTCCAATCCTACTGCCTCCACCTCCCAAGTGCTTAATTGGTCTAGATAATAAACATGGAGTTAGATATAGAGGAAAATGCTGAGAGATCAGTGAAGAAAGAGCAAGCTACTGCCACGCCTTACCTTCTTTGAGTCTCAGCAGACAAGAGAGTACTTGTTTCTCCCTGCATATATCCTGTTTTCCACCTAGCTAATCCCCTCCTGCTGCATTCTACCCCATACCCAGCACACTGTCCATGCTTTTAATTGTGATAGGGCCCACTGGGATACATCTCAGATTTGATTTCTCTGCAGATCAACACTGATACTCTTCTGGCTGGGGGAAAAAAAAGGCTACATTTCTCGTTTAAACATACTTATTTGGCAGAAATATCATATTGTCAAGCCAAGTCAAATAGAAAAGAAAGAAAGGGGCATAAGAAAAGGGAAAGAGGCTGGAAGTGTTTTCCAATTAATCAAGACATGGTATCAGAGCTTCGTTTTTTTTACCCCTGAAAGAGCACTGTTCCCTACACACTGACATTTGCATCTTCCAATACGGTAAAAGGAAAATAAAACACTGAAATCAAGGGGAAAAGAAGCTTGGACCTTGGTTATTGCTCTCTGCTAAGAACGTCCTCCAAAAGAGTAACTTTATTTATGTGTTTGTTTGTTTGTTTTTGAAACAGAGTTTTCTTGACTCAGGCCAGCTTAAATTCCTGATTCTCCTGCCTCAACCTCCCATGTGCTGGGACTGCGGTTGTGTATCACATGTCCAATGGTTGAACATTACATGGGTTCACAAAATTTTTATGTATACAGTATTCTGCCTGCATGTATGTCCACAGGCCAGAAGAGGGCACCAGATCTCATTGCAGATGGTTGTGAGCCACCAAGTGATTGCTGGGAATTGAACACAGGATCTCTGGAAGAACAGTCAGTGCTCTTAACCTCTGAGCCATCTCTCCAGCCCCCATAAAACTCTTTCCTGGCAGCTATTCTCAAGTATAAAACAGTTTTTCTCCCCCAAAGTGTTATTGTTTCTATGGAGATAACATTCCCATTTTTCCATGAAAAAGGTAATCTGTGATACACCACAGAAAGAGAGGGGATTGTAAAGAAGAAGAGGACCATTTAGGCCAGAGAATTATGGAGAGTATCAGGAGGAAGGGCATATATGCTGTGACACAGAAAAAAGAATGGTTGAGGAGAGCCTGGTGGTGATGGGGGATGTCCTTCTGTATATATGTTTCTCTTATTGGTTGATGAATAAAATACTGATCGGCTAATAGCCAGGCAAGAAGTATAAGCAGGGCCACCAGACAAGGAGAATTCTGGGTAGAGAGGAAGGAGAGAGAGGCCACCAGAAAGAGACACCATGTAGAGACCAGGAAAATGGGATGCACCAGGCATTCTCTGGTAAGATAAGGCCATGTAGAAATACATAGATTAGTAAGTTATGGGTTAATAATTAAGAAAGAACTAGCCAGTAAGAATCCCTAGCCATTGGCCAACAGTTTTATAATTAATATAGCATCCATGTGTTTATTTGGGGCTATTCAGCTGCAGGACCAGCCAGGAAAGAAACTCCAGCTACATGGTGGCTCAGACTTGTCATGTTAGCTATTGAGATGCTGAAAGGTCAAGGCAGAAGGATCACAAAGTCAAGGCCTGTGTGAGCTACAGAGCAATTTCAAGATCAGCCTAGGAAATTTAGTGAGACTATCTTGACTATCTTATGGTTACTATTGCTATGATGAAACACCATGACCAAAAGCAACTGTGAAGGAAAGGGTTTATTTGACTTACACTTCCACATCACTGTTCATAAGGAAGGAATCTGGAGGCAGGAGCTGATGCGGAGGCCATGAAGGGGAGCTGCCCACTGGTTTACTCATCATGGCTTGCTCAGCATGCTTTATTATAACACCGAAGACCACCAGTCAGGCATGGCACCACTCACAATGGGCTGGGTCCTCTCCCACCAATCACTAATCAAGAAAATGTCCTACATGCTTGCATACAGTCCAGTCACACAGGCACTCTCTCAATTGAGGTTCCCTCCTATCTGATGACTTTAGCTTGTGTTACTAGCATAAAACTATCCAGCACAGAGACCCTGTCTCCAAATTTGAATAAGTAAATAAATAGGCTGGGATTCAGACCAGTGTTAGAATGCTTATTTAGCATGTTCAAGCCCTTCCTTTGGTCACTTATAAGGGTTAGCTATCATGGTTAGGATAAAGGGTTACAGGGGCAGCATATGATTATTGAACTGAGATTTGGGGTGTACAACAGCCAATAATAAGGGCAATGATTTGGGGGCAGGGTCTGTTATACAGTTTTGAGCAGAAGTGAAAATGTATTTCTCCTTCTAGCTAGGCCTTATCAATAGAGGATATCTGAAATGAAGAATCTTCTGGAAGAGCTGGGTCAGATCCAAAACAGAAAACCAAGATGAAGCAAAATTTTAGAGAAAATGTATTAAAAAAAAGAAGTCAGTTTTTATTCTTTGTCTCTGTGGGTGGTGTGTGCTTGTCATGTCCCATGATGCTCCCCTTGGGTCTCACAGAGCAAACAAAGAGGAAGTGCAAGTAGAGAGATGTTGACAGCACAGTGCAGTAAGGGGGATTAATTATAGTATGTACAGTGCCTTGTGAGAGGACTCGCAAATTCAGGGACCAGGGAAAATGCCTGCTTCCCACTGGGATGAGTGTGAAATCAGGGTCAGCACTTGTACTGTTCACTTTTCTGCTGCTGTGATAAAACACCATGACCAAAAGCTGGAAGAAGGGTTTATCTTGGTGGAGGAGGCATGGCAGCAGGCAGCCAAAAGAAGAGGCTCAGCGATCTCATCTTTCTCTACCTAAAGGAAGCAGAATGAGTGAGCTGGGAGTGGGGTAAGGTTGTAAACTCTCAAAGCCTGCACCCAAGGACATACTCCTACAGCAAAGACACAAATCCTAAACCTACCCAAACAGTACACCAACTAGGGGATCCAATAACCAAATGGCTGAGACTACAGAGACATCACATGCAAACCACCACATCCTTGATCTAGGTTTCCAAGTCCATGGTCACTTATATTGGCACTAAAATAAATTATTTTCTAGGGACTGGGGAAGTAGCTCCATTGGTATGGTGCTTATGTAGCATGCAGGAAGCCCTAGGGTCAATTCCCAGAACCGAATAAGCAAGGGTGATGTGACATACCTCTAATCCAGCACTCAGGTGGAGGATGGGGAGTTCAAAGTCATGCTCAGCTACCTAACTTCCAGGCCGGTATGGGAGATGGGAGACCCTGCCTCAAAATAGCACAGTAGTTTTTTAATTTCCTTTAAGACAGAACTGTCATTTTATGAGTGTCAACACTAACAGTTGAGACCATCTAAGTCACACGCTCTCCTTTGCCCCCTTGGAGAGAGAGGATGGGGAAGTATTGCTGATGTCGGTAAAGTCCCTCCTGTGTATCAACACTGTTAGGTGTTTTCTGTGGCTTGTCTCATTTCATTGTTATACTGATTCTTATAAAGAAGATACATTCGAAGCAGCCTGGCTTCTGATAACATGCTTAGAGTATTTCATGCCATGGCTTCCAATAACATGCCTAGGGTAGCCCAGCAAGCGGGTGGAGGGATCTGCACTGGGATCACTCTGGCCTCAAAGCTCAGCTCCACACTACACGCTGTTATGTATCTATCGTCAGTGTGAAACTGGTTTGAATGAAGCCACTTGGTGTTAATTAAGGCAGAAATTGAAGTGCTATTTGAAATACTTTGAACTACTACTCTCTGGAGAGTACATTAAAATATCTAAAAGTGAAACAAGGATGTGCTTTAGTAAGATCAGCCATCCAGCCGGCTTTCCGTCATCGGTACCAAAGGGAAGAGAACAGAGTTTAACTCCCCCATTTTCTGGCCCTTACTCTGGTTCAGGGCTTCTCTCTACTCTCTATATCTCTACACTCTCTTCACCTCCTCTCCTTACACATCACATGACATAGCTCCACTCCGTAACAAGGATATAAGTGGTATTTATAGGGAACACTGACCACTGCCAGCAACGGAACATATAAAACACAATTGAAAACAACTTTCTTTCCAGTTGTTTATAATAACTTCTTGGAAGTTACAGCCTGTATTCCATGCAGCCTTTTCTTGTCTTTCTCTTTTTTTTTTCTCTCTTTTCTTTGCATATTACATGAAGCCAAGAATTTGGCCTTGGACACACTTCAGTTCCCTGGTCTACCACCCCAACACGCTTTGTCATTAATTATCTCAACCTCTAAATACTGGTACCTTGTCTTGTCTTCTCTGGTTTCCTGGACGTGATTAATTCTCCCTGTGTATTTCATTGTTTATGTCAGTGAGCAAAAAAAAAATCTTTGTCTCCCAAACATACTCTTTCCTTTTTCCTTAGGCTATCTTCCCTCAACACCTTTTTTTTTTTTTTTTTTTTTTTTTTGTAAGTGTGCTTAGATTTTTTTCTCTTCCTTCACAGGAAAAGACTCAAAAGTTGAGATAACCCAAACTCATGGTATATACAAGGCTATTAGAAACCTAGAAAGATCTGCAACTCACCCAAACATACAGCTAAAAAGAAACAGTGTCAAGTCAAAAAAAGTAGGATCCAAGTTGGGGAAATAGTTCAACAGAGCAGGACCACTTTCATGGTGAGCATATGGCTCTAGGCTCCACCCTCAGCACTGTGGGGGAGTATGAATTCCCTTTTTACCACCAGTGCCAAGCATTTCTGTGCCTTCCATCCAAGAAAGTCTTAAAGGACAAGTTTTAGTCTAACTATTTCAGAGAGAACTATGAAGCCCAAGTATGACAGTATGGATTGGCTGGCTGGGACTTCTAAGGTAATACCCTGAACTTTTAAACTGCGTTCTTTTTGATATGAAGAATTTGTGAGGGACATGGCACACACAATTTCTCTTTATTCTTACCCAAAGCTCTTTAAATAGACTACAGCTATCACTTAGAGAAAGGGACAATACAAGCCAGGCTTCCCATCAGTGTGGCGCGCGGGCCTATGACAGTTGTACTTATACCCTCTCCCATGTTCTGAGTCTTTTATTTTATTTATGTTATTTAGTGTCTCTCTGCGTGTGTTTGTGTGTATAGAGAGAGACAGAGACAGAGAGAGGGACAGAGGAGGGGGGAGAAGAGCACGTGCGTGTGATCGCACATGTCACAGAGCATGTGTGGAACTCAAGGGACAACTTGTGGGAGCTGGCTCTTTCCTTTTCACCATGTGGATTCCAAGGATCAGGTGATCAGGGATGCCAGAAAATGCCTTTACTCACTGAACCATCTTGATGATTCTTTATTTGTTAGTTTGTTTGTTTATGTTTGAGGTAGGATTGCTCTCTACAGCATGGTCTGGAATTTACCAAGTAGCCTAGACTGGTTTGGAACTTGGAGCTCCAGTCCTGGAAGCTGGGATTATATTTATAAACCACCGAGCCTGGTTGAAATAATGTCTTTGACTGCCCTCTAAATTCTGTTACACTTACGAGCACTGGGAAATAGAGGGTGTACTTTTAGACACACAAGGAAGGCTGCAGCACCTGTGCAGAGGGAGGGCAGTGTTAGCCTCCAGGGCTAGCCTCACAGGCTTGCAGCTTTTGCAGGATGTAATGCTCAGCTACTCCTGATCCTAAAGTTCCTGAATTTCATGAGTCTCACTGCATTCTTCACTGGACTCCACACTCATATATTCTTGGCCCTACCCTTTCCCTGTTAAGTTCTCTCTAGTGCCTTCTCTGATTTACACCTATAAGACTCTTGTGTATTCTTACTCCTATCTCTGCCAAAACTATGTATCAATTCACTGGACTCATTTTTCCCTCCCTGATAAATGCTCAGTTTTATTAGTGCCTCGGTATTTTAACATAAACCTTTAGGGAGGCCTGTGTTATTTCAGAGCTTTCCTAACTTAAAGATTTCTCAAAGGACTACAGAGATAGCCCCATAGGAAGAGTACTTGAGTACTAGTAGCCCTGGGTTTGAACTAGAACTAGAACTGCATAAACCCGCTGAGATAGCACAGGCCTCTCTCTACTCCAAGCTTGTAGGAGCCAGAGACAGGAGGATCAGGAGTTGAGGGACAACCTTGGCTATCTTGTGTGTTCAAGGAGAGTCTACAATGCAAAAGATGTAAATAAATAAAAGAATAATTCTCTTACTTTAATTTTCTTGTTTGATCACTAAGTAATTAGCTAACTGCTATTCAGTCTTCAACTCCCTCAGAGACCCAAGAAGGAAATAATATTAACTGAGTAAACAGGAAGTTCTGGCAAGCGACTTCCAAAGAAAATGTGAGAAATGTCTTTTTATTTAGACAACAAAGAGATGATGAGGGGGATGTTCTTCTGTATATATGTTTCTCTTATTGGTTGATGAATAAAACACTGATTGGCCAGTAGAGGCAGGAAGATAGATGGGACTAGAAGATGAGGAGAATGCAGGGGAGATGGGGGACACCATGTAGAGACCAGGAAGATAGGATGCTCCAGGCATTCTCTGGTAAGATAAGGCCATGCATAAATACATAGATTAGTAGTTAATGAGTTAATAATTCAGAGCAAGCAGGCCAGTAAGAAGCCCTAGCCATTGGCCAACAGTTTAAATAATTAATATGTCTCTGTGTGCTTATTTGGGACTGAAAGGCGGTAGGACTCAATCTTCAGAATGAAGAATGCTGGAGGCTCTAGCAAAATAGCATCAGAAGTGATGGAGAAAGGCAAGGACCCTGTCTTCTCTGCAGGAGATTCACAAGTCCAGAGGGACCGAGGGCTCCCTGGAAGCATTCAGTTTGCCTATGGCAACACATCTCTCAGTTCATCCTCTCCAACCCCACTGCCCCCACCCAACCCAATGCTAGAAGTTGCTCTATCACTGAGCTATTTCCCCAGCCTTTTTGTTTTTCCTTTTCTTAAAATCTTTTTTTTTTTTTTTTTTTGGTTTTTACGAGACAGGGTTTCTCTGTATTGTTTTGGAGGTTGTCGGTCCAGCCTGGCCTCGAACTCACAGAGATACGCCTGCCTCTGCCTCCCAGGTGCTGGGATTAAAGGCATGCACCACCACCGCCCAGCTTCTTAAAATCATTCTTATTGTGGTAAAATTCACATATGCCGAAACAGTCATCTTAACCAATGTGATTAATTTATGGTACTAAATGCATTCTTTAAAAAAAAAGAAACTTATTTTACAGTGTGTGTGTGTGATGTATGAGTATGTGAATACAAGCTTGTGCATGCCATATGTGGGGTCAGATGACCACTTTTGAGAATCTTGTGATTGAACCCAAGTCCTCAAACCTGTGTGACAAGCTCTTTTACCTACTGAGCCATCTATGGCTCTTAATACATTCTTAACTGTAGCAAGATAAGTAAAAGATCTAGAGACTGATATTGGGGTTCAAGCTTCAAGGTGAAGATCAGAGAAGCAAAGCAGCTGGCCACTAGCTCTTACCTACATCCGTGCTCAGATGAAAGGGGCCATCCTAAGACAGCTCCATACTTCTCTGCTCCTCAGATTCGCTTAGACTACTATGCTCTCCTCAGTGTGGCTAGAGACTCTAAGCCTTCCTATTCTCCATGTGACTGGAAAATGAATGCCAGCTCTAAGACCCTGTTTCTGTCTTAAATACCTCTCATAAGTCCTGGGATTAAAGGTGTGTGATTCCAGGTGCTGAGCTCATCTTTCTGTGAGCTGTATTTTTAGGACTGGATCAATTTCGTTTAGTCAGTGTGGCCTTCAACTAGCAGAGATCCGAGATCCACCTACCTCTTAATCCTGAGTCCTAGGATTAAAGGCGTGTGCCTGGTTTCTATGGCTAACTGGTATGGTTGTTTTGCTATTTTGATCTCCAGTGGCTTTAATAAATCATAAACAATATATCACCACACTTACATCTTTCACTGGCACCCATTGTCAGAAATCTGCACCATTAAACAGGAACTACTCATTCCTTATCTCAGTCTTTGGCAACTACTTCTATACTTTCAGTCTGTGAAATTAAAGGCTCTGGGTACCTTATGGAACAAATCATGTGAGATATTTGTCGTTTTTTTGTGAGTGACTTATTTTAGCTTCATAATGATGTTGGGTTTATCTTCTCTCTCTCTCTCTCTCTTTTCTTTTTTTTTTTTTTTTTTTGGTTTTTCGAGACAGGGTTTCTCTATATTGTTTTGGAGGCTGTCCTGGAACTCGCTCTGTAGACCAGGCTGGCCTCGAACTCACAGATACCCACCTGCCTCTGCCTCCTGAGTGCTGGGATTAAATGTGTGTGCCACCACAATGCCCCTCGAGTTTTCTTCTTATATATAGATGAACAGTATTCTATTCCATGTATATGTTGCATTTTATTCATCCATTTATCAAAGCACGAATGCTCAGGTTGCTTCAACATTTTAGCTGTTGCGTAGCTTCCTTGTTCCTTCCCTTCTTCCTCATTTCCAGGCTGCGTTAAGTTACAAAAAAAATCCTGAGCCTGAAAATATAGCACAGAGGAACATCACTATGCCATTTTGACTTTGTCCTGAAATTTGAAGAAATACATGAAAACAAACAAACCTAATAGACATCTGTTTGGCACTTTGGCTCCATGGCATAGAGACATCAAGCCGGAACTGACCTGAAAGCTGCTTCCCTGCTGGCTGGATTTCAGAGTGCTGAAAGGTGCTATGCTGGATGTTTTGTGGGGGGAAAGATATCCATGGCATTTTTGAAGCAAATTTAAATCAAACTTTATTCAGTACCGGCCAGGACAAAGGGCATTGTCCAGGTTCATACCCAGATTCCCAGAGAATGGTGCCATCACATTAGTCAGGTGCTTGCAAAGGCAAAACCCACAAAAATTACATACTTCCTGCCTTTATCCAATCAGGGTCAAGCATACATCCTGACGTACTTCCTGTCTGTATATCTCTCACCTTTGTGTGACCACACACATCCTGTGCAGTTGGGGCAACCAAGCTTGTTTACTGAAGTGAAAACATGGGCTTATTATCTTACAGGAGCAGTCTGCAGTGTTCAAGGAAGTTATCTGTCTTTGGCAGATGGGGCTTACAGGTTAGAGGCGTTTTTGTTTTATACATCTCTTAAGTACAGTAATTAAAATATAACTTTAGCCCTCACATTAACATTCAGGAGACTGAGATAGGAGCATTGCCACGACTTTATGCAGCCAGCCTGGGCTACAGAGTAAGATCTTTTCTCCGAAAGAAGCAAACAACAATAAAACCACAAACAAGCAAACAACAAAAAAAGCTTTTCTGGCAACCACTGTAGTTCCCCTACCTGCAGTTCACAAACCCCACAGTAAGTCTCTGCATCTCAGATCCACACACAGGATTAAAACCAGCTTTGCATTTGAGTCTTGTTCTGACCCAGATCATCTCTGAGATCTTAAACAACTCACTGAACTCAGAGCCCTAGTTTCCTCCTCTGCACAAAGGGGACAAAAAAGTCACGTTCAGTAAGTCGTCAGTAGTGAGTTTGCTTCTAGTGCCTGGTTAGAAAATACTAACCAGCTCTCCTCCCACCCAGAGGTTAACTCCTAGAAGGTTTGTGTTTAATACCTCTTTATTATTATTGCTACTACTCTTATTATTGTATGTGTGTTCTATGACACACATGTGGCAGTTTGCAGGAGTAGCTTTTCTTCTGCCACGTGGGTTTCAGGGATGGGACTCTGTTTGTCAGGCTTGGTGGCAAACCATCTCACAACTCTTCACTCAGCACTTCTGGCCCTAGATACATGGGAGGATTTTCCCACAGACCAGTCATTTCTCCAGTACACACTGGTGAGGTGTCCTTTCAGTCAGCTTGGGCACTGCCTCCAGGTAGCTAATAAGAGATCCCACAGGTTGGTTTCAGTACCAAAAGTCTATTCCCTAGTCAGACACCACTTTTGAGCTTCATCCAAGTAGTCGCCCTCACTTCGGACCAACAAACAGGCTGCAAATCAGGGTTCCTACACCCCTTTCCTTGACATGGTTAGTTTCCAGAACTCAAGGAAACACTTGATTACTGTTTACCGGGAATACAAGAATATGTATGGGAAGGTACATGAAGACATGCTCCCCAGGGAAACTCCATGGATCCAGCCATCCAGAAGGTTCCCATGCCATCTTTTTGAGTTTTTAATGAACACTTCAATACATAGGCATGATTGATTAATTCTTTGGTTACTAGTGGCCATTAATCTTTATTAGCCCTTTCTTGAAGGCTGAGGGGTTGGTTGAAAATCTCAATTCTAATCAGACCTCATTCTTCTCAGTGATCACTCCCAAGCCTGAAGCAATCTAGAATCTAGCCTACTGGGAAAAATCACCTTGCTAGCATACAAAGACCCTTAACTTTCTGGAGAGTTCAAGGATTTGAGAAGCCCAGAAACAAATGAAGACTATCTACAGGTTTCATTGTCAGAATGACCAAAACAAGAAACCACTCCACCCATCACTAGGCCAAAATCAGTATGTGATCGTAAAATCTACTGGAGGGAAATAAATATATAAAGACAATAGACAAAAACCTAAACTTTCAATACAAGATGTTATTCATGTAAAATTAAATGACTGGAATAAGAAGGTCTCACCTTCTCTAGGTTGGCCTCAAACTTGACATGTAGCTGAGGACTGCCTTAAACTTCTGATCGCCTACTTCTACCTCCTGGGTTTTCGTTACAAGCATGCAGCACTCTGCCTGATTTACAGTGTGCTTGGATGGAACCTAGGGCTTTGTTCAAGCTATACAAGTACTCTACCAGTTGAGTTTCATCCTTAGCCCTTTTAAAAATCTTTTGATAGGGCCTAGAGAGATGGCTCAGAGGTTAAGAACAATGGTTGTTCTTACCAAGGTTGGAGCTCTTTTCCCAGAACCCATGTGGTGCCTCATAATTGTCTATAATTCCAGTTCCAAGGGATCCAATGCTCTCTTCTGGCTTCCCTGGGTACCAGGTATGTATATGGTGCACAATTGCACATACAGGCAAAACACTCATACAAATAAACTAAAATATATTTTAAATATTTTTAAAGTAGCTTAAGGGAGGGCTAGACAGACATGAGTTGGTAGTTATGAATGCATACTGCTCTTTCAAAAGATCCAAGTTCAGTTCCCAGCACCCTTGTGGGGCAGTTCACAACCACCTGTAACTCCAGCTCCAGGGTTATTTGATACCTCTGATCTTGAGAACACAGGCACATGTGTCCATTAAGCAACACAAATAATTAAAAATAATAGTGATAAATCTTTAAAAGTAGTTTAGAAGGGCTGGAGAGATGACTCTGTGGTTTAAGAGTATTGGCTGCTCTTCAGAGTCAATTCCAACACCCACGTGGAGGCTCACAACCATCTATAATGCCAATCACAGAGGATCTGGTGCCCTCTTCTGGCCTCCATAGGCAATACACACATGTGGTATACAAACATAGAGGCAGACAAAATACGATTATCTATCTATCTATCTATCTATCTATCTGTATATATTAATATATGATTACATATAATTAATCTATGTGTTTATATATTTATGAATTAATTTACTTTTTTAAAGTTCCTTAGAATATTTGAATGGATAAAGAGATGATAGCTATAAAAAGAATGAAACATTGTAAATAAAAATGGAGAAATAAAGCAAATATAAGTGTATATGAAGATATTATAAATCTCAAAGATAAATGGGATTTCAGTACAATTTGAAAATAATGATAAAGGAAGAAACATCTAGTTAGAGATGACAAATTGAAGATCACATTGAGGAACATACCCAGAATGGGATGCAGAGAGATAAAACTGATCTGTCAGGAATAGTTTGCTTCTCCAGTAGAAGCAAGACTCACAAAGTGAGAAATTCTCTAAACACAGTAGGGCTTCAGATGCCTGACACCTCAACACAGAACCGAATGCCTATTGCCATGCTTCAAGCCATCAACAAAAAGGAGTAAGAAAATTATTAGTGAGAGAATATCTCATAAAACCCAGAAAAGCAACACATAAACCAAAGAGAGAAAATATGTGGCAGCTAAGACCAGGAGCAGAATGTAGAAGCCAAAGGTCTGAAACTTCAGTGAAGAGCGATGCCTAATATGCCAGAGAGCATCAGGAGAGATAAGAGCAATGCTAAGATGTCAGGCATCATCAGGACAGTAAGACTTTCATGTCCAATGATGAGTTTGGTGCTTTGTCTTGATTATAGGCAACCACTGATCTCCACGCCAGTGAATCTGGGAAAACTAGATGAAAGGTGAAAGATTAGAACTCTTTAGAAAACACCTGGATATTTGTGCCTAAAGCTTGGCAGATTACAGGCAGGAAATCAAAGTAATGAGAATAGGACACTTATTAAGGCCTTGGAACTACAGTGCCAGAGGTATACTGTGTTTGCTATTATTCAGTCCTGGAGCTAGTACACAGGGCCTTTGCATACATACTAGGCTAGAGCTCTACCATAGACCTACAACCCTGCTCTGGAATATTAACTAAATGGAAGTAAGGCAGTTAAAGAAGCTGCAGAAAGGAAAAGTAATGAGCAGGATGTTGGGGATGCATGCTGAGAGTCCACACCCAGCAGACTGAAGAAGAAAGGTGGCCGTAGTTACATAGCAAAATCCTTTATCAAAGAAAATAAAATAAGGTGTTGGAGAGATGGGTTAGCAGTTAAAAAGCACTGACTGCTCTAGAGGAGGACCCAGTTTCAGTTCCCAGCACCCACATGGTGGCTCACAACCTCTCTAACTCCAGTTCCAGGGAATCCAATGCCCTTTTCTGGCCTCAATGGGCACTGTATGCACATGGTGCACAGTCATATATGCAGGCAAAACACTCATATACAATACACAAATTTAGAATAAAAATAAATCAAGACCAGCAGAAACGTCTTAGAGTTAAGTGGTGACAGGGTGAGTATTAGAATGAGAGCAACATGGTGACCACATCAGAGGGAAGAGAGAGAACTTGTGGGGTCTGAAAGGTTCCTAGGGAGTCGAGCAAAGCATGCAGAGTCCTGGTGGGTTTGGCTCTCTGCCTGTGGCAAATGGTTTTTTCCTATAAACAGGGTCAGTGTCATCGTGTAGCGGTAGACATGCCGCTTGCCGGTGTTTAAGAGGTGCTGTGTGGTCTGCACATGTGCAGAAAAGTGCATAGGAAAACATGTGTCACAAGTAAGCGGGGGTGGTTATGACAACCCAGAGAAGTGGGGTTGGAGATAGCCCTGGATAAAGAGCCTTGAAAGACAAGTGGCCTCTCCCTTTGAAAACAACAGGAAGCTCCAGACTTAGGTGATAAGGGGAGATGTTGAGTAGGGGATTCCTGCCAGATAAGGAGAGGAGATGAGGTCATTGTTGAGAATGAGAGTGTGGGTGCTAAGCAAGGTCCTCAGGAATCCCGAATAATTCTGGGTACTGTCTGCCTCGTCCGTTTTCCAGCCACCACTGCAGAGGGTTAATGTGGGACTTTTAGGTTCCAGCTAACTTTTGAGGGATCTTCCCCCCTCTAATTGAGATTGAAATACATCCCTAGTTCTATATTTAAAAAAAAAACCAATAGATGGCGGGAGAGATGTCACATCTATTAAGAGTCCTTGCTGGCCAGGCGGTGGTGGCGCACGCCTTTAATCCCAGCACTCGGGAGGCAGAGCCAGGCGGATCTCTGTGAGTTCGAGGCCGGGCTGGACTGATAGCCTCCGAAACAATACAGAGAAACCCTGTCTCGTAAAAACCAAAAAGAGTCCTTGCTGTTCTTTTAGAGAACTCAGATTCATTTCTGGTACCCACACCGTGGTTCCTGTCTGTAACTCCAGTTCCAGGGGATCTGACATATCTAGGCATGCACATGGTGTACATACAGTCATGCAGGTAAAACACTCCTATGCATAAAAATAAAAATACTTCAGTGGGTATCTTGCAACTTGCAACCAAGCTTAACTACATGAATTAGCTTTCCAGACCCACATCCACAGGGCGGGAGGAGAAGGCAGCCTCCTGCAACCTGTCCTCTTATCTTTACACTTGTATCAGAACAACTTTTTTCTTTTCTCTTTTAATTTACCTTTTAAAATTTGTGTATGTGCCCATGTATGTGTGTGTGTGCATGTATGTGTGCGTATTCACACATGTCACAGCACACATGTGAAGGTCAGAGGGAAATTTGTGGGAGCTGGGTCTCTCCTCCATTGTGTAGATCCTAAGGATTGAACCCAGCCCAAAGTGGAAGGACAGAATCTTTTGTCTGTCCTCTGACCTCCACATGTACACTGTGGCGCACGCCCACATGCACACATATCTCACACCCCTCCCGCATGCACACTGATAAATGAAAAGTTTTTTAAATACTTAAAGGAAGAAAAATATAGACCAGGTGTCACACCCTTTAATCCCAGGATTTGTGAAGCAGAAGCAGGTGCATTTCTGTGAGTTAGAGGCCAGCCTGATTTACATAGGAGTTGCAGGCCAGCCAGAGTTGCATAACACAGAAAGGCTGTCTCAAAACCCACCCACCCCTCCAAGAGAAAAAGGAGGAGGGAGGGAGGGAGGGAATGAAGGAGGAAATTTTAAGCTTAAAGTATAATTGTTCAACGGAAGTTATAAGTGGAAAGAACTATTGGATCTTGATCTCAAATAAAAAATGTAGCATATGTTATTTATAGGTGTCAAAAAACACCACTCATTATTTGTATGAAGTAAGTGGCAAAGGAGAACTCTGCCAGTCTTCCAAGACTATACGATAGGTAACTCCACACCAGAATAAAACTGCCTAGGGACCACACAGTTCTTAATAGACTTATTTGGAATTTGAGACAGTTTTGAGCAAAGCTTAGCAGAAGTTTATCTTTCACCAGTATTAGTCAAATAATATTATAAACTATATCCATTAAGTTACTGCTTAGATTATTTTCAAGGACAAGCTATATTCAGATATCCTGAGCATACCATACTTAGTAATAATTTACACATGGGTCATAAACATCTTTGTCTTAAAATCTCTTCAAGTTCTCTTTAGCAGCTCCACTATTTTTGTTGTTGCTTGATTTTAAAATAAAAGTGATTCCTCAAAGATACTCCATCATTCAAAATTTAAATTAATTTTACTAGGTTCTTTCTTTTTTGTTTTGTTTTGTTTTTTTTGACAACTTGTAGAAACTTTATTTTCCTTCCACCTTTTTTTCCCTTTGCTCGGGTGTCCGCAGAGCAGCTCAGGACCACTCAGTGGTAGCTCCAACCCACTCAGTGGCCTGCGCCGTGGGAGCTGCTGACCAGTCCTCAGTGGCTGGCTGGGCACTCCAGTCTTCAGTAGGAAACTGCTGGATGGGTACAGAGGGCACCTGCACACCCTCAGACCAGTCGGCCACCTCTGGCTGAGCAGCAGTGAACTCAGGCGCTGGCGCCGTCCATTCGCCCTGAAATTCCTCCTTGGTCACAGCCTTCTCGGCGGCAGCCTGCTCTTCCTTCTCAATCTCCTCTGGGTCTCTGTAGAAGTAAAGGTCAGGCATGACCTCCCATGGGTGCTCTCGGGAGATAGTGCCACGCTTGCGGAGTACTTCCCGGGCCAGCATCCACCACATCAGACCCACTGAGTGAGCTCCCTTGTTGTTGCATGGGATGGCAATGTCCACGTAGCGCAGAGGAGAGTCTGTGTTACACAGAGCAATGGTGGGCAGGTTGACGTAAGACGCCTCTGTGAGGGGCTAGTGGTCAGCCCTGGGGTCAGTGACCACCAGAAGCCGAGGCTCCCGGAAGGCTGCTTGGATCTGGTTGGTGAAGGTGCCAGGAGTGAAACGGCCAGCAATTGGAGTGGCCCCGGTGGCAGCGGCAAACTTCAGCACAGCTCGCTGCCCAGTGTTCCTGGAGGAGATGACGCTGACATCAGCGGGGTTCTCAATGGCAACGATGGCCCGGGCTGCCAGCAACAGCTTCTCCCACGTCCTCTTCAGATTTATGATGTAGATACCATCACTTTTCCTTTTGTAGATGTACTGCTCCATCTGAAAGTCAAGGTTGGTGCCACCTAAGTGGGTTCCTGCTGCAAGGAACTTGAGGACATCTTCCTCCTTCATCTGCAGGACGTCAAGGGCTCCGGACATTGTATAAGTTTCCCTTTTAAGTTACGACGGGAATCAAGAACAACACCGTATGGACCCGTCCCAGGGCAGCGCGGAAAGGCTACTAGGTTCTTTCTTACGCAGCTAAACTGTTATTTCATAAGATGATTGGACAAAGTTGTTTTATGCTTATTTAATTTGTCTTCTGTTTTATTTTACAGTGCAAAACAAGATGATCAATCATGATAGAAATAGTTAAATTAGCTGGGCATGGTGGCCTACATGCCTGTAATCTTAGCACTTGGGAGGCATAGGTGAAGATAAAGACAGTTCTAGATCAACCTGACTACTGAATGGGATTGTTTTGGGAAAGAAAGGAAACGAGAACAGAAAAGAATTACTAAGAACTGGCAATGGGGAGACATTTCTGGCCATCATGACACACACCTGTAATTACAGCACTTGCAAGGCAGGAGGATCAGAAGTTCAGAGTCATCCTTGGCTCTAGATCAAGTTTGGGGCCAACCTGGCCTATACAAGACTGTCTAAAAACAAACAGAACAGCAACAATAAAATTGTCTCCGGCTCAAGGAATACAGCTTAATGGTAGAGTACTTGCCTAGCATGGATGAAGCCTGAGGTTCAATTTGCAGGACTCCATAAACAAACCAAAGCTGCCTAAGTCCCACCACACTCCCAGTGGTTTAAGACAGATGTTTTCCTCATTTCCCAGAAGAGGAATTCAGTAAGTTTGGTACCCATTTGTGCTGTTCTTGTACATGAAGAGACTCATATCAGTTGTCCTTCTGAGATTCGGCATTAAGGTGGTTGTCCTGGTAGCAGTTAATCAATAAATCTTTTAATTATAATTGGATTGAGTCCATGGTCTTTTTCCAGGGGTCACAAACTCTATAATATAAGTTAGTTGCAGCTATTCTGGTCACTATAAGGAAGAGGCTCATTTCCTAAGTAGATGAGAATCAGTGGATTTGCTTTCATTACAAATGCACACACATCCCTTCAACACCTAGAAGCTCATTTTATATTGAGCATGCCTGTGGTGTCATGCCACAAATGTGTACCCACAGCCAGTACAACACTGTTATAATTGACTGACTACAAATGACATTTTTTTTTCAGTGCTTGGTGCCTTAGAGCCTCTTGCATAGTAGCCATGTGCTTTATTGAGTTCTACTCTGCCCTACAAGTGATTTTGTACATCCTAGATAAATTTGTTTCCAAGATATCCTTGGATACCTGAACCCTTTTGTAGAGAATTCCTTGGTCTTTGATTTAACCTACAAGCATTCTTTGGTATACTTTAAATATTATCTGGTTACTTATAACACCCAACGTAAATGTAAATAGTTATTATGCTGTATTGTTTGGGAAACTGACAAGTAGTCTGTAGATGTTCAATACAGCAATAGATGTTTAATTTTGGGGTTTAATATTATTTTGTTTTTAATGTTTTGATTTATGTATTTTTTAATTTTATGTCTGTGAGTGTTTTGCTTGGATATATGTCTGTGTACCACATGCATCCTGTGCCCTTAAAGGTCAGAAGGGGATATCAAATACCCTAGAACTGAAGTTGTGGGTGGTTGTGAATCACCATGTGGGTGTTAGAAATTGAATCCCTGTCATCTGCAAGAATAGCAAATGCTCTTAGCCACTGAGCCATTTCTCTGGTTCCTACTTTTCATTTTTTGAAAAGTGTTAATCGGTAGAGGTAATGTACCTCAGTGACAGAACTGCCTAGCATATGAAGAGCCCTGGGTTTGGGTTTCAAAAAAGAAAATAAAATTGAAAGACTGCTATGAGTTCAAGGTCAACCTGAGCTACAGGCCCTATATCAACAAAAAACAAACTAAACAAAGTATGGGCTGCGACCCCTGGGAAGGGACCCCCGACCTGCGGGGGTGAGGTGATGAGGGTCGCTACTAATTTAGTGGGTCTTCACGAGCAGATCCGATCTGGAAAGTGAACTTCAAGAGGTTAATGGAAACAGGCTCAAGACAACGTTTGCTGATCAAGAGCCTTTATTTTTTGGGGCGCGCTGGAATTTATAGAGGAAGGACCTCAGGGGGTGGTACAAGCATGTCAATCAAGTCTCAATTCAAATATACACCAAATACGGTAAAGACAAAGCTGTAATTTTCCATCAGTCATTAGTTGCATTCCACAAATGCTTGTCAGCGTAAGTCAGGTGCAGGAATTAGGGAGGGGTAGGAAGTATACAACAGAACACTTTAACCTTTTGTTAACAAAGACAATTACTCCGTAAGGGTATTTCCCCCTGGCTAGGCGGGTGGGCTGCCCTGTGTAAATTTAACTTTAATGGTTAGCCTTTTCCTTTGTCTCAAGGGCATGTGTGCTCGCAGTCACGTAGTCAGAAGGCCAAGAAACGGTTGACAGACTCCATTTTGTTCAAGGTTCTAGCAGTCCCCAACATCTCCCCCTTTTCTATATAGTAAAAGAAGAGAGCAATTGGGTGGAGTGCCTGTCTTAGGTTACCTGGTGGGCTTCCAGTTCTGGACATGGCGAGAGAGGATACGAATTAAGTTTTTGCCGGCAATGTTTAGAGAGCCATGTTTGCTCCCAGATTCTGGCACCAAGCTATCCCCGTCTTAAGCATCTCCACAGCCTGGAGCAGAGTGAACGCGGGCGGTTGGCCAGGTACTCAAACTCCTGAAAGCTCAAAGGCTGGAATGTAGGTTTGTCTACAGCCTCAGGTTCTTCGGGGTCTTGTTGAGAGAGCTGCTGATAGTGAACCTGAACTGAATTTTTGGTAGCCTCATCAACCTGATTTTTAACAAAACCAGTAAGGCGTCGAAATGCCCAAGGACCAAAGGAAATAAGTAACATAAGGCCAATAAAAGGTCCTAACAAACTAGGCAGCAAAGTCGATAGCCAGGGAGAGGTAGAAAACCAATTTTTGTACCAAGATTCACTTTGATCCAAATTTCTTTTTGTTTCTTCCAGACTCTGTTCAACTCTTCTGATACTATCTCTAACTAATCCTGATTTGTCTTTGAAAAAGCAACATTCCTCTTTAAGGGCGGCACAAACTCCTCCCTCCCGCAAAAAGGCGAGGTCGAGACCTCGGCGGTTTTGTTGTACCACTTCAGCTAAGGAACCAACAGTTTGTTTCAAGTAATCTAAACCTCTTTTTAGCTCATCTACGTCTCTAATAACAGTGCGGGTTAGAGCATTAATAGAGTCCTTTGTGTGGATTAGGGAGTAAATTCCTGTGCCAGCACCTGTTGCACCCAGACCAACCAATATGGCTAGTGTGAGGGCGGTGACCGGCTCTCTTTTTTGGCGAGAGAGAGTTACAGTTGGATCATTTTGGGGCAATAAATCAGATTCAGGGCGAACAGTCAATTTGGGCACAAGTACAACAAGGACGCAGTAGTCCTTGTGCGCAAGAAAAACATCTACAATAATATGCGGGGATAGCCCTGTGGAGCAAGCAAAAAAGGTGAGGTTGGGGGCAAAGTGGCCAGGGGCACCACACTGAAAGCAAGTCTTTCCTTTGTTCTGCCCTTGAAAAGCAACAAGGGCCTTAGTTATTTTGTGAACAAAGGGATCGGCCTCTCTACATAGGCTGATCATATCATGTAAAGTTTTTCCTTTCAAATTTCCCCTAAGAATATTTTTGCACATATCATTTGCATTTTCAAAAGCCAACTGTTTCACTAAAGTATTATCAGTATCAGTGGAGGGGACACCCAAAATTCTTTCTACAGCTTCAAGGAGGCGGGAAATAAAACTGCTATAGGATTCATCAGGGCCTTGAACAATTTGGGCTAAAGGAGCCGTGGAGGTGCCTGCCCGGGGTAGAGACTTCCATGCTCCCATAGCAGCTAGGGCTGAATTGGCAAGGAGGTTGCGGGGAAACTTCCGTTGCTCAGCAAGTTTATCATAAGGAGCGGAACCAGAGATACGAGCGAATAAGTCATTGTCCCCTCCAGCTAATTCTTTGCAGCGGCTTAAAAAATCAACTTCCCATAATAAATATACCTCCCTTTTCAGTGCGGTCTTCGCTACACCCCTCCATTCAAAAGGCATGACAACTCCGCCGCCCCCCACAGATTCAAGGCATGACAAGGTGTAGGGGGCCATAAGGCCATAGGTATTAACTGCCTTGAAAAGCTCATGTAGGTCTTTTTTGTTAATAACCCTATACTCTAAGAGCTGTTCGTGAACAGGGCGGTCAGGGAGGTCTAATCCTCCCGCTGTGCCTCCCTCATCAGGAGTGGGGTCTGGCTCAATGGCATCGGGGTCGGGATTTTGGCGAGCCGCTTCTTCGGCTCGAACTGCCTGTCTAGTGCGTGGTCGCCCCTGTGCCGCAGGAAGAGGTCTAGTAGGGGAGGCGGTTCGGCTCCTTCCCCTTCAGGGCCAAAAAGAGGGAACTGGAGTTTAGGTGATGCTGAAGAGAAGAGCTGTGAAAACTTGTCGCTGAGAGCTTGAACGAGAGAGGAAGCAAGAGAATCGACAGTGGAGGAGTATTTGGGAGCAACAGATCGAGGGGGATCAGGGAGCGAGGAAAGATCATAGGGAGGAGGTCTCCTGGCCAGAGAGACCTCGCGCCCGAAGGCCTGAAGGTAGGCAGCAGCCTCTTCCTCTAGCTCCTGGGCATCCCCAGGATCGAGAGGTTCCTCAGTAGGAGCAGAGGCGACAGCCCGTAGGGAGGGGTAGATGCCACCGGTGGCTGAAGAGCGAGCTTTAGGGGCAAATGAGGTAGGTTGATCAGGAGGAGAAGGTGGAAGCTTATCAAAGTCAGAGTTAGCAGAGGAAGAGGAACAATCTTTAGAAAGATCAGCGACAGAACTTGCTCTGGAGCTGGCACGAGAGCACCCTCGGGAAGCAACCTCTAGATGTTGTTGGGCATCTTTAAGAATTTGTTCATTTCGGGGCTTTCCTTTGCGTTAACAATGATACCTTTTAAGAGATCCCAATACTGCTGCATAATCTTTTTATCACTTTCAGAGCCTTTGGTTTCGAAATAATTAGTTAATTCGGCCCCGACCCGTTCCCAAGTACTGCAAACTATTTTTGGGCAGGTAATGACAAACCAGGGACAAACTTCATGTACAAAAAGCAAAAACTTAAGTAAATCTTTTTTCTTAACCTCAATGTTTCTATCTCTTAATTCTTCTTGAATTCCTTTAATAAATCTAGCTTCTTTGCTGATACTAGTCCCCATTTTCGCGGGACGGATGGGACGGCGGTGTTAACCTAGGTCATTAGACTAACCCTACTCTGCGCCACCCGGATGGGGCTTACCTGACGCCTTATGAGTGGGCTCCGGACTCGTCGCGCCTCTGCCGTCCGATCGGTGGTCTGTAACTCGTGTCCCACGTGGGCGCCAGTTGCGACCCCGGGAAGGGACCCCGACCTGCGGGGGTGAGGTGATGAGGGTCGCTACTAATTTAGTGGGTCTTCACGAGCAGATCCGATCTGGAAAGTGAACTTCAAGAGGTTAATGGAAACAGGCTCAAGACAACGTTTGCTGATCAAGAGCCTTTATTTTTTGGAGGCGCTGGAATTTATAGAGGAAGGACCTCAGGGGTGGTACAAGCATGTCAATCAAGTCTCAATTCAAATATACACCAAATACGGTAAAGACAAAGCTGTAATTTTCCATCAGTCATTAGTTGCATTCCACAAATGCTTGTCAGCGTAAGTCAGGTGCAGGAATTAGGGAGGGGTAGGAAGTATACAACAGAACACTTTAACCTTTTGTTAACAAAGACAATTACTCCGTAAGGGTATTTCCCCCTGGCTAGGCGGGTGGGCTGCCCTGTGTAAATTTAACTTTAATGGTTAGCCTTTTCCTTTGTCTCAAGGGCATGTGTGCTCGCAGTCACGTAGTCAGAAGGCCAAGAAACGGTTGACAGACTCCATTTTGTTCAAGGTTCTAGCAGTCCCCAACAATGGGCAAGGATGTAGCCCCAGTTGGTACAGTGACTGTTGCCAAATATTCAGGAAATAGCATCAGTTAGATACCTAGAACCACACAATCCAGATGTGGGAGCACACACCTGTAACCCTTGAAACCCAGAGGATCAGAACCTGGTGTATGTATGTGTCTGGGTATGATACATATAAGGCCTCACAGAATAACAATCATGAACATTTTGGAGTTGGAACAAACTTTTTTACTATCTACCCTGTGAGTTCCCTGTCATGGGAGAAAGTTGTGGTCAAAGAGAAAAGGAGAGGCCTCCATCTCCAACCTGACAATTAAGGGCAGCATTTCTGTTTTCTCTGGCCCATGCCTTCCCATTGCGCTTAAACAAAGGCTCTCACGCCAGTTCCTGCAGTGGGCTAGAAAAGTTATTTCACATTACCCCTAAGAACTGGGACTCATCAAGCAGAATAAAGTAGGGACAGTTCTCTACATCCATAGGCCCTATGTCCATGGGGTCAGTCAGCCAACCACAGAACAGAAGTATTCAGAAAAATATTTCCAGAAATCAAAACTTGGAGTTTTCCCAGAAGAGTACTGAATTTGCAGGAATGAAGTGGTGTACAGGAACCATGAATTAGGCATTATTAGTAACCTAGAGAGGATTTAAAACAAGGGAGGAGTTGGGATATAGCTTAGTTGTTAAGACTGTCTAGTGTGGTGGTTTGAAAGAAAATGGTCCCCATGAGGAGTGGCACTATTAGGAGGTATGGCCTTGCTGGAGTAGGTATGGCCTTGTTGGAGGAAGTGTGTCACTGTGGGGGTGGGCACTGAGGTCTCCTATACTCAAGCTATGCCCAGTGTAGAACACAGTTCACTTCCCATTGCCTGTGGATCAAGATGTAGAACTCTCAACTCCTTCTCCAGCACCATGCTTCCATGTCCCACCATGATGATAATGAACTAAATCTATGAAACTGTAAGCTTACCCCAATTAAATGTTTTCCTTTATAAGTGTTGCCACAGTTATGGCGTCTCTTCATAGCAATAGAAACGCTAATTAACATGCTTAGCTAGTACACACAAACCCTCAGTTCAAACCCCAGAAAACACATAAATCTGTTGGTCACAGGGATGCACACTTGTCATGACAGCATTCAGGATACAGAGGCAAAAACATCATCCTGATGCTGCATAGTTCTTGAGCTGCGGTAGTGTGAATGAGAAATGTTGAGTGTTTGTGCCCTCTATGTAGTTGTATATTTGGTCTCCAACTGTTTGGGAAAGTTCAGAAACGTTTAGGAACCTTTCTGGAGGGAGTAAATCACTGGGAGTGGGTTTGCAAAGTTTAGTCCCTCTGCTTCCTGCATGTGGATATTAAGTATGAGCGTTTAGCTCACTCCTGCCATCTGCTGCCTTTCCTTCCTGGATATTATGAACTCCCACTCTGGAACTGTAAGCCAAAATAAACTCTTTCTTTGATAAGTTGCTTTTGGTCATGGTGTTTGTTACAGCAATAGGAAAGTATCTAGTAAAGCTACATAGCAAATGTATACTCAGCCTGTCTAAATGAGACCCTGTTTCAAAAAATAAGCAAACAAAACTCAGAGAGCTAAAGAGAGGAAGGAAGGAAAGAAGGAAGGAATGAAGGAAGGGAAGGAAATAAGAATGAACACAGGGAAGATGGGTATAATGTGCAGTCATGTAATTCTAACACTCAGGAGGCAGAGTCAGGCTCAAGGCCAGGTTGGTCTACATAGTAAGACCCTGCCTCCAACCAACCAACCAACAAAAGACAGAGAGGACATGGGTTATCAATGGTCACAGAAATCCCTGAAACCAGTCTTTTGCAGATATCCAGGAGTGACTTAGCTGACTTTTAAGATAATCAGGAACAGCAACTGTCACTCAAGCTGCCTGTCTTATGTTTGTTTTTAATAGTCTCGTGCCCTGCTGACTGAGCTAGACAGGCTAACTAAGTTTGTTTTAAAAACAAAACAAACAAACAAAAAAATGGAAGCACCAAATGAACTGGAATAAAAAATAATCTACCAGCTACACAGTTCCCAAGTATAATCACATCACACACAGCAGCTGGTGTCCATACCAACACCCTTGGTTCCTTTGTAAGAGCTGTCACATTTTTTTTTTAGTGAGTTTGCTTGACAGCATGGTGGCTACCACAGTAAGGTTAACCTTTGTCACATATGAAAGAGAATATGGAGTGACTTAGATGACCAAGCTTCAGAAAGCCATATCCTTTTTAGAAAGCAAGTTCTGCGTTCCTGCCATAGCCAAAGGCTTAATTTTCAGAGACTATAATTTATCATCTAATTACCATGGGAACAGACCCTCCCAGTGAGTCACAATGAAATTTCTCAAGGTGCATCCCATAAATTTGGTTTTCTCTGCTCTGCATATTATTGGCATTTTCCTCTCTCGCTTAAGCCTCCTTCCCCCTGTCCAGGTTTTCATTGAATGCTAATTGCTAAGAGCTATTATCAGAAAGACAAAGGCAGGGAGGGAGCTAGGTGTGGTGGCACATGTCTGTAATCTCAAGTGGATATCAGCATCAGATGCAGCCTCATGGGCTGCATAGTAAAAACCAAGATAGCCAGGGTTACACAATAAGACCTTGTCTCAAATAAATCAAAATGAAAACAGAAACAAAAGAGATGAAGTCAGAGGTGTGTCCTTCTATTAGGAAAATCCTCATCGCCTGTAATGCTTCACAAATACGGTGAACATGGGGACTATCTGGCGAGTGACATGAAACAGAACAGATGATTTTCCAAAAAGCTTCTGGGTTAGAGGCCTGAAGTAAGACATGGGCATCTGCACTTTATTTCTGAGATGCTGGGAACCAAGCCCAGGACTTTGAGTGCACAGGGTTCTTCACCATAGAGCCGTATCCCTAGCCTTGCAGGGCCAGGATGAGGGAGGCTTCCACGAGGCCATTCCTCAGCCCAGCAATCTGAAGAAAGGGAAACTATTTCTCACGTGTCTCTCCCCACCTCTGTGTGTGTGTGTGTGTGTGTGTGTGAGAGAGAGAGAGAGAGAAAGAGAGAGAGAGAGGGAGAGAGAGAGGGAAAGAGGGAAGAGAGAGAGCATGTGTGTGTGTGGTTTATACGTATGTGTGTACATATATGTTGGTGTCCTTGCCTCTGTGTGTGTGTTTGTTTGTGTGTGTGTGTGAGAGAGAGAGAGAGAGAGCATGTGTGTGTGGTTTATGCAAATGTGTGTACATATATGTTGGTGTCCTTGCCTCTGTGTGTGTGTGTGTTTGTGTGTGTGTGTGTGTGTGTGAGAGAGAGAGAGAGAGCATGTGTGTGTGGTTTATGCAAATGTGTGTACATATATGTTGGTGTCCTTGCCTCTGTGTGTGTGTGT
The DNA here is from genome assembly GCF_017639785.1 of Mesocricetus auratus. NCBI lineage: Eukaryota > Metazoa > Chordata > Mammalia > Rodentia > Cricetidae > Mesocricetus > Mesocricetus auratus. Next base: position 51,517,923 of record NW_024429199.1, read on the forward strand.
GTGTGTTTGTCTGTGTGTGTGTGTGTGTGTGTGTGTGTGTGTGTGAGAGAGAGAGAGAGAGAGAGAGCGCGCATGTGTGTGTGTGGTTTATGCAAATGTGTGTTCAGATATGTTGGTGTCCTTGCCTCTGTGTGTGCTTGTGGAAGTCAGAGGTGAACATCAAATATCCTTTATCTTTCTCCTATTTTTTTTTAAGAGAGCGTGTCTTGCTGAGCCTGAAGCTGACTGACTGGCCAATGAATCCCAACAGCCCTAAGATCTGCCTGTCTCTACTCTCCCCGCAACATCCCAGCTCTTTTTACAGACAGCTTTTATGTGGGCACTAGGGACCTGAACCCAGGTCCTCATGCTTCTGCAGCAATCGCTGTACCCACTGAGCCATCTCACAAGCCCCTCTTATGTTATGTTCCTTTGAATTTTAGCCATCCTGCAGGACCTAGTTAAGGATGCTTTCCACTTGGCCTCAGTCCTATTTTTTCCATCCTTCTCTAGCATTGTATCTGTGCCTCTCTCAGCAAGTAGCCACTTTCTGTGTGTCTTATCCTATAGATTCCTTCTAGAATACCCCAACTTTCCAAATTTCTGGGTGTAACTACTCCATCTGACCTAACTTTGGCTCTCTGCAGCACGTAAGCCAGTGTTTCGAGTATATTCATAGTTATCACGCAAGCCGTGTTTGCTGAGCAAAGTGGTCTTTCTCAAAAAATTTTAAGCAGACACAGATAAATGTACTAACACAATGAAGAAAGGAGGCTGTTCTGGAGGATGGAATGCTAGGCTCAAAGAGCCATATATGGGAATGTATGGGGAGACCTAAGTGGCCTGGCTGAAATGGAGGGGAAAAGCACTGCATAAGAAGAAAAATGAGTGGTGAATGGGAGGGGTTGGGAACCATAACAGTAGTTGGACTACTGATTGCCAGCTGGAAGGGAAGCACAGACTGGCAGAGTTGGAGGGATTTTAGTGATTCCTGCAGGTGCTCTCTCTCCTTTACATTATACTCTGCTTGCTGGGCCTGGGCTCTCAGCTTCTCTGCTCTAGATGTCTGTCAGAGTCTGCAGTCTGGGCCACACAAGATGCAGCTTTCTGGTTTCTGGTTTCTTATCTGCCCTTTGCGGAGCCTGAGGCCAAAAAGGGTGCATGGGTGGGCACGGGAGGACCATTTGTACCACAGTCCACACGTGCTGTAGTGGTCTTTTTGGGTGGTAGAAGGGCTGAGGAGGAAAGAAGTGAAGTTTGACATGAGTATATATTTATAGACAGGCTCTTGCTACGTAGCTACTGCATATAGGCTAGGCTCAGACTCACTCTTGTAGCCCAGGCTGCCTTGGATTCCAAAGCCTTCTGCTGGGATTATACGTGTGAGCCACCACACACAGCCACTTCAGAAGCATTTTAGAGGTAAAAGCAGAGCCCAGTGGGGGATGTAAAGCCTGAATAAAATGATGGAATCCAGGGTGAGTGGGCTTCTTCAGCTGTAATTAGTAGATGCCCAGCACTGGGTAGGGTAAGAGTTGGATGGGAGAACGCTTCCTTCGGGTTCTAGGAATGCAGCATGGTTGTAGGGGTTGGGCTACTGCTTCTGGAGGAGGGGAACCGCGTGAACCTCCTGGACACCCTGCACTCAGCAGCTTCTCCGAGGACTTCAAACTGTTTTCAGCTCTATGTGCCAGTCCTTTCCAGTCACACCATTCTCTTCACCCCTTTCCTTTCTCTCCCTGAGGCTCAACTCAATGCTCAGCTTCCCCTCATCCCCAGAACTTGAGAAGAGAAATCTTGGCCCCTGATGTTCTGTGTTTGACCACAATCTTCAGTCCTTGAACCCATCTGAGTGGGGTTCAGAGAAGTCTCAGTTGAGGAAGACAGTGGGACCTACTTTGGTCCCAGCTCATTGAATGTAAAATCCTTGAGGCTGGGGAGGAAGTCATGTAAGAAAAGTCATCCTTGAAAGAGTTGCCGAGCCTATTTATTCATCACCATCACTGTTTGATTGGTTCTAATTTTGAAATTCTTTTATTAGAAATTTTTGTTTGTCTGTTTGTTTTGTTTGAGATATGGTTGTCACTCTGCAGCCCAAACTGACCTTGAACTTACCAAGTACCTAGGTTGCTTCCAAGCTAGCAGACTTCTAGTCTCTTGCCTTCATCTCCGGAATACTGCGATTACAAGCATGAGTCACTTGGCGTGGTTTTAGAACTTATGTGTTAAATATATATATATATATGTATATATATATATATCATGAGTTTACTTTTTTCTTTTTTTGAGAAAGGGCCCAGATCTATAGCCCAGGCTGGCCTCAAATTCATAGTGATGTCTTCTGTGGATTATAAGCCTGAGCTACCACATATGGCAAAATTGACTATCTTAGTTTTTTGAAGCATGCAGTTCAATGGTGTCAATACATTCACAATCACTATCACATATCATCATCATAATTATTCATGCTGCCAAATAGAGGCTCTGTTTTCATTAAGCAACTCCCCTGTCCCTAGTCCAGGCAACTCCTTTTAGTCTTTATGGACTGGACTAGCCCTAAGCACCTCAAATAAATGAAATTCTGTTTGTCATTTTACATCCCACTTTGATCATTGACTGCAATGCCATCTAAGTCCATCCATGGCATAGCATGTGCCAGAATTCTTTCGTTTAAATAATGAATAATATTCTACTCTATGTACACAACAAATTTTGTTTGTCCAGTTACTCATTGCAGTTCTGTCTTAAATTTCAAAAGTAGTAAGGAAACTTTAAAGCAAAGCAGCAGAAAAGACCAGAATATACCATGAGGGACAGTGGGCCACATGTGTGAAGCTACTCAGAGAACTGGTCTACCTTTTAAAATGTATTAATTATTATCATGTGCATGCATGATTATTGTGTGCAGGTTGCACATGCCATGTGTACACATATGCATGGTACGCATGTGGAGGTCAGAGTACTGCTTGCAGGAGGCAGCTGTCTGTCTCCTTCAACTTTTCTGTGGGTTCAAGGAATTTAACTTGGATTTTCAGCCTAGTGACAAGTGCTTTTACCTGTTGAGCCATCTTGTCTTTAGACTATTATAAATAACGTGGCTATGAGAATGAGATACAGCCATCTGGTTTTCTGCTTTCAGTACTTTTGGGGAGTAACCCAGAGGTAGGACTCCTGGTGTCTATGGTAATTTTGGGTTTCACTTTTTTCAGACTACTGTTTTCCTGAGTGATTGTACCATTTAGCCTTCCTACCAGCAATGTACAAGGGCTCCAATATCTCTACATCCTCTTGATACTTTAAAACCTATGGATAGATATCGCATAGGGCTGTATATTATTGGAGTTTTTATTTATATTTCTCTAAAATTAGTGGTGATCTTCCTTTCTTGGTCAGTAGACCATTAGTGTGTGGGTTGTATGTATGTGCCAAGGCACTGTATGTGGAAGCCAAGGACAACTTTCAGGACCATATGCATGCAGTTCTGGTGGAGGCCGGAAGAGGGACTTGGATGCCATGGAAATAGAGTTCCAGGGAGTTGTGAGCAGTCTGATGTGAGTGCTGGAAACCTAATCTGGGTTCTCTGCAGGAACAGCCAGCTTTCCTAACCACTGACTTTCTTCATCTTCCCTGCCTTTGTTATTTTGAGACAGGTCTCATCTGCAACTCAGGCTGGTACTGAACTCTCAGCAAATCCTCCTCCCTCAGATTGCTGGGATTGAAGGTGTTAACAACTATATTTGGCTTCTTGTATTTATTTTTATTTATGTTTAGCCTTTATTTTGAGACAGGGTCTCACTATATTGCTCAGGCTGGACTCAAACTTGCAATTCTCCTGCCTCAGCCTCTGACTTCAATATAATTAGGATTGCAGGCCTGTGTCTCCAGACTGGTGAGAATTACTTATTGTTGTTGTTGGTGGTGGTTGTTTTATTTTCTTTTTAATAATGAGCATGCATGTTTCTCTATGTGGATATGTACACTGGAATGTGGGTACATGGTCAGAGCCAGAGGATCTGGATCCCCTGGACCAAACTCTGGTCCTCTGCCAAAGCAGTGTTTGGTCTTAAGTACTGAGCCATCTCTCCAACTTTGACAAGAGTTCTTAATATACTCTGAATATTAATCACTTCAGATATGTAGTTTTCTTCTTCTTCTTCTTCTTCTTCTTCTTCTTCTTCTTCTTCTTCTTCTTCTTCTTCTTCTTCCTCTTCTTCTTCTTCTTCTTCAAGACACATGAAGCTCCGATCCTCCTGCCTCCACCTCTGTGAGTGCTGCTATTTGACCAAGCAAGCACTCTACCGACTGAGATACATTAGCTGGTCACCTCTGATTGATACCGTCCTTTGGGGCACACAAGTTAACTTTTAAACACAATTTACTGATTTTTCTCTTGTGCTATCTATGATTTTTGGTGTTATGGCCATAATGTGAAATGTAAAAACCACTTATTTATTGAAAATAAATAATTGAAACCAGAGCCAAGAATCTCTTCATTTTCCATCTGGAAGTCAATTGAACAAAGAAGTTGATGGGCTTACTCAGTCCAGCACTGGTTAGTAAATGTTATGCTAGCAAACCTGTGGGTTGAGGTGCCTTTGGGAGTCCAATCTCCCTTTCACAGGGGTTGCCTAGGACCATTGGAAAACAGATGCTTACTATTCTTAACAGTAGCAAAATTACAGTTATATAGTAGCAATGAAATAATTTTATGGTTGGGAGTCACCACAATATGAGGAATTGTATTGAAGAGTCACTTGCATTAGGAAGGTTGAGAACCTCTGCCTGACAACACACATCCATAGCTCCCTCCCAGACCTTCACTTGCCCTGCAAGTAGACAAGGCAGTTGAGATACAGAGTGGTTTTAGGAATAGCCTTCAAAGTGTATGCATGTTTCTTTTTCTTCCTTAGAAGTGTCCAAGTTTCTCCCTTATGTTAAAGAAAGATTTTAGAATGAAGAGGGTACTCCTTTTATTGCTTCTAATGAACTATCTACAGCTACCAGGTCTAAGCAACCTAAGTACCTCCAGCCCTACCCAGACACTGTTTAGTTGCTTTTTTTTTGTTTTTGTTTTTAGTAAATTAATGAATGAGAATGACAGCGTGTCAACTGAATGGCTGAGGATAATTCCTCTGACCCTCCCTCCCCACACTCTAGGAACTTATGTTGTTAGGGTCTATTTATTACCTTAAGGTCTACTTATTATTGGTGACTATTAAAGGAATTTAGGAGGTCTCGATTCTAGGCCTCTTTTCGTGGTGTTAAAACAATTGTCAACCTGATAGTTGGGCATGCTGTAGCAGTAGGGTAACTTTTCCAGAAAAAAAAAAAAGGTGTTGATTTTAGAAAAATTAAACAAACAAAAAAACTTCTGGAAGATCCTAAGCTTTTAAAGTTGTAGTCTTGTCCGGAGTTCGGTAGGGACAGTGTCTGTCTGGTAGTGATCTAGGATTCTTAGTGAGATAGCGCTGCGGTTATTTAGCAGCCAACACCATCGTACACAGGCATTTGCAAATTTGAACCCCTGGGACCTCCAGGCTCCCAGAGCCGTTTGAAAACAGGACAGCCTTCCCCGCCACCCCTGTGTCCTCACTGTTCCCCAACTTTGCGCCCAACAGATGGTCCACGTTCTAGTAACAAGCCTAGCTAGTTGCGCCTTCCGTACACCCCGAGGGTGAAGCGCGGGCCTCCCGGGAAAGGGGTTGTTCTCCGGTTTTCTCTGGGATGCCGGTCTGGCCGGAGGCAGGGGGATCCGCGAGGGCGCGGGGTAGTCCTGGAGAGCCCGGAGTGTGGCCGAGGGCGGGGCAGAGGTTGCCGAGGGGCGTGGGCGCGGCCGGCCAGGCAGCCAGGGGGAGGGGCGCAAGGGGGAGCGGCGCCTCCCGCCCCGGGTGAGCGGCGCGCGGCGGGCCCCGCTGCGGCAGAGTGCGGAGCTGGGCGCGAGGGCCGGAGCGCGGACGGCTGCCATGGACGTGCAGTGAGCGGCGCTGGTGCGACTTCTCCGGGCAGCGCGTGTCCTCGGTCACCATGAAAGGTAGGGCGACGGCCGAGTTCGGGGCTCACCGGAGGTCGGCCGAAGTGCAGTCGTGGGGGTGGGGCGGGGGAGCCCGAGCGCCCTGGTCGCGTACCGACTCCGGGGACGCTGTGCCGCACAGCCAGAGCCCCCTAGACGGGGGTTGGGACGCGCTCAGGCGTTCTCCAAGTCGGTCTCCGCAGAGTCGTTTGGAAGTCCCAAGTCGTTGTTTACGGATTTCAGTTTCCAACTTTGTAATTGGAAAAACATGCGGAGGAGAGCGAGGCATCATCGTTCCTCCGGGTGGTTTTGTGTGTGTGTGTGTGTGTGTGTGTGTGTGTGTGTGTGTGTGTGTGTGTGTGTGTGTGTGTGTGTGGTTTTTTTTCGCGCTTGCCATTCTCCCAGTGACCCTTCCGCGGTCCCAGCAGTCGCAGTGCCACAGGCCGGCTGTTTTCCCGGGAGTTGGGATGTCCTCGGTGCGAGCGCAGCGCATCTGGCAATGATTAGGTGCCCGCGGAGTTCAGCTGGCTCAGAAAGTGCGTTTGGCATCTTTCTCCATCGGATCCACTGACTGGAAAATAACTGCTCCCAGTTGCGCGTCCCTTCCCAGAGCCCGCCCGAGGGATAGTTGTCCCCCACATGTGCCCAGCGGTTGCCACAAATCTTGCCGATATTGGTCCCCTAGGTGGTATCATCTACAGGCAAGATGTTATCTTGCCTTGTAAAAGAATCTGGAGAGGACGGCCTTGGGGAGTGGGGAGGGGGGCAGCCTTCGGTGCAGTGGAAACACGCGGATTTGTCAACAGAACCTTGATTTATGTGGGAGATAAATAATTACAGTCCGGCCATCCGAGGGTTTTTTTTAAAGAACCGGTGGGCGTGGTGTTTACGCAAGGCCGGAGTTCTCGGTTTGGGACTGGAGTAACACGTTTCTTTCCCAGTGTGGTTCCGAGCTGGGTGTGAAATGCCTTCTGAGTTTCCAGCTTCTACCGGCCGCGTGTTGCGATCGATCGCTTTAGCTGATGGGGGCGCCCCGGGAGCCCCAAGAGCTCGGAAAGTAACTTCGCTTCTGAAGGTTATTGTGAAATGCAGTTCGTGCTGAACTACTGCCTTGTGAATTCAACCGCCTTCCAAAGGCGCTGTGTCTTCACTGGAGAGGACTCGGGACTCCGGCAAGGAACCGGACTGTGTTCCAGGTGCTAAGAGGCTTGTCCCAAGGATAGGGTACTCAGAGCAGGCTACAACTTTCTGCCTCGAGGACTTGAAAATGCTGTGACATGCTTTCTCGCTCGGCCACAATTTCTCTCGCCTTATTTACAACTTAGAAAATGTGCATGTTTCTTAGCTAGGGTTCTCCTACCCGCCAAAGCAGGAATGGAAGTTAGACCCCCTCGCACTGAGCTACATCCGTTACTCCTCTCTGCTCTTCAGTTTAAGACAGGAAGACAGGGTCTCACTAAATTGTTGAGGCTGATCTGGAGCCCGTAAGGCTGCGAACTTGAGAACCCCCCTGCCTCAGCCTCCAAGTGCCTGGGGTTACAGTTGTGCCGTATGACTGACTGTCAAGGCAATCTTTTTGCCAGTCATTAAGTCCAGCAGTTTCTCAACACTTGGCAAGACAAACCCCCATAACGCTCCCCCAGTCAGCCTACCCCCCCCACCCCACCCCCGGCCCCCAACCCCGCGTGCTCGCTGTCATCAGTTCCAGCTTGGTGCCTGTAATTGCAGTTTGGGTCTTCAGCGGGTGCTGCTCTGGAATGCAAAACACAACTACAGGTTTTAAATGCATTTTGGGTGAGATTTAGGACTCACTGAAAACCAGGTTGGAAGCCCTGGAGAAGGCTTTTACCTCTTACGTCTGAGCCCATTATCCCCTATCGCTTTCTGCCTCTATTAGGGGAGACTGGATCCAGACACTGGTGAATCCTTATGAAGACTAGCCATTTCGAAGGCCTATTTTGTTTTAATTAATTGGTTAATTAATTAGAGAGGTCTTACTCTATAGCCCAAGCTGGCTCCTGGTGTTTTATCTCAACCTCTTCCGTGATAAGATAACAGCTGTGTACCAATATACCCAAAGACCTCATTTAATTAGTAGCAACAGGGTGTTATTATGTAGCCCAGGCTGCTGTAGCTTTCAGTACCTTCACCTTCTGAATTCTGGGGTTATAGGTACTGTGCCTGAGATACCAGGCCTGGCTAAAATTTTGACATTTTTCTTACTGTACTTTTTTGGCAGTGCTGAGGGTTGGACTGAGCCCCTCCAGGCCCAATGTAATTATTCTGATACCTATCCATAAGTTATTAAATCCAGCAACAGGATCTTTGGTATCCTAATCGTGCCACGTGGTCAATTAATTTAACCTCATTGGGATTTGATTTTCCTACTCTGGAGGTTGAGGCTTGAGGATTGGTACTAACTCCAGAGAGTACTTTGCTGGTCAGGACTACCATTTTTTTTTCTTAAGATTTCCTAAGTGATGAAAGCAGTAAGACTGTTGAATGCCACCTCTAGTCACAGCTTCTACATCTGGAGACTCAATTGGGGGCTGAAGATACGCGAAAAAAACATCACGCCTGTGTTGAACATGTGCAAACTTTTATCTTTGTCATTCTCCAAATGACACAGCGTAGCAACTATGTACAAAATATTCATCTTGTATTAGGCATTGTAAGCCATTTAAAGCTGGTTCAAAGCATGTGGAGAATGTATATTAGTTATAGATACTACTGTGCCTGTTTTGGTTTTTATTTGTTTTTTTGTTTGTTTGTAGACAGGATCTCACTCTAGCCCAAGTTGGCCTCATACTCAAAATGGTTCTCCCACCTCAGCATTGACAGTGATAGGATTATAGGTGCCTGGAATATTGTTTATCTGTTGAGGTGTTAGGACTTGAGCCCAGTACCTCCCACATTTTAAACCTGTTCTCTGTCATTGGAACCATTTTGTGTGCGGTTTGATTATTTTTTGGAAGCAATTTCTAGCTAATGAAGAACTCGTCTTTAGCTTTCTTTACTTAAAAAGAAACTCTGGATACTGTAAGATTCACAGAGCTTCTCTTGCCAAAGCAAGGCTTTTTAGAATATTTAGTTTCCCAATTCTGACACTTAAACCTTGGTCAGATCTCTGCAGTAACCCCATTCTGTGTATTCTGTATGGCCCCAGTCTGCTATGACCCAGAGCAACACCTATCTGTTGAAGACAGCAAACATCTGTATCTGCTCTTGCCTCCATCCCTGAAGTCTCAAGTACCAAAATAATGACATCATTTTCCAGAAGAAAATCTCTTATTCCATGGCTGCCATGTCTCAAGCTGTATAAAATATAGTTTGTTTTAGTTCATTTCCAATTTCATTTTCAGTTATCTCATAGCACCATAAATCTCATGGTTTTGGGTCGTCACATTCTTTAAGGAAGGAATCTGACTCCTTTGCAGTTAGGTGTGTCGTTACTAAATCACATTCCTGGTTCTGAATGTTGAGAATATTGGTGAGTTTCAGGGCAGAATCGCTTGTTGCCTAAGAGACCAGCGAAAACAGCTAGCACCACATGGGACTACAGAGGTCCAAACCATGATTCTCATTTGTCACAGGGAGGCAGTCAAAAAGAGTGTTCGGGGGCTGGGATGTAGTCCAGCCAGTAAATGCTTGCCTAGAATGCACAAATCTCTGGACTTAATCTCCGGCAAGTCAAAACTGGGGATGCAACAGCTCCCAAGGTGGAGATAGAAAGATTGAAAGATCAAGGTCACTCTAAGTTATGCAGCCACTTTGAGGCCAGCCTGGACTACTGAGACCTTGTTGGGGGGGCCGGGGGAGAGGAAGAAGGCAGCAGAGTTCAGCAGTAATTTCTGTACTTCTGCTGTGTATAAACATTTGTGAATAACTGCACTGGTCAGTGGTCTGTCTCTGCCACCCTCTGTTTTCTCCCACATTGGGAAAGCAGGCTGACTTTCCCAATGTATAGTTAAGGTTCTTGTACAGAGTGGGATAAGCAAACCAGCCTTTAGGGATAAACTTCATGTATGGCAATGCCCAGTGACCCCTTTTCTGCAGGGGGGGCCTCCTCTCCTTTGCCAGAGGGCAGCTTAGCTGACATTCCTTTGCAGGGCTAACTTACAACTTGATTATGCTTTTGACTTTTCATTAGTTTAGGGATACTTGGCATTCTTAAGCCTTGGTTTAATTATTGTTAAGTATAGATCTTCCCTGTGGTTTACCATGACAATTTCCTAAGATTTCCACACTGTCCACTGCCCTGGGCCCCCAGCCCTTTACCATGGTGGCTCATCTACCAATGATGGTGTGGCAGGAAAAGCTGGCACATGGTAGCTTTCCAGCTGGGTTTTAACTGGGTGTCTAATTTCCTAATAAATGCTTTTTTCTCATTAAAATATTATTTCTAAACCTCCACAGCCCTTATAAAGTATTACATTTCAGACAGGAAAACAGAAATTCAAGTTTAGTGGTAGAAAAAGTTAAGTTTGGGTCATCCTTCTTGGAGGCAAATCTGACACAAGGCTTGAGAGGAAAGGGTGAGGTCCCTGGAGAGGAAGCTCTGAGAGGTGGCAAACCAGCCTTCCTGCCAGGCAGAGTATGTCATCACAAGGCACAGTCTCTCTTAGCTTCCACAGACTTCGAGGTGGCTGCCGTGTAGGAGGACAGGGAACAGAGTCCTTTGTTGGAAAGCAAATGCCAAGGATGATGCCCTTTCTTACTCGTTTCTGGTGGACCATGTAGTATCTGACATCCCCCAGTTTTGGTGGGATTTTTTTGGGGGGGCGGCAACAGAATTTCTTAGTCTTGACTGTCCTGGAACTCGCTCTGTAGATCAGGTTGTCCTCAAACGCATAGAGATCTGCCTGCCTCCGCCTCCCAAGTGCTGGGATTTAAGGCACACACTGCCACATTTTTTTCTTTTCTTTTAACTAAATAAATAGCTTAAATAAAAACTAACAGGCTCTTATTTCTCCCATTAGTAATATCTATTGTTTTGTTGACTCTTGCCATGACAGTAATTGTCATTTGTTACTTATTGGCAGGTTAATAATTATTATCATTTATATTTTCAGATAGGCTCAGAGAGATTTCCCTTTGAGTTCAAGGGCCCCAGGTGGTCAGTGGAAATGAGTATTCAAACTTACCGTCTGAATTCGGAATCCACACATCCTTAGTACGTCTTAGCCTAGAAATGCCATCAAAAGCACGTCTTTCCCTTTTGGTTTTCCCCTTCTTTCTTTCTTCACTTCTTTTTTTTTTTTTAATGTGGCACTGAGTATCAAATCTCAGACTTTATATTTGTTAGCTAGTTCTCTGTATCCCCTCCTTCCTAAGTCTTCTTTTGAGATAGAATCTTACTAAGTTGCTACGTCTGTTCTTGAATTTGTAGGCTTCCTGCCTCAGCCTCCCAAGTAGTTGGGATTATTGCCCTGTGCAGTGTCAACACACCCAGCTCAAAAGTGTCATTTTCAAGGATGGGTTTTAATTTATTTTAACATTATTTTTATTGCATTTATAATTTGCTGTGTGTGTGTGTGTGTTGAATACCATAATTCTGTCTTTAAGAGCAGTGATTAAGGGCTGGAGCTAGGGCTCAGTGGTTAAGAGCACTGGCTGCTCTTCCAGAGGTCCTGAGTTCAATTCCCAGAAACCACATGGTGGCTCACAGCCTTCTGTAGTGGGATCTGATGCCCTCTTCTGGCCTGCAGAGATACATACATACAGAACACTGTATCCATAATAAACAAACAAATAAATAAATAAATCTAAAAAAAAGAAAAGTAGTGATTAAATATTTTTATGGTAAATTCTGGGGTTATGAGAATCCCCAGGACCATTGAGATCTTAGCGTGGAATTACTCATTTCTGCTTACCTTGGCTTTCAGTGCTGTGTAATTAAGAATGTCCCGGAGGCAATCATCAGAGTCTTTTCAGGGTTTTCTGTCAGTCAGTTGTTTGCTTCAACTTTGTGGATCTTCAAGCATTGAACTCAGGTTGACAGGCTGGTGGCCTTTACAAACTGAGATCTCTCAGTGGCCCTGAAAGGACAGATTTTAAAAGAGGCACGGGAGCTATGGACATTGTACATAGAACAGCTTCATTCTTTATTGCTGACAAAACAGTTTCTAACCACACCATCCACCCAACACTTTCAATCAAGCAGTGATTTGATTTCTACTTAAGCAGGTGTCATTTGTAGAGCCAAAACCAATACCATACCCTGAAAAGACTGCTGATTGCTTACGGGACATTCTAAATTACACAGCACTGAAAGCCAAAGTAAGCAGAAATGAGTAATTCCATGCTAAGATCTCAATGGTCCTAGGGACTCTCATAGTCCCAGATTTTTCATAAAAATATTTAATCACTACTCTTAAAAATAGAATTGTGGTATTCAGCATGGTTTTAATGAAGCACACTTACTGGACTTCGTATTTTAAACATGACTCCCATGTTTCCTAAATGGCTTGATATTATAACTCAGTGTCTTCTTCTTCTTCTTCTTCTTCTTCTTCTTCTTCTTCTTCTTCTTCTTCTTCTTCTTCTTCTTCTTCTTCTTCTTCTTCTTCTTCTTCTCCTCCTCCTCATCCTCCTCATCCTCCTCATCCTCCTCATCCTCCTCATCCTCCTCCTTCTTAACTCAGTGTCTCAGAAAACAATGTTCTTCACCTTAGAGGTTTGCTGTTTGACATCCTGTGTGAATAGTAGTTAGCATTTGGCTCTATCACAGTATTAGCATTTCTTTGAGCCTTCTTTTCTTAGGACAGTGCTGTTGGGAAACTGGCTGTTTATAAACAATTTATTATTAAGGGTTAAGTCAACCAACTTGAAAGTAGATAATACATGCTTTGAAAGGTTACCAGCTCACAAAATATAATTATGCTCAGCAAACCCAAGAGTTGAACCTGATAATTTTTGCATTGCCACAAGAGTGTGGGCTCAGAAACCAGAGTGTCTGATGACCCCAGGAAAAGTATTTAACCATCTAGGGCCTCAATTTCCTTGTGAAATGAGAGCAGTAATGGCTGTCTACCTGAGAGAGCTGTTTTGCTGACAAAGTATGTCAGTATAAATCAGTGTTTAGAATAGTGTCTAGTGTTCAGAACTCAACTATTGTAGTCACTGTAATATAAGACTGCATTATTATATCTTAAGGCAGCAGTTTAATTTCAAGTTATGAAATATTTATGCTAATTTAATCAAGTGATCCAGTTAAAACCTTGAAGGCAAGTTCTCAGTTTTTGCAATTAAAGTAATTTTCAAATTACAAATGTGTTGAAACTGCCCTAGGGTAGGAGTGAACTGCGTGTCTGTGGGAGCTGTTTACTACTGGGCCCTGTCCAGATGCAGTAGCTCTTTTCACTGTCATTCTTGTGATGGTGTCAGAATTAGCCCTGCCCAAAATACAGGGTCATATAAGGAAGTTGTCATTGTAGTAATGGTACACTTTCCCTCCTTGCTAAAATAGTGATAAAAAAACACATTTAATTTACCCAAGAATCATTTTCCGTGGCTCTGATGATGATGACAGAATATATTTTTGAAGGTTTTAAATTCCCTCCCTCCCTCCCTCCCTCCCTCCCTCCCTCCCTCCCTCCCTACCTGTGTGTGACATGCATGACATGGCACACATGTCAAAATCACGGCAACTATGGGATTCAGTTCTGTCCTATGGGTAGAGCTTAGTGAACCAAGAGTTGAACCTGTCAGTTTTAGAACTCAGGTTGTCAGGTTAGCAATAGGCGCCTTTATCATCTTAGCTGTCTCGTTGACCTAATGTGGTGATAGGCACCTTAATTCACTTAGTTGTTTCATTGACCTGATGTCAGAATGTTTTTAAAGACATGTGTCTCAATCTAGTGTCCAGTTTTATCTCTTCTGTCTTTGTTAACTTTTCAATTGTTGTGACAAAGTACCATGACAAAGGCAAATGATAAAAGAAAGCATTTACTTGGGAGGCAGAGGCAGGCAGATCTCTATTAAGAAATCCTGTCTCAATAAAAGAAATAAATATATAAAAAATAAAACAACAAAGCTAGCAAAAACCCCTATCATATTTCTATTTATTATTTATATTTATTGAACTACCACATCTTAACTGTATTTTAGTTTTTGTTGTTTGTTTTTTCTGGTGGTACTTGGGATCAAACTGAAGAGCCTGCAACATGTTAGGCAAATACTCTAGCACTAAGTTATATTCCTAGCCCTAGTTTTTTGCCTGAACAATTATTTGTTATGTACTTTCAATGTAAGGCACTATAGAAACATGAATGAACTTGCAAGCCAATGGACAAGATTAAAACAGTACATAAGCAACTAGAATTATGGCTAGCAGGTAGAACATGCCGGGTATTTTCTTTTGAACTGGTTTATTATCTTGGATTTCATTATAGTTCAGGTTATTCTATTAGGGTATGCGTCTGTTGGCTGGTTTGGAACTTGACAGGATTTTGAATTATTTATAAGACATAGTTTTGGATGAATTTGTGAGGAGGTTTCCCAAAAGGTTTAACTGACTGGGGAAGACCTACCCTGAATGTCCTGGTACTTACTCTTCCATGGGCTGGGAACATGAACTAAATAAAAGAAGGAAAAAGAGCTGGGCATAGTAGCACACTCTTTAACAGCACCACTTGGAAGGTAGAGGCAGCAGATCTCTGTTGTAGAATATTATTTTTATGCTCTGGAACATTTGTTTAATGATGTATTGCTTTGTTTATGCTGCATGTGTTTAAGTCTGTGAAGCTGTGATTCTTTGCCTGTCTAAAACACCCGATGTTCTAATAAAGAGCTGAAAGGCCAATATCAAGGCGGGAGAAAGGATAGGCGGGGCTGGCATGCAGAGAGAATAAATAGGAGAAATCTGGGAAGAGAAGAAGGAACTAAGTAGAATAAGGACAGGAGGACTCCAGGGGCCAGCCACAGAGTAACAGTGAAAGTAAGATTTACAAGTAAGAAAAGGTAAAAGCCCAGAGGCAAAAGGTTTAATTTAAGTTAGGAAAAGCTGGCAAGAAACAACAAGCCAATCAAAGAGCGGGCATAAGTGTCTACGTGTGATTTATTTGGGTGCTAGGAGGCAGGCCCCCAAAAGAGCCAAAAAGAGCAAAGAGCAAAAGAGTAAAAGAGAAAAAAACAACCAACAACAGTTCAAGGCCACCCTGGTCTAGTAGTGAGTTCCAAAAACAACCAACAACAGATCTCGGTTAGTTCAAGGCCACCCAGGTCTACTAGTGAGTTCCAGGACAGCCAGGGCTATATGGAGAGACTCTGAAAACAAAAACAAAAGAAAACAAAAATAAATTAAAAAATGAGAAAACACACTTCTTGGTGTTTCCTGGCTGGTGTGTGACCAGCTGCCACAACTGGAGCAGTTCCTGCTGCCATGCCTTCCCACCATGGTGGACTGTACAGTCAAAGCAAGACTCAAGCAGACCCTTCCTTAAGGTTTTGTCATCAATGAGAAAAGCAGCTAATAAAATGTCACTGGAGAAAAAGGTCTTAAAAGAAACAGGGTGTAATTGGGCCACTGTGAAATCACATGCGTCATTCTTGGCATAGGGAGTTCGAATTCAAAGCATTGTAATCCTAACTACTAGGCTGAGGGAGGAGGTCGCAAGTTCAAGGCCAACCTGGACAACTTAGTAAAGAGGGTTAAGCTACATCCCACTGGTAGAGTGCTTGTTAAGTACAGGTGTGATGATAATAAGGTGAATTGTGAGCAGTCCACCCCCGCAAAAGCCTCTTTGGTAATTATTCAGAATATTATTTAAAATAATCTAAACTTTAATTTCAAAACAAAGCAAGCACTTTTGACAAGCAGTACTCTTTAAAAATAATTTTTTGAGAATTCCATACATAAACATTTATACCATTTCCATTTTACTCTTCCCTTTCAAACTTCTCTCACCCCCTCTCAAATTCATAGCATCTTCTGTAGTTATTATTGTTTTACACACACACACACACACACACACACACACACACACACACACACTACTCCATGTAGTGTTACTCATATGAAAATGTGTTTAGGGTTGGCCACTTGGGATTAGATAGCCTATTAGGGGACTCATTCCTGAAGAAAATTTATTTTCCATTTCTCAATAGGCATTGATTGCCTGTAGCTCCTCGACTATGGATGGGTCCTCTGAAACTTTTCATATCTCCATGGGTGTGTCAACTGGTGGTTGCTGTTAGGTTTTGTTTAAGCAGCCACATTGTTGAGAGCTCGTGGATACAGCTTTCCTGTCATATCCAGAAGACAGTGTCTCGCAGCAGGCATCCTAATCCTCTGATCTTGAAGTCTTTCCAGCCCCTCTTCTGTGATGCTCCTAGGAGATGGGTAGGGGCTGTGCTATAGATGTGCTAACTGGGGCTGGGCCCCCATAGTCACTTATTCTCTGCCTTTTGACCAGTCATAGGTCTCCGTAATCATCCCCATCACCATAAAAAAGAAGCCCTTTTGAAGGGTGAGAGCTACACTTATATGTGGGCATAAGGGTTAAGTATTTAGAATGTAGTTAGAAATTATATTGGTTTAGGAAAATGGCAGTCAGTAGTGGATTCTCCTTCAGGATCTTTGAACATTCCATCTCTGGGTATTTGGATAGATTTATTGGCCCAGGCATTAATTCCCTCCTATTGAGAGGACCCAAAGTCCAATTAGTCAGCTGTTGGTTACCCCAAGGATTAAAAATGCCAGCATGTCAACATTGGAAATATCTTACCAGGCCAGTCTTTGTTGTAGTTTGTAGGCTGCACAGGGTGATGGGGCAACTGATTGTTTTTTTCTCTTGGTTGCTTATGTAGCACCTTCAGGTACTATATTAGTCAGGAATCTGAAGGGGAACAGAACTTATAGAATATATGGAATTTATTAGAATGGCTTACAGGCTGTGACCTGTCTACCAAGGCAAGGTCCAAGAATTCAGTAGTTCAGTGCATGAGGCTAGATGTTTCAGTTGGTCTTCAGCATATGCTAGAATTCCAGAGAAGTGGAATCTAATGCCAGTGAAGAAATGCCCTTGCTAGCAAGAACAAAAAACAAGCAAACAAAGACAGCAAGCTTCCTTCTTCCATGTCCTTTCTATAGGTTGCCAACAGAAAGTATGGCTCAGATGAAAGGTGGATCTTCATGCCTCAAAAGGTCCATACTAAAAGTGAGTCTTCACCTAGCTGTTTGCGTTTTAGTTAATCCCAGATGTAGTCTAGTTCACAACCAAGAATAGCCACCACAGATACTATTTGAACTAGTCCCCAGGTAGGGGACTTCCAAGCTAATTCCAGCTCTACTCTCAAGACCAAGTCCTGTGTCTGAAGTGTGATTATCTTCAGCAATAGGGTCTTACCTCCAAGTTCTTAGAGGCAACCAAAGACAGTGGCAGTAGCCTATATCATTTTGGGAGTCTCCTTAACCTACCTGATAAAAAGGGAAGTTTTCCATGCAAGGCTCGGGGGTTCTTGTCAGGTAGCCTATGCTCCTTGAGGGAGAGCATCATCACCCCAGCTAGAGTAACTCCCTGTATACACACATACACATGTACACACATAATACAGACACATGTACAGGTGTGTATATATATATATGCACATATATGTTTTTCTTTTTTTTTTTTTTTTTTTTTTTTACGAGACACGGTTTCTCTGTTTTGTTTGGAGGCTGTCGGACCAGCCCAGCCTCGAACTCACAGAGATCCGCTTGCCTCTGCCTCCCGAGTGCTGAGATTAAAGGCGTGCGCCACCACCGCCTGGCTACATATTTGTTTTTCTAAGCAAAGGCTATACCTCAAAGGTAGAGTGTTTGCCCCAGGCTCAATCCTCAGCAATGGGGGAAAAGATAGCACCTAAATCATGGACAGTAGTTTCATGAAATAATATAGCTTTTTAGTTTGTTTTTTGGTGCTAAGAATCAAATCCAAGGCCTTTTACATACTAAGCCTGTTTCCTGTTGCTGAATCACATCTATAGCCCATATACCTTTGATTATTGCTAACTACCTTTTTTGTTCTTGGGTTTTTTTGGTGGTGGATATTTTTTTGCTTTTGTTTGTTTGTTTGTTTTATGGAGGCAGGGTCTCCTGTCACCTAGGGTAGCCTCTGACTCATTATGTTCCCAAGGATGACCTTGAATGCCTGATCCTACTGCCTCCACCTCCCAAGTTCTTTATTATCTGCCCTCAGAGCTTACTGATAAGTTTTCTCAGCTGTTCCGTAAGCAAATAGGGCCAGGCTGGTGACTGGATTGGGCATCTAGGGACTTTGAGGGAAAAAAAGAAAAATGCAAAAGCTGGTGGGGCTTGCAACTGTTTTGGACAAACTATGCCAGGGTACAAAAGCAGTAGAAAAGAGAATGAATAGTTTGCTCTTCAAGTAATGAGACACTCTAGAGGGAAAAAATTGCTAGGCCGAGGTTCTAAACTACTAAAATTTCATTTAAGATAAATAGCCCAACTTGAACTGGTAGTACAGGCCTGCAATTCCATCTTCTCAGGAGGCTAAGGCAAGAGAATCACAAGTTCAAGGCCAATCTGGGCTACAGAGTGAGTTCAAGGCCAGCCTCAGTGCTAGTAACACCTTGTCTAAAAATAAGAAGCGAAGACAAGGGATGTAGTTCAGTGGAAAAGCACTTACCTAGCACACACTGGGCTTTGGTTGGATCCCCCAGGACCACAAATAGCTAATATTATTTACAGCATTATGTTCTGTTCTCATACCTTTTATCACTCCACGTAGAGCAAGCTATTTCTCCTAGGTTGTCTTTATAGTTCAGGGCCCACAAAGGTGATACACAGAAACTTGGCAGCCTAGTCTCCTTAGATGCTTGCCACTCTTGGAAATCTATTTGTTTTATTCTCTCACTTTCTGTCCTTCAAGGGAGCAGTTTTCTGTTTCCACAGACCCGGCCTGCTGTAACTATGATGTGTGCCTAACTACCCCGGACCAGTTAAGGACAATCTAGAAACCCTGAGACCTCTGTAGCTCTGATCGGCTTGGAACTCTACATAGACCAGACTGACTTTGAATTTGCAGTGGCTTTCCTCCTTTGCTTTCTGAGTGTTGGGTCCAAGTATATAACCACACATGACTCACTTTCCTTTCTCCATTTTTTGTCTTTAATTGACGTGCTTTGTCTATCTGTGTGTCGTTTTGTGCAAATAAATGCAGTCCCTAAAGAGGCCAGAAGAGGGCACAAGATTCCCCCACTCTGGAATTAACCAAACTGTTCTGCAAAAGCAAATGCATAACTTTAGCATTTGCTAAATGTTAAAGGAAGAAAAGATGATCCTAGAGTCAACTTTTAAAAACATGGAGGGAGACAAAGTTAAACAATCTCCTGTGTCCCACCCCCAGGCTGTAACCTTGGGATCTAGCAGGTACCATTTCCAAACCCCTTTCCCTCACAAAGAAAAAACATGTAAAAAGATTGATGTCAGACATTCCTGTACAAAGACTGTTCTTGATAATCCCAGTACTACAGTATTTTATGGGACTCTTCATGTCTCATAGGACCCTCTTTCAACTTTCAGTGGGATGAGATAAACAGATGTTGGGAGAATAGTGAATCCTTTTGGGATGGGAGTTAAGACCAGAAGCAGAATATCCTACTGGAGTTGAAATGTGGGAGAGTCTTTTGCTTCCTCCAGCCCCTCTCTGCATCCTGCAGCCCCTCACTGGTTCCTTCAACCCTTCCTGTAGCCTGTCCATGGTTCCTTCAGGTCCTCACTGAACCCCTCAGTCATCCTTCAGCTCCTCAACTGTGTTGTCCTTCAGCTTCTCGCCATGTCCTTTGGCTCCTTATCGCTTCCATCAGCCTCCCTTCTCAATGCTTCCTTCAGGCCCTCTCTGTCTTTCAGACTCTCAGCGCATTCTTTGGCCCTTCACCGCCTCAGCATATTAACTTGGAGGAGAACTGAACACTTTGATGACAAAAAACTGTGAGAAATTGAAGTTCTTATATCCCTTCAGCAATGAAGAGTCCTGCTAAAACAGGACTGTTGCTTCCCCGGAGTGGGAAGCATTCCACAAGGAACAGCAGACAGAAAGACAGACAGTAGGAATAGACCTGAGAAGCTGTGGTGGAGGACAGAAAGGTCTAACTGGAAGACTGAAGCCCCTGTTGACGTAGGAGCAGTGTTAACTTGCAGTTGTGTTTTCACTGTGAAATCTTTAAGTTGTGTTTCTTTGCTCTGCAGTGTCTGAGTGTTGGTGAAGAGTGGATCTTGTGACAGAAGGGCTGCAACTGGCAGTGAGAATTGTGTGACATCATTACTACATCTTACCCGCTTGGCTGTGCTATACACACACACACACACACACACACACACACACACACACACACACACACATGCAGTCAGCTTTTCATGGCCCCACATTCTGCATTGTTGGCTTCAACCGAGGATAGATCGAAATGTCAGATTCTGACTTCTCTCTCGTCCCCTCTTCCTAAACTATACAGGGAGGCAACTATTAACATAACATTTGTGTAGTATTCGGTATTTAAAGTCATCTAGAGATGATTTGAAGTGTTTAAGGATATGTGTAGGTTATATGCCTGGTGCCTAAGTGCCCATCTACATACATGTGTGTATGTGTACCACCTGCATGTCCGGTGTCTGAGTATCTGTCTATATACATGCATGTAAGTGTACCACCTGCATGCCTAGTGCCTGCAAAGACCAGAACAGAGTTCTGACTCCTTAGAACTGGAGTTTTAGTGGGTACTGAGACTGAACCTAGGTCCTCTGCAAGTGCAACAAGTGCTCTTAATTGCTAAGCCATCTCTTTGCCCCCGTCTGATTGTCTTGTTGGTCATTTGTTTTGAGACAGCCTTTTGGGTAGTTCAGGCTTTCCCTGAGATACTAATTCTTCTGCTCCCACCTCCCAAATGCTGGAATTACAGACATTTGTTCAGGGACAACTTTATTGAATAAACAAATTCATGAATGGCTTTATGAGTAGAAGCAGTATATAATGCTTTCTCTTTGAGAAGAGACCAGCCCTCAGAGGTTGATATAAAAGATTACTGATCTCAGAGTTGTTTTGATTTGCATTTCCCTGGTAGTTAAGGATGTTTTGCCATTCCTTAAGTGTCTTTTGGCCATTTGAGATTCTTCTATTTAGAGTTCTCTGTTTAGAACTGTACCCCATTTTTCAATTGGTAGTTTGTTGTCTAGTTTCTTGAGTTCTTTATATATTTTGAAGATGAGGTGTCTGTCAGATGTGGGATTGGTGACAATCTTTTTTCATTCTATAAGCTGCCATTTTGTCTTATTTGCCATATCCTTTGCCTTACAGAAGCTTTTCAGTTTCAGGAGGTCCCACTTATTGATTGTTGCTCTCGGTGTCTATGCTAATAGTGTTATATTTAGGAAGTAGTCTCCAGTGTGTTAAAGGCTACTTCCCACTTTTTCTAGTATCAGCTTCAGTGTTACCTGGATTTATGTTGAGGACTTTGATCCACTTGGACTTGAGTTTTGTGCATGACATGGTGATATATATGGATCTGTTTGCAATCTTCTATATATTGACATCCAGTTATGCCAGTACCATTTGTTAAGAAGCATTCTTTTTTGTACAGTTTTGGCTTCTTTGTCAAAAATCAGTTATTCATAGGCATGTGGATTTATGTCAGGGTCTTTGATTCAATTCCATTGATCCACGTGTTTGTTTTTATGCCAATACCAAGCTGATATAGCAGAGCTTGAAGTCAGAGATGGTGATACCTTGAGGAGTTCTTTTCTGTACAGGATTGTTTTGGCTATCCTGGCTTTTTTGTTTTTCCATATGAAGTTGAGTATTGTTCTTTTGAGGTCTATGAAAAATTGTGTAGAGATTTTGATGGGTATTGCATTGAATCTATAGATTGCTTTTGGTAAGATTGCCATTTTCCAAGAGCATGTGAGATCTTCCCATTTTCTCATGTCTTCTTCAAGATCAAAAACACTGATGATAGCCTATGTTGGAAAGGATATGGATTAAGGGGAACACTCCTCCACTGCTGGTGAGAGTGCAGTCTTGTACAGCCAGTTTGGAAATCAGTATGGTGGTTTCTCATAAAATTGGGACTCAATCTAACTCAAGACCCAGCAATAACACTCTTGGATATATACTCAAAGGATACTCAATCATACCACAAGGATACTTGCTCAATTATATTCATAGCAGCATTATTCGTAATAGCAAGAACCTGGAAACAACCTAGCTATCCCTCAACCAAAGAATGGATTTTTAAAAAGTGGTACATTTACACAATGGAGTATTACTAAGCTGAAAAAACAAACAAACAAACACAACAAAAAACAAACAAACAAACAAACAAAAAAACCCAAAACAATGACATCATGAAATTTGCAGGCAATTGGATGGAACTAGAAAAAACCATCCTGAATGAGGTAACCCAGACCCAGAAAGGCAAACACAGTATGTACTCACTCATAAGTGGATACTAGATGTAAAGGGTAATCAGGCCACAATCCATAGGTAATAAGGAGGACCCTAAGAGGGACACATGGATCACCTTGGGAAGGGGAATAGATTATATCTTCTGGGTAAACTGAGTGGGGGACATAAAGGGAAGGAGATGGGGGGTGAGAACATGAGGGAATGGGATGGTCAAATTGTGGGAGGGATGGGTGTTGTTCCTTGGCTGCTTCCTACCCTTTTGTGTGATGTCTCCCTCTATGCTACAGCTCACTGAGTAGGTTAGCCTAGCTGACCAGTGAGCCCCAAGGATCTATTCATTTCTTTTTCAATAGTACTGGGTTTGGGATTCTGATTGTGTGTCCCATGCCTGGCTTTTTTTTAGATGTGGGTTCTGGGTGTTGAGCTCTGGTTCTCACGTTTGTAGGACAAGAACTTGACCCACTGAGCTCTCTCTACAGCCCCAGAAACTGTATTCTAATTTTGACTTTGGATATTTTCCTAAGATAATGATGTACATTGCAGTCCTCTTGGTGATGCTGGACAGCATCATCAGCCCCACCATCACAAAGAAAACAGTCAGTACAGTGTGCTGAGTTACAGGCACTTGTAAGTCACTAGTGTGGGTGCTGGAAATTAAACTTGGTCATTGGTCTCCTATACGAATACTAAGTGCTCTTAATTGCTGAGCCTTTTCTTTGCTGCCTACTGTATTTTGAAGCTATAATGTTGGGTTCCTTCCTCCTGACTATATCCAACATAGAATATCTTCAACTTTAGTAATTTTAACACAAGAAGAATTTATTAGAATATAGACCCATTTGTTGTAAATGGAGGAGTGTGTATTTGATCCGGGCCTCTGGAGATGACCTGGCCTGACACTGTCTGCACATTATCTGCTCTCTCTAGACCCATTGTGTGTCTCTATGTGTGGTAGCAGCACTCAATGAACAGTGCTTGGTTCCTGAGTGAGAAATCTTGTCATGTCTCTCAGTTCAGATGACTTGATACCTCTTGGTAGGAAGCCTGGCTGATACATCTCTAGCTACCACTGTGGTTCTATGTCTAGAAACTCCACAGAAATACAACCTGTTGACAGGCTGGGGACCATCTGTTGATCTCAGTTATCTTAGAGAGGAATGGGGAAGAATCTAGTTACCATTTCAAGAGCAATCCTGGGGTTCTGAGATACTGCAATAGTTGGTGGGAACATCTAAAGGGGGACAGCTTCAACCAACAGTTGGTTAATTCTGCCACTCACTCACTAACATTAAGCCTCTGCTCTTCAACAAGCCCCATTCTAAGCAATGGTGCTTTATTTATGTCAGTGTAGGCAGAAAGCACAATGACAGCAGTGAACACACGTGTGCACATGCGTGCACATATGTAAACAAATGAGGACGATATCAGAGAGTATCTGAAATGAACGGGCGTGGCAGAGAGAGGCGGCGTGGTCCAGAAATGCATCTTCAAGGAATCACATTTAACGAAGGCCTGGATTGGAATGAATTATTAAGGAAGAAAAGCCTTTAGCCAGTGCAGAGAGCCAGTGAACCTCCTCATAACACTGGGAGAGATCCAGGAGCAGAACAGTCATTGTGATAGACATCTGGAGGGAAGGGAAAGTGTTGTTGGTTGGGGTCAGGGCAGTTGCATCCTATCCCAACTCTGTGTGTAACTGTGCCCCTGCCTGGGCTGACACTTTGTGTTTCCTTCTACAGACGACTTCGCAGAGGAAGAGGAGGTGCAGTCCTTCGGTTACAAAAGATTTGGTGAGTCCTGACAAAGCTTGGTTCCTTTTCCTCCCTCATTCTGGGACTCAATAACAGACTCTTAGTGGCATAGCATAATAGACTTTGATGCAAGTAAACATTTGGGACTTTGAAGCCCAATTGTGATTCGGAATTGAGCTTCTATGTGACAGGTGGATGTACAACTCTGAGGGTTTGTGGTACAAGGGCTGCATCCAAGCAAAGAGAAGTGACGTGATGTTTATGTGTCAGCTGAGTACAGACTACAGACAGCTCAGCTGCCAAATCCATTGGAAAGGGAAATATGTGGCCAGAAAGGAGCAGAGTACATGCAAGGTCCCTTGGCATTCACAAACCAGCTTTCTCTGTGTCTTGCCTGTTCCTAGGCCTTATGCTCACAAATTAGTATTAGATGAATGGGAGGGAGACTTTTTCTAAGGACCTAACTATGTAAATACTCTATGAAAGTAATGGTATGTGCGTCTGAATTCCTGGAACCTGAATGGTTACATGGCAAAAAAGACAAGCCATGATTAGACTAAAGAGTTTTGGATGGGGAAATTATTATCCACTGGACCTTAACTGACACAAAGTGCCCTTATGATAAGGAGGTACATGATAAATTTGACACCAGAGAGATGTGTCCCACTGACTGATGGGAAAGGCACCCAAGTCAAAGAATTCTGGGAGCTTCTAGATGCGTAAGAAGGTAAGGAAACGGATTCTTCCTCCAGGACTTCCAGAGTGAGAACAGTCTGTTTCACCCCTTTGTTTGAGCCAGCTGAGGCTAACTTCAGGTTTTGACCTCCAGGACAGTAAGAGAAATGCATGGCATTCAAGCTTCCATGTTTGTGGGAATCTGCTACAGCAGCCACAGGGAATTTGCACTCACCCTCTGTTTTCCCACTGCTATACTGTGATCTCTGCTCTTGTTACAGAGCTTGAGTTTGAGGGTCACCCTGCCTCAAGCTACATTCAGCCACCTGTTCTCAATAAGTCAATTAAAAAGAGTCAAATAAAAAGGAGAAAGGAGAAAAAGATCTATTCAGTGCAGCCACTTTGGGGACCAACATCTGGAGAATTTCTCCAAACCCTTAAGTCCTCCTTTAGTGTCCTGAAGTAAGATCAGACTTAAATAGAAGGCCAAGAATGTGCACATCTAAGTAGTTAGTCCTAGCCAAAATGTGGTTCCACCCATATTGACCCACTATCCTCTGGGTTTCTGGCTCATCCTTCTAGGTGGTCAGACAAGTTGTTAGAACCATGTGAAATCTCTTTCCTTTCCTCTGGCAGGTGACCTTTCCTTCTCCCAGCATGAGATTCCTGGGTGAAGAATTCTCATTCCATTGGACTTCATTGTTTTAATAATCTGATAGTTGGACACACACACACACACACACACACACACACACACAGAGAGAGAGAGAGAGAGAGAGAGAGAGAGAGAGAGAGAGAGAGAGAGAGAGAGAGATGTATCTTTAGAATATCTTTATTTCTGCTAGTCCTGTTGCAATCCCCCACTTTTTATTTTAGCACTTCCATTTTAAGGTGGACTGTGTCTACGTCTGCAACAATATAATAAACAAAATGCAAAAGAAGCCAAGGTCAGAATAGGTTTAGTTAGTGCCAGGTGCCTATGCATAAGAACCAATCAGGTGCCTATGCATAAGAACCAATCAGGTGCCTATGCATAAGAACCAATTTTAATAACCTCTTGGCTCTTAGCTGCTTTTGGGAGGCTGACACAGGCAACTCCATCTTGTCAGTATGATACAGGATTTCTCCGTGAAGCTTAGGCTAGTCTCAGACTTCTGCATCCCAGGTGCTGGGTTTTCACACAAGCAATGTTATGTTCAGTGTCAATTTGCCAGAACCTCAAGGGAAGAAATGTGTGGTTACAGCAGCTCTACAGGGAACTAACACCCACCCCTCTATCTCCTCAGCTCCACTGGGACCCAGCTTCTCAGGCTCTCCAGTGTGTCTGAGAAACATCAGTAAAGCATTGCTGTCCCAACCACACACAGTTCAAGGGAATGAAGGGAACAGCTTGCTTTTTGTGCCTTGGTCATAAGAAATAGAGAAGATGGGTGGGGTAGAGGGGGAGAATCTGAATATAAAGAACCTAAATCTACTTCCTATTGCTTGAAACATCCTGGCTGGACTTTGATTAAAGTTAACGGCCCCCAGCTGCTCTGGCTCCATAATTGTAGCATTCTTTTTTTTCGTCTGGAACCAACATACTTCTGTGTTTTTTTCTGGGGAAAGAAATGGGGCTTTACTATGGGAATGTAGCCACACGAGGCCCATAATTCTCCACTCATGCCTTGTCAGAGCAACCTGGACCCCAGCCTTCTCCACCTCCTCCTCCACATAGCAACAGCTTTCTGGGTCCATACTGTGTGTTGTTCTGATTTCCCTTGAGAATCACTAAGAAGGATGGTAGTGGTCGGACTGAAGATGAAACTGAGAATTACAAAGGAACACAAAAACACATGGGTCAGAAAACACAGGAAAAATAAATACTGGGGTGGCTGTATGTTTTGGACATCGGTAGATGTGTGAAGAACTGAGAGAGGTTTTGAGATGGTCTCTTGTATCTCAGGCTGTCCTCAAACTTGCTATATAGCCTAGTGCATATTTGATCCTCTTACCTCAGTCTCACAGGCGCTGGAGTTAACTCGAGTGCCAGCATGCTTGGCTGAGGGAACATTTCTTTAAAAACAGTGACCAAGTTGGGTATAGTGGTACATGCCTGTAATTCTGATAGTTCCTGAGCCAAGAGTATCACAAGTTTATGGCCTACCTGGATAACTTAGTGAGACCTTGCCTCCGAGTATAAAATCTGTAAAAGGTGTATGGCTGCAGATCAGTGTTAGAGCCTTTGACCAGCAGCATAAAGACCCGGGTTCATTCCCTCGTACTACAGAATGCATACATTAAACAAACAAACAAAAATGTTCTGAGGGTGACACAGAAAACATTCAGTTAATTTCATGGCTGCATTATTAGTTCAGTGGATGGGGAGCTGGTGCAAAAATAAAGATTAGCACATTTTGAAAAGGATTTCAATTTATGGGGTTAAATTATATGTGGGGATTGCCAACTGGTGACTCATAGTCTCCTCGTGTAATGAACTGAGAACTGTCCAGAGAGCATAAACACAGGAGGAAGAGAATGAATGGTACCAAACATTGCAGACAGAAAATTAGGCTGATGTGACGCTGAGAAACCTTGGGGTCCCTGAACTTGGCATGGTAGCATATGAGTATTATCCCAGAGGCAGGAGGACCAGGAGTTCAAGGTCATCCTCAGCTACATATTCAATTTCAGGCCAGCCCCATAAGACTGCATCTCAAAGCCAGCCAACCAACAAAAGGAAAAAGAAGAGAGAATTCTGCTGGTGGGAGGTTTGGGTTGTGTTTTAAGCAAAGTAATGCCTTCTTGCACAGGGCCAGAATAGAAGTCTGTCTTTACTTTTGTAGATGCAGGAGGCAAGATATGGGTAGAGTGAGTTCTTGCTCAAGTGAGTTAGCTGGATCCAGGCTTAGAAGATTCTGAATTGCTCTCAGGCTGGTGTCTGGGAATAGAATCTTACATTAGGTTGAGGTGACTTCTCAACTTCTGTACCTGGGAAGGGCACCCTGTAGCTCAGGAACCTCAGTGTGGGCTTAGCATTGCAATCTAGGCCCGCTGGGGAGGTCTAGGTGATTTTATAGGGCCTAGAACTCTGGCCAAATTCTTAAGAAGGTATAATAGGTTTTTCAGCTAGTTCCTGACTCCAACAGAGCCACAGAGCTTATTCCTTCAGGTGTGGGTCAGCTTGAACAGTCCCTTTTTAGTCAGTTGCTGGTAGTCTAAAAGGTGGAGCAGTCTGATGGGCCCTTCCCCTGGTGACTCTCATTATTGGGAACCAGTTGGTGGTATTTGTGAGCCTCAGCGTCGGCCCTGATGCCATGAGCTGTTGATTCCAGCAAGGTAGAGTAAGTCTAACATGCTGGGCTTTGATGCAAGATGACAGGGGTCCTAGGTAGAAAAGTACTGGGTAGGCCCTGTATTGTTAAAACAGGAACTGTGTTGTCACCTTCTAGAGATTTGGGGCTGCTAGCACTCTTGGCATTTTTGTACGGCCGCTTCAGGATATCTGAAGCGTGACACCTCATTCCTTAGGAGTTGGAGAAGGTATGACTTGCCTCTAAACATGGCTGTCGTGTTGGCTTTTAGTTTTGCAAAAGGAAACTGAATACCATAGAGTTTTGTGTAATTTTAGAGAACTCTTATTTATACAAACAGAATAAGATCAACTGAATTTGACATACAGATGAGCCAGAGTTAATTATCCTTAGAACAAAGGGGCCATTGTTGGAGCAAATCATTACTGAGTAGGCTTTTCCAAAATTATTCATACATAATGATTCATAAGCATTTGCCATACAAGGTCAAGGTTATTTAATCATAATATTGGTCATTTTCCAGATTCAGCACAAATTACAGTAAGGAAGAAAACGTCTGATCTCTAACGAACTAGTATATACTGTATTAATTTTTTTGTACAGTCATTCCCTTCTTCATTTAGAGACTAATTATTCCATTTTAGTCTCAACCAGGTCTATTTTTCTTTATGTATGTCAAAGTTGTTAAGCCTGTTCTGAAAATTCTGAAAGGTGTCTAAAATGAGGTAGGGGTGAAGTCTGATGATTTTGCCACTAATTTGTTCCACAACAAAAACCTTCAACAAGGGGACTCTTTGAAGAGTTAATTAAATGGGCATTCTCAGGTTTTAATCAGGCTTTGTGGGTCAGCATCTCTTATCCTTGGTCTGCCGAACTAATTGAGGTGTAACTATGGTTACAGCTTGACAGAGGGCCTTTTCTGAGACATGAGGTAATGGTCTATTGTTGTGCATGTATGCTCACATACGTGTGGTGTGTGCCTGTAAACATGTATGCGTACAGAGTCTCCTCTCGAAGCCCAGGTTTATCTCAAATTTGTGGATCTCCCTGACTTGGTCTCTTATTTGCTGGGATTACAGGAACACATTGCTACTTTTGGTTCCCTCTATTTTTATTTTCTTTGCATAGAATATGCTATTTACTTTAATGATACCTTTCCATTTATTTTCCAGACTCTATTTTATTTTAAAAAAAAAAGCCATATACGAAAGCGCTGGGCATATAGTTTAGTGGTAGAGAACTTGCCTAAGTGTCATTTACCAAGTTCTAGAGTTCAGTTCCTGACACCACCAAACAGTAATTATAGAAACAAAGAAAACCTTACCATGGCTCTTGTATCCCTTATTATCCCACTGGTATCACCCTGCATGTCATAGATGCACCCTACCCCCACCCCACTTGGCACCTGCATTGGGAGATCAGTAGACCAAAGTAGTCTCATTGATTGCTTGCAGTGGGTTCACTGTGTTAGTTTTAGATGGTGGCCCTTGGTGTGCACATTGGAAGCGTGAAGGAACAAGAGGTACATGGTTCAGCCTATGCTAAGCAATGGCAGATTTAAGGTTTATAGTGAGTAGTGTGGGCAGCTGGAAATATTCGCTGTTTGTGTTTGACAAACCAAACTTGGAAAAAGTTGCTTTGGGGTGGGTGTTGGGAGGAATATTATTAATGACTATGAAAAAGAAATCTGGAAAATTGCAGACTGAGTTAGTAGCAAAAGTAAAATGAAAGGAGCCTTGCTGTGGAGAACTAGAGGATTTGAAAAAAAAAATGGAGTGAAAATAATCCAAAAGAACCAATGAAAATTACTTAGGGGTTAGAGGGTATTCTAAAAGAGGTGTACAATTGGAGATACCGTAAAGGAGGTCCTTGAATCATTTTGCTTACCCACAACATCATGGGTCTCCTACAGCTGTAGTTTCAAAATAAGTCTGACTTTTCCTTTCCCAAGAAAAATAATTATGAGCTGGGAAGTGATGGTACTCACATTAATCCAAGCACAGGCAGGGCAGGGGGATCTTTGTGAGTTCGAGGCCAGCCTGCTCTATGGAGCTAGTTCCAGGACAGCCAAGGCTACACAGTGAAACTCTGTCTCAAACATTTTTAAGAAGAAAAATAATTATAGATTGAACTGTTATTATTATCATTATTTTTAAGAGCTGAGGTTCTTGCTGTATTGCCCAGGTTAACTTTTCAGTTCTTGGAATCCAGGGACCTTCCTGCCTTAGCCTTCTGGTGTAGTCAGGACTACAGATGTATGCCACCTACCAAACTCCTCTTAGCAAGAGTCCTTTAACAGTTTAGCCCACACAGTGAATAGCAGTTGAAGCTGCCTGAGAATTGGCTGAGTATAGCCAAGCCCTGATTCTGAATGCCTTCCTCACTTTCCTCCAAATGGCTACAGTCCGCTCCTTTGAGGCCATCATATAAGGAATAAGCTCCAAGTGTGGGGGCTGCTTTTAGAGCCCTGCTATGGACCTCAAACTTATGATCCTCCTCTCCCAGCCTCGACAGGGCTGGAATTAGAGGTGCCCACCATGTTTGGCTTCAGAAACTGTAAAAGCATAGAGCAGGAACTGAAAACATGGCTCAGCAGTTAAGAGTACTTCTTTCTCTCGTCGAGGACCAGGGTTTGGATCCCAAGGCCCACATAGCGACTCTCAGTCAGGGATCTAACACCCTCTTCTGGCCTTTGTGGGCACTGCATGCATATGGCATACAGGCAAAAAACATTGTCACATAAAATAAAAATACATAACTCTTTAAAAATAAGCAAGTAAAAGCGTAGAAGACCACTTAGACTTCTGGAAGATCACCACAAATATATGCTTGGTTATACACCTGAAAAGAAATATTGATTGTGAACATTTGGTAAGTTCCCAGTTTTACTGCAAAAACTGTGGTGTGTGTGCTCCTGGAATTAACTCTAAGGTCTCTCTTGTGCTAGGCCCTGTCATCAGTCACACTCCCAGCCCAGTGCAAAGAGCTCCTCTAGATTTTGACAAGAGGACACTAAACTGTCTTTGTAAAGTTGCTCGGAATGAACACTTGGGTGTCTCTACCTCTCCACCTTTGGCTGTTTGGGCTGGTTCTCCTCATCTGGGGTTCCTTCCTAGAAACTTGGATTCCTTTTTGAACTTGTAAAGGGTGTAGTGTGCCATGTGCTCCCCTTACCCTCCCCCCCACCCCATTCCTTGGGAAGCCTGACACCAGAAGTGTTTAGCTGGGCAGTGATGGGAATGCCAGGAATCCAGGAATGTCCTCATTTCCTGTGGGGAGCATCTGAATGAGCCCAGCATGAGACTGTCCTTTCAGCTGCACCTTTCCCAAACATCTCCAAGTGGAAAGGGGACATCATGAGGGGAAAGGCTAACCCTGGGAGATAACTAGAGGGCAAGAGAACAGGGTTTGACTTGGTGCCTTTGAAGGCCTGCTTTGAAATGTTCAAAGACTTTTGCAACACTTAGTGGGAGGGGGTTATTGATTCATGTTTCTGATTTTATAAGCATTTGGTGTTAGATGGCGTGTGGAGAAGTGCACGCCAAGTTCCAGGCTGAATTGCCTGGAACGGAAGGGCTCATCTGGCCCCTTTTGCTCTCGGGCATGCAGGTGGGGTTCCTAAAATTCAAGGGGGGAGTTTCCTGACTGTTGCCTTTTTTCAAGTAATTTGGAGAGATTTCATAATTTTTGTAACATGAATGGTATTCACAGCCTCATTTGACAACAGGATATACCCCAGTTATACCCCCCCCCACACACCTTCCCTCCTGCCGAGGATTCGTTGGTCCCCGCCTAGCCTTTTCTTTTACAAGTAAATGCTGCTCAGTTCATTTCCATGTGATTAAGACTTAGGTTTTCTTTTTCTTCTTCTTCCTCTCTTTTTTTCACCATTTTCATGTGAAAGAAAGAGTTGCATGGCCTCTTTTGAATAGCTTTTGTATGCTAGGCAATTTAAACTCTTTCATTCATTTAATTCTCCTCTATATCCTCCAAGACAAGGTTGCTTGGGGTTTATAATGAAGAAACTAAAGCTGGGGGGGTTAAGTGTGACCCAGGATGTAGCTCAGCGGTAGAGCCTGTGCACTTAGCATAAGGGAGGCTCTGGGTTCAATTCTAGCACAAAGAGTCCCAAAAGGAAAGGCAGCATTTGACCTCAGAACCCCACATTCCTTCTAACTGACATATGAACTGAGAATCAACTCAGACACTCCAAGATTCAGAGAGCACCCCAAGATTCTGAGGGCGAGTGATAATGGCATGTGCATGTGGATTCAGCCACCCTTTACACTTGGCTTTTTTATGTTGTAATGTCATTGTATATGGAGTAGTGTGGGCCCTGAGATTTCCATCCATTTTCAGCCTCACCCCCCTCACCCCTGCTTTTTGTTCACTGATAAATCCCAGGGGGGGGGGAGAGAAGAGAGGAATAATTATTTGTTTGTTTTTCCAACAATTAAGTTGAAGTTGAACATGGTTTGTTTTTACTTTTAGAAAAATTAGAGAGAAAACATCTTCTCAGCTGTTTTTCTACCAAGAAATCATGAAGATATTAGGTTGCTTCCAGCATTTGGTTGGGGGGGTGGGTGGGTAGGTGGGTGGGTAAGAGTCATTCTGTAAGTAGTGACTAAGCAAATTAAAACAGAAAACTCTGGAACTTTACGTAAAGGATTTGAGCTGATCATTGTTTTTTTTGGAGGTCTCCCGAGGAAAGAGTGCTGTCTTGGAATGAGGATTTGAGGGTAAACCAAATAGCCTTCAGTGAAGTAATGAGCCAAAGTGACTCTCTTGCTCTGTCACCTTTCCTTGGTGTCCTTGGGGTCAGGAAGCCAGGCTTTAGAACAGAGCGCTCTTCTCCACCTGCTGGCTTTGCTCCTTACCAGCAAGTCATCATCTGTTCTCAGCCTTACTTTAAAGACTTGGTGGAAAAAGTGAAATTCTGTGAAACTGCTCTCCAACACTTTTGAAGGAAGGGGTTGTACGGAAAGATCTGAGTAGCTTCCTTGAAGCCTTGGAAGAGCATCTCAGCTACGACTCAACACAGATGGAGCCCAACTGACTGCAGAGGGGGAGGTGTGTGTGAGTTAGCCCCTCTGTTGCATCATAGCATCTGCGGTGACACTTAGAGCAGTGCCTTGTGTTAGAAAGATCTGCGGGAATGGTCACAAAGTCACTATAGCAGTTCTAGTGGATGAGAAAGTCATCGTTTGTGTGTGGTCTTTTTGGGGAACAGAGAAGCTGCCCTGGAGAGACCTGAGTGTGCTTCTCCTTAATTGTCTCACTGCTTTGCAGAATCACCATCCTCAACTAGGTATGAGCAAAGGTTGTGCTTAGTTTGAGCTAATCTGTGGGTGGTGGAATACAGGTGAGGGATTAAGGTCTTCTGGCCACCACTAATTATAACTGTGATATGATCATCATATTTAGAACTTAATGCCACACCATTCAGTGATCACTACAGAACAGTTTCATTAGACGCTCGTACTTTATAATTTTTTCCCTACTTGTAAAATTACCTTTGTTTTTCAGACAAGGTTTCACGGAGCCCAGGACACTCTAGACCTTGAACTCATGATTCTCCTGCCTGTATGTCCTTAGTGCTGGGGCTACAGGGGGGTGTACCACCGTGCCCAGCAAAAGATCAGGTTTTATATAGTGCACTTAAAAATTCACTTTATTCACAAAAATAATTACAAATTTGACTTAGAAATTATAATGATGCTAGAAGGTGTCAAGCTTTCAAAACACAAGTGTTGTATGTAAGAAGAGAAACCTAAAAACAAGTACCATGTAATGGAGGAGCAAATCATTGAATGAACGTTATTTTGTTTTCAGGAACTTAGTATTGTCTGTTGTTTTAAGCATATTTTTAAGGAACTTTTTTTCAGAAGAGGAACTAAAAAATGTCCTATATATCAGTGGATACAACTCTTGCCACATGAAATATTGTGAAACTGTACTTCTGAGTCATCACTTTCTGCCCCTTCTGATGCTTTATTCTTATCCTTTATAGCTTTGAACACTGGCATTTGGCCCTGGTTGATACAAGCTTCTCTTTTTACTTGAATAGTTACTTCTCAGGAGTGTGAATGTTTTCATTGCTTTTGGCTGAAATATCGGTTCTTACATGTGCTGTCGAGGGTGGACTCTGTAAAAGTTTTCCAAGAAACTGGATGCATTGGAACCTGCAGAGTTTGGAGATGCCTTGCTGCTTCTAATATTTGAGATGATCTTTCTAAGCTGTTCTCTGTGTTCAAACATGGAAGCGAGGTCATTGCTGCTGTTTTATTTTTATTGACTTTTATTTCTTTGGGTATGGGAGGTGGGACCCAGGGCCTTGTGCACATTAGTAAGAATGTATTCTGCCTCTGAACTGCACCCCAGCTGCTCACTGCTGTCATCTTCAGTCCTCTGCCTAAGCTCAGTACTACAGCAATGAAGGTGAGGGATAGCCATATTCTTCCTCTTTGTGCTTTTAGTATCTTTTACTTAGTTGTTTTTATTTGTGTGTATGGGTATGTGTATATAGTTGCACATGTCTGAGTGGGGCTGTCTCTCTGTCTCTGTCTGTCTGTCTCTGTCTCTGTCTCTGTCTCTGTCTCTGTCTCTGTCTCTGTCTCTGTCTCTGTCTCTGTCTCTGTCTCTCTCTCTCTCTCTCTCTCTCTCTCTCTCTCTCTCTCTCTCTCTCTCTCTCTCTCTCTCTCTCTCTCTCTCACTTGGCCCCATAAGATAACCACCATCGGGGCTGGAGAGTTGGCTCAGTGGTTAGGAGCACAGACTTCTCTTTCAGAGGACCTGAGTTCAATTCCCAGCCACATGATGACTCACAACTGTCTGTAACTCCAGTTTCAGGAGACCCAACACCCTCACACAGACATATATGCAGGCAAAACACCAATGCACATAAAATAAAAATAAATTGTTTAAAAAAGGTAACCACCACCTTTTTATTTTAAGGTATGTTTAATTATGTGTATGTGTCTGAGTACAGGAGCCAGTGAAGGACAGAGACATCTGATGCTCCTGAAGTTGGAGTTATAGCCAGGTGTGAACTGCCTAACTCCTGACCTCTGCAAGAGCAGTATGCGCCCCTCCCCCAAACCCCTTTGTTTTTCAGACAGAGTGTTTCTCTGGCCTGGGATTCATAGAGTGGGCTATGCTTGCTGGCCAGGGAGCTCCAGGGATCTGTCTGTCTCACTGACACTGGAACACCACACACCTGTCACTGTGCCTGGCTTTTTATATAGGTTATGGAAACTGAACTCGAGGCCTCATGTTTTTGTGGCATGCATTTTACAGGGCTACCGATATCTCTAATTTAGTACTGTCCCCATTTGATAAGGAATAGTAGATGGAATGATTATTACATTTATGTTTAACAAACAAGTCATTTTGCTAAACTGTTTATGTAGGTAACTGAGGGGAAGCATAAACACTTAGAATGCTGGTATATATTCACTTTGCACCATGAACCGAGTGCAAAGATACAGAAAACAAAGTTCTGCCTCTTTAACTGTCCAAAACTTAGAATTCCCCTTGTCTAGCTGGAGAGATGGCTCAGTGGTTAAGAGCTCTGGGAGCTCTTCCAGAGGACCCAGTTTCAATTCCCAGCAACCACATGGCAGCTCACAACTGTGACTGCAGTTCCGTGGATCCCATGCCTTCTTCTGACTTCTAAGGGCACCAGGTAGCATGTATACACAAATATACATGCAACCAAAACACTCATTCATAAAATAATTCCCCGTGCCTCTATTTCTCAGTAAGTAAAAGAGAGAGAAAAGGAAATAAAGAGAAGAGGAGGAGGAGGAGGAGGAGGAGGAGAGAGAGAGAGAGAGAGAGAGAGAGAGAGAGAGAGAGAGAGAGAGAGAGAGAGAGAGAGAGAGAGAGAGAATCCTCACAGAAACAAAGCTTTTTCTTTCTTTCTTTTAGAGACAAGGTCTCACTAAGTGGCACTAGCCAGGCTAGAACTTTCTATGTGGGTCATGTTAGCCTTGAACTCACAGAGCTCTGCCTGCCTCTAGGTTCCCAGAGATGATATTAAAGGTATGCTTCAGGGGCTGAAAAGATGGCTCACTGGTTAAAAGAACTGGCTGCTCTTCCAGAGGTCTTGAGTTCAGTTCCCAGCGCCCACATGGTAGCTCACAACTCCAGTTCCAGGGGATCTGACACCTTCATACTAATGCACATTTTTAAAAAACAAAAACAAAGATCAAAAAACATGCTCCACAAAGGCAATGCTTTTTGTTTTAATGTGCACCTTCAGCTGAGTGTGTGCCCCACTCCTATAATCCCAGCACCCAGGAGGCAAAAACAGGAGGATTATGAGTTGCAGGTTAGCCTGGCTACATAGTGTGTCTATGCCTCAGAAAATAAAACAAGGAAAATAGTCACAATAATGGATCTTCAGAGCCTTCCCCAGAGGTAATCTAATTATGCGGAGAGTTGGGAGCTGCCATTTCATGTGGGAAGTGATAGGAACAGGAGCCAGAGGCTCCCATACACACTCTACAATTTGGGTTTGGGGCAAAGTAAGAGAGGACTGGAGGGAGTCCACTGGTACAGGGAAAAGGGGACTGACATTCATGGGCATGGGGAAGGGACAGGCAGGCAGGACTGGCCTTTGGAGGGCCCTTTTCTTGGGAAACATGAAAGCAGGCACTACTCCAGGGGACAGTTCATTCTTAGGGAATGTAGTGTAGAAACAATTAACCGTCCATGATATGTCAGGCATCAGACCCATGAAAGAAGGGAGACATGGCATTTTGCCTCTAGGACTTTCAGATTTAACAAAAAGAGGTTTGAAGATGTGGTACATTTGTATAAAAGAAAAATATCAGCCACCCTACAAATTACCCCCTCCCTCCCACAGAACCCCAGAAAGCACAATAGGGGGCATCAAGTGCCAGCTGAATCTCCTCTCCCTTCTGTCATTGAGGAGGCTTCATCTGTACAGGGGAAGAGAACATGGAAACCTTGTTCTCTGCCCTATGGCTAAGGCTGGGGATGAGGTGTAAGACTGTTTGGTGTAAGTTGGTGAAAGAAGGTTGAAAGGTAATTGGTCTCTTTGCTGTACATGCCACAGCCACAACTGTCACTAAATTATTGCTATGTGGGTCCACAGTAGATGTGTTCATAAAGCAAGTCACAAGTTGGGTAGGAAAAGAACTTGGTTCAGAGACCCTTGCTATTTGTTAAACCTAAAAACTACTACATTTATTTATTAGTTAATTATTTTATTGTGTGCATTGCGGGGCAGGCAGGCCATGGTGCATGTGCAGAGGTAAGAGGACAACATACGCATGGGAGATGATTTGGTGGCTCTTCCATCAAGTGGGTCCTGAATTGAACTCAGGCTGTCAGACTTGGCAGCAAGTACTTTTACCTACTGAGCCATCTGGACCAAAGTGTACCTCTGTAAACACTGATGCCCACAAGCAAGGATTTCAGAAGGCTTTAGGGACGGACCTCAAGGAAATAAACTGACACCACTAAGACTTAGTGTTATTGTTATGGAGTGAAAGTGAGCAGATCCAAATAGCAGGGGCATTGTGAGGATTAATTAATGCCAATGAAGGACTCAGTTCAATGTCTGGTCCTTACAGGGGATTCTGCCAATGTTCTTTATTGGTCAAGAGAGGAAAGAGAACTAGATTAGAAAAAAAAAAACATAAAACCTGCAGAAAACCCAAGTTTAGTTCTTCATCTTGTGGTATGTTCATGTTCTCATCTCATGTGGGACTGACAACATGTTTGACATCTGGCAGACAGATTCTGAGACTGGCAATCAAACACTGAGGCACAGCATACTAACTCCAAGAGAAGTGAAAAGCATTAGGGTTAGGTCTGCAAATCCCTGGAAAAGTGGGCAGAGGGGCAGAGAATTTCTAGTGTGACAAGAAGCAAAGGAAATAAAAAGCTACTCAATAGGTCCTCGATAACTTTGAATTAGGTAGGACTTTTCAGAAAGACCAAAGATTCTTTGGCTTCCAAATAGGACTTGATTTTTATTGTTTGCTTAGCCTAGTGATCTAAGTTATCCCTAGGACTCAGCATGGTGGAATGAGAGAGCCCACATGTTGTCCTCTGGTCTCCACATGCATGCAATGTCATGTCCTCCCCACATAAATGTTTAATGGAAAATTAATGGCTTTTAGGGGCTACTGAAGGAATGAGGGCTTTGGATACACCAAGCAGATTCTACTGCCAAGCTACACCAGCAACTTTTGTAGTAGCAGGGTCAACATAACTCTGCTCTGGTGTGAAGACTCAGGATTCTGAAGTGAAGAGGTTGGAGGACTGTCTCAGGGAGGGGACGTTAACTCTAGGATGAAACTCTGTGAATGATATCAATGACCAGTCAAGTAGACTGGACCTCATATCTGTGAGTTCTACATCCCAGTTCAACCAGTATGGATAGAAAAGTGTTAGAAAGAAATGGCATCTGTCCTGATCTTGTACAGATGGGCCTTTCTCCAAACCATAGAAGCATTTATCATCAGGTATCACACATGATCCTAGAGATGGTTCATAGTGTGGGGGAGGGATTACCACCTAGGTTATAATGTGAACACATCCCAGTTTTGTATGAATGACTTGAATATCTGTAGACTTTAGTATCTTCAGAGTGCCATAGAGCCCAGTCTCCATGATCATGGAGGGGCAACCAACCTATCTTCATGGGGACTAGACTGGGGTCTGTCTGTATATGGAAGGAAAATATACATACCCATCTCCTGGCCAGCATCATATGATAACATGGAACATTGCACTTATTAGATACCTACTGTGTACTAGGTGCTGTGCAGTTTAGAATAATAAATTTATTCTAAAAAATGAGCCAACCAAGTTCTGAAAACTCAGGTTACTCATATGAAATAATTTAGTTTGTGGGTAGAAGTCTGGAGTGAAGATGAATTCAGACAAGAGAAAATCAGAAAAGGGAAAGACTGAATGAAGCAGGCCAGCTGCTGGTTAAGCCCAAAGAGGCAGGAGTTAGCTTGGGCAGCATTCGGGGATGGAGCTGAAGACCCCAGATTGAGAGGAGCTGGTGAA
This sequence comes from Mesocricetus auratus, assembly GCF_017639785.1. Taxonomy (NCBI): domain Eukaryota; kingdom Metazoa; phylum Chordata; class Mammalia; order Rodentia; family Cricetidae; genus Mesocricetus; species Mesocricetus auratus. Next base: position 51,557,083 of record NW_024429199.1, read on the forward strand.
GCGACTGGGAAAATGAACAGAAGGATTTTGATTCCATTACATCCAATTAAGATGACTGATCTCTGAAAGGGTTTTGGGGAATGATCTCTGGAAGAGAAGCTTATAGCAGCAGATGTGGAGTGACTCTACTAACCAGAAGAAAGTAGAAATAGGAGCTGGTGGGGAGAGAGCACTGTAGCTGTAAATAAGCAGGTGATGGATGTGAAAGAGAGGAAGGATCCCACCTACAGGGTCTGTGACTCTGTTACTCCACAATATCCATGTCACTGACTCTCTGGCAACTGATAACATCTGTCCTCCAAGACCCTAGGTCTCTGCTCTGCACTGTGAGCTATGTGCTGCCTGTTGGTAACACACAGTGATGGATAGCACCCATCTCCACACTCTTCACTGAGGTGGCTGCTCCCCTACATGTGATTAATTTCCTGATTTTAACCAACATCTTTTGGGTTGTTCCATAGTTGCCAAATACATCCTAAATGTGGTAATTTACAGTTGGGTACATATAAGAAGTAATTTTCATTTACTTTTTGATGGTGCTGGAGACCTCACACGTACTGAACCAGTATTGTACCACGGAACGACAACCCAAGTACCCCCTTTCCAACTAAGCTGCTGAAATAAGCTGCCCTTCTGGAGAGCTGACACTGAAGACTGCTTTAAGTTGGAGGCTCATTTTGGTACCCACATCTGAGAAGGAGGATGTGGTGAAGGAGCCTTGCTGGCCAGTGGGAATGGCAGGAGCAAGGGAATCCTTCTGCAGGCCTTGGGCCCTCTTTTCATTCCCCTTGAAGATGCGGTTCCTTGGTTGTTGCTTGGGTGGGTACTCTATCTGAGACAGTTGATATGAGTAGGGAGAAACTGAGAGGGTGTTAGTGTTCTTTGCTCAGCCTTCTGCCATCAAAGAGCATGCAGGTTTCAAGATACAAACAGTCATCTATTACATGGCCAGCCTCATGGTACCACAAGTATGTGGAGGCCTCACATGGCAGTGTAAGTCTTTCTCACTTTATAAATTTTACAGAGAAATTTAGACTCTTTGCCATTTAGCCCCTTCCGGTATATTCAGATTTATGCCGTCACTACCATAAGCAACTCGGAATATTTTTTACTCTCGCACCCCTTCCTCCCCCAATTCGGAAACCACCAAACTGATTTCTGACTCAGTGAATTTGCGTGTCTGGGCATTACATAGACATATAATCATATAACTTGTTGTCTTTGTGTCTGGCCTATTTCACCTAATTCATTATCTTTAAGGTCCATTCATGCTGTAGTACATATGAGAACTTCATTCTTTTTTAAAAAAAGATTTACTTATTAATTTTGTGTACAGTGTTCTGTCTTCATGTATGCCTACAGTCCAGAAGAGGGCACCAGATCTCATTACAGGTGGTTGTGAGCCACCATGTGGTTGATGGGAATTGAACTCAGGTCCCCTGGAAGAGCAGTCAGTGCTCTTAACCTCTGAGCCATCTCTCCAGCCCGAGAACTTCATTCTTTTTTATTACTAAGTAATATTCTACTGTGTGGATATACCACATTTCATTTATCATCATCTGAGAGGTTCATGGGTGTTGCTCCTCTTGACTGTTATGAATAATACAGACACTTGCATGTATGTTTTTGTGTGAATTCCATGCTTTCACTTCTCTTGGGTAGCTACCTTAGAGTAGAATTTCTGTATTGTATAATAACTGTGTGTTTGTACTCCTGAGGAAATTCCAAAATATTTCAGAGTGGGCACAATGCTTTGTTTTTAAATTGTGTAGACCAATTGCTTTACCCTAATAGGGCTGGGGTGGTCTAACTTGTTATTTTGTTACAGTACAGATATGATGTAAGTTAACCAAAACAGACTACAATGGAAGTTTTTGCTTGGTGTGTGTGTGTGTGTGTGTGCCCACAGAAGCCAAAAGAAGAGAAGGCATTGGAGCCCTTGGAGTTAGAGTTATAGGCAGTTGTGAGCTACCCAACATGGGTGCTGGGAATTGAACTCTGGTTCTTAAGAAGAGTAGCTAGTGCTCTTAACTACTGAGCCATCTCTTCAGCCCCAAGGATCTATTTTGAACTACTGGGAAAGGAAAAACAAACAAAAACCAGTTACTATAAAATACTTTGCAAGCTCAAGATAATTGTCAACAATTTTTTTAATCACTGAAGAAAGGCCAGGAATCTGTTTGCTCCATGAGTGAGACTCAGAGGAATTCTAGGTGGAGTGCTGGAGAGTTGGCTCAGGAGTTACGGGCATTGGCTGCTCTTCTAGAGGACCAGAGTTCAACGCCTAGCACTTATTATGGCAGCTCACAACTGCCTGTAAGGGGATCTGATGCCATCTTCTGGAGTGCAGACAAAGCACCTGTGTACATAACACAAAAATAAATTATTCTGGGGGGGCGGAAAGTAACCTTTTAAAATAGAGGAATGCTAGTTGGCCTTACAGTGGCCTTGGTGGTCTCCCAAGCCAGCCCTTCATTCAGCCCATTCACCGCCTGCTGTCCTAGTCAGAGTCTCTACTGCTGTGATAAACACCATGACTGTAAACAGCTTAAGGAGGAAAGGATTTATTATGGCTTACAACTCTCTGTCATAGTCATCATCAAATGAGACCAGGGCAGGAACTCAAAACAAGAACCTGGAGGCAGGAACTGATGCTAAGGCCATGGAGGGAAGCTGCTAATTGACTTGCCCTTCAGGGTTTGCTCAACCTGCTTTCTTATAGCACCCAGGACCACCAGCCTGGGGGGGGGGGGTGTGTACTACCACAGAGTCCTTCCACATTAGTCAGTCAAGAAAATGCACCACAGGCTTGCCTACAAGTCAGTCTTATGACATTGTTTTCTCAATTGAAGTTCTCTCTTCCAAAAGTGACTAACATTTTGTCACATTGATATAAAACTAGCACTCCTGCCAAGCACAGTAAGAAGTTTCATCAAATAGAAATATGCCTAGCAAGATAGCAAAGCAAGGTCCTGTGATGGTTGAGTACAGTTCTTCAAGGATTTGTTCTCCCAGTATCCTGTGAATCTGTTACTAAAGAGCTGCCTGAGGCACCATCCCCAGAGAAAACAGGAGGGAGCACATGTGGGCTGATACTGAGGAGATTGCAGGGGGCCTGTTCATTACACCGTTCTTCAGTCACTGTGTGAATGCTGTTTGATTACAGGCAGCTTTGGCCCTGGGTGTATTATCATATTTGGGTTGTGAAAAATTAGGGTGATGGAATCTATTTTAGGATACACGTTATGAACTGGTGTGTTTAATCCTAAATATCTTGACATGAGGCTTCCACTAGTGGTGGTTTGATTCAAAACAGAGCAGACACATTCTTTATTGTTCTTTGACAACACCCTCGGTAAATAATTTAGCTTGACTCAAGACCTTATGAAAAGATACATTCCTGAATTCTGTTTAGCTAGGAAGACTTTTTAGTTGGGAACTTTCCCACCAATACATAAATTGAAACCTGGGGTCAGGACATATGGGGGGGGGGGACTCTCGAGGTGAAATTGAACTGATGATACCCAAGGCATACAGTAAACAAAGAATCTGTATCTCTCTGCCTATCACAAGTGACCACAACAGAAGAAAACAGAAATAGAAATGAGACTGCCAAGATTTTGCTCATGGGTGGTAGCAGAGGGACTCTACTACCTTGTAAATGACCTCATGTCAGAAGGCTTCTTCCTGTCTCATTGGTGCTTTGGAGGTGTGCTGTCAGCCCAGTCCAAATAGCAGAGTCCTTTACTTCTTTCTCCAGATGGAATCTTACGAGTTTGGCAAGATAACCAGTCATTGTGTGTCATTTTAAAGGAGGAGCATGGAAGTTACTCCGGGGAGTCCCAAGAGGTCATTGTGTACTTAAGATTGGGTAACTGAGAGACAAGACAATCTTAATAAACTAATGTGTGTGAAAATGTTTTATTATTGAGTTCTCCAGGCCAGCTGCAGGCCTCAATAGTACACCTTTGAGGATGTCCTGTTTCCTTCACCTTGGAGGTGAAGCAGGAAAGTCAGGAAATTCTGTCTGGCCTCAGCTCTATGTCCATCATAGAAGCTTCTGGGACATGTAAACACGTTAGATAATAACACTCTAACATTCAGAGGATATATTCGTTATCTTGGGTGTGCTGAGATATAACATAAACTAGGTCTTAATGGAATTTTGAGGTTGAGAATAATGGCCTTGAATGCCTTGCGGTACTCTTTTTCTCCTTCATTCTTCCCTTCCTCCTTCCCTTTCTCCCTCCCTACCTCCTCTCTCTCTTTCTCTCTCTTTTTCCCTCCCTTTCCCCCCTCCCTCCCTCCTTCTCCCTCTTCTTTCCTTCTTTCTTTCTTTCTTTCTTTCTTTCTGCTGATATTTTGTTTATGACCTAATAAAACTTGCCTGAAGAGCGGAGTACAAAGCTGGCCGCAGTCACAGAGGCCAGGCAGTGGTATACAACTTTAATCCCCGCACTCAGGAGACAGAGGAAGATGGATCTCTGTGAGTTCAAGACCTCTCTAGGCTATATGAAAGTGAATCAGTCTAAAAGAGAGACAGATATCACACCTTTGATCCCAGCACTTGGGATGACAAACCTTTATTTAATCCCAGGACTAGGGAGTTGGAGACAGGAGTGATATGGCTGGGCAGAGAGAGGAATGTAAGGCAGGAGGAGACAGGAACACATTGCAGTCTCAGTCTGCGCAGCAGTGCAGTTGGGAGCAGTTTGAGGTGGATCGCCACTTCTGTCTGAGCACTGGTTGAGGTGAGAAGTCTCTGGTGGCTTTGCTGCTTTGCTTTTCTGATCTTCAGGTAAGCCTTATTAAATCATAAGCAAAATATCACCACCTTTCCTTCCTTCTTTCTTTCTTTCTTTCTTTCTTTCTTTCCTTCCTTTCTTTCTTTCCTTCCTTTTCTATAGTGGAAGACTTGAGGATGAGTGTCTTTTAGAGAAAATTGGTTAATATTGGTATATAGTTCTGGAAGGCTGAGGTCAATAGCTTTCTTGCTTATAGAGTCCAGAGATGGCATAGAGAGTATTTGTTGTATAGGTAGAGCATGCATGCATATGTCCACTCCTGGTCTTTTGTAAACTTCCAGGATTCAATCCTACCCTGTCCTTGCCCCTGCCCCTGCCCCCTGCCATAAGATTAACGAACTCTAATAATCTCCAAGAGCCCTCTAACCATCAGTCAGATGAGTTTTTTCAGTCATAGTATCTCATCACAGGGAGTCTGAATTGCTGGAGAGATACTTTGACCACATTTTGCAAACTACACCCCACCTGTACTTTCCAGGTATATATAGCCCTTTCCCTCCTTCAAGCTCTCCTATTAAGGAAAGCTGTATGGTTTTACAGATAAATTTATCCATGAGGGAGTGCCAGGTTCTGTGCATGCTGAGTCTTCCCAATGGTCATTTGTGCACAAGTAGGACTTGCGATAGGGCAGTATTTAACTTCAAAGAACACAGGATAAATGTATTGTCATACTTATAGCAGGTTGACTGACAGAGAAAGTCTGTTGGATGCTCCATATATTTTATTTGTATGGTTTTGATATAGGATCTTATATAGTACAAGCAGGCTTCTGCCTTACTGTGGATTACTGGTTTATGCCACTACACATAGCTTGGTACCCTTCAAATTCTAGGACAAGGAGAGTTTCTCTATCCATACAGAAGAGACACTCTGTCCTGAATCAGTCAGAATACTTCCTTAAAGTCTGGGAAGTCTATTCTATCTGATGGTTACTCCATAGTGAGTAATATTCATCAGGTATGGTGGTGGGACAGTGTGGAAGCTGGGAGAGAGTATTTCATCTGGAGAGGGAACTCTTGGAGTGTGATCTGACAGGCAGAATTGTAAGACAGAGGATGTGAATAATGAAGAGACTTTAAGTAGGTGGACCTGTCCAACAGAGGCAAAGGCTATTTATCATCATTGGTTCTAAGGGCCTGGGCTGGTGCTAATTCACCCCAGTGAAGACCAGTCTTGCAAAAGTGGCATGCACTATCAGAAATAGCAGGTCCCATGCCTGTGGCAAGAGAAGAGAAGAGAAGAGAAGAGAAGAGAAGAGAAGAGAAGAGAAGAGAAGAGAAGAGAAGGCTTGCCCATTGTTCTGGAAGCCATCTTCTTCTACCACTTCAGCCCACCCAAGCTTGTGGGGAAAGAATTCCTCAGCATTACCAGAGGCCTGTGTCTGTTCAAACAGGAGGCTAACCTAAGTAGCAGCAGACAAGATCATAGCTTGATTAAGGAGACACAGAGCATCCTCAATGAGCTGTTCAAGGGAAAACTGGGAAATTGGTGACAAAATTTAGTTCTTGGTAGGTTCTTCCCAGAGCATTCTTAAATTAAAATTTTCAGTTGATACAGAAACTCAAAACAGTAAAATTATTGCATAAGGGAACAAAAGCAGATCACCAACAAGCCTAATGGGTTTCTCTTTCCGACATTTGGTCTTTGGGGTTACTCTAATACTTAGGCCCTTCCATTTGCCTGGATTTTCCTCTGGCATGGCCTACTAGTCCCTCTACCACAAAGAAAACACTATGAGTCTGGCAAACCACAGCTTTATGTAGAAGTAGACATATTTATGTAACTCAGTCAGAAGAATTTAAACATACATTTTCAATTTTGTGAACTTACTGTAACTAAAGAAAAAAAAGATCCATGTCCCGCCAACAAGATATGCCACCCCCTTCATCGGGAACAGCCAAAGATGCATTTTTTTGTTGGCAGTGATATTCAGCAGTGCTCAGTGAAGAAGGCTTGGTACTGTTCCGTGTAGAGGAGAATAGTGAGGGTATCATGAAGTAGGAGCCAGCTGAGCAGTTCTTTAATGGAGGGTCTAGAAGATGCCATTCATACCTCATTTTAAGTGAGCAAGAGTAGGCATGTTTCTAGCCCTTTCCTTATAAGATAGGGGACTCTTTCTTTAAAAAGATTTATTTGTGTTTTTCCCCAATCCTCGTGTGTGTGTGTGTGTGTGTGTGTGTGTGTGTGTGTGTGTGTGTGTGTGTGTGTGTGTGTGTACCCAAACATCAATGTGCACAAGAGACCATGGAGGCCAGAAGAGGGTATCAGATCCCTGGATCCTTTGGACCTGGAGTTAGAGGTGGTTGTGAGCCACCTAGTGTGGGTGCTGGGAACTGAACCCAGTTCTCTGAAAGTACAACAAGGGCTCTTAACCACTGAGTCATCTCTCCTGTCCCTTTCCTTCCCCTTCTTATAGAGAGCTCTAACACAGTTGTGGTCCATTTTCTAAATAAGTTTGCCTTGCTTAGATCCTTTATTCAACTTCATCTGCTCCAGCATGTGACAGGGACATTCTTCAAGTCAGGGTTGCAAACATCTGCTGCAGCCCAGGAATCAGCCAGTTCCCCAGGGAGGGTGTTAGATGCAGAGTCTGCTGATCTGTTTCCTGTCTTTGTTATGGTTTCTTCACCGTAACTGGATATCCTTCGGAGTCCAGCAAGCGGGTACTGTGTGCAGCTGTGTCAGCAGGCCAAGGACTTCTGGCTTTGGAGGCCACATTCCCATTTACACAGCCAGCTTTCAGAACTCCAGTTAGACCTATTCGTTTACAGGGCAAGCTGCTCCCGTCTGCAGATCTGCAGGCCTCTCCGTGCCATCCACGAGGTTCTGTGTAATCTAATTAAGATGAATTAAGAGGGAGAGTGGTTACCTAGCTGCACAGACCTCTGCCAAGACAAAAATCTCATAGGAATGCAAACAAATCATCATCCTAACAAAAGGCTATGAAAACACTGCAGGAAAGCAGCAAAATCTCTAAGACTTTGAAGCTGGGAAGCTCAAGTGCTGAGCACTGGATGTGTGAGTGTGTGGCTGTGCCTGACAGGCTGTGTTCTAACACTTGTATCATACTTTTGCTTTGAGGACAAGATAGCTTACTGCCCTCCAGACAACTTTTGATCCACGTGTACTGTCTCTGCAAACTTAGAGCAGCAAGGAATCTCTGTTGCCTGTAGTCCACAACTCAGCACACTGCTCTTTGTTGAAGGGGAAAAATGCACTTATTGGAAGTCTTGCAAATCATATAGCTTATTCCCAAAACAGCATCAGCTGCCATTGGGTTTCCAGTAAGCTTTGAAAGTGTTTAACTCAGAGTAGGTTTGTGCACTTCTTGCACGGAAGTGTTGAGGAGACTCCACAGAGGGCAGAAAGCATGCTGTTGGTAACTCTGAACTCTGTTGACCTGGCACACATTTGGCAGGAAGAGCCAAATGTGTGATTGTTTAATTATCTAGCAGCTGGCTCAGGGCTTTTATCACTCCACGTCAAGCTGTTCATCTATGTGGGCCTGATTTCTTTCTTTCTTTCTTTCTTTCTTTCTTTCTTTCTTTCTTTCTTTCTTTCTCTCTTTCTTTCTCTCTTTCTTTCTCTCTTTTTTATATTTTATTTATTTAATACATATGAGTGTTTTGCCTGCATAGGACATTAGATCCCCTGAACTGGAGTTACAAATGGTTGTGAGTTGCTGTGTGGGTGCTGGGAATCAAACCCTGGTCCTCTGGAAAAACAGTTGGCACTCTTAACCACTGAACCATCTCTCCAGCGGTGGGCCTGATTTCTGATCTCAGGTCATTCTTGTAATTGGTTCTCCTCGGTGCCTTCTGGCACCCAGCCCAGCAAGAAGTTTGGCTTTTGTATGAAGTTGGAAGGATTGAGCAGTGTGCAGAATGGAAAATAACAGTGTATTGTATCATTTAGTCTCATTTTTTTTTGTTTTGTTTTGTTTTATTTATTTTTTGAGGCAGGGTTTCTCTGTGTAGTCTTGGTTGTCCTAAAACTTGCTCTGTAGACCAGGCTGGCCTCAAACTCGCATACATCTGCCTGCCTTTGCCTCCGAGTGCTGGGAATAAAGGTGTATACCACTACTGCCCTGCTCATTTAGACTTGTAAGAACAACAGCACAATGCCAAAAACTGTTCATTGAGAACTCCAGCTTGGTAAGGAAGTGTATGCCTGTGAGCCTAACACTTAGGTGGTGGAGGAAAAAAGAACCAGGAATTCAAGGCAATTTCAAGGCTGGCTTGAACTATTTGAGACCTTATCTCAAAAAACCAGAGAGGGGAGGACCTCAGCACAGGCACTGCTACAGTGGGGCAGTCAGACTCTAATGCTGTCCCTGAGAAGTCTCAATTCAGTGCCTATGTTCAATGTAGAAATATAGAAAAAGGTTCCATATAATGAGTTGCAAAGCAATCCTAACCCAGCCAGCCCCCAACCATGTGCTATGTGGTACTACCTGAGAACTGACATGTGGTCTGATTTTACACCCTGCCAGAGCTGTGCTTAAGTATTATGTCGTTTAAAATATACTGTGCTGTTTTTATAATGTTGTAGCATCATGGTCCCTTCCATTTCTACTTATTTTTAGTGTGCCTTGCCATTTAGCTATGCCACAGTCACAGAATGGAAGCCAATAATGTCTGACTCACAAGCTCTGGCCAAAGGAAGATGTATAGCCTGTGCTTATAAAGATCATCCTCAGGGGTTGGAGAGATGGCTCAGCAGTTAAGAGCATTTACTGATCTTCCAGAGGACTGGGATTCACTTCCTAGCACCCATATGGCAGCTCACAACTGTCTATAACTCCAGTTCCAGAGGATCTGGCACTCTCACACAGATATTCATGTATGAAAAACACCAATGCACATAAAAATAAGTCTTTAAAAAAACTGGTCCTAATAGGGGACAGTAATGCTTGACACAGTAATAAAGTCAGGACCATTAGTGATGGTCAGTTGTGATCCCATACAATGTGCACCTTTCTTTGGGGAGGGGGGAACAACCTCAAAGTGAAGTTACAGAAACTCTTCCTCTGTAAGTCATCCACAGGCCATTAGTGACTACAAACTAGAAACCAAGATTGTCTGATTTCAGAACTTAAGCTCTTATTTAGTCCAAATCACAGCTATTCAACAGAACAGCAATAGTTCAAAGTTTCTTCCAACAGTTCATAAGTAACCATTGATACCAACCGTTTATTTATTCAACAGCTATTTTGCTTATACACGATCATGCAGAGTCAGGGCATTTAAGGAGATTTGACTTTTTTTTCTCCCTCAAGCAGTTTATAATCTAGATTGGTGCTAATACCATCTTTTAAAAAAGTAGAGACAACAATATGAAAGTATATAGCAAAAATAATTAATTGGGTGTAGTAAAACTTATAAAAGCTTAAATGAGAGAAAGACAACATGAGTAACTGGATCAAGGTGACACCTTTTCTCTGAGATACAATTGTTCTTTAACTGAAGGCATATAAAACAAAGTACCCTGTACCCAAGAGGCAAGTTTGTTGCTAAAATCTACACAGAGAAACCCTGTCTCAAAAAGTCAACTCAAAACAAAAACCCGAGGGGAGAATGTAACCATCTTTTGGGAATAAGCAAGAGACAGTAGTCAACACCACCTGAAGGAGATGGATGGAGGAAGGCAATTCATTGAAATGAATGAAAAGAAATCCTTATGCTAGTTTTCTGACATTATAACAAAATGCCTAAGGCAGGAAAGCTTCTAAGAAAAGCTTTTTGTTGTTGTTGTTGTTTTTTTTTTTGTTTTTGTTTTTTTGTTTTTTGAAACAGGGTTTCTCTGTATTGTTTTGGAGGCTGTCCTGGAACTTGCTTTGTAGACCAGGCTGGCCTCGAACTCACAGAGATCCGCCTGCCTCTGCCTCCCCAGTGCTGGGATTAAAGGCGTGCACCACCAACGCCCAGCCGAAAAGCTTATTTTAACTCACAGTTTTGGAGGTACAGGGACAAAAGGCTGCCTCTGATGATTGCCTTCTTGTCGCCAAGGCCTAGAGTAGCCCAGGTATCATTTAGCTACACAGAGCACCTGTGCCTGTGTATCTCCTGGTCTTCTTAGGAAGCTGCTAGTATTTAATCTTGACAGCTCTACCAGGATGGCCTTGTCAAACCCTAATCACCCTCTAAAGCTCTATTCTAAACAAAACACCCCACTATGGGCATGAACTCCAAGGTGAGCTTTGGTTGGTGACAAACCATATTCAAACCATAGCATCTAAATGAAGGAAGAGAATTGGGAGAGGGTGTTATAAAAAAAAAAAGCCCAAGAGAGGAGTTTTAAAAAAGAAAGTCATTCTTTTTAAAGAATATGTTCTGATTATTCTTCTGACAGTTTCATACATGTGTGTAATATGTATACAATGTTTCTTGATCCTTTGCACTCCAGCATCCTTCTCCTATTCCTACGGTCAATCAACAACAATTCATTTCCACCATCATGTCCTTTCCTTTTATTATCATTTTTTTTGTAGCCCACTGAGTCCAGTTGCCTGCTGGAATATATTTATTGATCTTGTTGGCTTGATTTTATGTAGGTCTTTGTTCAGGTAACTGCAGTTGGAATGGGTTCATGAGTACAAGGCTGTTATATCCAAAAGATAGCAATGCGTAGCTCCTCATCTCATCTTTTATTCTTTCCATCCTTCCTCTGTGACGTTCCCTGAGTCTTGGGAGATTATTGAAGGGGAAGTCCCATTCAGGGCTAAGCATTCAAGGGTCATTTATTCTCAGTGCTTTGATCAGTTGTAAATAGCAACATTAACTGCTGCCCACTAAAAACAAAAAACAAACAAACAAAAAAAACCCCGCATGTCTAGAGTTGAGAACAGCAGTACTCTTAGAAGATGCCCAGACAACATTTCCATTTAGCAAAACTGCAACAGTAGGCTTCCCCCTTAAGCCTGTGACCTGAGCCATGGGGTTTTGACCAGGTTTGTAATACCAGGCATGATGAATTCCTTCTTGTAGAGCAGTAGGCTCCAGATCCAATCAGAAAGTGGCTGACTGCTATCATAACCTCCTGTCACTATTGCGTCAGTGAGTACATTTGGCCTGGCAGGTTAGTACTGCAGTATGCAGGACTGGCTGCCAGGATAACACTGATGGCTTTTCTCCTCCAGCAGCACATTCTAGCACAGTGAAAGCCAGTCAGTAGGGAGGAAGTTTTGAGATCAATCCCAGCTTGGTTTCTTTGTCTCCTGCGACCAAACATGTTGTGTAACCTAGATGTCTACAAATGAATGCAAAAAAGGCAGCCTGTTTTTAATTTCTATTACTGTTCTATTAAATAATTTTGTAGCATACGAAGAAAGGCACTAAAGGGGGATTAAATGAAGTTATGAAATCATTTTTAAATGATAAGAACTATCCCAGGAGAAAACAATGTAAAGCAACATCATCATTAATAATGGTATTATTTCCAAAATTTTCTACAGTTACTGAAGGTGTGCTTCTTCAAGAAGACAACTTCCTGGCTTTATCTAAGCCAAGGCTAGTATTGAGGTCCTGCAACTTCTTTGCAACTGGACAAAACAGGGGACCGTAATGACTTTGCTAGAGTACAAATAATTTCATTTAAGACTTGTGAATATACTGAATATATAATATTCCTTTTGTGGCAATTGTAGCAGCATCTTGCCTTGCCTTGTAGTGGTGGCCACACCTTTTGGGCGTGGTTTCAGCTGCAGACATGACCCATTATAAGGTAGAGGAGGGGCTGGCTCATGTTCTCTTGGGAAGGGCAGAGACTGCATCTTCTGAAGCAGGAAGACTGTGACAGTTATTTACTTTTACCTGTGTAAGAGCTTCCCTAATAAATACCTATTTATTATTTATCTTGGACTCATTTAAACTCTGCCTTTAGGCAGTAGCTTTTAAAATAAAGGTGTTAAATTCTCTCAGCCACATACTTCAGCAAAACACAAAATAACAAAAAACCATAAAAAACCCACTGCCTTTTTTTTTTTTGAGACTTAGGGTAGTGTAGTCAAGTTAGACATTAAAAAAATCATCTTTGTACCTATGTAATAGAAAAGAGTCTGCTAAAGAAAAATCCTCCCTGCCCTTCCCAATTCCATAACCATTTTCATTTACTCAGTTGCTTTAACTGGGGTTTAATTTGTCCACTGATTGTCTAATAGGCCCCACAGACATCTCATTCAGAGCCCACTGGTGTAGATCCTTTCAAATATCACCCCCTTTTTGGACTCCCAAAGAAAGTGAACAATAACTGTGAAGTTTTTGGGGAGGGGGTTGGCTATCTATATGTTATAGAAAGCATTAAGGGAGAAGTAAGCACGCTACTGAGATTTTTACAAAGCAGAGACCATGTCCCAAGTATTTGCTTAGCACATACCTAGTACTGGCTTTATGAAGGAGTATGCTCATAACTGTCTTATGTTAAGAGGTCTGTTTTGCACACAGTACACCCAAGTAAACCATGCTGCGTGCCCGCACAGCGATTAGGGCACCAGACCTGTGTATCTTTTTTCCTCCCACCTTCCTGCTTTCAGTTTGGATGTTTTTTGAAGAAGGCTGAAAGTGTTTGACCATTGTAAAAATGACCATTGCACTTTTTCTTTCCATATGATTATTTGCTTGGTACATTTTGCTATAGTAGAAAAAAAATCCCATAGCTTTATATTTAATAAAATAAGAGGGGACAGGACTTTTAGTTTAGCTTTGTCTTTATATTTGCTGTGTAAAGGTAAAGATCTAAACACCAAAACAGATTCTCCTTGTGATATTGTCAAGTGTTATGTGAAGGAGATGGGGACATTTTCCAACCCGCGTTTTACAGCGATTTACTAAGAGCAGTCTAGGTTCTCTGCACATGGATTTTATGAACTGCTGTTTTTCTTGCAGTGTCTCACTGGTGGATCTGTTTTCCTTGGTCTGGCAAAGAAGTCAGATTCTATTCAATCAAGACACCCATGTGGGTGGCCTCTGCTCAGCATTTCCAGAAGGGTGGATGGCTCTGCTTTCCCTCCAGCCTCTGAGAAACACAGGAAGGCCACAATGTTGGTGGTAGTGGTGGTGGAAGGGTTGCCTGGTTGGCTCTGATGTGCTCATGCCCACAGCAAAGTCTCTTCAACATAAGCAACTCTTTGATGGTGCAACCACTTGACTTTAAATTACATATAGAAAATGGAAATTTGCCAGACAGTTGTGTGCTTGTTGGTTAAGGAAGGCCAAAGAAAGCACGGATGCTTGTAGCATCTGTGCAGCACAATCTTTCATTGGAAGAGATTTAATTAATGAGATATTGTATGGAGTAAATCACAATAGATTGGAAATAGTAATTTAATGTGTGACTATGTCATTCAATGGCCATATCATGTTTAGGGTGAAATCTCTGATTGCTCAAACCAAAAACAACCTATCAGCAGAGAGGAAAAGCAGTACAAATGGCCAGGAACAACCATTAAGGGTGTTACTAAATATCCAAAGTCAGGTGAGTCGGCCTCATAGTAGTGTAACAAAGTAAACTGCAACAATTGGCTTACAAGGAAGGAAGGTGAGGTTTCACCATCAGTTGACCCTGTTGTCCAGGGCCTGTGGTGAGACAATACATAGAGGGAGTGCATGGTGGGGCCCTTGCTCACCTCATGATTTGTGTGGAGGAAGAAAAGGGGGAGGGATGCAGAGGAGGAGAGAAAAGGGGAAGGAAGTAGAAGGATGGGGGAATGGAAGAAGAAATGGGAGAGCAGGCTGGAGTCCCAGTATTCCCAGTGATCTCTAGGCTCTGCCTACTTAAGTTTCCACCACTTTGGACAGTGTCATTGGCTGGAGATAAAGCTTTTAACACATAGACCTTCATAGGACATTCCACATCTAAATTATGGCCCAGATAAATTGTCAAGAGACAAATGCATAATATGGTTTTCAAAAGCTTATTGATGGATTTATATGCCTTAAGACCCCTAAATTCCAAGGAAAATTGGGAGAATTTGGATTGATGAGGGAGAATTCAGATGGAGATGTGGATGAAATATGCCATTCAGTTCGTTTTCAGGAGTGTGCAGCGTATAAATGAATGGCTGACAGAATGTTGCAGGGTAATTAAAATCAACTGTGTTTCCTCTAATGAAACAGAACTGTGATTTTCTAAGTATTTCATGCAAATAATGCTGGAACTAAGGAAGAATTGGCGTTGCTTTGGAAAACACAATACAGTTTTCCCTTTCTTGCTTACTTCATGAATTTGTTCACATACACAAAAAAGTGTTTGCACATACAGTTGTTAAGTCTCAAACCCTGGGACAAATGACTGAGGTACCTATTGAACATGTCAAAGCTGGATCTGGCCACCAGGTTCTCCCAGCATCCCTCCATCCCTACCTGTTACAGGGAATGGCTGGCATATGCCATCCCTTACCCTGAACTTTGCAGTCCAGGGGCTGGGCTGCCCTTCCCCTAGGGGCTCTTCCCAATATAACCCAGCCATTTTGGTTATTTACCTTTTTTTTCTTACCTTTTGCCCTCTTGGCTGCTGCACTGGTTCCCCTCTTCCTTTCCCTTACCCCTCTCCTCACATGGCTCAGGGTCATGTTTACTCTGGACTTTCCCAGATATCTCTGCCTCTGGCTATGCTATCCCTTTTATCTACCACAAACTCTCTCCTCCACCATACCTAGGAGCAATCATGTCCTTCCTTTTTATTTCTTTTTTTTTTCATGCAACAATTAAAAGAAAAATGTCAGGGTAGTCTTTGTAGAGAGAAGTCTTCCCACCAGCCTGGTTCCAGAGCCTCATCACTCCCAAATGAACACACAGGAGACTACATTAATTATGAAGCTGTTGGCCGTTTGCTTGATTTCTTACTGGCTATCTCGACTTAAGTATTTACTCCATAATTGTTAATCTAAGTATTTCTCTTACCGGAGAAAGGGTCTGGACTTCTTACCCCTATGGCGGCTACATCGTGACTCTCTGTGTTTCTCCTTCCCAGAGTCCTCCTCGACTCCTAGTCCCACCCATCTTGCTTCCCTATTGGCCAACAGTGCTTTATTCAACAACCAATAAGAGACAGATTTCAGAACGACATCTCCCATCAAGTCTTGAAGTACCTCAAAGTTGAATATAGAATTTTTTTTGTGGTGCTGAGGACTGAACCCAGGGCCTCAAACATTAGGCAAAGTTCTTTACAACTGAACCACACCTCTTACGCCCTGAATATAGGATTTAGATATGACCTAGTGATTTTACCTGAAGGTATATAAGAGAGACATGACAACTTATTATCACATAGAAATGTGTCCATTATTTGTAATAACCCAAAGTGTGGGAACACCAGACCTTGAGCAGAGACCCACTTCCCCTTCTGCCTGGGAGTAGGCAGCTGTAAGACAATGTTTAGTAAAAACATGTTTACTAAAAACGATACAATAAGTTCCTGGAAAAGGCCTTCCCACGGAAACTGCCCTGACCTCGACCTTGTCCAAAGACTAACTGCACCTTCAAAACCCACACACATCCACCTCTGGTGTCAGAGCAGAACCAGCCAGGGTAGAGGAGAGAGCAGAAGCTTTTCTGGAGGGAGCCTTTCTTAGGAAGTTTTCTTGAACCTTTTTGGGGCCTGCTTAAAGTTTTCTTTACATCGTTGAACAAGTCTCTGTGTTGTCAATCCCCGACACCCTCCGCACGTTCTCAGACACAGGCTGTGCGGCAGACGCGACACCAAAGTATCAGCTCAAATATCTGCTAGCTATAATGTAAGTGATAAATGCAATGTGTTATAACCATATGGTGGAATTCTCCATGGGCATAAAAAAGAATGATGTGCTGGCACATGCTGCAGCATTGGCAAGCCTAAAGGTATTATGTTAGGGCTGCCCAGTGGTGGAGAACCTGCCTACCATGGGGAAGGCCCCAGAGTTGGTCCTCAGTGCCAGAGACAGAAAGACAAAGTATTAGGCTAAATGAAAAAGAAGCCAGACATAAAACATGTCATGTGGGTCCATTTCTGTGAAGTGCCTTGGAACAGGCAGATCTCTAGAAAGTAGATCAGTGGATGACTGAGGGCTGCTGGTGGGCACAGGATTCCACCTGGTGGGATGAGAATGTTCGAAATTGATGACGGTGTTAGCTGCACTACTAATATACACAAAGCTTTTATATGTCATAAGGAGTTGCATGTTGTGTGACTTAGATATGAATTAAACTATAAGTCAAAAGAAGATGCATTTCAGATCCACTACATGACTTTCATAACTCTGAATAAATGGGATAAAACTGAACGATCTTAAATCATAAGTGGGAGGCATCCTCAGGATGCTGGGAGATCAACTCCACCCATGCACCCCACCCCAGGGGAGGGGCACTCTAAGACCCACAATGCAGAGAACGTGCTGACACATGTATTGTGCCACATGGAGAGAACAAATGTGTGTTATTACACTTTGCGGCATACACTTTGTTTCACTTTCTATATGAAAGCCATTGATTCAGGCCTAATTTAGTCTGTGCCAAAGAGTGTTAAATGCCTCATAGGAAAGCCATGTTCAGGGAGTAAGTAATGAGCTGTGAATGTAATAGGCCATTCCATTTAGATTTGACTGCATTTAAAAATAACACAAAAGAAATTGTGCTCAGCCAGGCGTTGGTGGCACACGCCTTTAATCCCAGCACTCGGAAGGCAGAGGCAAGTGGATCCTCTATGAGTTCGAAGCTGGCCTGGTCTACAGAGCAAGTTCCAGGACAGGCTCCAAAGCCACACAGAGAAACCCTGACTCAAAAACCAAAAAAAAAAAAAGACAAAGAAAAAAGAAATTGTGCTCAAAAAAATAGAAGTAGCTTAAACTGACAGAATAAATGTGAAACTTAAGAACAAAACAAACAAAAACTCCAAAACACAAAGTCTTCTTCCTTCCTCCTCAGAAAAGCAACATACAAACATGATTTCTTTTGAATGTCATATACCCAAAGAAAGTTGCAGCCCCTGACACAACTTTGAGACCCTGTGGGATGATTCAGAGATGTTGGTTCTGACAGCTCTAAAGTTTCAGCTTTTAAGGAAATTTTGTGCCTATGTGTACAGATAAAGTCCTCAAAATTTGTTCTTTTCTTTTTTAAATTTAAATTAGAAACTAGCTTGTTTTACATGTCATTCCCAGTTGCCTCTCCCTCCCCTCCTCCCCTGGCCCCCCACTGACCACCTGTCTCCTTTATGCTCCCCAAGGAGGGTGAAGCCTTCAATGGGGGATCACCAAAATCATCATATCATTTGGAGCAGGGCCTAGGCCCTCCCCCATGTGTCTAGACTAAGAGTGTATATCTCTATGTGGAGTGGGCTCCCAAAGTCCATTCGTATCCTAGGGATAAATACTGATCCACTACCAGAGACCCCATAGATTGCCCAGACCTCCTAACTGACATCCATGTTCAGGATCTGGAATAGTTCTATGCTCGTTTTCCAGCCATCAGTCTGATGTCCATGAGCTCCCCCTTGTTCAGGTCAGCTGTTTCTGTGAGTTTCTCCAGCCTGGTCTTGACCCCTTTGCTCATCACTCCTCCCTCTCTGCAACTGGACTCCTGGAGTATGGCTCAGTGTTTAGCTGTGGGTGTTGTTTTCTTTTTAGGTTTTTTGTTTGTTTGTTTGGTTTTGGTTTTTTGTTTGTTTATTTGGTTTTGAGTTTTTGAGCCAGGGTTTCTCTATGTAGCCCTGATGATCCAGAAACCCAATTTGTAGACCAGGCTGACCCTGAACTAAGAGACCCACCTGCCTCTGCCTCCCGAGTACTGGGAGTAAAGGCGTGCGCCACCATGCCCAGCTCCAAATTTGTTTTATATTATTTTATATATTGGAGGAAAATAGTTTCCTTTCCCCGCCCTCTACTCTACATCCTGTAATTCAACCAAATATTTTGCTTCAGAAAGATTTGAGACTCATATCATTGGAAATTATCTCAGAGAATATAATGTCTCAAAATTAAATTTAATTTCATAAACAGGCCGGGCGGTGGTGGCGCACGCCTTTAATCCCAGCACTTGGGAGGCAGAGGCAGGCGGATCTCTGTGAGTTTGAGGCCGGGCTGGACCGATAGCCTCAAACAATACAGAGAAACCCTGTCTCGTAAAAACCAAAAAAAAAAAAATTCATAAACACTTTTTAAAAGATTTGGGGACTCTCTCTCTCTCTCTCTCTCTCTCTCTCTCTCTCTCTCTCTCTCGTGTGTGTGTGTGTGTGTGTGTGTGTGTGTGTCTGAAATTACAGGCAGCATCAGTGTGCATACTGGGAACCAAACCCTCATCCTCTCCAAGAGCAGAAGGTGCTCTTAACTGCTGAGGCGTCTCTCCAGCCCTTTCACAAAGACTTCTTGTACTTTCTGTTGGCATTTTCGTGAAGACTTTTGAAACCTTATTTGCATAACTCCATTGACTCCACAGATGGCACGTTAATTTTAGGTTTAACTTCAACTTTATCAGCATTTTGATCTCTCTGATTGAACCAGAATCTATCTGAATTCCAGACTCTGTGCCAGTGATCTCCAAAGTGCAATATAATGTGTTTGCTTATCCTCATCTCAGAGACATTGAGTCTTTACTGCACCAAGCAACACAATATTTTGGTGCAACTTATTAATACCCACATTCTGAAGGGTACCCAGTTGTTTGTTTGCTTCTGAGAACAATGTTTGATCAAAGTTTGGAGAGCACTCTGTTTTGTTCTTTGGCTTCTCTTTCCCATCGTAGCCCTTGTCTCTGCATCATCCAATGTTGTGGACCAGTGGTTCCCTTTCTTCATCCTGTACCATTAGGCAGAGGAAATGCAGGCATGCCTCTGAAATCAGAACGCACAAAGAAGCACATTCCCCTCACACAAGAGTACAGCTACACATTTGGAGATCTTTTTCAACAATATAACATTGCTTTTAGGCTATGCATATAAGTGTATCTGAAGCATGAGTAAACTTTGTGTTTGGACATGAGACCCATCCTTAAGATAATGTGTTAAGTATTCACAAATGTTCTAAAACTCTAAAAATAAATCTAATCCCAAATATTTGTTGTCCTATGCATTTTAGATAAGGAGTATTCAAACTGTGTAGCTTCTGTCTGAGGAGCATTGGCCCTATTGCACTCTGAAAAGCTACAAAGGAAGGTTAGAGGCAGCAGTCCTGTGACACGGTTCTTACTGTCTTGTGTGAGGGAAGCTGGTCAGACCTATTGTTAGGGAGGCTGCAGTGGCAACGGTAGAAGTTGAGATGACATGCAAACTGACAGAGAAAACTCTAGAAATGGATGTATTTACCTTGGAACACATTTATGGAGACAACAGTGGTGCATTTTGAAAACCAGGAGTCATAGGGAGAAGCTTACATTGGGCAGATGATGGACTTTTAGATGTTCAGAGGTATAGGCAAGTCATTGGTATGGCAAGCCACAAAGATTGGGTGCATCCAAGAACTCAGGAGAGAAAGATTCAAATGTCTTGTACATAGATATCATAATTGAAGACTTGATGACCTGTCTCATAAGTAAATATTGAGAAGATGAAAAGTCATGAAATCACAGTAGACAACGGAGGAAAGGAATTGCCAACCTGTTTCACACCTCTTCTCTCTCTGACATTATATGACTTAATATAGAGGAATATAATGCTAGATTCTGACTCAGAAATCTTTGTCCAAAATAGAATTCTTCTCAGTCCTCAGTGATGTTTGTTAGAGTCCTCCCTCCTGCCCATTATTTTTTGGGTTAGCATCTTACTATGTAGCCCAGGATGGCCTCAAACTCACTGCTTTGTCCTCCTGCCTCCTTCTCTTGAGTGCTTTGATAGTAGGTGTATCCGGCAGGGTGCTAGAGCATGCTTTTGTAAAAGCATGTGTGCTTGTCCCTTGTTCATTCTCTGATCAGTGTCAAGCACTAAAGATAATGGACTAATCGGTACAGCTGATGAAGGAGACAAACTTTGAAGGCATTCACAGTTTTTAGGAAACACACAAGGCTGACTTTTAACTCCTGGTCCTGCTGTGTCAGCCTCCTGGAGTCTGGAATTGCAGGCATGGGTCTCCATCCCACATCTGACAGGGAGGAAAGTGCCACTGTAATTGAGGCAGTGAGTTCTGTGCTGTGCTGTGAATGCTGTGGGTCACTAACAGATGGAAGGAGAGGCAGAAGGTGCATTTTGCTCCTCACATTGTCTCTTCTAGATGAGGTAGGCAAATGGCAGCCACTTCCTGCCCAGAGTTAACCATTCCCAGCTGCTTATGGTTATTCCTTCTACTTGCAGCCTTATGGTCCCACCATTAAGGGCTCCATCCCCTAACTTCAGGTCTGACTTGTGTTTTGTCTGTGGCTCCTAAGATGCCCAGTGAACATACATGGAAGGGTCTCATCAGGAATTCTGGAATGAGAATTTGGGAAATTCTTGTTAGTTCTGTGGTCTTCTTTTTATAAAGTGAGCTGAATATGATATATGCATCTGTGAGGGATTGAGCCTAAAATGCAAATGTTCACCTTGGGTTTGAGTATTTAAAACCACAAATAGTCAGCAGAAGTACAGACTGTATTGAAATTTGGAATAAATTGTAGTTCCATGATATAGTGCCACTTATGTTTGAGTTGAACTCCCAACTTGGAAGAGGAGAGTTCAGAAAAGTGAATTATTAATTCATATATCAGCCTGGATAGTAACATCATGAGTTTGTGCTGGCAATCTTACAACATCTGAAATCACTCAAGTCTGCTCTAAATATTCAATAGTATATCTCTACCACGACTAAACCTTTTTTATATTTTGAATGTGGATTTTTACATGACAACTTATCACATGTGTCATCTTGCTCTTTTCATAATTTTTTGAAAGGTTCAACTCAGGATATGAGCTGGAATTCAGAGCTGCATTGTAATTAATGATATACATTTAACATATTGTATATGTTGTAAATTTTTAGAGGTGTTTTTCTTCAGAAATGTGTGTCCTGTGTGTTGACAGGTCAGAGCTTTAAATCCTGTTTCCTGGGTCTGTGTTATTAGTTGTTGGAGAATGTGGGAATGTTTCCTTCCTTGAACTTGTAGCTCACAGATCTACTAAATGAATTAATAGATGCAAAGAACGTTGAAAAGTGCCTTGCACCTGCCAAGAGTGTAGTAAATGCATGTTGCTGTTGTTACTATTATTTTCCAAAGTACACTCTTTTAACCCAGATGCTGCCACAGGGAGTGTTAGCATCTGTGTTGACTCAGGCCACACCAGAATACAACTGTTTACCTCTGGGCCATTTCCTCTCCCTTTTAATCTACTTTGGAATAGTAGATACACTAGCGGGCGTTAACTCAACCATCTATCTGCAGTACAGTCAAAACACCAACACAGTGAAAACCAGTCTTCAAGTGAAGAGAGCAAAGAGACTATGGGAGCAGACTAGAAAAACAAATAAGCAAGCAAAACTGGTTGTAAGTCACAAGTCATGGGGCAGGTTGGACTGGGCAGATGACTTTCAGTAAAAGGGCGGTGGCATGCAGGTGCTCACCCTGAAGCTACTTTATCCTGGGTCACCTGTGATTCCTTCCAGCTGTGAACATGTCTGCTGTGGCTCAGGCAGAAGACCTTGATCTTTATGTTTCATAGCCTGTACAATGAATGCAGGATTAGAATCTAATTTTGGTCCTTCACTGTTTTAGCATCAAATATTTAATGGAGCTGTTGCCTACAAATAGAGGGTTCTGGAAAAAGAGGCCCTGATTTGGACCAAGGCATGCTGCTTTGTCCCATGGTTTCTCCTCATTGTCTGTTGTCTATCTCCCTCCATTTCCTCAATCACTTCCACCTCTGAGTTTTACTTCTTGTCAGTTGCCTCTCCCCATAGATGCTCCCATCTTGATTGTTTTTGTCCCAAAATAATGTGCCAGAAATGTTAGAAATGTGTGAAAAACACAGGTTTGATGCTATTTATCTTTTTTTTTATGGCAAAGTCAACTAATTGACAGCTACCTCTTACATAGTCCATTGGTGACTCTACCATGTGAAACACAAAAAGGAAGTAGAAAGCATGAGCCTTCATCTCATGACACTTCCCCCATGTGGATGAGAAGATAACACATCTCATATCATCAGAGAGCAGCACAGATGTCTTCCATGGCTGTCTAAAGGAAGACAGCATGCGTTCCTTAAGAGTGACTTTTGGTTCAAATGACTCCTAGGAAGGCTGGACATACAGCCTGCAAACACCAACTGAGCAGAAATGTAATATCTAGACCAAGTCTGTGTTTATGTATTTAGTTTTCCTTTATTACATATAAAATTATCAGATAACTATCTGAGAAAGCCTCCTCTCTGGTTCCCAGGCAGAGGATGGTCTATTTGAGCATATTTTTTAAAAAAGGTTTTAATGTGCTTCTATTGATTAGAATTATATATATTGTAATACTTTCATCATACATGTAATATACAGTAACATTCAAACCAAAGTAATTTGCTGACAACTTCTAATATTGAACATATAATTCTAATAACAGTAAATACCCAAATTGCTGTTTGCCTGGGATGATGTGTACTTAGACAATTTCTTACTTTGTAGATCTGAATAATCCAACTTTAAGTTAACTCACTAATTGTGGGAGTTTGCTCTGTCACTGATTTGGGGCTTCCTGTTGCCTCAATTCCTTCTTCCATATGATGGACTTTAGAGACATGACTTTCAATTGTCTTTATGCTGTATTCTGTTCAATGCTTTGGAGTCAGCACCAAACCTAGCTTTGTCCCTTCAGCCTAGACATAATTGCCAAAGTACACTTCTTGCAGCTTTCCACAAATTTCATAGTTTTCTACATTATGGTGTCCTGTTATGCTATGCTCAAACCTGCTTTATCTTCTCTACAGGCCACCAGATCACATGGGTGACATAGAACAGAATTTAAAGCACTAAGCAAGACTCTTTAATGGAGCCAAATAACTTGGTCAAGTAGTGTTAAGAATTGATGGCCAAGACATTACTTGTTTTGTAGATGACATACCATGTACATTAGTCACAGATTCTGACTTAAATTCTTTCCAGAGACAGTACAGACATATAAAAAAGGAAAGGGACAAAATGAACAGTTATTAAGAATATCTGGCTGCCAGAATTGCAATCAGACTCTTATGGACATTTACTGCATGCAAGATGGAGAGTCTAGATGTCACTCTAAACTTCTGTCATGTGTTTTCAGAAATGAGAGTGCATTTCCAGGACATTCTTTAGGATGACCCATCACAAAGAATAGTCATTATCTTTCAACACTTTTTGTGTTTTGACAAGATGTAAACTTTATGTGTGGAAAGCTGCTCAATGTAATGCTAAGACCCAGATGTTGAATATACTGAGATTTTTTAAGTGGGCAAAATCCTGACTGCTTTGCTTATTTACCTCTTGATATTAAAAAAAAAAGCCTATGTATAAAAAATCAGAGTTTTGCTTCTTATCTCTTTTTCTAAGTTCAACAGAATTTCATTTTAGTTGTCATTAATAGAATATACATTATAGGGAAGAGAGTGGACTTTAAATGTTTATCTGTGTGTGTGATGTGTATGTGTGCTTACAGGTGCCACAGAGGTTAGACGGACACACTGGATTCCTAGGAGCCAGAGACACAAATGTTTGTTAGCTATCCAGTGTGAATGCTGCCACCTGAACTCCTCCTGACAGCAATAAGCACTTCAAACCATTGAGCAACCTCTCCTGTTCCAAGAGAGTGCTTGGTGCTAAAATCATTAAGAAACTCATAATCCAGAGCTGGGCATATACCTCAGCCAGTAAAATGCTTACTTTAAAAATATGAGATTCAACCTGAATTGAATCTCTAGAACTCATATAGAAACACACACACACACACACACACACACACACACACACACACACACACACACTGCTTGATGGCCCACTCTTGTAATCATGGATAAGTGGAAACAGAGACAGGAGAATCTCTGAGGATGGCTGGCCAAACAATGTAGCCTAACCTGGAAGTTCCAGGCCAGTGAGAAATCTTGTCTCAAATGGGTAGGTTCTTAGGGTTGGAGAGATGGCCCAGTGTATAAGAGCACACACGTATATACACATGAACTCCAACAAGGGAAGTACAAGTGAGTAAATCAAGAGTAAATACAAAATAAACACCCCAGTGCTGCCAGTCAAAAGTGGGCAAGTTGTTGAGACAACAGGTAGGAATGAGGGAATTAACATCCAAGAGGAGCAAATGGTAAGAGCATGGATTGGTCTGGAGTGGGGCCAGGTAGGTGACTTGTAGCTCTAGCAAGATTGGCTTAAGTGGATATGTAGATTAGCTTAAGTGGATTATGAAGATAGTGATAGTGAGAAATGACAGGGGAAAAAATCCCTTACACAGTCATTTGATTGAAGTGGGGACAGTGTGAGACCTGGGTAGCTGCTTTGAAAGGCTGTTGTGATGGTGGTGTGGTCAGGGAAATAATTGGAGAGGGGTGGCCACAGCAATGCTTATAAAGAAAACATTTAATTGGGGCTGGCTTACAGTTCAGAGGTTTAGTCTATTGTCATCATGGCAGGAAGCATGGTGACATGCAGGCAGGCATGACGCTGGAGAGGTATTTGAGAGTAATACGTCCAGATTCGGAGGCAGCAGGGAGAGAGAGAGAGAGAGGGAGAGAGGGAGGGAGGGAGGGAGGGAGGGAGGGAGGGAGGGGGAGGGAGAGAGAGAGAGAGAGAGGAGAGAGAGAGAGAAAGGAGGAGGAGAGAGGGGAGAGAGAGAGAGAGAGAGAGAGAGAGAGAGAGAGAGAGAGAGAGAGAGAGAGAGAGAGAGAGAGAGAGAGAGAGAGAGAGAGAGAGAGAGGAGAGAGACTGGACCTGGCTTGAGCATCTGAAACCTCAAAACCCACCCCCAGTGATACAATTCCTCCACAAGGGCACACCTACTCCACAAGACCACAACTTCTAATAGTGACACTCCCTGTGGACCTAGAGGAGCCATTTTCATTCAAACCACAATAGGTATCTAGAAGGGATTCGACATTAACTATTTTGTCACACCAGGTAGGGATTATAATAGGCAAAGCTGATAGGGATAGTTAGTAACAGAGGTCTCTCTTAAGGAATTGGCCTGAAGAGAAAGAATAAACTAAATGTGGCTGCTGAAGACAGTATACAGGTCCTGTAAACATAGGTTCCAGGCTGGATCATAAGTCATAGCTAATTATGAAAGCAAAACATTAATCCCAGTTGTGGAGAATTGCCATGAAAGAGCTGTGAGCTGCATTCATATTTGAGATAATTATCAGTCAGAGTTGAAAAGCCCTGCAATTTTTGACAGTATGTAGCTTTATTTGCTTTTTGTGTCTTCCAATGATGCCTTGAAATACTTTTGAACTATTGGTGGTTCTCTCATCATCTCTTGTTGTCAGTAGAAAGTCTGTATTTTATTAATCCCTTTTCCCTTTTCACAGTGAAAATGGCTTAGTGATTTTTGGGAAACATTTTAGTAGTGATATATTATTAGGAACAGGGATACTGACCTGATATATTTGGTTTTGCTTTTTTTGTTTGTTTGTTAAATAAAAAAATTTTAAAAATCTTTTTAGGCCTTCACACATGAGTTCTGTGTATACATTTCCTTACTTCCCCCACCCTAAAACTCCTCCTGTGTCTGCCTCATTCCATTCAAATTCATTATCTATTAATTTTAAATTTTTGTTGCATCTATCTATCCACTCACACAGGCATAAATAAATGTAACCTACTGAGTCCATTTATGATTTCTCACATGTGCATTTGCATAGAGCTGACCCCTGGGGACTGGTTATTCTGTCTGACGTCTTGACTAGTCCCTGAAAATTGACTTTTCCATCTATCAGCAGCCATTAATTTCCTGAAGCTCTTCATCCAGGGGAAGAGCCTTATGATTTCCCCATCCGCACTGGCTTGTCAGCTGGTGGTACTGTTGTACAGGCGTTGTATAGGTCACCATCCTTGTGAGGTTTCATGGCACCAGCTTTCCTGTCATACAGAAGACACCATCTCACAGCAGATGTCCTGGTCCTCTGGCTCTTCAGCCTTCCCACCACCTCTCCCACGATGTTTCCTGAGCCTTAGGTGTACTGTTGTGTTTGTAGATTGAACACCCCATGCTCAGTTAAAAAATACAGAATATTTCATGAATTTCTATATCATATCATACAGGGACCATGCTCAATTTGATTGTGTGGCTTGATTCATTTTTTTTCCTTATGAAGAAAAGAAACTAACAACAACAACAACAACAAAACCCAAGCTGAAATAAGTACTACTTGTTTTCAGCCCCACGTTGGTGTGGTTCAGTGTGTCAAATTTCATTTAAAAGATACCAAAGGGAAACATTGAAATGCAGAATCTAGAAACAGTATAGTGAAGTGAGACAGATGAATGCTGATTGAAAATAGTCTCAGAACCGTTGTAGATTCATGCAGTGGAAACCATAGGCTAATTAGAAAAGTAGAGTAAGGGGAATAGCACCCTAAAACTTCATATTTGCCAGGTACTAAAACAGAAAACAATTTAAAAAGCTATTGCAACTGGGCATTGGTGGTGCACGCCTTTAATCCCAGCACTAGGGAAGCAGAGGCAGGCGGAACTCTGTGAGTTCGAGGCTAGCCTCCAAAACAATACAGAGAAACCCTGTCTCGAACCCCCCCCTCAAAAAAAGCTATTGCAGGTGCTAGTAACTCAATGAGTAAAGCCACTCGTTACCAAGTCTGCTGACCTGAGCTCCATCCCTAGGTCTTCTGTAGGTTGTACTTTGACCTCCCTGTGTGTTCTGTGGTACATATACCATTCCCATACATAAATACATAAATGTGTTTTCTTTAAAATAGCATGGTTTGCCAGGCACAGTGGCGCACACCTTAATCCCAGTACTAGGGAGGCAGAGCCAGGTGGATCTCTGTGAGTTTAAGGCCAGCATGATCTACAAAGCAAGTTCCAGGACAACTAGGGCTGTTGCACAAAGACAGCCTGTTTCAAAAAACAAAAAAACCAAAGAACAAAAAGAAAGAAAGGCAGAAAGAAAGAAAGAAAGAAAGAAAGAAAGAAAGAAAGAAGCATGAATTTATGCAATTCAGTGCTGGAAGAGAAAAGAGAAAACAAACATTACAATAGAGTGCTTTAAAAGCAATGTTTCCAAAGATGGGCACTGGAAGCCATACAGTTTTTGAGAGTTTACAGGGGTGGAAGAAGGGTTGCCTGAAGTCAGGTGGCTAGTTTAAAAGCAGATGTGGGTGGGTGTAGCTCTGACACCACTGACCCTGGACAGCTGCTACATGTTAAGATGCCTGTGTGTGTATCTTGTGTTTTCCAGCCTGGCCCAGTTCAGCAAGCTTCCTGTGGAAAAAAAAGGCAAACTCCATACATACCTAAGCTGTCTTTAATATATCAGTTGTGTTGGAACAAATTTGTATTTCAAAATAAGAGGTATAGCGGAACTGATTGTAATCTTACCCTTCAGTTATTATGTATGGAAGTTGAAACCAAGCCATAGCACATGTGGCTTGGTGGCCAGGTTAACGGCTGAACTGACCATAATTCCTAAGCCTTAGCCTCCTCCCTCAGCAGTCTTGTGTCCTACTTTCCCCTTTCAACATATTGTGTAAATTTCTATCATTGAAAACAAAATCCTGGCCCAGCAGTGGTGGCACACACCTTTAATCCCAGCACTTGGGAGGCAGAGGCAGGTGAATTTCCATGAGTTAGAGGCCAGCCTGGTCTACAGCATGAGTTCCAGGACAGCCATGGCTACACAGAGAAACCCTGTCTAAAAGAAATTAAAATAAAACAATCAAACAAACAAAAAACAACAAAACCAAACAACAGCAAATTTAGAATCCAACTAGTTGAATTCTAGCTAGAAATCAGATTCTAACTGCTATGTGCAGGCACAGATCTTATTGCTTATGTTATTGTTAAATTTTATTTTTATTTTATTATTGTGCATATGTACAATGTGTATGTGGGAATGTGTCCTAAGGTGCATGTCAGGGTCAGGGGACAACTCTGTGGAGTCTCTTCTCAACTTCCATTCTTACATGGGTCCTTAGGATCAGACTTAGGTCCTAGAGGTTGTATCATTGTATAGATGGGCCTCTATCCAATGATCTATCTCACTGGACTAGGTTAGTATTTTGATGGCTTCTACCAATGATGGACTAACCTGCTGAACTATAAGCAAGCTTCTAATTAAATACTTTCTTTTATAAGTGTTGCCTTGGTCATGGTGTCTCTTCACAGCAATAGACGGTGACTAAGACAAACTCCAAGGAAAAATAGTGATAGCCTCCCTTGCTGACTGTGGAACCTTAGGTAAGACATTCTTGTATTCTGTCTCCTCATCTGCAAAATGTCAGCTATAGAGAACAAATTAAACACATGTAAACCCTTCGAAGGCATTTATATTAGGTGTTCAGTTAATGCTAGCTGTTATCAAAAGGTTACTTTTGAAAGATAAAATCATGGTTGTTGTGGCAGTATCATACAACCTTATATCAAGGAGTCTTGCGTATTAATCAGTGAGGAAGTCAATAAGATACTGTTAACAATCAAAGGACCATCCCAGAGCAGGCATACAGAGGCAGTCAGGAACACTGAAATAAATTTGCTGAATAGATGCCAAAGAGAATAGAGCAGTCAGAACTACTGATGCTGGCCAAAGTTCATTTGTATATTTATGGAGAATCAGAAGCCTCCAAACTGCAAGTCCCCAAAGAATAAGGAGTTACAAAGGTACGAAAGGAGACAGCTACTTCCCTGTCCATTACACTCCATAACCACTCTGGCCATGCCATGCTAAGAACGTTTTTATAGCTATGCCTCAGTAAGCTGCATTATTGCTAGTTCTTTAATTATATCCTAGGAATATTTTGAGAACCAATAAAATAATGGGCATATATGGCTCTGTTTCCAATACCATTCCTTCTCGATAAGCTCATCATAAATTGAAGATGCATGTAATCCTCCTAACAGCTTTACCTCACCTACCTCAAATATGCACAGAACCATACATTAGCCTGGGTAAAATCATCTACCACAAAGCCCATTCTATAACAAAGTGCTGAAGAACCTATTAGGTACCGGACCAGAAGTGCAAAACAAAATGGAAGTAGGAACATCCTGGATTGAACTATTGGCAAGCCAGGGACTATCTGTGTGTAATTCATACTATAGCAGCCCAGGTATATTTTGCAAATAGCCGTGACAGTATACAAGGAAGAGGAGAGTCAGAACACACTGGGTCCTCTTCTCCTCTCTGTGTGACATTGGACAAATGACCTGACAGCTTTCTTTGCTTCACTCTCAGCCTGGGTGTTAAAAATTATGATAACTAGATAAGGGAATCCATGAAGTACCCTAGAAAATGAGAAGTGACTGTACTATGACTCTTAAGTTTTAGGTTTGTGCTCATTTTTCTTTAAGAATAGGAACCTACAGAATAAGAAGTTAGGTAGTGATCTTCAGAATGCATACACAAGACCGTAGTTACTGCAATTTGTAGATCACATGGAAAAGTCTTTAACTCCGTGATTTATGTCCCACTGTTAGTCCTGAAGTGCATCTTTGCTGGTCACCCACATGTACTGATGGCCCCAGAGAGGTTAGTGGTCAAGCATGGGAATGTCACTGACTATGGGGACCATGTGTCCCTAGTCAAATGTATATAGATTGTATTTCACTCTGTACAGCCTCTGCCAGCAGAGCTGTGACTCCAGTCTCTCCTGTTTGTCTTGAAAAAGGAGGTTCAAGATCCCTAAGAATTTGGAGGGAAAAGCTTTGGGCTACATACTCCTTGAGAGAGACAGGAAGAGGGAGAGGAAGAGACAGAGGTGGAAAGAGGGAGGAGGAGGGGAAGGAGGAGAGGGAGAAAACACAAATGAGAGAACAAAAACCTTAGACAGAGAGAGCCTAGGACTGCTTTGGCCGGAGGATGGAAGAATGCTTTGCGTCAGACATGGTGCTCTCCGGAGGCCAGTTCCCAACAAAGTGTCTGCCTCAGCTGAAGGGTTGGGCTATGGAAACAGCAGGGCTTTCTGGGCTGCACTGCACTCCACACTTCAGGCTTTGCAAAAGGTCTCTGGAGATGCTGAAAAACAAGGGTGGGTCTGTATTCACCCGAGTGAACAGGGGTGGGCTCTCTTCACTGAGTGAACAGAGGTGGGCTCTCTTCACATGTGAGATACAGACCATGCCTCTGCTGAGGCAGAGGCTTACTTAAGACTTGAAAAGGGAAATCCCTGTGTTGTTTGACCTATGCTGTTCGTTACGAGTAGGACATCAGGTAGTGGAGGGGAGTAAGAATGCTGGAGCCTGGCTGCCTCTTCCTCTTCTAGCCCTAGTGAGGTGATTCCCAGCGTGCCTTGCTTATCTGCGACATAACGTTTCCCATACTGCCTTCTGGTTGCCTCTCTTTGACTGATCAACAGAAATCTCAATGCCCAAGATACGAGGAGAAACCCCAGTCGCAACAGTTTAGCAGGCCAACCCTGGGGCCTGACTCCATCAAACTGTTCAGGCAAGTTTGAGCACAAATTTCAGTGTTCATAGCGAGACTATTTTCAACCTTCTCAGAAACAGCATCTGTAAATAATCAGGCAGAAGCCTTTTATAAAACAACGTAGGAAAAACCTCAAATCTATTCTAAGGCTACAACATTTAAACAAGATTTTTAACCATTAGAGATGCCAAGATCAACACGGAGCTTCCTGCACATAAAAGCTGGAATTTCATAGCAGCGTGGGGGCAAGAACTATGATCACATTTCCCCCTTCCTAAATTATATACTGCTTAGTGTTAATGTGAAAAGAAGGCTGGATGGAGATGGGCCTGTGGCTGACGTAAGACCCACTACAAACTCCGATCCTCTGTGATGAGGTATCTGTGGTGAGGGGGACTGGGAGAGCCATCAGGCTGACTGGGCTGTATAAGGCAAAAAGGTCACTTGGAGTTCATCCCATGATTTAAGTCTTCCATGAAATTTAGCATGGGACTGTCATTTTGCGTAGAAAAATGATCAAGGACATTACATAACATGTTTTCATGGGAAGATGGTATTCTGAGCGTTGATTTAGTGGCAACTATAAATGCCATTCCCGAAGTCCCTTACTTTTTCATCCCTGCTGGATGGAGGAAGAAGTTGTGTTCTATAAAATGGTGTTAAACTTGACTTTGAATAAACTCTTCCTGTCTGGGGGATGTAGCTCAGTGCTGCTACCCACAAGTCCTTGCTGCTACCCACAAGTCCCTGTATTCCACTCACACACATGTACACACCACTGACAAAAAAAAAAACAATAACAGTAGCAACAAAGCCTTTTCATTTCCCAGCTGCCTAATTTTCTCCCAGGGAAAAGAAACTCTGTCCTCCTGAACCAGTAACATCAGTTGCAAATAAGTGACAAAGCAATGACCCAAAGCTAGCCTTACCTTTAGGGCCACCCTAGCCAGGGCAGAGCTGCTGTGGGTGCAGTCTGTCCCCCTAAAGTATTACCTGTGGGCTTCTCAAGTCACTTCATGTGAGGAAGGCTAATGCAAGGAGCAATCACCATGTCACTGTTTTGAACTGGGATTTATTTTTGAGCCAATTTAGTTAAAAAAGAAAAAGAGGGCAGTGGGGGTGTGTGTGGCTCAATGGGAAAGCTCTTGCTGTGCAAGTATGAGGACTAGAGTTCCAGTCCCCAGCAAACCATGTAAATGCCAGCTGGGTGTAATGGCTCCCTGTACTTCTAGTTTCAGATTGTGGAGACTTGATTTCCAGAGCAAGGTAGCTAAAAAAACAAGCAAACCAAACCTAGCCGTATTGGCAAGCTCTGGGTTTGGGAGATTCTGCCCCAATGAAGAATGTGGGCAGAGCTATGGAGAATGAGTTTGCCCATTGACTTCATGCCTCCACATGTATTTGCACACATGTGAACACTCACACAAACATGTACCCACACATATGCAGAAGCATGCCTGTGTACATATACATGCATACCACACAAGGTAGGAATGGACTCATATATCAGCTTTAACCCTGTGTATTCTGGACTTGAGAGGAAAGCCACGTCTTCATTGCTATATTTGTAAATAGAGTCGTGTCTGCCATATGTTCCAGGCTCAATAAACACTGTTTCAACAACAAAGTAGCAAGAATATTTACAGCAGGGTCTTCTTTATGGAAGCTCTAAGAAGTTTGTGTAAATAAAACTATCTGCATGAGAATTTAAAAGGAACATTTAGTCTAGTAAATCAGACCATTTATTTCATGGGTGAATGAAAATGAGGACATGACCACTCCTAGATATGATTCAAAAGATGGTTTTTTTAATTGTAGATATGAGGGAAAGAACAGCCAGAGTCCAGGGAAGAATCCAGACTGAACATGGCCAGCAGAATAGACCAGGCCATGAGGTGAGGAGAAAGAGAAGACAGAGGGACAGGAGAGAGAGAAGAACCAAGAGAGGACCAAGAGGCCAAGAGAGAACCAAGAGAATGTATGACCAAAATGGCTGGGTTACATAGGAAAAGAGAAGCTAAGGAAAGGGAAGGGACCCTTGTGGTCTGCAGAGGTTTAGAGTAGTTGCCAGTGAAGTTCTTGTGATGCTGGGAGAACTGGTGGCCAGCATCCACTTTGACATGTTAATAGGCACTTCATCCATCTGTAAATGTGCACATTTCACCCAACATTTCCACGTGTGCCTATGCAGAATTCAATGCAGAGAATCTCTGTGTAGCCCCAGCTGGACAGGAACTCACAGAGGTCAGCCTGCCTCTGCTTCCCAAGTCCTAGGATTAAAGTCATAAACTGTGGCATTCAGTAACAAAGTAGATTTTTAACAATATTTTATTTCCTAGGAAGAGAGTAAAATTGGAAAAAGTAGAGAGAATTTTTGTATTTCCATCACTGACTTCTCATTGTTTGAATTCCTCATAAAGAACATGCAATTGTTTATCTCCAGTTCTTGGCACATAGCCTGGCAACTAATAAAACATTCAGTGTTAAATAAGTGACTCCACCCACAGAGGATCACATGTCTGACTTTATGAGGGTTAAGAGATGAATGGAGAGGAGGAGACTGAACTAAGGCTTAGAAAGGAGAGTAGGAACTGTGTCTGATGCTGGAAGAGGCCCTCGGAAATCAAGGAAGAGTTTTGGTTACTGCTATTAAGCTGAATATTTTGTCTTTAAAATTGTCCAAGGGTCAGAGAGATGGTTCAAAAGTGATTGCTGCCAAGTCTGCCTATCTGAAAGTTCAATACCCAGGACCCACAAGGTGAAAAGGAGAGAATCAACTCTACATGCATGCCATGCCATGCCATGCATATCCCCCAAATGAATTAATAAAAAATACATAATAAAGTTTTAAAATGACAACAAAAACCTATCCCAAGGTGCTAAGGGTATGGCTGAATCGGTGAAGTGCTTCCCTGACTCCCGCCCCTTTAACCATAAAGACACGAGTTTAAATCATTGCACCCATGTAAAAGTCAGTTGCAGAAAAGGGCATGCATTTATAATCCCACCACTCCCTGGAGCTCATTGGCCAGTCAGCCAGCTTAGTCAAATTAATGAGCTCCAGGTTCAGAGAGGCCCTGTCTTAAAAAAATAAGATAGTGATCAAGGATGACAGCTGCACCAGTCTTTGGCTTCTGTACAAATGTACCACCTGCACGTGTATGCCCACTCACAGCAAAGTATACATATACTATACGCACAACCAAACAAAACCTGCCCTAGGTTAGCTACCAAGCTACTGTTGACAAAGAACATAGTCCTAGCAATAATCATCTCTGTCCCCATGGATTTATCTGTGGGCTGAACAAAGGCCAACAACTTAGCAACAAGGTCACTGACACTGTTCACCTACTCACCTGGTAGGATTATACTAGCCTATGTGTATCTTAAAGGCCTTGTGATAGCTGGAAAGATGGCTCTGAGGTTAAGAGCGCTGACTGTTCTTCCAGAGGTTTAAACTCAGCACCCACAAGGAGGCTCACAAGGGTCCGTATGTAATTCCAACCCCAAGGGATCTGACACCCACTTCTAGCTTCCGAGAGCACTGAATACATATGACACACGGGCTTACATGCAGATCGAACACCCACACACATAAAAATAATAAATAGTAACAATTAAAGAAAGAAAAGTCTTGTATTCACAAACCAACTGCAGGTAACTGAAGGGTTGTCCGGGCTGTGTTGGAAAGGGGACAACTGTGTCACCTGTAATTGCCTGAGACAGCCAGCTCAGTCTGGCCCATGGATTGCCTGCTAGAGCATTGAGAGCTCTTAGCCTCCATCCAGCTGGCAGAACCCAAATGTGGAGCCTTTTTCTGCTCCTCATCTTGGCAAGGGGTTGGAGCCATTTACAGATGCTTTGGTGGGAGCTGGGAGTTGATTTGTACAGGGGCAGGAACGTTTTAGATGAGACCAGTCAGCAGTCAGTCATTGGAGTCACTTAAGCCCCTGACCAAAGGAAGAACTTGCTACTCAGCCTCAATCTGGGTGGCAGAGTCCATGGGACGCAGATGCCACGTACTACACCGGGAAAAAAACTGACTGAAGCCACTAACTTCCTAAATTAAAGGTACAGAAGGCTCGTGTGTAATTCTGCTAATTACACATCCCCCTTTTCTCCTGCATTCCTTTGGCACCTCCGCATTCACCTCTGTCTCTCTCATCAGACCTTGTGCTGAAAACAAGCAGTAGAAGAGCCCACTGGCCTCAAAGAAAACCCGAAAGCACCTTGTTCGACAGTTCAAAAGCTCCAGTATCTAGTTTCCGACAGTCTAGGAAACTGTAAAGCATTTTAGGAGAGCAGCGAATACCTTTAGTTATGTTTCCCATCTGCTCTCTAATAAAACACCCTTGGCTTTTATTACTAGGCAGAAAGATTCCAGTTCGTCTTGTTTCTTATTAAAGTGTATGCTTATGCTCTTCTTATGGAGTTTTCATAATTCGGCTCTAGAGACAACCTGCATTTCCACAACACACAACTCGGGATTGCGGTTTTCACAAAAAAAGCAATGCAAGGAAAGACAAGCAATGGAGGGTTAGCTGGTCTGAGTGATTGCCGCAAGCACCAAAAGTGTGGGTCTGGTGTGTAGTTGCCTGATACCTGATGGTGGTGTAAGTGAAGACAGAAGGACTATTGCTTCCTGGATCACAAGGGCCAGATAGAGGAAATCTGGCTCTTGGGTGGTTCCTTTGCCTATCAAAAGCATCCTGCCAGTGGTGACCTTTGCTGTCTTTAAGATAGCTAGAAGGGTAAAAAAAATGCCAAAACAAGGAACTGGGGAGATGACTCAGTGGTTTAGAACACTGACTGCTCTTCCAGAGGACCTAGGTTCAGTTCCCAGCACCCACATGCCAGCTAACAACTGCCTGTAACTCCAGGATCCAATACCCTCACACAGACGTATATACAGGCAAACGCCGATTTAAAAAAAATGTCAAAACATACAGAAGGTAAGAATTATATGCTGTACAAATGAGTGGGAGGGGCTCCACTCTTTGTTCTGTCTGTTACCTCTGAAGGAATTGCCATTTTCTAAAGTATACAATCTAGAAAGAATTATCTAATATGTTTAACTTTTACCTCTGGAGGCAATCCCTCATTTTCAAAGTTCTGTTTGGTTTGAGTCTTGTTTTTTGTTTTGTTTCCTTTTCCTTGAGGCTGCTTTTTATTCTCTTAGATCAGCCTGGAACTCACGAAATAACCCACATTGGCCTTGAACTCTAGGCAATTTGCTTCTTCTCCCCCCCATCCCCCACCCACCCACCCCTCCGCCTTTCCTTTTAAGGGAGCTTTTAGAATGGTAGAGTTTTGGTTTTTTCCCTCTCCATTGTATTTTTGTAGTTGATGATTAGTCTTCACGTATTCTGTTAATTTATACAAACTGATGAGGCTTTTGTCCTTTGATTGACTACTGAGGAATACTACTGGCATCTTGATTCAGATGTGGTGGTGTGTGTGGGGGGGGCAGAATGAAGTAGCTTCTCTGCTAACAGTGTTTCTGTTGCTGCCTCCGCCCCTTCACTCCTGCTATCTCCTATGTTCTGCATGCTTTGTGAGAGAGAGTTGTTAACACTGTTTTTCAAGTTGGGAAACAGGTACAAAGAGGTTAAGCAAGTCTGGGTCCTGTGACTGGTAGAGACCTGGGGCCAACCCAGAACTTTAACTCTGAATGCTATCATTTCTTACTCTGGTCTCCACCACTCCCTACCTTGCTGCCATGGCTTTCAAAGGCTTTGTACAACCATGGTGCACACAGAGCAGGGACATCCTTCCTCTTCAGGGACAAAAAACGGCAGACTTCTGAAGACTGACTCACTTAGAGTTGTTAGAGGAAGACAAAAGGATGGAGGTGTGTAGAGAGAAGCCGTTTCCTTGCCAGCCGCTTTGGTTTTTCCCCACCAGTCGCCTGGGCTCTGCCACGTTGTAGTCCCCAAATAACACATAAGACTCTGTATTAATTATGAAGCTGTTGGCAATTCGCTTGATTTCTTACTGGCTATCTCTGACTTAAGTATTTACCCCATGATTGTTATTCTAAGTATTTCTCTTAATGGAGAAAAGGTCTGGACTTCTTACCCCATGCGGCTACATGGTGACTCTGTGTTTCTCCTTCCCAGAGTCCTCCTCGACTCCTAGTCCCACCTATCTTGTTTCCCTATTGGCCAACAGTGCTTTATTGACATATACATAGGACTTCCCCATCAGAGGTGCCAAGGCATTATTGGGGGAAGTTTTAATTTTTTTCTGTCTCCATGAAGATCTAACACCGCTAGGTTTTCTCTTGATGCATGAAGAATTAGTTGCTACAGCAAGGACCACTGTTTCTTGGAATTTGTTGATGGCAGGGGGGCCCAGAATGGAGTGGCCTCTCTGCTAACAGTGTTTCTGGTGCTGCATGTCCCCCACCCCCATTTTAGCATCTCTGCCATATCTACTTCCCACTCAAGTCACTAAGTAGCCTAGTAATGTGGGACTAGCAGTGACCTTCGGCCTGCTGCACAGCTGTGGTCCATGAAGGCAGGAACCTTTCCATTGGTCACTGGTATACCTATTGAGTAACGCCAGTGAAGAACCTGATTCTCCTCTCGTCTTTCCCTGCTACTCCCCAGGGGCCTCCGCACCACAGCACCCAGCTAAGCTCTGCTGCCAAGGGTGAAGGTGAAGCCATGGTTCATTCGTGGTGTTTAGCTAAAGGAGAGTATTAGTAGGGAGCAAAAAAAGGAAGCTAGGAGGGGAGATGGAGGAAAACAGCTCAGGGCAAAGTGCGTGTGTGCGTGCGTGCGTGCGTGCGTGCGTGCGTGCGTGCGTGTGTGCGTGCGTGCGTGCGTGTGTGCGTGCGTGCGTGTGTGTGTGTGTGTGTGTGTGTGTGTAATGAAACTCCATCACTTTGTGAACTAACTAAATTAATAAAAAGAAATACAGTCAACATAATGAAGTGTCACAGTTTAGGGAGTTTGATATGATATCTGTGCGGCATTTAAAAGCAAGTTAAATTTTCTCTTCATCGATGCTAAGGAGTTAAATTGTAGATTATAGAAGTGAATTAGTTCCCATCATCTCTGAAATGAAGCACACTGTATAAAAATGTATAATGTGGTCATCCTAAAAGAAATCCATTTACTTCAAAGTGTCAGTGTTTCTCCGTTTGTTGCTAGGCTGCCCCTAGCACACTTGTTGGCTGCTCTTTCTGCTCTTTCTTCCTGTGATCCTCCGTGTTCCTCCTAGCTTGCTAGCTCCTTGGGCTGAAAGTCTGGGATAGATGAGGCCGCAAACAGAAGAATGACTCAGCAGTGCATTGTTCTTTAAGTCTTGATGTCTCTAACCTAGGTTGCCTTCTTTCCTCCCCCTGTGTTCTGTTTGCTTTCTACCTATACTCAGCAAATTCATTCACTTGTCTGCTTGTAACAGTAGAGTTTGCAGTTCTAATCAACTCAGTTTTTCAAGTCTCATGGACACGCTGCACCATTTAACAAGCCAGAAGAGTACCGAAGCACCCGCAGGAGGCAATTGTCTCCAGAATGCATGTGAGAGGGGAAAAGTCTGCTATGTGCTTGGCACCTTATAAATAATAGTCTTCAGAAGAATGCTGGGGGTGACACGGGTGCTTATTACCCCTGGTTTATGGAGGTAAGAACTGAGGTTCAGAGAAATGAAGAAGCTTGCTCAGGTCACACAGCTAGCAGCTGGCAGAGCCAGGACATGAAGCCAGCTTGGCCTACTTGTTTCTCCCTATGTGTGGCTCAGTGAGATACTAGGTCAGTGAGAACAGTGGTGATCTTCTGGTGTTTCTGTGTGCCAGAGCCTGGGAAATGTGTGCAACTGCAAGGCAGCTTCCATTTGAGTAAAACATGATAGACATGTGGTTATGTGTATACATGCAGGCATAACTGCACAGTTACTAGGGGGTCTTAGTGAGTAACTAATAAATATATAGCCATTGAATCTATGAATCACCACACAGTACTAACATACTCTAGTATTGCTATATAAGCTGTGCTCATGGTATCACGCACACTAATTCTATAAGTGAATAAGTACAAAATTCTGAACTGAGTCACTGAAGCACTTTATAAATGGTATTTCTTTTAGAGCCTGAAATATTTCACACAGATTATCCAGTTAATTTTCTCTGAGTTGTGAAAAACCATTGTTTGAAATAAATAAGCTGATAGCTATTGTATAATCATTCTTTACCTGTTTTTGTTTAAATTTTTTATTTGCTTTATTAGTATTTTGCCTACATGTATGTATATACACTATGTGTGTGCCTGGTGTGTAGTTGGACTTTCTTTGTACTACCAGTTCCCAAATAATGACACAGAGACTTCTTATTAATTATGAAAGCTTGTCCTTAGCTTAGGCTTGTTCCCAACTAGCTCTTATAACAAAGTTAACCTATGTTTTGCTACATGATTCATTATCTTTCCTCCACACTGTATGCCCTACTCCCGATTTATCTGGCTGGTTTAAATCCTGTGCACCTCAGATTCTTCCCCAGTTCCTCTCTCTTCCCCCAGAAGTCCCACCTATTCTCTTCTGCCTAGCTATTGGCCATTCGGCTCCTTATTAAACCAATCAGAAAGTGCTTTATGTAGAGAGGTACATCTTCACAGTGCACAAAAATATCTCACAACGCTGGTGCCTGTGGAGGTCAGAAGAAGAAGCTGGAGCACCTGGAACTAATTATGGGTGATTGTAAGACATCATGTGGGTGCTGGAAATAGAAGCTTGGTCTCGTGCAAGAGCAACAAGTTATCTTAACTGCAGTTTTTGTTGTTGTTTTTTGTTTTGTTTTGTTTTACTCTTGGGGGCTCACCATCCAGCTCCCAAATAAATACAAGGAGACTCATTCTTATTTACAAATGCCTGAACTTAACTTGGTTTGTTTCTAGTCAGCTTTTCTAACATGACTAATCCTATTTCTCTTTAATGTTTTGTCTCTGGGATTTTTACCTTTCTTTATTCTATATATCTTTCTTTCCTTTTTACTCTATGACTGGCTGTTTGTCTGGGTGCCTGGCCCCTGCTGTCTTCCTGTCCTTCTTCTTTTCTCACTCCCCACTCTTCCCTACATTTCTCTCAGCCCACCAGCCCACCTATCCCTCTCCTGCCTAACCATTGGCTGTTCAGCTCTTTGTTAGATCAACCATGTGTTTTAGGCAGGTAAAGTAACACAGCTTTACAGAGTTAAACAAATGTAACACAAAAGAATGCAACTCATCTTTGCATCATTAAACAAATATTCCACAGCATAAACAAATGCAACACATCTCAAACTAGTATTCCACAACATTTAACCACTGAGCTCTATCTCAAGCCCTTGTTTCTGTTTTTTGAGACAGGGTCTCACTTTGGAATCCTGACTGGCCTGGAACTCTGATCCACCTGGGTCTGCCTCCTGAGTGCTGGGATCACAGGCATGTGCTACCATGCCCAGCTTCTTTTCTTTTAAAATAGCAGCCTTACGCTATAGTTCTGACTAGTGCTGAACTGTGTAGTGCTGCTGGGTCTCAAACTCCCAACAACCCATCCAACTCCACTTCCCAAGTGCTGGGGTTGCAGGTGTGAGCCTCCATACTCAGCCATGATCATTTCTGCATTGTGCATTTTGAAACCTGTTTCAGTGTGAAGTATCTTGTGCGTTAAAGTTTTTACCTCAAGAGCTCTATATATAGTAATGAGTTTAGACCTGCTTCCTTTCACTGAAATTTGACTTAAAAAGTAATCTTAGATCTCTTTTTTTCCTCTTTTCACCCACCCCATCCTTTTTATTTCTTTTCTCAAAATTTGGCAATACTTGAATTTCCTAGAATGTTTCAAGTTTAAGACAACTATGAATTAACTCAAGTATAAATAATCCTCCAAGTTCAAAGTATGACGTGTGTGTGTGTGTGTGTGTGTGTGTGTGTGTGTGTGTGTGTGTTTAGAACCACAGGAGTTTTTGTTATAAGCTAGCAGTCACAAAGAATGCCAAAGGAAACTTCAGGTGGAATCCCAAGTGTGTTGAATGTTACTGACCCAGATTCTACTCATGCCTCGCAGCTGAGTCAGGAGGGAGAGACAGGCATTGCCAGTGTCTTAACAGGAACTACATTCTGTACTAGTCTTTTAATAATATTGTTCAAGGCATCACTGTACCATGTTTCCTGACTAGGAAACTAGAGTTAATAGAGGCTAAGGAAGCATTATGATAAAACTGAGACTAAACTTAAAACCGTGTTCTCCCCCGGATATTACTTTACATCTTGTCAGAGGCATAAAGTATTGATTTAACCACTGGCCTTCTAAGCTAGAGTTACTAAAAGTTCATTTCTTACTGAGTCCCATCTGAGTTCCTTCTGTTCATGGGACACTGTCATCATTCATTCAACTATTTATTATGTTCCTTATATCCAGAGAACCATGACCAATAATATACTTCCTTGTTAAAGGTCTTCAAGACATCTTTGCTTCCCTTGAGGGTTTTCATACTCTATATCCTTTAGGACACCATCAAATAAATTTCTTTAGCACAGTTTGGACCTGCATCTCACTCAGGTTGCCATCTCAACCCTGAGGCAGGCTACGTGTGGCTCAGCCTCAAGAAGTTCAAGTCCCCACCCATGCTTCCATTGGCAAGTTTGAGCTTGACTGGGACCACACCTGTGAAATCTAAGGACTTATTATCTTACTGCAAAGTCACGGCCTTGCTGCAATGGTCCTGGCCAGTGCATATCAGCACAACTGGTATAGTTAACCAGTGTTCACTCATCTTGTCCAGTCATCCTTCACAGTACCTGGGACTTATTAATTGTGAAGTCAGAAGGAGCTGGGTTCTTGTAGAGAGACACCTTCCCGTCAGCCTGGTTCCAGAGCAGCATCAGTCCCAAATGAACACACAGGACACTATATTAATTATGAAGCTGTTCGCCTTGCTTGTTTCTTAACTGGTTAGCTCTGACTTAAGTATTTACTCCATAATTGTTAATCTAAGTATTTCTCTTACCGGAGAAAAGGGTCTGGACTTCTTACCCCTATGGCGGCTACATGATGACTCCTTGTGTTTCTCTTTCCCAGAATCCTGCTCGACTCCTAGTCCCACCTATCTTGCTTTCCTATTGGCCAACAGTGCTTTATTCAACAACCAATAAGAGACAGATTTACAGAATGGCATCTCCCATCATGTTCTGAAGCCCAGTAATAAATAAAGAGATAATTATGTAAGAGACGTGACAAAGAGGAACCAGAATTGGGGGAGGGGTGTAGGTGGCGACAGTCCAGGGGCAAGCATGTGGCAAAAAAAGGGTAAAGTCAAAGGACAGAAGCTTCATGGATTCTTATAGAAGAGCTGAGGTGAGATGGAGCTGGGGAGGCAAATCAGAACTTTCTACACTGCATATTTGTGACTCATTCTGTAGATGCCAGCCTGGTGGCCATAATAAAGCCATCCTAGTTGGAAAGCCATGCATGCACTTAAATGACTAATTTTTCACTCAACTGTTTTTAGCCCCACTTAAAATGCATGTGTGGCTCCCATCTTTTGTTTTTAATATTTATGTGGTAATACAGGCAAAAAAAAAAAAAACATACTTTGTGGAAAAAGCCTTGGTTTACAATCTCCTGAACTAATTTGTCCTAAATTGCTACCACATTGGCAGTATCTCTAGTCATATGGAACAGCCCTTTGGAATTCTGTACTGCTAATTTCAGTTCCTTCTACTGTCTTATACATAGACACGGGAACGATATCCTTGCTTCACCATTTTGTTTGTGCTGTATCTTTCCAAAAGTGGTTTCTCCTAAGCAAACAAAGCCACAGGAACCGGTGCAGTGGAAGAAAATAAACAATTTGAAGGGATCAAAAGACACTGTGGAAGTTCATGTAGCCATCCTTTCATCACTAGATCACACTCGCATGTTGATGGTGTCATGGTTGAAGATGAAAGCATCAGGGATTCTATTTCATGCTTCACTTTCTGATGATTTTAGTGATCTTAATTTTTGCCTTAAAAAAATTAGATTAAGCCAACAAGGAATACATTTGAGAAAAAAGGAAGATGCCTTTGCTTGGATGTTGGAGTTTGTCCAGTTCCCAAGCAGCCAAAGAAAACTTTTCCCAGCCTCTTTTGTACTAACTCAGATACATGAGAGCAAGCAAACAGGCAGCCCCCATCCATATTCACTCGGCTATAGGAGCTTCAGAGGGTGATTAGTCAGCTGGCAAACTTGGCCATCGATGCAGTATTGACTTTTTACCATCAATACTGTAAAGGATTTTTTTTCCTGGTTCTTCGAGACAGGGTTTCTCTATGGCTTTGGAGACTGTCCTGGAACTAGCTCTTGTAGACCAGGCTGGTCTTGAACGCACAGAGATCTGCCTGCCAATGCCTCCCGAGCGCTGGGATTAAAGGTGTGCGCCAATCCTGCCCAGGATAAAGGATAATTTTTCTCTTACTTTTGCAGAAATCATTCCATCGCATTGGCTTGGTAGTGGAATTATAACTAATACTGAGTACTAGATACCAAATAAAAGTCTTTGATTATACTCATGGGTAATTGATTTTTAGATACCCAAATCCCGAGAAGTTTGCAGTATGCCTCTGGAAGCATAGAGTATAAAAAAGAATGTATGATGTTCTGAGGTAAGAATTAGTGGGTCTTGATCAGAAGCTACTCAAGTGCA
Organism: Mesocricetus auratus; assembly: GCF_017639785.1. Lineage (NCBI taxonomy): Eukaryota > Metazoa > Chordata > Mammalia > Rodentia > Cricetidae > Mesocricetus > Mesocricetus auratus. The sequence goes on from NW_024429199.1 coordinate 51,601,038, forward strand.
AAGCAAAGTCCACCCATCCTGTGGCTCTTGACTTTGATGCTGTAATGAGATTCCACCAAATGGCTTGCATAAGTGATACTGGTGTTCTTTTTTTTTTTTTTTTTTTTTTTTGGTTTTACGAAACAGGGTTTCTCTGTTTTGTTTTGGAGGCTGTCAGTCCAGCTCGGCCTCTAACTCACAGAGATCCACCCGCCTCTGCCTCCCGAGTGCTGGGATTAAAGGCGTGCACCACCACCGCCCGGCTGAGACTGGTGTCCAATAATTAGTCCAGACGTGTTTTCACTAGGGATAAAGAATGCATCCTAACAAAATAAGGACACACAGTTTACTGTTCAGGAAACTGGACCATATGTTCCCAGATGTTGCTTTCCCCTAAAACCCAGAGAAGAGGAGGTTAGGCCACTTAAAAAAAAAAAAAAAAGGAAAAACAAAATATACACTCATATTGTTATTTCTTAAAACAGAGAAACCAAACCTCCAAAATAGTAAATGTTACCAGAACAATAATAAATAACGGCAAACACCCCTATTTTTAAAAAAAAAGGTCATGTTTTAACATTGCATAACCTACAGCCATGATACGCTTAGGCACTTCTGTGATGGCTGAAGACACATTCAAACTGTCATAAGCATCAGATTCAGGTCGGCCCTGCAGGGTTCCAGCACCACAGGCTGCTGGTTGTTGACCACTGGCAGCACACAAAGTGTTCCTGAGAACTCTATGTGTTCCCTAGGTTTGAATGATACAGCTGACATAGTACCTGGGGTGAAATAACCCTTCAGGAAACCCAATTTAAAAAAAGAAAGGAAACGTGCCATTTAAAGCTGAAATGGCTTTCCTGGAGCATAGTCAAATCACACATGATATACAGCAGCCTTTCCATGCCAGAGGAGTAATAGCTCATTTCCCCTGCATACCCCAGACCTTCTTGCCCTTGCATTTTATTACATGTTTAAGGGTATATTGTTGGTTATTCATAGTTCATGAACTTCTAACAACCTAGAAGGGCCTGTGAACTGTTGACCATGCCACTGGCGGCAATCGGGCTGTCTTGCTTCATTTTTTTTTAGAGCACACTAGTGCTTTGTTACACAGTCCCAGAGGTTATCCAGGTCAGAATTACCTAGCCCCTCACTCTCCTATTTAGCTATTAACCCCTGGCATCTTGCTTCATTTCCTCTTGCTGTACTAGCTGGGTGGCACTGGGAATAGATGGAGAGAAAAGGATCAGTCATTTATATACTATATATTCTTACCACCTCCAGTCAGTCACTACCCATACCCTAGCTCCATCCGCTGGCCCAGGTTAGCCTGAATACTGAGCCAAATAATAGGGCTGCTGTAGGTTGGACTTTTGCCAAGCACTCTGAAGCATATAAAAATGAATTCCCCAAATGTTCTATCAGAGCCTTCGCCTCACATCTGTCCCAAGACCCCCTCTTGTGCTGTTGGTCAGGGGTGCTGGGGAAGCATGAACCTATTCATCCTAAGCATTCAACATCAACTCAGAGTTCATAGCCCTGCTAAGTCAACAGCTGATAACATCACAAAGTACAGTTCTTCCCTCCAAATACCTACATGGTATCCCAAATTAAAACTCTTGCAAACAACCTCCCAAGGAAGACTTGGATAGAAAGCTTCAAGAAAAGGTGGAGACCACACATACTCCATTTCCTGGGTTTTAACACTTAAAAGGCAGTCAATAAATATTTACTAAATGGGTATGTTAGTGGGGAGGCTGAGCGTAGCCTTGTGTTAGATTGATTTGACAGGCAAAGATGCTCAGCTGGAACAGCATGTGCAGCAGGGCTGCTTGGGAGGGATAAAGAGTGTCTGTCTCATCTAGTAGATTACCTGGTCTTCATGCAGCAGGCCTGCTATTAGGTATCTGTGCCTTTTAGACTGGCAATCATTTTGTTCAACATTAGTAGTCAAGACCAACATAGTAGAAAGCCCCACACCCCTGCCCCCCACACCCCTGCCTCAGAAGCAACTTCACCTTTTCTGGATAGTGTCTTATTAGTTTTGGGCTTTTTCATGTTGTCTCTTAGTAGATTTTGCTTTTTAAACAGTGATGTTAGCTGCTGACAGAGTAGCCTTACTTGGGTGGCCCAAAAATGCTTTGGACCTGTGCTGCTATATTGGATGGGTAGCAAAATCAGAGGAATTTACATGTGTTTAGATTAGGATTTGGGTCTAGAGTATGACATATGAACCAGCCTTTAATTACTTCTTTCCTTTTTGTGCTGTTTAAGTCCATGGTTGTTTAGAATCAGTATATAAACATCTCCAATAAACCGAGTCACACTACACTGGCCTTTCTCTTCCTTTTGAAAACTATTCTAAGTCCAGAGTAGCGGTGGCACATACCTTTAATTCCAGTACTTGAGAGTCAGAAACAAGTGGATATCTATGAGTTCAAAGCCATCCTGTTCTACAGAGCGATCAGACCAGCCAGGGCTATATAGTGAGACCCTGTGACCCCACCACCACCAAAAGATTTCCAAAGCAGAAAAGGTACACTTGACTATGATACTATTGTTTTCTGAAAGCCTCTGGTTAGATGGTATGGTATTATTGCTATTTGAATAGACAAATCTTCACTCTCATCTCTAACTTCTAAAGTCCCAGGATATGAGGTATATTGTCTGGTTAAATGAATTGACCAGGTGCATTTGATCATAACCTAAGCCAAAAGGGGGCATGTGGCTTTCAAAGACTTTTATGAAGTAAGTGTGGTGGCATAAGACTGTAATCCCACTGTATGAGAGGTGGAGGCAGGAGGGTCATGAGTTTGAGGACAGTTTAGGCTACATAGTGAGTACCAGGCCAGCCTGGACCACATAATGAGACCCTGTTTCATCCCACCCAGACCTTCATAAAAAAACAAAAGAAGAAACTATTGATGAAACATGACACAAAGTAGCAGGTTCTAGCAAATCAAACAGACAAAATGCAGAGTTGATGCTTACACTACCCCTCCCCAAACTCTGTGCCAGCTATCATGACAAGACAGAAATGGCAACATTTTAATTTGTTGAACAGGTGCCAAAACAAAAGTAATCCAACCTTCAGAACACTTAAAAATTATAGTTGGCTTCAAGCTCAATCTCCAGTGACCAATGACCCACCATGCCTCTGAAAGCGAACCTGAACAAGAAGTCTGGGACAGTGGGGCTCAGGAGCTTCTGGTTTCTTCAAATGTGGGCACTGAGAAGAGGAGTTCTGCTCGTGGAGATGGTGTGGGATTTCTGAACCTTCTTCTGTTCCTCTATTTCTCACCTATATTATTCATGTCTTGTATACATTGTTTACATATATTTCCTTATAGGTTACTTCATTTGGCTCCTCCTGAATTATAGCATTTAAATAAATTGATAGCCATAAGTAAAAAAAAATTATAGTTGGAAAGAAGGGTGAGAATTTACATCTAAATTCTCAGAAGTATACTTTATATAGTGACTTTTGGCTATATAGCTAATTTATGTTAAAAAGTTAATAGATAAGATAAAGGTTTTAAAGATATGCATTCAGCCCTCCATTTCCATAGTCTCTCAATTTGTAGATTCATCCAACCCTAGATTAAAAAATTTTTCCTGGTCTCTTAGTGGTGCGCAGAATTAAGTAAGGCCCTGGGGAAATGGACACAGCCTCAGCATAGTCTTAAGTTCTGTTTCATAGATGGCGTAGAGACAGCCGAGCAGAGGCCTCTTCACATTCCCGGACAATGTTCCACAGTCACAGTGGACATCTGAAACTGGACTTCACTGATTCCTCTACATATAATATTCTTATATATGTGCATAAAACTTTTATGTCTTCATGTAAAAGAGGCACATTGTTGCTTCTCTTTAGTTTGTCTGAATTGCCAGCTGCCCTTGTTTTTCTTCTTTTTATTGCCCAGATAAACACTTCGACAAAAAAACAAACTGGAGAAGAAAGGGTTTATTTATTTCACCTTACAGTTTGCAATCCATCATGAAGGGGAGTCAGGGCGGGAGCTAGGCAGGAGCCCCGAGTCAGCAATGCAAACAGAAACATGGAGAAATGTTTGCTTTCCATGGTTTGCCCAGGTTGCTTTCTTACACAACTGAGGACCACCACCCTAGGGTGACACCACATGTCAATCATTAATCAAGAAAATGCTCCACACACTTGTCTCCAGGCCAGCCTCACAGATAATTTTCTTATTTGAGATTCCTTCTTCCCAGATGACCCAAGCTTCTTTTTGTCAAGTGGACCAAAAACAAACAAACAAACAAACAAACAAAACTATCACACCAGCCTCTATTCTTGTACTCTGAGGCCATTATTAAATAATGATGCCAGCACTACCTTGATATGACAGATGACCTAATAACAGAGGTGACTACTAAATATATAGTGTGTGGACACAGAGAACAAAGGATTACCAGGTCTTAGGGACAATGCAATGTTTATCTGACTGCTTAAAATACTACATGATTTGAAACATTTATTTTTGCAATTTTCCATGTCATGCTTTAAGACTGCAGGAACCTGAAATTGTGGAACAGGAAACCTTGACGAAGGGGCTACCTGTATTACACGCATGGCAGTAGAGTCCATGTGGCTGAAGTCACTCATCTACTCGCTGTGTGATTTGACATCCTGAGAACACAAAGATATAAAATGGGATTTATCCAAACCCTTGGCCTTACTCAAATGTGACTCTGTCCAGTGGAGATAAACCTTAGTGTTTCTATCCCTCTAAAAGGTTAAGGAAAGAAAAGCCCTGTGTGTTTTGCTAGAACAGATACCTTTATTTTGTCACTTGTTCTATGAAAAGGCCCTGCAATGGACTGATAAATCAGAAGGACACGCCTATCCTTAATCCACACAGAGATATCTATTGTAACTTGACCTTGGCCACCATGAACTTGTCATGAATTTAGGCAGAGTAGAATCAAAACACACAAAGCATAATTTTATCATTGATGACTTTTCTCCTCCCAACCTGGAACACAGCTATTTAGACCTTCGTAAACTAGGTTTGCATCATTAAAGCAGTGATCTATATCAGTAGGCCACAAGGGTCCAGGTTAATACTGTTGTTAGAGTAGATATTTGAAGTCGTATTGGGTGGTGGAGAGAAGCCCAGTGAGGGGGGAAAAAAGTCACATCAGACCCATACCTGAGACTGCAGAGATTTGGAGACCGGAGCATGCTGTTTTGGTGATGTGATCAGGACTTCTGAGTTGTTGCCCAGATGCCATTTGTTTGTTTGTTTGTTTGTTTCTTTCTTCTTCTTCTTCTTCTTCTTCTTCTTCTTCTTCTTCTTCTTCTTCTTCTTCTTCTCCTCCTCCTCCTCCTCCTCCTCCTCCTCCTCCTCCTCCTCCTCCTCCTCCTCCTCCTCCTCCTCCTCCTCCTCCTCCTCCTCCTCCTCCTCCTCCTCCTCCTCCTCCTCCTCCTCCTCCTCCTCCTCCTCCTCCTCCTCCTTTTCTTCTTCTTCTTCTTTCTCTGTGTAGCTCGGTAGACCAGGCTGGCCTGGAACTCACAGAGATCTGCCTGCCTCTGCCTCTCGAGTGCTGGGATTAAAGACGTCGTACACCACCACAGCCCAGTTTGAGCTTGTGTTTCTTATTCCATACAACAGGCCTTCCCCGTCCCAAACACACAGGCTTTGGGACCTAGGTCAGGAGAGGGTTGATTGTGATTTGGGTGGGAGGTGACAAGAGGCATTATTGGAGGCTGAAGAGATGCTTTCTCCTTTTACAAAGCTGATGGGAAGGTAATCCAACCCAGCCGCACTGCCACAAAGCCTCCGAGCAGCTCTAAGCAGTCATGCCGTGAGCTATGGGACTCAGAGGGTCTGTAAACTGCAGAGTAATGTCTGGTCCCTCAGTGGATAAACATGTGCTTTGAGTTTTCCAAGTGAGCCAGACTCACACTGTGAGATAAATGCAGATAGCAAGCAGATGTGGCATGTGCTTTTCAGGAGTGACAGGAGGGGCACGAGAGAGGGACAACTGGGAGATTGGCATCTCCCGCATGCTTTGAGGGGATGGGCTGACACTTAATGGGGCCTTCTCCCTTAACAAGAAACACTGGGTAGCGGGTGATTCCCTCCCTCCCCTTTCTTTCCATAAGTGGAATCTACATTTTAAGCCTTAAATGTAAACGTGTTCTGGCTCCAATTTGTCAGCCAACTCTAATCACTTCGAAACTTTATATAAACTCTAGGTGAGTAATTTCCCCAAGTACAGTACCCTTTTGGAATGCATGAGCCATGAACTCAGATTAAACTTTTAACCTCACATTTTTCTGGGAAGGATTATTAGCTATGTTTTTATTGTTTAAAAAGGCAACCATAAACCCAAGAACATTGAGTGCTCTCTGGTGACTGAGCCTGGTACGCTGTCTCCTTGTGTTGTGCATGTTTAGAGACCATGGATATACTTAACTTCCTTTAAAAAAAAAAAAGAATGCTGAGAACTAAAACTACAGGCCACTGGCATTCTTGTCTTCCTTATGACACTCCCAACTAGTGAACTGTTTAGAGGGCCTTGTGCCTTCCCCTAACAACTACACAAATATGAGTGTCTCCCATCCAAGTGCTAAGCACCCATAGACAAAACTCTGAATGTCTGTTTGCTAATGCACACCACATGCCAGTTTCTAAGTGATATATATATAGCTCTTCTTCAGCAGAGCCTGAGGTCTGGCTCCAAGATTGCTTCTGCCTTCTTCCAGGCTTGGCTTTCTTTCATTCATCTCCTTCCTCTAGGCACAGGATAAAGGGAAGTTAGGCTCTCCTATCAGCTTGGGCAGAGCAAATACCAGATGCCACACTTAAAGATGGAGGTTCTCTTCCCAAGCCTAGTGCCTTTCTCCCTGTGCCCATAACTTACCTGCTTGGACCTTTGTGAAATTAGTTAGGCCGTTAGTATGTGGCAGGTTTATGTTTTGCTTTTTGTTTGTCTAAATCTGAGTTGGTCACATCAACATGACTGACTTATTCTTCTATTTATAGTACATTTTGTTTGATGACTACCAGCATGCATTTGGCATGGCATTGGGGGAAGAAAGATGGCTGGGGATCATACATTAGTTCTGCTGCCAACTCACTGTGTGGCCTTTGGCAAGGCAAGGTGTCTGACTGGGGCCACAGACCATCCAGTTGGAAGTGGGCGGAGCTGTATTTTGTCTTCCTGCTGAAGCAGTGAAAGTCCTATTAATTTTGCTATGACGTTTCAAGGAAAAGCAAGCACTAACACAAGAAACAGATGATCAAAACCTAGAACGGAGAGCTACACCAACAGCACAAGCATCTTCTGCAGTTGATCTAGTACACTTTCATGCAATGCCATGTAAATACTGAAATGCTTGTTCATGTTCCATTACATTGTCCAGCAGATGTTTTAGATTCTCTCTCTTCCTCTCTCTCTCTCTCTCTCTCTCTCTCTCTCTCTCTCTCTCTCTCTCTCTCTCTCTCTCTCTCTGTGTGTGTGTGTACATGTATATACATATATCTATATAGGTTAGAGATCACTTTCAGGTCTTCATTCCACAGAAACTATCTACCTTGGGTTTTGTTATTTTCCTTCTTTCTAGTTTTGAGATTCTTGGAGTTTCTTGAGAAAATGCCAGTGCTTTTTCCAGGTAGCTAGGCCAAAAGCACCAGATTTTATTTCTTTATTTGATTTATTGTCTAGTGTATTTTTGTTAAAAGGTACACCTCTGTGATACTGTTGCAGTTTTGAATGGAAAAAAATGACACCTGTGCAAACTGATGCAAACAGGAAAAGAAAACACCAACACATTAGCTGTCTGTCAGGCGCATCGGAGTCTTGCAGGAACCCAGTAGGACAGGAGAACTCTTGGAGTATGGAAAGAATCAACCAGGCTGTAAGACTGGCCCTTTTGGGTGTTGGTGTGCTGCCCAAATCACAGTCTTGAAGAGGTTCACCCAATGCAGGCATCACCGATGTGGTCTCATCCCAAAAGGTCTGACAATTGGTGGGGTGGGTGGTAGAACGGTGATGCATGGTCCCTGAAGGATGGAGGTTGGTAGTGGAGTTGGCAGTAGCAGGGATGCAGGGCTCTGACCACTTCTAACAGGGTCCCAGACAATGACTGGAGCCAAAACACAGTTCTTTTTGTATTAGCAAGAGAGGGGTGCTGGGATTGATCACAGTTGTGGACAAGACCTTAAGAACCCTGTATTATGTAAATGAAGCACTGGAGCAAAGACAAGAACTTTAGGGAACTAAGGAGAGAGCAGATGGTCAATGGCAGGGGCAGTACAATAGCACCTGGAGTGGGGATGGGTAGGGAGGATGGCTGTACAGGATCCTCTCCTCTAGAAGGAAGATGCTCTAGGCCTAGTAATCATCCTTTTGTCATCATCTTTGTCTTTATCCCAGACTCAGTATTTTTTATCTCATCAAGAAAAGCCCTGTAATCAGGTTAGGATGGAGGCTATCTATCTGTATGTATAGCATAAGCTACTGCTCAGAGTCCAGGTGAAGAGGCTAATTAGGAATTCTATTTTCATGACATCCTTAGAGAATCAATTCCCATTCACAGCATGTAGGATTCCTTCTGTACAATAAACTCACAAATCCTGGAATTCTCACTGTTCACAATTTTAAGAAAAGGTGCTGGGCAGCTCTGTGACCATACCTGATGCTGAAGGCTTGCCATCTCCCACACCAGCAGTCACAAATGTCCTATCAGCTGGCGATTCTCAATGTGTGGGAGCTGGTGCCTTGCCAGGGCCATGTGCAGCAGCGGAAACAGCTGATCTACCATGGCAAACGACTTGCAAGGGCTCTGGCTCCATCTTTCCCTGCCAGGGCAAGCACAGAGGTTTGGCAGGAAGTGCATGTCCTTGGAGGTCTGTGCTGACCCAGGGCCTGCATTTTGCTTTTAAGGACATCATCTTTCATTGGGACCTGGGAAATAACATTTAGGCTAAGCTGGCTAGTCAGTGAGCCCCAGGGGTCTGCCTGTCTCTGTCTCCTTAGCGTTGGGATTACAAGCATGTACTAACCACATGCAACTTTTAAGATGAGTATGGGGAATTGAATTCTGGTCCTCAGCAGCACTTCACTGACTGATTCATCTTCTCAGTCCTGATTTTAGATTCTTTCTGGCACTGAAAGAACAAGAGAGGTTATGATAGCATCATTTCCACTCCCAGAGTCTGGAAAATCAATTGACTAATTGGCAGCTAGTATTAATTCCCTTTTGAACATCCTCCATGTCCCCAGGACCAGGTTATACCATCCCTGAGTTCTTCTCCTCTCTGCACTGTGGAATCACCAAAATGTGTTTATATTTCTGGCTTTATTTGATTATTGTTCTGGTCTTGGCATCAGTGAGCAAGCAGCTAGAATTTGGCCAAGTGTGTAATACCATAAGGAAAATGGTTTATTCATCCATCCATCTATTCATTCAAGTAGCCTGGGATTCCTATCTCTCAAAGACAGTGTGAGGATTGGAATCATTTCTACAGAAGGACTGATTTGGCCCTGGTACAGCCAGCCTTTCCACCTGCACCCTGTACCTCCCAACAGCCCTTGCCACAAAACCTATGTGATACTGGCATGCATTTTGCTATCAACATTGGTTAAAGATGATATTCTAAGAGTTCCTCATGTTGGTGAATATCTACTTACTAAAGAAAGACAGTTATTGAGTACCCACTGTGGAGCTAGAACTGAGAGTCTAAAAAAGTAAATATAATTGCTATTTCTTAAAAGGAGTCCCTTATCTAGGAAAGAAGTAAGCATACATATAGTCTATAGACTGGGACATGGGCATGGATGTAGTCTATAAAATATAGGACACAGGTGTGCATGTAGTCTATAGAACAAGACACGGGTTGCAGAGTCTATAGAAGAAGACAAAGGCATGCATATAACATATAGACTAGTATATAGGTGTGCATATAGTTCATATAATAGAATACAGGTATGCATGTAGTTTATAGACTAGGACACAGCTGTGTATATAGTCCATATGACAGAACACAGGTATGCATGTAGTCTATAGACTAGGACACATGTGTGCATATAGTTTATAGACAACTTTATGTTGTCTATAGTATATAGTAAGTGTTAACATTACATCAATAGTACAGATACAAAGATACACAGACTTGGGCTCTGAATCCTGCTGCCAGAATTTTTCTTGACTAAGAGGCAAGCAAACAATATTCCAGGCAGAGAACATTTCATGGATAGATATAGAACAGCATGAAATTACATGATGTATCCCTTTGATGTAGTCTAGGAATTGTGGGGAGGTCTCTGTGATGGGATCACAGACCCATCAGACACAGTGGCAAAGATAGGGCTGGAAAAGCAAACTGAAGGATCTGCAAGAGCCTCCTGCAAGCTCAACAATTAAATAAGTTTTCAAAAGATCCCAGGGAATTCATAGAAATACACACTACATGAAGAAATATGTGTTTTGTATCCCTTAAGTATATACAATAATAGTTTTTAAAAGACATTTGAAGTTAGGAAACAGAAGAGATGGAACATATGTAAAACCATCGATAGTTGTTCATATATGGTACACATACACTTGTTAGAGATGAGGGGAAACTTAGGTTCTGAGCTTCCTGGGCAGCAAAGCCAACAGGAAAGTAGGAAGTCCACTGTGCCTCTGTGATGAAAGCCAGTTGCTCCAGAGAAACTGGCTTCTTCTAGAAGAGTCAAGGGAGATTTCTCCTGGTTTTCATCAAAGTCTCCATGTGGGATACAGTGGAAATGTCTTCAACAGTATCCCCACACTAGCAATTTTTATAGGACTGTTCCTTGTAATGTCCCTCAGTGCAAGCCAATGGCACGCTGCCAGAGTGTAACTCAGTAAGAACATCTCTGCTCAAGCCAGAGCAGTTCAGCCCACGGCTGCCGCTGGGGCTGGTTTGGCTTGATGTGCGGATATGACTGAGAGTAGGAGAGGAATAGGTGTCCTTTCCATCTCTCAGGCAGTCGTCAATGAGTACTGCTCATCATAATAGGCCCTTAAATGTATTAGCAGTAATTGAACTTGAACCCTCTTCTAATCGGCAGAGATCTTGGGAACAAAGGCATTAACCTTAGGTTATGTAGCAAAGTATATTTTCCAGAGATGTTTAATCTTGGAAGGGAAGTAATTGATCAAGTTGAACTACCAATGTAACCCACATGCTGAGGGCAGACTGGCCTGGCATCAGGGCCCAGCTGTTAACTGGCAGTTTGCATCTGGCTGTGAACTCTCGACTGAAGGTGGGTACACAAAACCGCTTTCAAAAGAAAAGCAGTGGACTGATTGTACTTTGAAATTTGGCCCTTTTTCTGTGAGTTAAAACGCTGTGCGAGCAGGAACTTATGATATGTGTATCTGTTGCAGTGTTTTGCTTTGTTTTCTTTCATTCAAAAGCTATGGCAGTCATTGAAAAGAGAGCATGCTTTGGTCAGGCACAAATAACAGATATTATCAGATCCTATGTATCATATCGGATTATATTGTAGTGCAGTTTATAAACTACAACCTGGTCACTCCTATCCTATGTGTATGTGTGTGGGTGTGCATGTGCACACGGCCGTCTGTCTGTTATACACACATATGCACTTGGGCAAGGGTGTGTGGTTGTATGTGGAGGTCAGAGGACAACTTTTGAGTGTTGGTTGCTTCTGCTGTGGATTCTGGGAGTTGAACTCTCATAGCCAGGCTTGCACAGCAAACATTCCTACCCTCTGAACTGTCGCCCTGGCATGCTAGTATGTCATGCAGATGAAAAACTGTAGCTTAAGCTAATTATTGTGGATATTGAAAAACCAGGATTGTCACATTTTGATTGTAGTACAGCCCCAATACAGAGACAGTGATTTTTTAAAGTCTTTATAAACATGCTCAGCAGCTGCTTGGCTGTTGAAAAATTCTGAGCATTTTTGGTAAGGAAAGCTTCCTGTAGTTGACTTTAGGAAAAAATATCTACACCATAGGTAGGAATGCTCCAGGTGCTCTGCTTATGAGAAGTCTACTACTTCTGGTTCCTAGACCCTATGAAAGGCCCCAAATGTGCCAGGTGTAGCAAGTTTGTTTCCATATATGTCTGTATATGTATTCTCCTGACATACAAAGTTAGCTTCACTCACACTGTACAAACTGCAAATGACCCTGCCTGTTGATACGCGGTTGCAGAATCTTCCTCCAAAGGACTTACTCAATATAAACTCAAGGATGAGATTGAACTCTGTGTGTTGAGACAGGAAATAGTCCTGGCCATCTCTGAGCACCTACATTTTCATTAAAATTGGAAAGGTCTAAAACCTGTGTCTAGTTCCTTTGGCCAGGTGGGAAATTGGTAGAACAGTACAAAGATAGGGGTTAAATACAGTCATTCTTATCTCTGACTTCACAGTGTGCTAAATTGTAAATGTTCCCAAAGGCAGGATGCTGCTTCTAGCCAACAGTGGGGAGCTTCTGGTACAGTCCATCCCTAATTTATATCTTGGAAAAGGATCCAAAGTCTTTGTACAGTGGGCATACCTGGCAAGAAAACATATTGTGGGCTGGAGAGATGGCTCAGCTGTTAAGAGCACTTGTTGCTCTTTCTGGGGACTTACATTCAGTTCCCAGCATCCACATGGCAGCTCATAGCCATCTATAACTCCAGTTCCAGGCGATCCAATGTCCTCTTCTGACCTCCACAAGCAACAGGCACATACGGTACACATAAATATATACAGGCAAGCACTCTTCAATATAAATAAATCATTTTTAAAAATGCATGTTGCATCTTCACTGAAGAAGTGGTCCAGCTACTTGGGAAGATGGAGCAGCTCATTGTGAGTGAGACCCTGTCTTTAAAACAAAGTCAAAGTGAAATGAGCAGAGCTATTTCCACTGCTCACAGAGCTGCCCGCAACTGTGTACTTCCTGGAAGATAGCCATTTATTGTCCTGCCAGTATGTCCCAGTGCCTTCTGTAACCTGCTACTATATCTATGAGAAGGGCATTGGAAAAGAGGGAAGTCCAAGAGTCATCAGTGGGCACCATCCAGCAACTGATGGGAGCAAATGAAGAGACCCACAACCAACCACTAGGCAGAGCAAGGGGACCCCTGATGAAGAGGAGGAGGAAGGATTGCAGGAGCCAGAGGGGTTGAGGAGAAGAACAAGGAGAGCAAAGAATAACGAATAAACTAAGCAGGACTTGGGAGCTCACAGATGCTCAAGCCACAAACATGGATCTTATATGATTCTGAGCTAGGTCTTCTCATATATCTTGTGGTTATATAGCTTGGTGTTCTTGTGGGACTCCCAACAGTAGGGACAGGGGCGTTGCTTATTCTTTTACCTGCACTTGGGGCCCTTTTACTCCTACTGGGTTGCCTCATCCAGTCTTGATATGAGATGTACCTAGTCTTATTGTAACATGTTAGGCTATGTTTGGTGGACATCACTGGAATGCCTGCTCTAAAAATTTTTTAAAGGGAGACAGAGAAGGAGTAGATCTGGGAAGGAGAGGGACTGAGAGGATTGACTGGAAAGAGGGAAAATGTGGAGATACAATGTATGAGAGAAGAATAAAATAAAACATTTGAAGAGTATAAGAAAATAGAAAAAGGAAACGGGGAAGTCCTCAAAACAGCCATTTCTGCTATCACTGGTTTGCTGGATGATTGTTGAAATGGTTAGTGGAACATCATAAAAAATAATCTTAGTCCCAAATATTAGTTTCTGCTTTGAAAGACTTAATTCAGGGTCAGCATTGTGTATCTTTCTCAGAAAAGGAAAGGCTCAGGCCCATATTGTGCCTGAGTAGGACAGCAGATTGTGAGAGAGTTTCTAGTGAGGGAGTGACTTCCTTGGAGATAGCTCAAAGTGTGTGTGTGCTTAGTGCTTTGCTTTGCTTGCTTGTGATTTCTGAAAATTAGCATAATTTCTGACATGTGATTTTTTTTAATGTTAAAGAAAAAAATCCCAGAAAGATCTTATTTTGGGCCCCAGGTTGGAACAGAAATGAGAACAAACTCTCCAGTCATTCAAAAGCTCTAAATGAGGTTTCAGGATTGACATTGTGAGCAGATATGGGGGATGCTTTGACCATAGGTGAAATGCCCTTATTCATGGGCTTTTTCAGAAGTGTTGTACTGAGTGTCCAGCACTCCACCCCAGTTTTCAATTTGTAGCTATCACTGGCTAGGCCTGATTCTCAGGGGATGGGAGCAGGGGAACAGGAGGTAGGAGTTTATTCTTAATTAGTGGAAGACCAGGTGTCACTTTTTTGATTTATAAGTGGTGATATTATTACATTACCTGAAGTTCCATTTTTATACATTTAGCACTTTTTAAAAATTCTCCATCGAATTCTATATCGTGTGTGTGTGTGTGTGTGTGTGTGTGTTACATGGTTGTCCCTCAATATCCATAAAGAGATTGTTTTCAGTCTCAGAGGGCCTCAAATTTGTGACTGTTCAAATCCCTTATATGAAATAACAATCTTTGCATAAAACCTATGTGGAGTGCTTATAATACCTTCTGCAATATAAACAATCTGAATATTGTATAGAGAATAATGACAGAGAAAGTCTGGATATGTTCAGGACAGGTGCTTTTTTTCATATACTTTTCAATCTATAGTTGATTGACTCCTTGGATACAAATCTAGCAGGTATAGGAGGCTAACTGTAATTTCTTCTGCTTTTTCAACATTACTTTAATTCTGCCTGAAAAGTCACACATTGTTTTCTGATCCTGCCTAAAATAACTTCTTTTGCAAAATTATTCTTGCTGAAATTCCATCTGTTACCAACCCCCTGGTACCTACAAACTCATCCCCCAGCTGAAATGTGAGTAATGCGACCAGATTGTTTCCACTTTCTCTTCTGGCTTAGGTTCTCTGAGTGGGGGTGTTGTTTAAGGAGGTGAGTTGGACCAAGAGCTATTTCAAACATCAATGTAATATGGAGTGCTTTAGTTGGCTGGCAGGAACATAAGCCCTATCTGGGACTGGGGAATAAGTCCATGAGGTCAAGAACACTGTAGAGATGAACACAGAGCCACAGAGATAAACCCTTCCTCTGTTGAAAATGTAACTAAGCTGACCCTGGCTGGGGGAGGATGGATGTGCTCTGCCAGCTGTTCTTTGCCTGAAAGGGAGAGATAGTAGGTGAAAATTTTAGCATTGTTACTCTTGCTGTGTGTGTCTAGCCTTCTTTATGTGACAATTTTTTGGTAAAGCCTTCCTTAACTGTCACATTCATTAGCTGGCATAGCACCAGCTGGCATCTAGCCATTTCTGCAGCATGAGCTCTGTGTTACCATTTCTGAGACACATAAATTCAGTGTTACAAATGGTTAGTGAAACTTCTTCAGCGTACCCATGCTGGGCTTTAGAAACATCAGGGTTTGATGGGCCCTTTGGGGAATATGCATACATGTACAAAAAATGTGAGCAAATTCATAAAGAGCCCAACATCAACTGGGCTTGCTACTATGGTGTTGTCTTAGGGGTTTTTTTTTATTGCTATGAAGAGATGCCATGACCATGGCAATGGCAACTCTTGCCAAGAAACATTTAATGGAGGGGGGTGCTGTTTACAGTTTCAGAGGTTGAGTTCATTATCGTCATTGCAGGGAGCATGGTAGGTAGCGTGTAAGCAGATATGATGCTGGAGCTGAGAGCCTACATCTTGACCCAGAGGCAACCATTAGTCTACTGACTGTCATACTGAGTGAAGCTTGAGAAAAGAGATCTTCAAAGCCGGCCTCCACAGTGACACTCTTCCTCCAACAAGGCCACACCTCCTAATAGTACCACTTCCTTTGGAGGGCATTTTATTTCAAACCATCACAGGTGCCATGTTAATTAGGCAGGTGATCCAATTAGGCAGATTTTGTTCAAGATCATACAGATAACTCTGGTGGGAACACTAATCTAGTTTGATTTTACTAGGTCTGTGTTTAACAGAAGTAGTTCATTACCATAATAAAGCACGTCTTGTCTTTGAAGAAACAGAGAACTTCTGATGAACTTCAAAGTTATTATTTAAGCTTGATTTTATTTTTTTAAAGGGCCAGTTATGTACATGGCTTGTCACCATTTTTTTTTTTTTTTGTTCCTCATCCCTCCTGCTGTTCTGTTGGGACCATATTTTTTTTTTACAGTTCATTAGTTCCTTCACTAGAAAGTGGGAGAAAATGAGAAAACGAGGTGAAAAAGACATGGGTCACAGCCAGACATTATGTAGAGAGAGAGAGAGAGAGAGAGAGAGAGAGAGAGAGAGAGAGAGAGAGAGAGAGAGAGAGCCCTTGGAACACACAGCCCTAAGTAAGATGTCTCCATCATCTCAGCTCAGGGAACCCTACAAAAGAGGAGATCAAAGGAGTTGGGAAGAAAGGGGAGAGAGCACACCAAGAGAACAAGGCCCTCTAAATAACTGAGCAAAGTTCATATGAGCTCACAGAGACAAAAGCAGCAATCACAGGGCCTACACAGGTCTGGACCAAGTCCTCTGCGTATGTACACATTATGGGACTCCTAAATGTGTAAAGGAGGGGATCTCTGATTCTTGTGCCTTACTTGGGGCTCTTTTAATTATCTGTTGGGCTTGCCTTGTCTAACTTTGATATAATAATTTTCATTTTATCTTATATTTTATTTTATGGCTATCTCCTAGAAGCCTGTTCTTTTCTAATGAAAGACAGGAAGGCAGTGAATCCAGATGGGAAAGGAGGTAGGGAGGAACTGAGAGGAGTAGAGAAAGGGGAAACTATGTTCAGATTATATTGTATGAAAAAAGAATCTATGTTCAATAAAGGGGAGAAAGAAAAAAGAAAGAGACATGTGTCTGCCTGCTAGCCAAGCCTGTACACTGTTTGGTGGACAAGCAGTTGAAGTATTGTCTGAGATCTTTGTGTTTCCTGTGAGTTAAATTTTTTTCTTGTTTTCTCTAAATGTTCATTGTTAGGGAATTATAAACTGAACTGAATTTTTCTTGTTAGTGTAAGAACTAAAGCCAGAAGCCAGTGGTGGTACTCAACACTTAACAATCCTAGCACTCCGGAGGCTGATGTGGAAGGATTGTGAGTTTAAGACTAGCCTAGGTTGCATAGTGATGTTGCTTTGAAAACAAACAGGAGCAGTTGGCCAACACAAAATGAACTCAATGATATTTTTGTAGACTTTTTGTCTCATTTTGCTTTGTTTAGGTATTTTAATTTTTTTCTTATTGGTCTTATTGAAACATAATATGTATGTTTCTTGGGTTTTGTTTCTTTTTTAAAGAGAGAGAGAAAAAGGGAAAAGAGCATAAATTTGAATGGGTAGGGATGTGGGGAGGGTCTGGAAAGAACTGTGGGAGGGGAAAGTATAATCAAAATATATTGTATGAACTTTTTTTTTTCCAATAAGAAACAAGCCAAACAATGTCATACGAAGGATTCTGTTTTGAGTGGTATTAGTTTTGTCAGAGGTGAGGAAAGCTACTCTGATAAACCTAGTAGTATAGTTAAAGTTACACTGGAAGTTTTGGTGATTATATATTCATCAAATCTTTTTTTGACAGATTCTCAAATCTATTGACAAAGGATCTGGATTTTCTTGCAACATAATGTTTTTAGTAGCTGTGAAAATAAGAACCATATATTGTTGTATGTCAGCCAACAGCATATGAAAGATTGGTTGATTCTCAAAATTGCATAGGAAGATGTCCATGGCATTGAAGCCTTTGGCTACCTCTACAGTGGAGATGGGAAAATCACAGTATTTCCCTGGTGGAAGGTTAATTGTGAGACTTAGCCTACAAGTAGATAATTCTCTGGTCTTAAAAAAAAGAATCTTGCCGGACGGTGGTGGCGTACGCCTTTAATCCCAGCACTTGGGAGGCAGAGGCAGGCAGATCTCTGTGAGTTTGAGGCTGGGCTGGACCGATAGCCTCCAAAACAATACAGAGAAACCCTGTCTCGTTAAAAAAAAAAAAGAATCTTTGCCACTAAGATGGATTTTGAGGGAAAGGAAGAAGGGACAAAAGGGAGTTGACTAAAAAAAGAAAAGCAAGCAGCCTCAGCTAAAAGTTACTGCTTTTGTGAGCCATTCCTTTAGTTACTGCTGCATGATAAATGCCTCAATGAGTTTAGTTTCTTGCCCCGATGCAAGAGACATGTTTTGAAAAGCAGGTCACTCTTTAGCCCCTTTGGAAAAAAAATAACAAATAATTAAGGCCACGGTGCTTAAGGGGCTGAAATTTATTGGCAATAAAAGGCAGCTAGGCTGACAACTCTACCAGTTAACCTGCTTGGAATGAGCATGTCACTGTGTGAGCAGACAGGACTGGAGACACCCGGGAAGCCATAGAAGCATAGACAGCAATCCGGAGAATGTGGGCAGCTATTTGGTGTCCCTGCCCTTCAGTGGATGTGGTTAGTCCATCTCTCCCCGGCTAACTACCTCACTATGTAGAGAACTCTTCCAGCATCATATGGAAACTATATGCACCTAGAAGGCACCAGGTAGAATGGACAAAAATGTGGGAGATTTTTATCAGGGGCATTTTAAGCACTTTAGATACCGGTTGAAATGGCACAGTATGCTGTTGGGGAAACATAAGCATCACCATTGAGGAAATGCGGGGAGTGTTCAAATTTAATCCCCATAGTGTCCGCATCTGTAGGACATGAAATGTCTGCTCCAGATGCAGCTGTTAAGAATTCAGTGTATGACTTCTCAGAGCCTCAACTTTGCATTTGAAAAGGGAGAGGTCAGAGATTCAGTGCCTCTTAACCCTTATGACTCTTCAGCTTTCTGAGATCCGTGGTGATCTGGAAGGGGCAGGGCTGGGGAGGGCCCTGAGCTTGTACATCTACAGATGTGCTGGTCCACAGACAGCCTGTGAGTGGCAAGGGTGCATACTAATCCCATTCTGACTTCCAAGATAGCAGTGACTGTATCTTGGTTTTCTGGCCATGTCCTTATGCCTGTATTTATTTAGGTGACTGGCATGTTAGGCCCTTAGTAATAGTACACACCTTAGACCTAGTTAGTCTAGAGCAGTGATTCTCAACCTGTGGGTTGCAACCCCTTTGGGCTTGAGTGGCCCTTTCACAGGGGTTGCCTAAGACCATTGGAAAACACAGATATTTACAATTCATAACAGTAGCAAAATTGCAGTTATGAAGTAACAATTAATAATCTTATGGTTGGGGGTCACCACAGCATGAGGAACTATATCAAAGGGTTGCAGCATTGGGAATATTAGGACCCCTGGTGTAAAATTAGTGCCTGGAAGAGACATCCTTGGGAAGGTGAGCACTGCCAGGTGCTTAGTGATGACACACTTTCCTGTGAGCTCAGTTCCTCAAGGGCCAAATCCTGACTTTTTCCTGCCTGGTTTCTTGTTAATTCTTTCTCTCCTACACCCTTATCTCCAGCTCTCTCAGACTGACTCAATCAAAATAAGATTGACTTGGAAGGACATTGGGAAAATGCTATGAGGGAGGGTCTTAATGTCTGAAAGATTCTTTTTTTTTTCCAGAGCAAATCCCATCCACCCTTCTGAAGACACTGTTATGCGTATACGTTTTCTCCCTCTACTCTGATAGTCCCCTGTGTTGTGGTAGCAATAGATGTTTCCTGCTGTTTTCCAATGGTGGCCCTCACTCTTCTGAAGAAGGAAACCCTACCTCTCCCTCTGTGGAGAAAATTCCATAGTCAAGAAAGAGCATCATGAAGCAAGAAATAGTCACTAAAATTTTTTTCTTTTCCTGTCTTATAAAAATGCCATGTTAAACCATGTGTTTAGAGTTGGGCCTAATTAAAGTGCTTCAGAAATAAAGACTTATTACTACACAGTGCCTATAAAGAAGGGATACTGTTTTCTCAGGTGACTGTAGCTTATACTGCCCCAAAGGACAATACTATGTATTTTCGTGACTGTCAAGGGACAGAGTCAGCTGCAAGTATCTGACTTAGATACACAGAGCACCAATTCCTTCCTCAGAGAAAGTGTGGGGATAATTAACTCAGACAACCATATAAATAGCAGGAGTCTCCTCCAGAGTGCATGCCTCTTAAATCAACAGATAGCCTCCTGGGGAGCCACCAAGGCCCAACTGTTGACTGGAGTCCCCTCCCCATTTACCTCTCCATTTTGAATTTCTGTAATGAACTAGACAGTGCTGTGGGTGTAGCAGGTATTTCTGTTTTCTTGGTTTCTTCCTGTGGCCTGGCCCTTCATGTTTATCCATTTGGTAAGATGTATTGTGGATTTGTTTTCCTGAGTTAAAATCTCCCCCTTTGTTCTGCAAATTTGGTAATTAGCCTATTAGTAGCCATGAACCCTCTGGAATCAAAGACACCTGGAATCATGGTAATGTGGAACCCTAGAGGTCACTAGGCCTGATGACCTGTGTCCAGTGCCTGACCTCTTTCAAATCTCTGCCCAGTGAAGCTTCTCTCTAGTGATACTTGCAGAATTCAGTGCTGAGTTTCTGGTTGTCTCAACCCCACCTCATGTCCCTGAATGATGATCTTACAAGGAAGCTCTCCAGTGGGGGCAGGGCCCTTGCTAACCAAAGCAGGCAGCTTGCAGGCTGCCCATATCCCAGATAACTGCTGCTTATTAGTCTGGTTCAGGACATTTTCCATGGTGCTGATAGCCCCCATCCACAAGTGCCACCTAAGGAATTCTGCCTTCTTCTAGGGAAGATGAGAGAGGGTTGAAATTTTGAATTTGAATTATTTAGAATTTGATGAGATCAAAGTCAGCTAAACTCTGAAGAAGCTCACAGAGATCCAAAAATGTGTTAGAACATTGAAGCAGCCAGACGTATTCAGGATATGTGGGAAGAAGTTTGAGTTGCTGAAATAAAGGTGCCCATACATACACCAAAACATACATACATACATACATACATACATACATACATACATACATACAATGTGTGTGTGTGTGTGATGTGTGATGTGTGTGTTGAACATGTATAGAGCAAACTGAAATCCAGTTTCCTATAGTTTCCACCGTGTGATGCCATTGGAAAGAAAAGGAAACAACTTTCTCACCAGGTATAGTGGTACCCCTGACACTGGAGAGACTGAGACAGGAGGATCAAGTTTGAGATCAGCTATCACAGTGTCCTAAGAACCAAAAGAAAACAGACACCTTTCTCACACACAGACAGCCCTTCAAGTAACTATAGGGAAGCAACTGCATGCCTTTAAAACCTTTGTCAGTTACCCTTGTAGCAGACAGCGGACATCTCACACTTCTGGTCACCCAACTCTAAAAACTCTTCTTTTTCTCTTTCTCTCCAACCTTCCTCTAGTCTGGGTTCCAAACACAAGCCTAGTAACCCAATTTTAGCCTTGCCAGGAACATGACCCTAGCCTCACAACATACAAGAAGGAACACATATCATGTGTAACACTCATGACTGGGGCTGAGTAACACTGCCTGGATCCCTTGCCACAAACGCTGGTGGCTGCACACGTGGAATTCAGGCATGGGGTGTGGAGGTGGAGGGACAGTGTCAGGGAAACCACAACCTAGCACTTGGGTAGGTGCATCTCCCCAGCACCTCACACATTTATCTGTCTCTTGGTTTTTAGTTTCGGTCTTGACTTTCTTTAACATGGGATATAACACTATTATTTTAAATAATAATAATAACAAAACTTTTGCCTTGGCTTTGGGCAGAAATTTCTGCCTTTTCCTATTGAGATATACCTTTGTGGTTTTGTGTGAGTACTTTCCTATCTGGTATTGCAAGCAAAGTGAGCAGAGCAGATGGTCCCTGTCCTGTGCGCTGTCTGGGGTGGTGGTGGGGGAGCTGGGCTGTCATGCTCACATGTCAGGCTGACAGATGACCTCTCACTGCCCTGACTGGGTAACCCCCACTCTCTTCATTGAACCATCATGCATGGCAGTCTGTGGACCCCTCAGGAGCAGAGCACGTTGCTCTAAATAACTTGTCAGGGGGCATCAAGGGGCCGCCACTCAGTGGAGCATTAGAAGCAGTTTTAGTACTTTGAGCTTTGACCCTAACCCACCATGATCACTCAGAAGTTGGGTCTTTTCTTCTGCCCTTTGTTCCTTTTAATTTCTTCCCCTTTCCTCCTTTGGTGGGTTTCTTATGATTTGTTTGCTTTGGGGGGGGATATTTGGATTGCATAGATCCTGTTTCAAGTAAGTGACTATTTCTGCCCATTTGGACTTTTTGTCCTAATGCATCTCAACTGTTTAGAAAGGCTGATTGGTCCATCCAATTCTAGACTAGAATCCAGTGTCCCTGTATCATGACAGGCATACTGGAATTCTCCACACATCCATGTTGCCTGCTCCATTCTCTACAAAGGGCCATCAGGATTATTTCTGGCAATTTGGTATAAGATTCTCAGGGGATGGGTGAAAAGAACAAATCAGAATGAAGAAGTACAGCTGCAGAGAATGAGGAGACTGCAGACAAGAGTCCAAGGTAAAAAGGTCTAGGGGTGGGAAGGAGGAGATGATGTCATAGCAAAAGTTGCTGAAAGCACAAGATAGCAGAGTTTTTTTTCATTTTATTGAAAGTGGGTTCTTTTTTTCATAGCATATATCCTGATTATAGTTTCCTCTCCCTCTTCCTCTCCTAGATCTTGCCCACCTCTTTCCCTCCAGTTCTAATCCCTTTCTGTCTCTCATTAGAAAAGAACAGGATTCTAAGAGATAATAACCAAGCATGTCAAAATAGAATACAATCAGATAAAACAAAAACCATCACATCAAAGCTGGATAAGGAAAATCAACGGGAGGAAAGGAGTCTCAAGAGCAGGCCCAAGAATCAGAGACCTACTTGTTCTTGTTCTCATACTCAAGAGACTAATGAAAATAGGAAGCCGAAAGCTTTAAGATATGCACAGAGGACCTGGTGCAGACCTGTGCAGGCCCTGTGCTTCCTGCTTCAGTCTCTGTGAGGGCATATGCACCTGCTTATGTAGTTCAGAGGACTTTGTTCTCCTGGTGTCCTCCACTCTCTCTTTCCAACTCCTCTTTTATGGGGTTCCCTGAGCTCTGAGGGGAGGGATTTGATGGAGACATCTCATTTAGACCCTTCTCTCCTCATAGTGTCTGACTGTGGGTCTCTGAACCTGTTCCTGACTTCTACAGGAGGAAACCTCTATGATGATGACTGACTATAGCATGAGTATAGCAGAATATCATTAGGAATTGTTGTATTGATAATTTTTTAAAGACTGGTAGTAGTGTTTGGTTTTACTACATGCCTCTGGGCTATCTAGTCCTTGGTTCTTGGTTACCAAAGCAGTGTCAGGTATGGGTTCCATCTCTTGGAGTGGGCTTTAAGTCAAATCAGACATTGGTTTGCTACTCCCACAAGTTCTATGCCACTATTGCCCCAGCGTATCTCTCAGGCAGGACAGATTGTAGTTCAAAGGTTTTGTGTCTGCATTTCTCTTTTGGTAGCCTACAGAGTAGCTTCCTGAATCAAAGACGCTAGAACATAGAAGTGAAGGCTCCATGTAGGCACGGGCTTGACTTCTCCACGTTCAATGAGTTGTGCAGGTGTTGTCCTTGGTAATGAGGTCCTGCTGTCAGTTTGCAGAGAGCTCCCATTGTCTTAGGAACAGCCTGAGTTGTTTGGGAACCCACTAACCAACAGCTCAATTGACTGTAACCCAGTACCACTACTGGAAACTTCACTGGGTGACAAGAGGTGGACAGTTGGGATTCTGTATTTCCCATTGTTAGGAGATGTCATTAGATTCACCTTCATATATTTTCGGAAGTTTCCACTGCACTAAGTTTTCATATAATAATAGGAGCTTTGAGAAAGGGTCTCCTTGGGCCTGGAATTCATAATCTTTCTGCCTCTGCACCCTCAGTTGCTAGGGTTATTGGTATGAATAGGCAGAAATAGATTTTGGCTATTTTGCCATGCTGGGGCTCAAATTCAGGGCCTTGAGCATGTTAGGCAAAGTGGTCCACCACTGAGCTGAACTACTAATCCCTACTATACCATTTCCATTTTTTAAAGAAGATTTATTCTTCTTTTCATTTATGTGTGTGAGATAGAGAGAAAGTGTGTGTGAGAGAGACGGGGAAGGGAAGGAGGGAGAGAGAGGGAAAAGAGAGAGAGTCAACAGACAGAGAGAGACATATGTGCAGGTGTCTGAAGAGGCCATCATGTTTCCCTGGAGCTGGAGTTATAGGCCATTGTGAACTATCTGACATGGGTGCTTGAAACTGAACTCTCAGGTCCCTGCAAGAGTAGCAAATGCTCCTAACCGCTGAGCCATTTCTCCAACTCCCCTTCCCCACCGTTTGACACTCAAAAGTTCTCTCTAGAAAGAGGTGCAAACGATGTATGAGGTTTGACTTCAGCTTTTAGTAATTGCTAGGAAATCAGTCACAGAAGCATTTATAGCTGCCTGGAGGGCAGGAGCTGCATGCTACTTTGCTTCCTTCCTTCCCTCCTGTTCTGTGCCCTGTACAACTTTGGTCAGTTAACTAAAAGACTAGGGAGGGACAATTGCATGCAACCCTGGTTCATCAAGTAAGGTGCTTGGGCATGTTGTATCACCTCTAGGGAATGGAAGGTGTGTTCTCTAAGCCTTGGTACCTGTCCTTGCAGCTCTTTTGCTGAAATAGTAGAACAACTTAAAATAGCCATGAGTCCATTTACTTTTATTTATAACTTTTTTGTTTTTAATTCATAATTTGGCTTAAAGGCTATATTCTGATGGGCCATTGGCTTGGTGCAACCTGTTCCATATAGAGCAGGGTGCCCTCTGGGAGAATCACCAGATGGTAAACGCTCTGAGTCATCATTGGACAGTTGCCTGTTCACTGACTGTGGTGCTGTGTTTTTACTGTCTATTGGGGCACGTGTGGCCTATACTCAGCTAGGGAGCGCTATGAGGTATCCCTTTGGATTAATCTGGCTTGTATACAAGCCAGATCTGAAGACATGCACAATTCCATATTCTTCCTTTGGCTGAGTTGGGCTTCAGAATCTGGGTTGTGTTAGCATTGAATTAAACACAGCTCTCCTGTGGGGCAGTAGTGCACCCATCTCCTACTCACCCATTTTTCCCCCATCCCGCTCCTCCCCATGCTCACCCAGGGATGTTGCTGCTTACCAGCTGGCTGGTGGTACCCTTTGAATCATGTCCTGGCTTTCTTAGGCTACACGCCAGCTTCCTTGTCTCTGGTTGTAAGGCAAGTGGTGCAGACTCCAGCTTTGAAGGGAAAAGAAAACTAAAGCTTTTCAGATTAAAAAAAAAAATAGGTCTTCAAAGCTGCCTGAAGTGGCCTGGGGTTTCCTCCACTTGGGTCCAAAACTCCAGCAGTGCTCCATGAGGTTCTTCTCCTTTGGGCCTCAGGCTCCTGCGTAGCTCAGAGCTGGACACTGAGGAGCAAGAATAGCTGGAAGGTCAGAGAGCAGCTTCTGGGACTCACATTCCTGCCATAACCCAGTTCCTGCTGGTCCGGCCAGGGGGGTGGAAATTTGCAGGTGTTCCTGTTCCCATTCACAGGGGCTCTAAGTTGGGGCAGCAGCCTGGCCAATGGGCACCGGCCTTTTGGACTCTCACGTCTGTCGCATCCTACACATCCCACTTGGGTTGCTCTTCTGCCATCTGGAAGCCATTAGCAGTGAAATTATTTCAAGCGCATGCTGAGCCCTGGTTTTCCGGGAGGCTCAGCCTGGCACTGCCAGGTGTCAGCAGCCAAGGGCGTTTCAGTTTTTGTAGGATTTCCAGTTAAAGCCCAGCAAAGCTCTGCTCTCTGGATCTCCAACCCAGTCCTCTTCTCTTATTGGACCCAAGAGCAATGACTTGTGCACAGAGACACTGGCACCTGTCCTTGATCCACATCTTATCCCCTTTATGGGTTTGAAGGGAAGTGACAACTTTAAAGCTACTCAGTGAAGGGGTACCCTTTGTGTTCTCTACTGTATGCATATGAACTGTGGATTAGCTCAGAAGAGCTTGTTTAAGGGGGGCAGGACCGCTGCTTTTGGACCTCTGAATTCACTGCGATGACCATGTCATCATATTGGCTATACTCAATACCTCCCATTTTTCTGTCCTTGCTGCATGTGTTCCCCTGGTTCTCACAATAAATAACCCTGAAGATGCGGGCACTGCGGTTTGGAGGCTCAAGCAGCTTCTAAAGGAGATCCTGGGTTCTGACTGAGGTCTTTGTAATTCCAAACTTCTTTCTGCTCTCCAAACCCATGTCCCTTTTGAAACCTCGGTAGGGTAGACAACCCAGGAGAACAGAGGTGCAGCCGATGTAGGGGTGAGCCCACACTACTGAAAGGGGCGTGAGCAGTATTGTGGGTTCACCCCTACAAGCCGAGGAACCAGCAGCATTTCATGCTACGATAGCACAGCCTCCTTTTATTCCTTCCTTCCTTTCTTTCTTTTTTTTTTCTTTTGGAAGCAAAATGATCTTTTGAAAGGAAACTCACATAG
Organism: Mesocricetus auratus; assembly: GCF_017639785.1. Lineage (NCBI taxonomy): Eukaryota > Metazoa > Chordata > Mammalia > Rodentia > Cricetidae > Mesocricetus > Mesocricetus auratus. The sequence goes on from NW_024429199.1 coordinate 51,627,472, forward strand.
TCTGTCAGCTTCTTGCCAGCTCTTACTACAGAGCAACTGGCCAAAAACAGCCAAACCTTGTTTGGGGCATGAAAGCAGCTGTTATAATAACCCCTGCTCTGCTTCTTTCCTGTTATGATGGAATGACTGTTTCAAGTAAATGTCTCCAATCTACGGAGTTTCTGGGGTCAAGAAAACACTCTTTTAATTGGCAGACTTGGTCACATTTTTTGGACAAGTTAGGAAGTAAACTAATATACCTCCATCATTTCAGATCCATGCATGTCTGTAAGTGCTGGCTCCATGCTGGGCCGTAATCCTGCCTCCCACTTCTTTGGCTGGATCTGCCTCCCCACCCCCTTCCCACCCCACCCCCGTTCTATACCAGGATGAGAACACACATTGAATGTGGACTCGCAGATAGCTTACTCTGGGCCTCAGTGTCCTGGTGTATCAGATGGATGTAGTAATAAGTGCTCTTTGGGCTTGTCACAAAGTTTTTTAAAAATCAAAATAAGGAACATTACCAGCTGGGAAGATGGATTAGTAGTTGAGAGAGCTTGCTGCTCTTTTAGAGAACCCCATTGGGTACAGCACCTGTGTTTGGCTGGTCATAACCACCTGTATATCTTCAGTTCCAGGGGATCTGAAGCCTTCTTCTGGCTTCTGTGGGCACCCCCACCCCAAGCAGACACACGTGCAAAAAAATATATAAATAAGTGAAGAAGAAACATCCCATAGTGCTTAGTGAATAAGTTACATATATATATGTATATATATATGCTCATTTAATCTCATCAGTCCTGTGAGATGGGGATTTCCTAAGCACACACTAACATCTCTCTAGGTGTGCATGAGTGAGCACACACCAGGAATCCCTGCCTGCACAGACCTCCTGCAGTGTGTTAAATAGAGGTAAGAGCTATGGAGAAAACTAACATGGGAGAGGAAGATGGAAAACAAGCAATAGGGTTGCTGCTTCAAAAGAGTAACCAGGGAATGCCTACCTGAGAGAATGTCATCAGAATAAAACTTGAACAACAACAAAGCTGGGCCTGGAAATATATATATATATATATATATACACACATACACACATACACATACATACATACATACATACATACATACACACATACACATACACACATACACACATACATACATACATACATACATACATACATACATACATACATAGGCAGTGCATAGGAACTAAAAGAGCATAGAGCTGCAAGGGTCCCATGGCCACTAACCCTGGTGTGTTCAAGGTGTAGCAAGGAAGCTGATATGGTTGGAATGGAAGGGCTGAGCAGATGAGGTCGGGACTGTGGCAGACAGTTCAGAGCCTTGGGAACCTCGCCCTTTCCCTATAAGATGAGAAGGTCCTGCAAAGAGGAACACAATCCAGATGATGCCAGATGTGAGCAGGGACACTACACATTTGGTCAGTACAGCTGCTGTCCCTGCTGTTGGTTCCCACAAGGGCGGTTGTTAACTCTTTGAGATGATTTAAGTAGGATGTTTTGGGATTTTGGTTTTTTTTGTTTGTTTGTTTGGTTTGGTTTGGTGTTTTCAAGACAGGCTTTCTCTGTGTAGCAGTTTCAGCTGTCCTGAAGCTCACTCTGTAGATCAGGCTGACCTCCAACTCAGAAAACTACCTGCCTCTGCCTCCCGGGTGCTGGGATTAAAGGCGTGTGCCACCACCGCCCAGCAAGTAGGGCATTTCTTAAGGAGCTGTCTGGTCCTCCAATAGTGAATTGTACTTTCTGATTTTAACAACAGATAGACTTTCCCCAACTTCCCCTGTGTCTGCATCTAGACTTTCCCTTTCTTTGGCTAGTTCTGTCCTTAACTGCAGCTCTGGGCTAGATAGTTTCTGAGGTGCTCCTCAGCTGGCATTGTATGTAATATGGTGTATATATGCCATGCCTAAGGTACTGCTGTCTTGAACTAGTTACTGATACCAGGGACTCACAGATATGTATTGCTTAGGCCAGGCAATTACGAGAAAGAAAGAAAGAAAGAGAGAGAGAGAGAGAGAGAGAGAGAGAGAGAGAGAGAGAGAGAGAGAGAGAGAGAGAGAGGGAGGGAGGGAGGAAGGAAGGAAGGAAGGAAGGAAGGAAGGAAGGAAGGAAGGAAGGAAGAGATGCTTACAAATTGAATTACCCCTGAATGTAAGAGTGTCAATACAACCAGCAAATCTCCCAAGACCTTTCAATAATGATGTGAAAGAATTTGGATTTCCCCCAACTTCCTTGAGAAGTCAGTTCTGCCCCCTTGAGTCCTGCGTGCCTTTTGGCACCTATGAATCTCCTGAAATTGAGTCTAAATGTATATCTGTGAGTATTTTTCTAATATGAGGTCCTAGCTACCATGTGATTAGGTTACTTTAGGCCCATTTAGTCACAGATTGTACTTGCAATGTCAGATATGCTAGAAAGTTAGCCTTTGTTCAAAGCTAGATCAAGCTGACAGTTTGAAAATGGAGTTTAAAGAGATCCTTCAGTTGCCTAACATTGAGCAGTCATGATCTCCAAGTATTATGGATAGTATTCCCAAAGTATATACTATTATCTTCTAAAAGTTATACCCATGTCTATACTGTCATGCAAGGTCTGTTTAGTGTCTTTGATGAGTGGCTGTCAGTCACCAAGAATCCACCCTGAGTGTTATGCTTATCATTGCCTTTGAAACACCCCACCCTCAATCCCTATGGTTCACAGGAACACATATGAGCCAAATGCTTTCAGCAGTAACCTATGCTGTAGGTATTTAGAATCTCCAACCCTCCACATCCTCGTGACCTACATTCAAGAAGCATTCCAAGGAAAACCAGAGAAGAATTTAACAGGGACATCCAAAAACTTCATAGTGGCACCATGTACAAAAATTGATGCCAAACACCTCTCATCTAAAAACCTGAAATCCTAAATGCTCCAAACTCTGAAACTTTGAGCACTGACATGACTCCACAAGTGCACATCTAACCTCATGCATTGTGCTAAAAATATTGTATGAAAGTATATAAATGAATTTTGTCTTTAGACTTGGGTCATATCCCTGTGATGTCTCATTAAATATATGCAGATATCCCAAAATCTAACAAGAAAAATTGAAACACTTCTGGTTTCAAGCATTTCAGATAAATGTTGGCATCTTGTGGTAGTAGACGCAGTATGCACCCACTATGTCTGCCAGTCAGTCACCTACAGATGTACTGTGGAGCACAAGAGGCAGAGTTTTGTGGGGACTGCTGCTCCCCTTGAGATCAGGATTGGAGTCACAGTCACTCATTCTACTGAGGTTCAGATAAGCCCCCAAGAGGCTACTTAACTGGGAGCTACAGACATCAACCAAAGGATTTGCTGAGAATGACTGATTCCCATGCCCTGGAATGCAAACCACACAGAGAAACTCATCATCAGTGTAGCCAGGAAGTACCTCTATCCCCATCCAGTCAGGTCTCCAGTGCTTACACCAGTCTGCAGATGTCTGCTCTTCATATCAGAGGCAGAAGCGAGGGTTGGGATGCCACAGCATGTCCCTGACACTGAGAATCTGTGATCCAGTGGGAGTGGAGAGTTTTAAAATCAGAAACATTAAAGATAGCTTGCATTTGATAAGTAACATGGGCCCAGATGACACCTCTATGACATAGGAATTTGTATTTATTTAACTGCACAAAAATTTTTCATTTTTCATCAAAATGGAAACTTACAATGAGGGAAACTATGAGTACTCTCCCAATAGTCTACATTCCTATGTGACTGTGTCCAGGAGAGCTGCTGTTGACAGGAAAAGTCCTTTTGTGTATATGTTGTCCTATTGGTTGATAAATAAAGCACTGTTGGCCAATATGGAAGCAAGATAGGTGGGACTAGGAATCGAGGAGGATTCTGGGAAATGTAGTCAAGGTAGAGAGTAGCTATATGATCCCGGGAAGAGAGGATGAATGAGGCTTCACCCTCGGTAATATAAGACTTATAAAAATATATATTAGTAATTATGGGTTAATAATTAAGTCAGAACTAGCCAATGAGAAGCCCTGGACATTGGCTGACAGCATTGTAACTAATAGAGTCTCTTGAGTGTTATTTGTTGTTGATGTGGCTCTGGGACTAGACTGGCAGGAAGAATGCTCTTTACATGCTGTAACTGTTCCTCTCCAATTCATGGGTCAGGATGGCACTGGAGTGTCATAACACTAAATGTCTCCATAACAAAAAAACTCTAGGTGTGGCCTTGAATCAGCCAATGCTGTGCTTTGGACGGATTGTATTATCCAGTATCAGCAAATAGCAGCCTCTCAGGAGCACTCTCCAACATGTTACCTCCACTGAACCAATTTAGAAGGTTTGGTTGATCAATTCCTAGCTTTAGCTAAGTGAATTCCAGATGGCAGTGAGTGACTTAATAGAAACAAATGCAACTAAAGATATTGTACAGTACAACAGTAATTAAGGGCTAGGAGTGTGGCTTAGTGGTTGAGCGTTTGCCTAGCATATCTGAAGCCCAGGGGAGGGAGGTTTGGCCCCCTATTTTGCTGATAAGTAAATGAATGAATGAATGAATGAATGAATGAATTGGTTAATGGCATCTATTTGGTTTCTTCATTCTGGGTGTTCGTTTTTTGAAGGCAAGTGGAGGGAAGAAAGTGACTGTAGGTGACTTGAGGCATGCCTTTTCCATAAATGAATACTGTTGTGTCCAAACTCAGCTCCTCTGAATAGAAACACAAACAGAAGGGCACTGTGTAAATCTTCTAATGGGTATTACCTGACTGAGAGGACAGTGGGAAAGGAAGTCTGCCCTGTTCACAAACCAGTTGTAACAGACACAAAACCTTAAGTGTTGAGCTGGGGCTTCTGCTCAATGGTGGAGCACTTGCTCAACACACACAAGGCAATTAGGTTCAGTCCCCTGCAGACACACACACACACACACACACACACACACACACACACACACACACACAAACAAAAAAAGGACAACCTTACTATCGGGGTTCTCCATGGGATACTAGGTCAGTAAATTTCTACATCTGACTGCCTTGATTGTTGGTGCCTTGCATGTTCAATAATTTTTACATGACTATGGGCAGTTTCTTTCTTCTTTACTCTCTAAAACTGGTTCAAAAATAGTAGGCATCACTTCTAGCCTCCAGTGAACAAAGCATAGATCCCTGGCTTCTTAGGACAAAAGTTACTGTTGGAGGCTAGGGAGAAGGCTCAGTGGGCAAAGTGCTTGCTACACAAGCATGAGGACCTAGGTTCCAATCTCCAGAACCCATGTAAAAACTATGCATCATGGCATGTGTCTGCACTGAAGGGGCTGTAGTGAGGTAAACAGGAAGATCCTGGGGCTTGCTGGCAAGTTGGTAAATGCCAAGTGAGAAGTGTGTCCCAAAAAATGAAAAAGGGTGGTGGTGGTACACACCTTTAATCCTAGCACTTGGGAGGCAGAGATAGATGAATCTCTGTGAGTTCAAGGCCGGCCTGGTCTACAGAGTGAGTTCCAGGACAGCCAGGGTTATACAGAGAAACCCTTTCTCAAGCCAAAAAAGAAGAAAAAGAGCACTTGCTGATCTTCCAAAGGCTTCGAGTTGAATTCCTAGCACCCATGTTAATGGACTCACACCTGTAAACATGTCCTGGTTATCCAACACCCTCTTCTGGCCTCTGTGGGCACTGCATATATGTGGTACACAGACAAGCAGGCACATACATATATACTTAAATAAAAATTTAAAGTATTAAAACTGAAGAATGGCAGGGAGACACACAACAGTGACCTCTGCATGTCCACACACAGACATGTGCACCTATATACACATGTGTAATACCAAAAAAATGAATAGATGAATGAATGAATGAATGATATATTGTTAGCAGCTAGTGGAAAAATTCCAGTATTTTTGTGATCCCGTTTCTCTTTCTCATATTACGGCTTTCCTTTCCTCCAATCCTGTGTAGATAACCACAGAACTGCTCTTTTTCCAAAGAAGAAACATTTAGTCGCTACTCTGTAGCCCCTTTCATCCTGTTCTGGCCCCATATAGCAGAAGGAGCCCTCCCTAAACAAAGGGTCCCCTATAGCCTGGCTTTCACAGCAGTTCCTGGATAAACACTTCTCTTAAATGATTTGTGCCCAGTTGTGCTGTGCTCCTGGGAAGTAAGCAAGAATGGAAGGAGGTCTTCCACCAAACTCCCAGCCAACTTGTGTGCATTAGTCCTACAGCTGGAATGTAGCAAATATGTGATCACACAGTAGGTTCAGTGAACCATAGTAGCTTAGCACTTGAAGTTTATAAAGGCTGTCATAATAACAATAGCGAGTGGGGTTTCCTCCAATTGTAATATGTATTCTTTACTATGTGTTGTTTATTGGGTGTTGTTTCTCCCCCAGTAGTGTTGGAGATGACAGACAGCTATAGGACAACCAGTAGGTTGTATTTCTACATGCTAGTTGTCTTGACCAGCTTTGTCACTTTAACACAACTGCCTTCCTACAGGAAGGAACATTGCATAGTGGCAAAAGCTGTAAAGTCCAGGTTTTAATTTTAGCCCTTGCCTAGGAATGGAAACGTTGGGAATCACTGAGCCCTTCTCTTTCAGTTCCTCTTCAGGGCTAGGCACAGTATGTTGTGGCAGGAGGTTAAAATGTGCTGTCTTTGTATCTATAAAAAGGTCAGCACTGACCCGACATCAGTAGGACTTAAGCTTGAGTCACTTTTCCAACTGTGTGGTTGGCTGGCTGGACTTCCCCAGACAGGAGGTACTCTAGGCCAAGCCACATTTTAGAAGGATTATCCATGATCTGTCAACCCAAGCCCACCCTTGGGATCCTATTGTCAATGACCCCTCAGAACAAGTACTTCTTTATAGTGACTCTGTGTGTGTGTGTGTGTGTGTGTGTGTGTGTGTGTGTGTGTGTGTGTGTGCGCGCGCGCGCACGCGCACGGTCATATGTGCATGTGGAGACCAGAATCAGCCTCAGGTATCATTTCTCAGGGGCAATTTACCTTGTTTTGTTGTTGTTGTTGTTTGTTTTTGTTGTTGTTTTTTTTCTCTTTTCTTTTTTTGAGACAAAACCTCTCATTAGCCTGGGGTTTGCTGAATAGGCTAGGCTTGATAGTCCACACGCTCCAGGGATCTGCCTTTCCCTGGCTCCTCAGCACTGAGACCACAAACATACGCTAGCATACCTGCTTCTTTTTGTTGGTTCTGAGGATGGAGCTCAGGTCTTCATGCATGTGTGGGCAAGCACTTTACCAAATGAACTGCCTCCCAACACCTTTGGAGAGACTCTTTGCCACAGGTCAGTTGCACCAGTTTGAGTAGTATGCTGACACATGTTTAACAACCAGCTCTCCAGAAAGCAAGAGCTCTGATGCAAGTTGTATGTCCATTTCCAAGGTAGAAACAGGCTCAGTGAGGCCAATTTCAAGGTATGTGTGTAAAGTTTAGGACCACGGAACTATGAAGACATACAAATAGTATTTTCTTACCAGTCGGTATCATGTAGTTCCTGCCACATCCCTGAGAAATCTATGGGAAACTGTACATTTAACTGAAGAAAGTCATTTGTGTATATACAAGAACACGTTTTTTATTTATTTCATCTTTCAACACATTTCTAAATTTTAACTGTGTTAGGAAAGAACTCTTTGGTATGGAAAATTTAGTAAGTCAAGATGTTCCTGTTTACTTGACATTCAGTTATAATTGTGCCAACTAGTGTTTCTGTTGAGTGGCTTTTTGTTTAATTCCCAGTTTCATTCTTTGTCTTGAAAATCACAGTTGTCTGTCCCATAAAAAAATCTTCTTTCCTCTGTCTGCCGCTTGTTCAGCTATAATAACAAGTATAACAAGTATGTGGCTGAACTGCACAGCCATCTTCTGGGACGCAAAGCTGTACTTTCCCCAATGTTTATTAGCTGACCTTCCCTCACTTGGGTAATTTTAAGTTGGCTGACTCATTTCCCATTATGGTTCTGGACCAAGAAATGTCCAGTGCAGGATAGAATGGATACCAGCCATAGAGTCTGTCACTGCCCTGGCTCCTTTTCTCTCAATTCTAAGTGTCCTTTCTCTTGAAGAAAGAAGAAAAAAACATATTTATAGAGGAATAAGAAATGTCTGTCAGGCTCATTGTTATTTTCATTCACATTGAAGCCCTCCCTTTTTATTAAAATACTAGTTTTCCTGGTCTACAGAGAAACAAGTGTAGGACTGGAGAAAACAGCTCAGTAAGTAAGAGCATTTGCTGTACTAGCAAAGACAGGCATAGCTGCCTGCACCAGCAACCCAATACTGTGGGGTGAAGACAGGTGGATTGCAGCAGCTCACTGGCCAGCTGAAGCTGAACTCAAGGATCAGTGAGACCCTGTCTTAAAGGAGTAAGGGGGAGATGGATTGAGGAAGATACTCAGTGTCTTCCTGTGGCCTCTGTGTACACACCCCTCTATGCTTATAACACACACACACACACACACACACACACACACACACAACAGAAAAGAAAGCATGTGTATGTGAGAGCAGGTTCAGGCTTTGATTTAAGCACCTATACTACCAATGGTCATCCCACCCAACATTGTTTCTATCATTAACAGCAGATAGCCTCTTGTGAACTGAGGTTGATCCTGCTCAGTTGTGTGCCCTGTCATCATTTTGTTAGTCCTTCAGCTGCCCAGTGTGACACTTTGAAAAGTACCAACACTAGAGGCAAGCTGGGGGCCGTAGCCTTTCAAGACACCCTCTGCCTTGTCAGGTTGAGCTTTGTGAATGCTGAACATCGAAAACTAAGTCGCAGTGTTTGCCATTGACACCTTCTGTAAAGGGTCTCTGTTTCACATTTTTCCCCAACCCCACCACCACTCCCTCCTCCACTGAAGAGCCAGCGTCTGGTGGGGCAGCTGAGCTGGGTGGGGGATTGGTGCACACAGAGTGTCTGAATGTTGCCTGTCATGCACCTCTCCCAGGATGTCTACACCCTGGCCTACAGGACAAGGAAGTCACTCTGTCACTCCTCACCTGGAAGGACAGGCACAAAGATGGGATAGGAGGTTATGAAATCCCCTGCACGTGAGAGCTGTTTCCGGTCAATGTGAAGGAGATTGACAGGAAACCATCTTTCTTTCCCTGCTACCCCATCACCATCCCAGTCTTAATTGGTTCAGTCCCATGGCATGCAAGGTGCCAGAGAGTGCTTGTTTGTTCAGAGAAATGATAAAGCCATGCTACAGAAAATAATTAAATCCCCATTCCTTTCAAAGGAGGTGTTTTGAAGAGACACACAAATGCGTGTGTGGCCCAATGCAGCCAACAGTGGGGGCTCAGGCACAGCTGGGCTGGGTGCAAGGTGAGTTAGGAAGGGACTCACTGAGGAGGTTGGCTAGTCAGAAGGAAATGATTTGGCAGATGGAAAGGATACTTTAGGAAGAGAAGAGTAAATATCAAAGCCCAGAGATTAAATGAACAGTCCATTGTTGGGGGAGAACACATGCTGAGGATCCCAGGCTCTCCCACTCTTGTCCATGGTGCCTGGTTGTACCCTGTTCCTATTTTCAAATAGAACCTCGTCTGTTCTCATTTCATCATAATGACCTTAGTGAGAAAAAAGCACAGTGACATGGTGTCATTTGGAGTCTGGAAAGCTCTGTGGGGGAGTCAGGAAACTTGGACCCTAAAGCCAGCTCCAATAATCATGGACTCTTCTTACACTGGAGGAATGGACACAATGACAGTAGAAGTTATTGGGATTTCTACACAAGGAGATTGTGGTAGCTTTTGTAGTCCAACCCCTCTCTTCCCAAAAAAACATTTGACAGTATACGCCAGCTAGATTTTTGGTTTTTCTTTTTTCAGGAGGCTAGAGACAATTTGTCTTTTAATCACCATTGGTAAGCCCTCTCCCTACCTTTTTACTAAGTGTGCATGCTTAGTTATAGCAAGCTTGAGCTATCAGCATTTGTTTGGGACTATCGATAAAGAACTGTGGAGGCTGCTCTTTGAGATTCCTATTTCAGTGTAGTATATCTTTAAAAGAAAGCATGCTAGAGGCAACTAACTTGATCTGGTTTCTAGGCTAAATTTCTGGAAACCCCTAGATGCCTCATAGTTTGCCTTGTAGTTACAGAGTTACCTTCTCACCCCAGTCCACCCGGTTCCCAGAACACCACCTCCCTTGGAAAGTGGGCTTATTCTCTACGAGAAGTTAACAGCCTTCTTGACCATAGACAGCTTTAGCTGATCGTGACATCCTCGTGGAATAATGAGCATTTATTTAGGATGGAATCATCTTGCTTGCTGCTCAGGTATGCCTACATAGAAAGAATTACAGCCTGGGCTCTGTCATAGTTAATGGGGACTAAATGTTACTGCTCACATCTGAGAAAGCTTCTCTCTCAACACACAAAGTGTTCTGTGCTGCTTTATTCTGAGAGGATGCTTGTCATACACGTTTAACCCACCAGCTCCCTGCAACTTAGCTAGTCAGGCATCCTTCATGTTGCGCTGCCTGCCCACCCCCGCTTCTTTTTCCTGGGAAAGTAAATTAGCTTGAAGAGCTGTGCCCGTGTACTAGCTCTGTGACATGGTTTAGGAAGCTCAACCTGTTTGCCCATCTAATTTTCTGGAGTATGTAAAGTGCGAAGGGACCTTCTGCTCTGTGGGGTTATTAGAGGAATTATAAGCAGCAAGGAGACAGAGTTTGGCCCACATCGGGTCCTCAGAAATAGCAATCATTCTTGGGCAATTCCTGTTTGTGTTTGCACCAGTCACGAACTCTGCTCCAAGCCAAAAAAAAAAAATGTCTGGAAGCCTCTCTCCAAGTACGTGCGTGGTGTATGTCTGTCTTAATTGTGTGGCAGACTCTCAAGGCCCAAGCTGGAGCCAAATCACCACGAGTTCTTTTCATGCAAAGATTTAGGGCTTAACACAAAAGGACACCACGTACTAGTGCCAGATAATGAAGCTGTCAGGACTGCTGGAATCCATCGTCCATTCACTCCGTGCCGTAGAATGAAACAACCAGGAATGCAGACAAGAGGGAGGGACCAGCCAGGAAGAGCGTGTGGCAGAGATATGATGTTTGACCCCTGCAGCCAACAGAGAGTCTTCTGCTCAGAATTGAAAACATTTGTGGACAGCTCATCTGATGAAGGCTTTTTTATATTTTTTATTTTATTTTATTACACATACAGTGTTCTGTCTGCTTGTATGCCTGTCTTCATGAAGGCTAGAAGAGGGCACCAGATCTCATTGCAGATGGTTATAAGTCATCATGTGGTTGCTGGGAATTGAACTCAGGACCTCTGGAAGACCAGCTAGTGTTCTTAACCATTGAGCCATCTCACCAGCCCAAGGATTCTTATTATATAAAAACCACAGAGAGAAAAGAATGGTGTTGTTTTGAGACACTGTACATTCTGGAAGACACTCTATATTCTGGGTGGGACCGTTACATCTGGTTTCTGCCTATAGAAATTCCTAAACAAATAATACTCTTAAAAAATTAAAGCCAAACCAGAACCACTGCCCTTCTTTTTTATATCTATGAGAAAAATAGAAAACTATACTATTGGTAAATGCATAGACTACTACAGTAAATTCACAATGAATATGAAAGGGTTTACTCATAAAACTATCTTCTATTTTTTTCTGATCTGGATACACTTTCATGAATAGAATTGCTGAGAAATTGTTTGTACAGAAAGTGATTTCACTTCCACTTCTTATCCCATTTTTGTGATTCCTTATGTCACTTAGGATATATGGTATGCTAAGATGTCCAGTACTAGGGTTTATATTTAGGAAAGTAAATCACTTTGCAATTATACTAACAAAATCCATATTGTACCACATACTAAATGGCCTGTGTAATGAGAACGAGATATTCGTTTATGGGATGAAAGGGTTTGGGTATGTAACCTTTTGTGATTTAAGAACATTTGAGCAGCTAGCCAGAATGTTAACTCTGTTTTGTTGCTGTAGAGGACAATTATAACTATATATAGGTATTTATTTGACTCATCAGTTTTACAGTTAGAGCCAAGTTATTCTCCTAGGCTTATGGGAATATATGCAACCAGGCAACAAATTAGTAACTACGGAAAAACCACATGAAAGGGTCACTTTTAATCTCAGATTGAAACTGTGGTCTTTGAGATTTTGCAATTTACCAGCTTTGTAATGCTCCTTTCTGGCCACATGGTCTCGATAACACCACCCAGCAATAGATACTTCAGGTGACTAAGATGACCCAGAATGCTCCACTATACCCACAATGCCAACCTCTACCTACTGAGGAAGACAGTCAGTCAGTGAGTATCCCTCTTAATGAATAATCCCGTCTTTGGTGATACACATGGCAGACAAACACAATAGTGAAAGGGAATTGCCTCCCCCTTCTAAAAAAAAAAGATTGGAAAGCCAGACTGGATTGGAGCCTGGACCACAACACTTGGGAGGGCTCTTTATGGAGAACCACAATCGAAAGGAATTCTCTTTACTGATGAATTCCTTTGACCATTTGTACTGGCATTCTTGGGGCATGTCAGTTATTCCTGCAACCAGCTAACCACCCCCTGCTCGGTGGCCCCATTCCATCCCATTCTTACTTAAAACATGTTATTGGAAACAGGGCAACAGAGAGAACTTTTGAGTGTGGACACTGGAGACCAAATTGTCAGCCTATTCTTAACTTCAGTAGGCTATTCAAGTTCACCACACTGATTCTGGCTTCATGGGGCCCCAGAGGTTTTTAAATAATAAAGACTTGAACACTGCAAAAATGCATGCAAACCATGAGCCAAGAGTGGTCTAGAGTAGGAGGTAGTTCAAGAGGCGAGCCAATGGGAAAACCAATGGACCTTCAAGGGCCTTTCTGTCTGTGGCCAGCTGCATTACAAATGTGTTATTTGGGCCAGGCTTTTCAAGAAGCTAGATCTTTTGGTGGTAATGGGCAATGTTTGTTCATTTCCTGAACTGAAACGTCTGATACGCAGCATTCTGCAGATTGGCTCCCCTTGCTCTTCCTCTGCCTCCCCCAGCCCCCATGGGAACAAAATCCCTAGTCTCTGGAAAGTAATACTAAGAAAACAGACACTACAAAGGCTGGTAACAGGGGGATATCTGTCTCAAATGTTTGGGTTCTTTGTGACTATCTCGGTTCAAGGAGGAAGGGGTCCTCCAGCTCTAGGAGTCAGCAGGGCCTCTTTGTAGTAGACATCTATATGTTTAGCCAGATGTTGTCCCAGGGGAGGGCAGAGAAGGAAAGGTAAAACAGAATTCTTATTAAAAATAAGTCTCCCAAGAGAGAAAAAACAAGCAGAGAAACTGTGTCAAGTGGAAGGGGAGGCCAGGCAGTGCCATCTGATATTGATTAATGCTGATAGTCAACAGTGAGAAATGCACACTGACAGGAAGTGCCCCTGCTCTTTGGAATGTGGTCCGGTGGCAGCTGTCTGGGAGAGGATCTTTGTGCATCCCACATTCAAAGATGCTCAGTAACAACCCAGTGCTTAGCATACAGAGAAGGACAGGACAGAGTCAGGACATGTGTCTTCTGATTTTACTTCACCTGGCTGGCCTTCGTTGTCTGTCAGTAACACAGTGACTCATAACCAGATGACCTCTGTACTACCCTCGAACTCCCAGATTCCATTGTTTATCATACTCTCTCCGGCCAAATCTCCCAAGGGTTTTCGTTAGAGGGTAAGAAATCCCCCCAGGAAAGGTGTGAAAAGTGTTACACACCACAAGCCCTCGAACCCAAAGGAATGACACCCCTAGCAGCCTCAGTTGCATCCAGTTTTTTTTTTTTTTACAGGAGATTCATCTGTGTCTGTCATTCACCTGGGTGACAGTTGCCCCAAACCAATGTGTTCTTTCTCAGCATGGAATCTGACGTGTTTGAAGGTCTACTTACAATTCTTTCTCTCTTGGTTTTAATAGCACCTCCACATTTCCTGAATGTAAGAGGCTTTGTTTTATTTTAAATAATTTGAATTCATTTGTGTGTGTATGTGGGGATGACTGCCTGTGTGTGTGTGTTGTTCATGTGCACAGGTAGAGGTCAAAGGGCAACTGTAGGAGTCACAGTTAGGTCTCTCCTACCATGTGGCCCCTGGAGATCAAAGCCAGGTCCATCAGCAGTTGCCTTTACCCACTGAGCCATCTAGATAGCCCAATTTTATCTTAAATCACCAGATTATAGAGACTTTTGACCTGGAATTTGTATATGTTTGTATTCATTTGTTCATCTTTTAGTTGAGGGTGGGGCACTGAATGTTGTTTTTGTTTTTTCCTTCTTGGCAAATGTCATGAAGACGGCAATATTTCAGTAGAGTGTGAAGACTGAACTCCAGTGGGAATGGAAGAAAAAGCTTCCATTGAGGGTGGAGATCTCACAGTAAGGCAGTGGCAGTGGGAATGGAAAGGATGAGCAGAGCAGAGATCGTGGTGTAGTGCAGAAATGGCAGCTCATAGAGGCTGACTCAAGTTGGAATCCCGGCTGTGTTGTGTGTAAGGTGGCAAGTGACTGCCACCCCTGCACCTCCTTGCAGCTTGTTCTATGGATTCCAGACAAATAAAGGACTCAGCTCAGAACTCAGTACTGTGTAGGAAGCCAGTGAACATCAGGAAGCTAGGTGGTAAAGATGGTGGTACAAATACACTTTGGGAAGATCAGTGGGAACCTGTAAATTGAAGAATTAGTAGAAGAAACACATCATGGAATTTTTTTTTAATTTAACCACCTGAGCAGTTTGGATAGTAGTACTTAGGTTGGGTGGAATTCGAGATGTGATTTGCAGATGTAGTCATTAGGACAGCAGTGAACAAGAGGTAGCACTGAGACAAGTGTCTATTAAAGAAGTAAGGCAGAGTTGGGCATCGTTGGCACACGCCTTTAATCCCAGCACATACCATCATCCACCCAATGGTAAAATTTAATGACCAAAAAAACCCTGATTTATGTTAGGTGTGTTTGACGAATGAGTTTGATATTACAGCTTTCGGTCATGATCAGCTGCTAAATGAAACTCATATCCCTCGGAATTGTGGTCCTCAGGTGAAGTATCACCTAGACCTTGGTAAATGTGACTCCTACCTCAGACTCCGGTTAGTGATTCTAACCCAGTGTTTTGAAAATGTGGGAAGTCTTTCAAGTTTGAGAAATCAATCTCCTGAGATGTTAGACATCGGCACCCTCAAGCTTTTCTCAGACTCCCAAGTCATGAGCCCTTTTAGCAATTCTGGTGTCCCCCAAAAGTGTGAGAAGCCTGCAGTAAACCATGGAAAGATAGAGTGGGTTCCCTTTCCCTTGTGCCTATGACACAGAACACTGGAGGGGCTGACTGAACTCTGAGACCTAAGCTTCAGCCATTATTAACATGCTGTGTTCATCCTCATTTTACATTAAACACAGCTGAAGAACTCTTTTCACTGGAGAAAGGCACTGGGCAAATAACAAGAAACGAAAGGAAAGAGGTTTCAGCTACGCCTTAATCCTCATGACTTGTCCATCAGTACTTTATGTACTGTCACTGGGGGTGGGAGGGTGTTAGTACAGGGAAGCAGGGCAGGCTAATGAGCACTGTCTGGATACCATGACCATGTGAGTTTCACATTAAAACACCCACAGCCTTCGTCCTTCTGCATTTCCAATCAGTCAGATGCAAAGCTCCCTCTCTCTGGGTTAGTTTCTACAGTCTCTTGCAGCATGGATGTTGGTTTTTCCAGAATCTAGACTGTTTCTCAAAGAGTTGAACTGTAAGCAATAAAACTTACCTCTTTTCCTTAAAATTATTTATGAAAATTTTATTTTCATAAAAATTTTCCTACTTGTTCTGTAGTTTTTTTTTCACTGTGGTGACTTAAATACTCCCTGTTTTTGTATGACTGTGATATATAATATTTTTATATTGAACATTTGATGATAAAAACATGTTTTTGTCTATAGCTTCTAGGACATTACAATCAAGGGCATGTGAATACCCAGGAGTTTTTGTAGCAGGTGGTAAAAGGACTCATTTGTAGAAGGCTCATTTCTAAGGTTAAGGCTCATTTCTATGGTATAAATACTCCCTTTAGGGCTGATTTTAGATGTTTAGTATCAATTTAACAACTAAAACTCAAATTTAACCGTCAAAAAACAAAGAGAACAATTTAACATTTGACTCTCACAAGTGGACATCAGTCACAGCACACTGCCAAAAAGAAACATCGAGGCATAAGTCTGGTGTTTAGCTGTTTGAAGTACTGTGGGAAGCAAGAAGATGTGGCTGTTTTGTATAATTGGGTGTTTATTAAGATTATAGGTATAAGGACAGCTAAATGGCTCAGCAGGTAAAGGCACCTACTGCCAAGCCTGATGACCCAAGTGCTATCCCCAGCCCCATGTGGCAGGAGGAGAAAACCAAGTCCTACTGGTTGGTGACCACTGACCTCCACAGACACAAAGTGGCAAATGTATCCCCAAATAAAATGCAATTTTAAAAATGGTTGATTACCCATCATCAGAGAGGCTTCTCCCTGCAGATGATGAGAGCAGATGCAGAGACCCACACCTAAACATAAGGTGGAGCTTGGGGCACCCTGCAGAAGAGGGGAAGGAAGGATTGTAGGAGCCAGAGGGGTCAAGGACACCAGGAGAACAAGACCTACAGAATCAACTAAGCACGACTCATAGGGGCTCACAAAGACTGAAGAGGCAATTACAGAGCCTGCATGGGTCTGCACCAGATCCTCTGTATACATGCTGTGACTAATATGTGCTTTAGTGAAGATAATGTTTGAAATGATGTTTTTTTTTTACTAGTATTAAATTTTGATTTTTCTTACAGGTATTCAGGAAGGAACACAGTGTACCAAATGTAAAAATAACTGGGCACTGAAGTTTTCAATCATATTACTATACATTTTATGTGCCTTACTAACGATCACAGTAGCCATTTTGGGATATAAAGGTAAGTACTCTTTCTGTTTTCTTTCCAAATAGCAAAGGAGTTTGAAATTTAAATGCAGAAAAATCATCTTTGGAAGTGTGACATACAGTTGACCCTAGTATCCATAGAGAATTAATTTTAGTCCCTTGGCCCCTCCAAGTATCTCAAAAAATATTTGGATGCTATCATCCCTTAGTGCAGGGCTTGCATATATAATATGTAAACAGTCTCCCATATATTTTATGCCATTTCTAGATGACTTACAATATTCAATACAAGATGAATGCTGTGTAGATGGTTGCTATACTTTATTAGAGAATACCACCAAAAATAAATTTGTGCATATTCAATACAAATACATTTCCCCCCAAGTATTTCCATTGAGAGGTTGGTTGACTCTAAGGACCTGGAGCCTGGGAAGGACAATTGAATCATATTTATGATACTCGGTTGTAAAAGCCACTAACCTCATGAACTCCATCTTTGTGTCCTGAGATCTTAGCTGTGGACTAGACAGTTTTGATTCATGTAGTAATCATGACAGCCCTTTATGGGTTAGGAAGATTTTTTTTCCCTCTTTGTTGCTTTTTCCCACTTTACCTCAGCCATTCCCTCTTCTCCACCCCACCCCCATCTTATCTGTGTCTAAGAGGCTCTGTGGAAACCTGCAGTCATCACCCAGGAAAATACTGCTGACAGAGGAGAATAAGTACCACACAGACTCTCCAGGCACATGACTCACCCACCCATGGATTGACCAACTGATGCCCTTTTACTTTTTCTCTAACGTACGGTTACTTCAGTAAATTAAAAAAAAAATGCTACCCCATAGAAATTAAACTTACAGGCAGCAGCGCCACCTCCATCTGCTTAATAAAATGTTAGGCCTACCAAATCTGATTGAGGTAGAGGAGATTTTCCTCTGAATCCTCCAACTTGCTAAACTAGTCCTCCCTCTGCCCCCCTCCACACCACACACCACTGCTGCCATTCCCCCTCTCAGAGACCAGAGTTAGGTGTCATGATTCAGAAACACAAACTACATGAACCCTTGTATAGAAAGTAGACATGGAAGCCTGCCCTGTCACAATCACATAAGACAGACATACTCTCTGGTTATAACACAACTGTTGCCTCAGCAGTCACCTCAGCTGCTGTTGGACCTCAGAACTGACCAATTAACCAAGCATAGTTACTGCACACACACACTCTCTCCCACCCCCCAATCCTGCCCCTTAACTCATGGTGCCACTTTGGAAAAGAGAAAGTTTGAGGGCAAGTTCCCTCCCACTGTAAATCCTCCTACCCTCCCAGTGGCTTCTGAGGAGGGTGGAATGAATACAGTGCATCTGAATTAGAATTGACTTAGGAAACAAATGGTCTGTCCTACCTGTTTTAATGCAATTATGAATGCCCAGCAAGTGTCTGCCAATGTATTGTGTTAGCTCCACCCTCTTTAGTGCTACAATCCAGATGTGAATCTTTACCTCCTGGAGATTACATGATTTTGTAAAGCAATAACCATCATACCGTAACTCTTCAAATTAGTTGGGATGAGCAAAGATGTTGGTACAGAACTGAGCTGCAGCATCTCTCTATTCACTCTTCCTGATTGCTCACTGTAGTTATTCATATTTACAGAAAATAAAATGTGTCAGACATTTGATAATTGATAATTGAGTTGGGGCAATGAGAATTTAGAAAATTGACTGGTCATTTTATTAATTTATGATGAATTTATTTAATCTGTAGAGCCCTCAAGTTTCTCATGAAGAAGCAAACAGAGACTGTGGTTAAGAAAGGCTATTGAATCCTGATGAGGGCTAAGCAGAGTAGAGTCAGAACCTAACAGTGTGTTTTATGTCCCAGTCATTCAGACCACACCTTCTTTTCTGGACTATGATTTTTCCTACTGGGCTGAAAGATGGTCAAAACAGTCATCCAATAGGGAATGTCAGGGCTTAGTACAGAGTTATAGCATGGGAATTAAAATTTACTGCTAGAAGAGAGAGCAAGGGGGTTAGTTGATACGTTTTGTGAATTTTACTTCTGCTAGAAAGGCTAGGATTTATTGCTTCTAAATTATACAGAAAGCCCAAGAATCCAGCTATCTTCTCCTCACTCCACCTCCCTGCCACAGTTCTAGCATATCCATGTGCTTGATCTCTGGTCTTTGGTCCCTACAGTTTGTTGTGCCCAAATGGCTTCTCCTCACCTCTTATGTCTCTGACACATGTCTCACTAGAAGCCTCTGAATGGAGAGCCTCCTGTTCATTCCCACAGTGAGCTTTCTTCACTTTAGGCTCTATTAAACCATTGTCATTATGGCTAGTGATTCTGGCTCATTTGGTTTAACACCTAAACTACAGAATTCTTCTAAAACTATTTTTATGAAATCTCCTACTAGTACTTACAACTCATGGTTTATTTATTCAATATCCAGGCAAGTTAGCTACATGAGTGAGTAGGTGGGTAGATGGATGGATGGGCGCATGATGGATTGGGGTGGTTTCTATGAAGATAAAGAGCAGATGCCAAGGAATTTCTGGGTCAATCTGTGTAGGGATTGTCACTCCTCAAAGCACTACACAGAAACCTGACATTCTGGAGACCAGCTTGGCCTGCTCTGTGGCCATAATCTTGCCAGGGTGAAGGGAGTAAGATGACATCTTGCCACTTTTTCCTCCTTCAGTGGCTCCATTCCTCTGGCGTCTGCTGACAAAAGAAGATAATACGATATATACTTCTGGCCACCAAAGCCATCCCTAATGAACTCAAAGTTGAAATTTTCCAGATGTACTTTGTCTTCACATGATAGGATTCCTCTTTCTTATTGATAAGAGTCTGGTGACCCCAGGGTTATAGGAGGCAGAAAGATAAGCCCCACCTCTCCCCCATCACAGATCCCCCTTTGATGGCTAGAAAAGCCCTTCTCTATTAAATAAAAGAAGAAATATTCAGTAAAGGCAGTCCGGAGGTGCTCTGAAGACATGAAAGGAAATGAAACTCCCTTATCAGGGTTGGCAAAGGATGTGTCTGCACTGTTTTCCTCAAAATTGTTCTTTGGTTCTCTTTTTATGTTACTTCCATAGCTACATATTACAGTCTATTGAAGTTTCATTTAGAAAATTTGCTGAGCAAGCTGGAGGATCGCTTAGTCACTCAGATGTGGCCTGTGCAGTGGCTGGGACTACAAGGCACGTTGGTCATGTTTCGGAAACATGTTTTTGAACAGTTGCAACTTGATACATCCTCTACCCTAAAAACTATTTATTATTAATCCTGAGTCTATGTGAAAGGCATCCCCCCTCCCCCACCTTTAGTTTTTCAACACAGAGTTTCTCTGTGTAACAGCTCCGGCTATCTTGAAACTTGCTCTGTAAACCTCACTGACCTCAAACTCAGAGGCCCCCATGCCTCTGCCTCCCAAGTGCTGAGATTAAATCATCTCTTAAACTCTTCAATTAGTCATGTTCCTTCCATAACATTCCCTTACCATGAAAATACTACTCCATTGCCCTGCCCAACAGGCTTTTATTAAAATCTAAGTCAGCAAGTCTCTGGTCCTTCAGGGTTCTTGACCTTGGTTTGTCTGACGAGCGGTTGCTAAACTTTGCCAGTATAGCAAGGAGATGCACAAACACCTGAAACCACACTGCAGAGCCTCTTAGAATGTTGGATGCTGCCTTCCTGATTTTGTGTTTCTCAGTAATGAATCCTGAGGTAGTGTTAATGGTAGAAATGTCTTTGATGAATTCCAAGGCTGTGTAACTGCTGATACTAAAATTCCTAGGAACTGTTGAGAGAAAGCCTTTCTCTTCCTGCATTGTCCAGCCACAGGTGGGAGCTCTGTGCTCTGTTCTTATTCCCTACCCTCCAGGAAGGGCCATGGCCTGTCTCTTTAACACTTAGCACCATGATAGATGCATAAAAACATCTATTGATAATCTTTAAAATAAATAGAATGAAGCCATAATGGCTTCCCCCTTTAGGGAACTTTCCTTAATAAGAGGAAGTCAGACTGAGAAGAGAAATATTAAAGAAAAAAACCTGTGTGGCGTTGAAGAAGACATGTAGATTTTAGAGTTCCGTCTCCTAGCCTGAAGTCTCATTTAGTCTCTTAGGAGCTATGTGATTCTGGGATGTTCTTGAATATCTCTAAAACTGTTTCCTCATCTGTAAAATAGGAGTACTAGGAACTAACTGCAGTGGTGGTGCAGTATACATACCACAAACCAGGAATTTTTCTTACTACTTCATATCATAAAAACAAAGAGGCTCTTGTTATTGTCTTTCAAAGATTCAGTTGTTGTATTCTAGACTCATGTGAGAGGCAAAGCTTAATGCCCTGTGATAGACCTTAAGAAATGAGTGGAAACAGAACAGATGAGGAGGTTTGTGTCCATACCAAGGTGTAAAGTATCCCCAGCCAACTGTTCCTAGGGGAATGTGCTGTGAGCACTTGCAGAGTAGGGGGTCTTCAGGCATGTTAACTGGAGCCTCACTAATGAAAATTAAAATTCCACACCAGAAGATAGTTCCCCGTTGAGGGACCCCATGGACAACCAGAATGCTGATAGCCCTTTTGTGTTGCCTCTTTGTTTTCATTGTAGAATGATCTGTGTAGGCTTGGAATATCCAGGATGAGACAGGAAGCTCAGCCATTTATGCTTCTGGTTGAAACTTTGTGCTATAAATTAGGGGGTAAACTGAGGAGTTGCTGTGTGTTAGTGCAGTGTTAGTTCTGGATTCCTGTCAGCCTGGGATTTTTATGCACACACGCTGCCAGCGTTGCAGCCCTACAGTTTATGGCTTTATACCAGGGTGCTATTTTTAAACACAGACACACACACATGGGACTGGTTCATTAACACTTGTGGGCAGGACACATCATTTCCTTTCTGCACGGAAAGCAAAACCAACAGCTGCTTTGTTGTTCTTCTTCTTTTCCTTCTTTTAAGTGAAAGTATTATTCCCTTTATCCTAAGTACCCTTGAATTTTCTGTCCCCAAAAGTTCTGTGTTTTTATAAACTAAATTGAAAGAAAAATTGGGGAGGGTAGAAAATGATAGCCATCAGCTTATTTCAGATTTCTTTGGCTTCCAGGAAAGAGGGAGATCCTGTGTGTGGTTTGAGGACAGAATGAGGCATATGTTTTCATCTGAGAGTCAAAACTGAGTCTAAGCTTGTGAACATTTTTTAAAATTTAGCTTTGATGAAATGTAGTTTGTTTTACAAAATGTCCAGAGATTCAGGAGCATATGTGTCTATCACACAACCCCAAGGTCCCAAGTTAGAACTGGACCTTTATGTCCACATAATAGTTGGCTTGGTTGTTTTTTCTTTTTTCTTTTTTTAATTATGTGAATATATGTGGGGTGGGTGGATATGTGCACATTTGTGTAGTTCCCATGGCATGGAGACCAGAAGAGGGTGCCAGCCCCTGGAGCTGGAGTTACAGGCAGGTCTGAGCCACTTAACATGGGTGCTGGAATCTGAATTCTGGTTGTACTCAGTCCTAACTTCTAAGCCTTCTCTCCGGCTCCTGTGTGGCAATTTTAGAAATAATAATTTAACAAAATGTCATCCTGAACCAATGCAGAAGCCTCCCTGGTTAGCTAATTTCTATGTTGGCCTCTACAATTTAGCTCAGCTAGATTGTCTAGGCCTTAGCAAATTCTCACTTGTTTAAATATATGACACAATAACTATTTATTAAGTACCACGTACTGAGCTAAGAGCTGGACATGGAGCTGCAGAAGGTCCCCAACTCAGCATAGTTTGACAACTTTATAATCGTGTGAGGCAATACACACTCAACAGAAACTGTGCATTGAAATTTTTTTTCCCTGGCTAGTGATATGTATGATGATGCTGGGCAGTGACTGTGGCCACAACTCTGCCACCCATGAACATGAGGCTAAATGACTTGACATTCTGCCATGCTGGGTCACTCAACTAGGATGCTTTGTATATCTTTAGTTTATAGTGGGTTTATCAGACACAATTCTGTCACAATAAAGACCTGTGAAGAGTCATAGTAAACAAACAGTATATGAATCCCGAAATAGGCTAAGATAGTAGCCCATTCCTTATTTCATAAAATGCTGCAGAGCAGAGGTTTCCCAAAGGGCTATCGAGACTAAGTTTTTAAAAACAAAAAACAAACAAACAAACAAAAAAACCTGGAGAATACTCAAATGTGCCATCACACCCAGCTAAGCCAGTTCTTTGCCAGTGGAGTTCCCATAAGCAAGGAACATTAGAGAGGCCTAGAAGTCATAGAATTTTTTTGAATAATTAGAGTACTGTATGTTTCCACATGTAGAAATTAGCAAAGGCATTACAATAGGGGATTCAGTGTGTAACAGAGGGCTCTAGCACATCAAAAATTTAGAAATTAGTCCAAACACACTCTAAAGCTTCAAAAGAACAGTTGCAGATAGATGGTCTTAACACCCATAAGTTATTATCACTGCATTTTTGGCTAGTTATTTTTCTAAAGAACAGCCTGTGTTAGTTAGGGTTTCTATTGCTGTGAAGAGACACCATGACCAACGGCAACTCTTATAAACGAAAACATTTAATTGGGGTGGCTTACAGTTTCAGAGATTTAGCCCATTTATCACCGTGGTAGCTTGGTGCTGGCAACAGGAAGTGAACTGAAACACTGGGTGTGGCTGGAGCATAGATAACACCTCAGAGACCACCCCCACAGTGGCAATACTTCCCCAACAAGGCCACATTCACCCCAGCAAAGTCACGTCTCCTAATAGTGCCGATTACATTTAAGCTACCACACCACCTCCTCCACGTTTGATCTCAGCTTCTTATTTCAAATCTGCTTTCTTCTATAATGAAATTATCTCATCTTGGAACGGGGAAAAAAAAAAACGAACATGAGCGGATAAGTCAAGTAACAAATTCTTCTCCCAAATCTTAGTTGTAGAGAAAATGGACAACGTCACAGGTGGCATGGAGACATCTCGCCAGACTTACAACGACAAGCTCACTGCAGTGGAAAGTGACCTGAAAAAATTAGGTAAACTGCAGCAAAAGAGCCATTGAGAGGAGAGGATCCCTTGTATGTCCTCTGTATGAATGATAAAAATTCTTCAGATTGGCGATACATTTAGGATTTTTGTTGCTGCATGTTGTGTCTTTCCTTGGCATTTAAGTATATTTCTGTTTCTAAAGGTAAGAATGCCCACCTTGACATTTTTATGCACTGTATAAAATCTACACCTCAGTCTTGACTGAAAAGAACCATTAAGTAGCCTCTACCAAAGGCTCTTTGGTCAACAGCCCAGTAAATACTAAATGGAATTATTTTAAACCGTATAGGCACATTGTTGGGAGTTAATTCCTTATGTAGATCAGGCAGGCCTCAAACTCAGAGATCCTCCTTCCCTTGTCTCCAGAAAACTGGAGTTAAACTATGCCCAGCAAAGTTAACTTTTAAGATGAAAGATTCTAGCCTGTATGGTCTTTTTTTTTTTTTTTTTTTTTTTTTTTTTTTGGTTTTACGAGACAGGGTTTCTCTGTTTTGGAGGCTGTCGGTCCAGCCTGGCCTCGAACTCACAGAGATCCGCCTGCCTCTGCCTCCCGAGTGCTGGGATTAAAGGCGTGCGCCACCAACGCCCGGCCTGTATGGTCTTTTGATGTTTGTTTTCACTTATTAAAAAATGAATTTTGGTTCAAATGATATGTAAAGTTTTATGAATATGATTCTGCTTTTAAAATTTGATAGTAATTTCTAGCATTCAAATTATTAAATGCCCACTGAGTAAAATAATTTTGTATTTCAAAATCTTTTAGGATGAACTTTGTTACAGTTTTAATACCAGTAAATTTCATCATTTTTATTGACAGTAAAAAAAAAGTTTTGGCAAATTTGTAAGATTTTTTTCTTATTAGTACACCCTGCCTGCTATCCTAATATCTTGTAAATCCCCCTCTAAGTGTCCACCCCAGTTTATAAGACCTGTGCTGAGTGCCTTTGCTGATTCTGCAGGCCCCATTTTAAATAGATACAGATTCTTAGTAACGCAGCCTCACCTGCATGTACTACAATTTTTATATCCAAAATACAGTACTACCAGTTAAGTATGTGGGATCCTTTTTAAAAATTACATTTATTTATTCATCGGGGAGGCACACACATACTACAGCTGGTATAGAGTAGTCAGAGGACAAATGGCTTCTCGGGGTACGTTCTCCTCTTCAACTATATAGATTCAGGGATTGCACTCCGGTTGTCAGATCTGGTAGTAAAGGTCTGCATCCACTGAGCCATCTCTTTGGCTTTTATCTGGGTCTCTGGTCTTGCCTGAACATCGTCATACCACCAGTCTAAGTAGCAAACTCTCTTATTCCAGGGGACCAAACTGGGAAGAAAGCTATAAGCACCAACTCAGAACTTTCTACCTTCAGATCAGATATTCTGGATCTCCGTCAACAACTTCAGGAGATTACAGAAAAAACTAGCAAGAACAAAGATACACTAGAAAAGTTACAGGCAAGTGGGGATTCACTGGTGGACAGGCAGAGTCAACTGAAAGAAACTCTGCAGAATAATTCTTTCCTCATCACGACTGTCAACAAAACCCTCCAGGCATATAATGGCTATGTCACAAACCTGCAACAAGATACCAGTGTGCTCCAGGGCAATCTTCAGAACCAAATGTATTCCCAGAACATGGTTATCATGAACCTCAACAACCTGAACCTGACCCAGGTGCAGCAGAGGAACCTTATCACCAATCTGCAGCGCTCTGTGGATGATACCAGCCAGGCCATCCAGCGAATTAAGAATGACTTCCAAAATCTGCAGCAAGTTTTCCTTCAAGCCAAGAAGGACACTGATTGGCTAAAGGAGAAAGTGCAGAGCCTTCAGACACTGGCTGCCAACAACTCTGCCCTGGCCAAAGCCAACAATGACACCCTGGAAGATATGAATAGCCAACTCAGCTCGTTCACAGGTCAAATGGACAACATCACCACTCTCTCACAGGCCAATGAGCAGAGCCTGAAAGACCTTCAGGACTTACACAAGGATGCAGAGAACAGGACAGCCATCAAGTTCAGCCAATTAGAGGAACGCTTCCAGGTCTTTGAGACAGATATTGTGAACATCATTAGCAACATCAGCTACACAGCCCATCACCTGCGGACGCTGACCAGCAACCTGAATGAAGTCAGGACCACTTGCACAGATACCCTAACCAGACACACTGATGACCTGACCTCCTTGAATAACACACTGGTCAATATCCGTTTGGATTCTGTTTCTCTCAGGATGCAGCAAGACATGATGAGGTCAAGGTTAGACACTGAAGTGGCGAACTTATCAGTGATTATGGAGGAGATGAAGCTGGTTGACTCAAAGCATGGTCAGCTCATCAAGAATTTTACAATTCTACAAGGTCAGTGTAAATTCTGTATTTGGGTTTGTGTGGATTATCTATTGCTATAAAACAAATTATTCTAAAATAAGGCAATTTAAAACAAATATGTATTATATAATAGATTTTATGGATTGGGAATTCAGAAGCAGTTTCACACGTTGGTCCGAGTGTGCATGCATGTGGTTGCAGTAGGTTTTATCTGGAGCTACAGTCATCTAAAGGCTTGGTGGGTGTGGGACATCTATTTCCAACATGACTTGAACCTCAGTTCATCACCAAGTGAGTTTTCTTAGTGTTGTCACAATAGAGAAGCTGGATGTCTCCAAAGTTAGCAGTCCAATGAAGAAACAAAAAAATGGAAACCACTTTGTAACTTCACCTCAGAAATCACATACTATTAGCAGTAGTGATCATTTGTAATCCCAGTGTTTTCAGGCATTTGTACTGGCCTGCCCTTGGGGTTCTGACAGGGTATGCCCTCAGCTGCAGCCACTAAGAGCACCACCTGTGCACATTCACTATGTTCCCTTTTAAAAGGGCACTACTGCTCACCTCCTCTCTCTCTCTCTCCCTCTCCCTCCCTCCCTCCCTCACTCTCCCTCCCTCCCTATCTCCCTCTATCTCTCTCTCTCTCTCTGTCTGTCTGTCTCTCTCTTCTCATCTCCCCTTCCCCCCTCTCCCCCTCTTCCCTTTTCTCTCTCTCCCTCTCTCTCTCTCTCTCTCCCATCACTCTTGTCCCCAGGGACTGGTCTCTGCTCCCCTCTCTCCTCTTCCAATAAGCCTCTCATGTGAGTCCTGTTGTATGGTGTGACTTACTTGGGAGACTCAGGCAGGAGGATTCCAAGTTCAGGGCCAGCCTTTCTGGAAAAAAAAAGTATTCAGTTGCCTGTAATCCCAGTACTAAAGAGGCAAAGGCTCAGGAGTGAAAGTCTGTCATTCTTACCCACATTAAGTAGTTGAAGCTAGCCTGGGTTACATGGCACCTCATACCACCATGTTTCATATAAGTCAGCAGGAGAAGGAGAGCCAAGCCCCACATCTGGAAGAGTGGTGTACAGATGTGTGATTAAGTAGTTTGTTGGACTAAAGATCCTTGTTTTGAATTTTTTCCAATATCTGAGCTGTTTCAGTGCTTGTATATGTTGAGCTCCTGTGAAAGCAAGATTAATTCATCTAAGTCTTCAGGCCTCAACTAAGGAATTCATACTTACATATTTCACTAATAGAAGGATAGTTGGTCATTACAGTAACTGTGAGTTCACAGAAGCTAGAAAAGGTATGGCTGCCACAGAAAACGAACTTTACTGTCATCCAGAGTATCCTGGTCCATGTTCATTGTTGTATCCCTTAAGGTAGGAAGCATTAGCATTCTTCTTTTGCAGAGGATTAATCTGAAACCTAGAAAGCCCAAGTAACTGTTCCAAGTTCAAACAACTGGCAAGTGACGGCAGTGCTAGTTCTCAGGTCCAGGCTACCCCCACCGTACCTTGGTACCTTTGCTGACTTCAGAGAACAGCATGTTTGTCAAGGTTGAAAAGATGAAGAATTTACTTTCAGGAGTTGATTTTTGGATAAGAGGTTGACCCTTGAACTATCCTCTGTAGGATGTATAGCAAGGCTGGAAGGTCAAGGAATAATGCCAAGTATAAGGCAGATAAGATATAAAGTCTTAGGTTCTCTCATGGCCTACCTATTCTCTCCCTCATGCTATACTACCCCAAGCCAGAATGTGTCTTTGGGCATCCTTATGGCCAGCCAAAAGTCCATAAAGCAGATGTGGTCACTTGGTGAGAAACAGTAGGTTTACCCATATACCCATCTCTATGAACAAAGAGTTAACATGAACTGGAAGTCAACTCTCAAGTTCAGGATCAAGAATGAAACTATTCAGAATGATTGTCAAATACTATCTATTGCTTTCTTATTATTTTATTTTGGGGATTGCCATTGTAGTTGTTTTGTTTTGAGACAGGACCTTGCTACATAGCCCTGGATGTACTAGAACTCATTATGTAGACCAAGCTGGCCTTGAACTCACAGAGACCTGCCTGCCTTTGCCTTCTAAGTGCAAGTCCTGGGATTAAAGACATGTGCCAACATGCCAAACTATATATTGTTTTGTTTTGTTTTTAATTTGCACATTCCTTTTCACCTTGGTAAAGCTAAGCTAACAGTTACTTTTACAGGTAGTATAGTTGAGATCTAGAATGTTCCTCAATGGTCGGTGTATTGAAAGTTTAGTCCTCAGTTTGTTATTGGGAAATGGTAGAACAATGAAGAGGTAGGGCCTGGCAGGAAGTATCTGGCTCACTGGGGACGTACCCTTCACCTTGAAGGGGTTGTGTTGTGAGATGGTTACCTTTGAGTCTTAGCAATAAGGTAAATAGTTGGCTCCACCAGGTGCTCCCAGCCTTGATGTGCTACCTTGCCATAGGCCCAAAATCAAGAGACCCAGTCAATCATGGACCAAACCCTCCAAAACCATAAGCTAACATAAACATCTCCTCTTTTTAAGTTGATTATCTTAAGCATTTTGCTATAGTAACGGAAAGTTAACACATAGATGATTATTACGTTCAGTTAATTGCAATCAAAGTAGTTTTTAATAAGAAGAAAGCTGCATTGTTTTGTATCTTTTTTATTTCTACCCGGTCTATCTTCCAGTCTTATACTAGGGTTCCTTGTTGTTATTACAGACTCTTACACTGTATCCCAGGATGCATTAGGGTAAATGTATAGCCTAGGCAATCCTCAAATTCATGGCTTCAGCCCCCAAAGTATTGTCAGTCAAGGTTCTTAACATCATGTCTCCAAGAATTTGGATGACAGACAAAACTTAGGCCATCTCTCTAATTTATGTAACATAGACGTTTAGTTGGAAATCATGGTTTAAAACTGTCTTGAGTAGGATGGGGTGGGGGGGGCATGCCTCAAAGTCTGCAGTTCACATGCCAAAGCAGAAGAGGAACAGTGATGAAAGTCTAACATCTGAGGATTCAGTATCTTAAGGCCCCTAAGTCTCTGACATCTGGGAGCCACAATGTGACAGAATGCAGGGTTGCTCAGAACCCTGCTGTTAGTTGTCTGGGTGCATTTGGGGAACTTGCAACAGCTTTACCAGACACATGGGTACCCTGGCAATTCAACACCTCAAATCAACTCAGCCTTGATATTTAATTACATTCTGGTCAGTCTGAAAGCAAATTGCACTTCTGCATGGCCATCCACATATTTCCACACATGATTCTCTTGACTCTAAATTCAACTTGTTGAATACATACTCATGAATACTTTCCTATTTTATATGGAGGGTAGGAATTTTTATTTATTTATGCTGTGTATATATGCCTGCATGTAGGTACAAGTGTGGCATATCTCACATGGGGAGGTCAGGAGTCTGTTCTTGCCCTCCATCCTGTTGAGGAAGGGTTCTCTCTTTTTCTACAGCTGTGTCATGATTGACTAGTGTGATTGTGAGCCTCTGGATGATGTGCCTGCCTCTCTGGGGGGAAAGCCACAGTGTTTATGTGTGCACTGGATGAAGACATTCATCCATTTCCAGACCCTGTAAACTATTGCCATCCCACTGGAGGGAGATCTTGAATTTAGGTATGAGAGGGAGATCTGTGTGCCTTTGGAGCTGGGAAGGTCTGCAGAAAGAAGTCTAACTGAACTGAGAGACAAGCCCTAAAGAGCCACTGTTAATCCTTGCAGATAAACTCGTTTCCAGAATCTTGCAACAGAGCATCAGCCCCTTGTGTGAGAAGTTATTATGTGCCTGTTACATTCGAACTTTGCATAATAATATACCCTTTAAGGGAACTCTCTGGTGCCTTCCCCAGAATGAGCCTCTGTGACACCATTTTCCACAGACAGGCACACCCTTACTTTAAGGACAGCAGTAAAAGGCCTGCCCAGTCGTCCCTCAGTGACATGGGTTGGATAATGTGCTGCCTCAGGTTAAACAGAAGAAATCTCAGATTGCAGAAGGAATCAATGGACCCATTAATTTTTTTTCCTAGATTTTAAAATTTAAACTAGAAACAATCTTATTTTACATATCAATCCCAGTTCCCTCTCCCTCCCATCCTCCTATGCCCCTACCAGCTCCCCATCCCCCTCCTGCTCCCCAGGGAGGGTGAGGCCTTCTATGGGGGATCATCAAAGTCTGAAGTCTGTCACATCATTTAGGGCAGGGCCTAGGCCCTCCCCTGTGTGTCCAGGCTGAGAGTATCCCTCTTTGGGAAATGGGCTCCCAAAGTTCATTCGTACACTAGGGATAAATACTGTCAGTGGACCCATTCTTAAATGTCATTAGAGTCAGGAAAGGTGGTATCTGCCACTGTTCCATGGATGGATCCAGGACCCACCTAACACACAGGTTGGGAGGCATTATTTCTTGGAATAAGGTAACACAGGCAAGTCACCATTACCCATAAGTCTCTTCCTTCTGATGTCTCCTGACACAGAATGTTGATATTAGGCCACTGGGCAGTGAGGCCCATGTATTTGGTAAACAGTCCTAATAAAGCTGCCAGACCAGGTGAGGTCTAGGTGGGCTCAGCAAGCCAAAGACTAAATTCATAGAAATGAATGGAGAAATGCATGACTTTTCCGTTGGTGACAAACAAGCTAGTTTTTGTCAGCATGGATCTTATCAATGAACACCATTGAGCTCATCCAAAATGATGTGGACAGGAAAAGCATAGGCTTATTAAAAAGAAAAATAAACCAGTACATCATTGTATTGCTTTGCATAGACTTAAACCAGCTAAAACAACAGATTTCTTTCCTCATAGCTCTGGAGTTTAGAAGTCAAGGTCTTAGTGGGGTTGATTTCTTCAAAGACCTCTCTCCTTAGATTGCAAATGGCCATCTCCTCCTTGTGTCTTCACCTGGTTCTACCTCTGTGTTTAATCTTTTTGTTTTTGTAGGCATGTGGGTGGTACATGTGTGTGGTACATTCACATGTGGAGCAGTATGCACAGCCATACACACACATGGAGGTCAGAGGAAGATGTTGGGTGAACTGCTTCTCACTGTCTTACTCCTTGAAGTTAACAATACATTGTAAATATTAAGCACTCCTTAATGCTTATGTCTCTGTGTTAGATGTTTTAATCGTAGGCTGTATAAGCAAATAAACCCTCACAGCAGACTGTATATGTATATTTTTATGTTTTAGGTCCTCCTGGCCCCAGGGGTCCAAAAGGCGACAGAGGATCTCAGGGACCACCTGGTCCAACTGGCAACAAGGGACAGAAAGGAGAGAAGGGAGAGCCTGGTCCACCTGGCCCTGCGGGTGAGAGAGGCCCAATTGGACCAGCAGGCCCCCCTGGAGAGCGTGGCAACAAAGGATCCAAAGGCTCACAGGGCCCCAAAGGATCCCGTGGGTCCCCAGGGAAGCCTGGTCCTCAAGGGCCTAATGGGGACCCAGGCCCACCAGGCCCACCAGGCAAGGATGGACTCCCTGGCCCCCAAGGCCCTCCTGGCTTCCAGGGACTTCAGGGTACTGTGGGCGAGCCTGGCGTACCTGGACCTCGGGGGCTACCAGGCTTGCCAGGGGTGCCAGGCATGCCTGGGCCCAAAGGGCCACCCGGCCCCCCAGGCCCTTCAGGAGCAATGGAGCCCTTGGCTCTGCAGAATGAGCCAACCCCAGCATCAGAAACCAATGGTAAGTCCACATTGCCCTTTTCATCCAGAGTTGGAGAGAAACAGTCAATGTGTACGCTTGGCTAAACCAACCTCCATGAGTCCACTAGTTACACTTAGCTTCAGGGGCCCTGTGTGTACCCTTAATGTCTCACAGCTGCCTGTGTTTCTACCCAAAAATTATCAGGTCTATATGTATATAGGTAAGCCAGGCCCTCAGAAAATACATACATCCTAAATACTTCCTTCCAGACATCCTGCACTGGCTGCTCTCTGACTATCTTTCCTCATCTTTCTCCTTTCTCCCTAGAGACTAACGCCTATCAGTTAACTCCCCCAGTGTGTGCAGATGATGTTTCTGTGGCAATGTCCACATTCAGGTTTTGCTTACAAAGGTGCTTTGGTACCTCTGCATCTCTTTGACAATAAGTCTTTTGCAAAACTCTGTACTCGTTAGGAAATGAGCCATGTGGTTTACCCATGCTTGTCCATGAGTCCAATTTTGTTTCTGAACACTTGTGTGCACTAGTTTACAGGCTTCAGCTGATCCAAGACTGACAGTGAATATCAGGGCCCAATATACTTTCTTCATTCCGTCATTGTAAAGTCTGATCCAGGTGCAGAAAAAAACAAAGACACAGTTACACCTTTCTAGGTTGTGTGGTTTTTACTGCTGTGTGCTCTACAGTCCACATCTGTAAACATCTGCCCAGATTCTGCCCAGGGACATCAGACTTCCATTGGCATACAGGTGGCATGACACTGTCCCTTTGATATCTTAAACACAGTTGAGGAAATGCAGAGTGCTTTCTGTGTTTTTCAAATCAACATTTAATAACGTTGCATTCCTAGGCTGTCCACCTCGCTGGAAGAACTTCACAGACAAATGCTACTATTTTTCGGTGGAGAAAGAAATTTTTGAGGATGCTAAGCTTTTCTGTGAAGACAAGTCGTCACATCTCGTTTTCATAAACTCAAGAGAAGAACAGGTATGGTATGTCAGCTGCACAGTTGGTTGGAGAAAACTATAATTTAGAGATCAGTTATACCTGGAAATTGCATGCGTCCTAGGGAGTCAAGAGATCAAAAATTCATGGTCTCATAAACAAGGAAGGCTGCAGTTTGCAGGCATGGGCTTTAATCTAGGGACTAGAGCACATGAACTGTCATGATGTGTAAGCCTACAGATATATAGCTCCTCCTGGTGGCTTTCTGGAGGATTGCAACACAGCAGAGAGGTGAGGGGGTTGCCACAATACTCATGTAGAACGAGACAGAGGTATGAACACAGTAGGTTTGGAGTGGGGTGCCACAAACCAGGTTTGTTAGTTCAAAAGGGGTTGGTAAAGGCCCATGTGTGGCAATGATAGTGACCCCTTATTAAGTCCCTGTTGTGTACAAGATCCTTTTTTAAAACCTCATAAGCAGCCCTGCAATGTAAACCTTATAATTGCTGCCATCCTCCCCCTTTGATTTTTTTTTATGTTAAACAAAGCCTTGCTATGTGACCTGGCTGATCTGGAATTTGCAGGATAAGCCAGGCTGGCCTAGAACCTATGGCTATCTCCCTGTATCCACTTCTCAGGAATAGAGGCACTGGGAATAGAGGCACATGCCACTGATTTTGGATCCCCCACTTCACAGATAAGATACACTAAGGCCTCACAAAGTTTAAATGATTTCTTCTCACAGGGAGAAAGGGAAAAGCAGAGCTGAGGTCTGACTGATAACAGTGTTCATTTGGTGTCACTCACTAACCATCTCTGTCAGACACAACCCTGAAATCTGGTTTTATAGTAACTGAGGAAACATATGAAAAGCAGCAGTCAGGGGCCTGGGCCCAAACAACTGCCCAGAGACTTGTGTTTAGGACGTCAGTTCTGGTGGAGGCTCAAAGATGGGTAATTGCTGGGAAACAGGAGACACCTCAGTCATCCTTTGGGACTCCAAGAAGAACATTACTGTCACTCCTTAAAATTGGCCCAAAAAGTCAAAGCCCTCAAGACAGTGCCCACAACATAAATGCAATGCAAATTGGACCATGAGGGTCATTAAAAACTCTGAAAAAAATGTCTCTTGTCCATTTTACCAAACAAACAAGACCTTCTTTGTATGGGCTAAGGATGAACAAACCTCCCTGGCTTCCTTTTCAGCAATGGATAAAAAAGCAGACCGTGGGGAAAGATAGCCACTGGATTGGCCTCA
Source organism: Mesocricetus auratus (assembly GCF_017639785.1). Classification (NCBI taxonomy): domain Eukaryota; kingdom Metazoa; phylum Chordata; class Mammalia; order Rodentia; family Cricetidae; genus Mesocricetus; species Mesocricetus auratus. The sequence continues at coordinate 51,661,669 of NW_024429199.1, forward strand.
CAGACTCTGAGCACGAAAATGAGTGGAAATGGCTGGACGGGACGCCTGTTGACTACAAGTGAGTTCTTGACATTTCTAGACCGTGTTCACTCTCGCCTGATTTCCTACAACTTCTCCCTTAATGACCTTACACCCTAGTCCATCCTGTTGAGGGCGTAGGCTCTGGTACTGGCTGTCTATTTCCAGTAGGGAAGCAGTGGTGGACAGTCACTATGCTTTCAAGTAGGGCACTTCTGACCAAAGTGTTATCTTTGAGTACTGTGAGAAAGGATAGCAAAGCACAAAGCCTGTCCAAATGAGTACTGGGGCAGTCCTAGCCTTGCTTAGGCTTCTGAACCAAATGTGATTATATACTCCAAGGTTGTAGATCTCCCATACACAGGAAGTCCACATGAGCTTCGGGGAGGATCCAAGAGTACCCATCCTATATAGGTTAAAAGACTGAATTCAACCAACTCAAAGTTTACCTCTTCTCTCAAAGTGGAGAAACTATGAATACCCATCTCTGAGGGATCTTCAGTTTGCTGGAGATGAAGAAACAAGACACAACAACTGCATTTCACCAGAAGTTGCTGTGCCATGGGGTAGGGGTGCCTCAGTTTGATGTAGTCTCTAGGCGCTGAGGTTAAGACTTGAGGTAGCTGAAGAGCTGCACAGGGGCTGAGGTGATGGACACAGAGGCCAGATTGTCTCAAATATGTATAGGAACAGTCAAATCTGATCCACACTGGCTTGTTGTTGCTGTGTTTTGAGATAGTGTCTCTCGATGTAGCTCTGGCTGTCCCAGAACTTGATATGTAGACTAGACAGGCTCCAACTCACAGAGATCTACCTGCCTTCTAAGTGCTGGAATTAAAGGTGTGTGCTACCATGCTTGACCTTACGTTTTCTTAAGGGTTGGAAAGCAGTAGCCTAAGCTTCCACATTATGGGAGTAGAAAAAGAAGAAATGAATATCAAAATAAGTAGCATAGTGTGTGCAAAGCCCTGGGTGGAATCTCCAGATCCACACATGACTAAGTTGAAGGCAAGGAATAGAAAACATGAAAGCAACAACATAGGATTCAACAGAAATGATTGGTGAAACCAGGGGCATAGTAATTCTTAGTGGAATGATTACAGACATATCACTTGGCCGGTGGTCACTGGTGACAAGCCGAGGCTCTGCCCACCTTAGAACAGTAAGCAGCCATGGCCAATCTGCTCGCAGATGCCTCCAGAGTCCACCCAAAACCTATATCTTTTCTTTTCCTTCTCTCCTCTCCACCAGATACCGTTTGGTGGAAATGGGATAGCATTTTCAAGTAATTGCTTTCATTTTTATGTCCCACAGATAAAATAGGCTGCTGTCCTTTCTAGTTACATAATTCTGTGTTGTAGTTTTATAGTAGTAAGCCATAGAGCAGTGGGAGCCATAAGGGACTCTTCAGTGTCTCCTACTTCAGCAACAGCCCATGCTAGTCAACACTTTGTGTTCCTGCCAACATGGCACTGGCCCAGGCCACAAGAGAGGAATCTTCCACAATTGGGGCCCTTGTAGCTGGAGAACATCTTGCTGCAAGCAACATTTCTTACCAGTAACATTTTCCTGCTTGGAAGCCAGGCCCTTACCAACAGACACTTCTTGCCTGTAGTCTTGTGTAGCATGAATAATAAAAACTCAGAGATAGATAATGGAGTTCAAGCTGAAGATCAGAGAAGCAAAGCAGCCAGCCGCTAGAGAGTTGTCACCTCTACCATTGCTCAGACGGAAGGGGCAATCCACTGAACCTTAGATCGCAACTCCAGACTGCATTGCTCTCCACCAGGGCTCAGAATCCTAGACTGCCATGCTCTCCTCAATGTGACTGGTGACTAATTTCCCCATGGGACCCTTTGCTTCTTCCTTATATACCTCTCTAGTGCTGGGATTAAAGGTGTGAGCTATGTTAATCCTTTAGACTGCTTCACTCTCTTGTAGCCCTGGGTGGCCTTGAACACGCAGAGATCCATCTGCCTCTGTTTCCTGAATCCTGGGATTTAAGGTGTGTGCCACCACTGCCCGTCTTCTATGACTGTCTAATGTGACTGGCTTTGCTTTCTGATCCTTCAGGCAAGCTTTATTAGATCACTAATAATATATCACCACAGTCTTGGTTAATCTTGTGGTTGAAGAAAAAAATATTAAGTTGTGAAGTTGGAGGGAGTTATTCCCAACATAGAGAATGTCCTCTGCAGTCATTAAAACATGCCCCAAATCCTGGGATGCTCCACCCCCCCCACAGCTTTTTGGGGCACATTTGTGTGTTTGCAAATCACTACTTCTGTCTGTGTGTGAGTGTTCCCAAGGTTCCCAGGGTTCTTGGAAGCATTAGTGTTAATGTGGCATAGGTGTTATAATATGGCCAAGCTCAAGTTATTCCTTCCAAGTCTACCCATGAATGCAATCAAGGTATTGTTTAAATGAGCATTCCAGAATATTACATATACATTCTGATTATCTGACATGCTCTATTCTCTGCTACAAGCATACGAACTGAGGGTTTTGCCGCAGGCTGCTCCGTGGGATTATAGCTTTTCCAGAGATGCTTTGAGACCCCAGGTTCTCATTATGCAGGCCTGCCTCCCACCTATGCGGGTTATCTCAGGTGCCTCTACAACACAGAATTTGTGCTGCCTATAGTCATAAGGAAATCCTTGAGAACTCGATAAAGAATTCTGATGATCTGAGGAACCCAATTGAGAAAGGTTCTCTTTCTGTTTAATTAGTAAGTCCTTACCTATACCACTTTTAATGATGTTAAAGAAAATACAAGAGAATTATATTAAGCAGATCCTCTGATCCAAATAAACCATACACATATATATATAAGTGGGTGTGGGTGTATGTGTGTATAAATACAGTTTTTACAATTAGCTGAAAAATAAAATACATCATTATACACTTGGGAATCAGATATCAAATTATATAAATAAAATCAGAATCCTTCCCTTTCATAATTATTGCTAAACATGAACAAAATGTAAGTTGAAGAGAACAAACTACTTGGGTACCACTGATCTTTACAAAAATGGCCTGCAAGGTGGACAAGAATAATACAAGAAAGTATCCATGAAAGGAAGCTCTTTTCTTCCTAGTCCATCCTTCTGGGTACCACTGACAATATGAGATTCTTAATTTATCCTCAAGTGTGTTATGTAAGTCCCATGAGAATTGGAATACTGTTTTACCATGGCTGAAATTATATCCACTTCATGGAACATTCTCTACGAGTGTGTCAGTGAAGTGAGTGAATGTTTTCTAATTCTTACTTGTAGTTTCCTCTCATGGGTGGATGGTTCCTTCTAAGATATCTTTGCATCATTAGATTTAACTGGGGTCACTATTTTATTTTTCAAATCCCCAAATATACATTTGTGATTAGTTGAGTGTTAACTCTCTCGCTGTCCCAGTGTTTGACTCTATTTGTCTCTTCTTTTTCACTGCTTTCTGACTTTGATGATTTCGCTGTCAAAAGATGGAAGGCAATATGAATTCTCACTGCTGGGGTCCCTCAAATGCCCTGTGGCTAGTGGAATAATGAGTCATTGTTGGGAGTGTAGTCATTACAGATATTTCAGGGGGTCGCTTTCTAAGAAATCAGTTTGTCTGGAGCAGAAACCACTAGCGTCTATACCTGAACTTGTCTCTTTAAAAGGACCTTTCAGAATAGCCTAGAGTCATGCCTAATTGACTGCATGGAAACAAGGAGCAGCATCCAAGTGAAGGGGCTCCAAATGGACTCATCCTAGAGAACACTTGCTCAAGCTTGGAATCCCAGCTACTCAAGAGGCTGAGTCAGGGTGATGACAAGTTGAAGGCTAGCCTGGCCTACAGAATGAATTGAAGGCCAGCCTGGGAAATTTAGTGATACCTTGTCTCTAAATAAAAAGTAAGGAAGGGCATGGTGTGGACATGGGCAGTGGTGGAGCACGTACCTAGCATGAACAAATCACAGGATTGCCTAACCCCTCCACACACACCCTGGGGGGAAAAAACTCACATGTCTAACTGGACATGGTGGCATTCTTAGGAGGCAGAGGCAGGTGTATCTCTGAGTTTGAGGACAGCCTGGTCAACATAGTGAGCTCTAGAACAGCCAGGACTACATAGAGAAACCCTGTCTTTAAATAAAATAAAATTTTAAAAAATCCTCTTCTAGGCAGACATGGTAGTGTACACCTTTAATCCCAGCATTTGGGAGGCAAGCCAGGGCTAGTCACTGTCTCAAAATAAATAAACATAAATAAAAAAATCATTTTCCTGGGCTAGAGAAATGACTCAGTGAGTTAAAGGCAACTGCCACCAAGCCCAATGAATTGAGTTTGATTCTGGGACATACATGGTGGAAGGAGAGAATTGATTAACTCAAGTTATCCTCTGATCTCCACACATATTATAGCTCACATGTATTCTCTCTCTCTCTCTCTCTCTCTCTCTCTCTCTCTCTCTCTCTCTCTCATAAAAAATAAAAGCTTTTCCCCAAAAGAAGTAGAGAAATGTTTGAGTCATTTTCAGTAATCACTGTTTTCTGAGGCTGTCAGCCAAGTTCAACTGGGCCAGAACATAGCCAGTCATTTGTGACTATGGGTAACATGCATCCACAGTCTCTCACTTTTTCTTCTGACTTTTTGACATGTCAATGTCCATGAATCACTGTGTATTCTCACAAGAGCATACGTGTATATACATTTGTGTGAAATATCCCAAGAGAGCATATTACCCATGCACAACTATAGACACATGCCCAGAAGCCCACGTTGCTAGACACACTTGAAAACCATTCATCCAACCATGTCTAATGCAATGTAATAATGAGGCTCACTGAGGTTGGTCTCATTATGGCAGAGATAATGAGCCTGCAAGGACAGACTGATCTTCATATTACTCTGCAAACAGCTAAATGAAAGTGTGCACTGATCTTAAATGATGTATTTTCATTCCACAACCAATGGTATGCTTTGGTTTTGTGCTTTTACAACCCTCTGGTGTTGTTGAGCAAAGAAAACCTCTGTATACTGTGCAGATAACACTCCTTTTCTGTTTTGTTAAAAGGAACTGGAAAGCTGGACAGCCGGATAACTGGGGCAGCAGCCATGGGCCAGGAGAAGACTGTGCTGGGCTGATTTATGCCGGGCAGTGGAATGACTTCCAGTGTGATGAAATCAATAACTTCATTTGTGAGAAAGAGAGGGAGGCAGGTAAGCAGCCTCATGGCTTTCAGTGAAGCTGGAGGGCTCTGATCTTGTTAAAGGGGAGAGGTGGCAATAAGGACTCTGAATGCAGACTCTCAGGTCTGAGTTTCCAACCCAGTTCTGCTTAACATCAGGGTAGGTTATCACCCCAAGTGGAAAAACAATGACTCGTCTGTTTATAATATTGTCAGTTAATTCTTCTTAACATATGGCTCGGCTGTGATGTTCTGGGGGCATGTGGATAGCCACATCCTGCCAATTCAGCCTAACAGTCAATCCACCTGTACTTAACTGAGCATTTAGTATAGGCCAAGCTTTGTGCTAGTATAGTGGAAGGTTATAGTCTGTGTATCTTGAACATAGTCATGTCAAAGAATTCTGTAGAGATTTCTTTCTGGCTTATCTAAAGCTCCATTTACTACATGGCCCTCTTTAGAATAGGGTATCTTCCTTTTAACTAAGTGGTAGATGGAAAACATAATTGGGGGGAATGCTAAGAGTTTGGGGTTTAGACCTGACACAACTTTGAAAATATACTAACTGTAGAGATGACCCAGCAGTTAAAAGCACTGGCTGCTCTTGCACAGGACCTTGGTTTGAGTGCCATACCCACATAGAGGCTCATAACCCCCTGTAACTCCAGTTACAGTGGATCTGACACCCTCTTCTGGCTTCAGCGGGAACCGGGCCTGTGGCACACAGACATATATGCTGGCAAAACACTCATGCTCATTGTATAAATAGTATTATAATCAAAAAGAAATATACTAAGACCCACTGAAGCAAAAATTTTCAGAGGTAATCAGAATGATTTGTAAATTAGAGTTCAATAAAGCTCCCTTTCGTTAATTAGTGGTTTTAACAACAACAACAACAAAAAAACCTGACTGTACTTTGCTCACATTATTTTTGGAAGTACTTGGAAACAAATTACTCGCATACACATTGAAGGCAGTTACTGAGTACGTTTGATGTGTCAAATAGGAATGTGAATGCTAGGGGTCTCAATCAAATAAGGATCACACAGTCAGGTTAGCAGAGGGCAGAAGCATAGATCGATAAACATGGAATTACATTTGAGATAACAACCAAGTATCATAGGCTTGCCTTGTTGGCTCATGAAGGAGTTGAGTAGGGAACAGGATTCCCTAGAATTGGCCCTTCAAATGAAATGTAACTTTTACTTAATCTGAAGAAAACTTCCCAGCATTCTTTGAATGTCGTCTTTTATACTCTTTCATAAGATTTCTCCTGTTTTAAGTTATAAAAAAAAATTATTCCTCAAGAAAAACTAACGCTCAACCTTATTTTCTCTTCTAGTACCATCACCCACATTGTAACACAGTGTGATAGAACAGCAGGAATGCGTTTTCAGATGCCTCTGAGAGGCCGGAGACTCCTTTCTAACTCCATTACTTTCTCACCAGATTGGGTGACCGAAAACCAGTTATTGAAAATAAATGGACCCACTACTGCACCATAACACAAGGACTAGGGAGTTGAAGTGCTCCCCCATGTTCATGTATTGATTTCCAGTGTGCTAATGGACTGAATCACATAGATTTTTCTCAGCCATTAACTATACATTTTATGAAAATTATATCTTCCTGAATGTGGATGCTCCAATCAGAGAAAGACTATCATTGGTTGTTGAGTTACAGGCTCTGTGTAAACAGTGCATTTCTAAAATCCCAAATGTAGGAAGAATGTGCAGACGTACAGATATATAGGCCACTTTTTAGTAACAATATGAAATATATACTTAAAGAGCTTTTAAAACGTATTTTTGTACAAAATATTTGCCTTTTACAATCATTTTCCTTTTTTAATTTTACTATATAATACATAAAGCCAAAGAAAACAATAATGGTACTAATAAAATTTCATGGAATTTATTTCCAGATTTAATCTTTCCAGGTGTGTGTGTTTTTGTGTGTGTGAGAGAGAGAGAGAGAGAGAGAGAGAGAGAGAGAGAGAGAGAGAGAGAGAGAGGAGAGAGACAGAGAGAGATTCTTCAGAACATTGAATCACATGAACAATCTAGAAATACCCTTGCATATTTTGGTGGTGGAGCTCAAGCCTGAGAACAAGCAGGTTTTGCTGTGAGCCCAGCAGCAGCCACTGCCCAGGATGTAAGAGGAAGTGTTGACTCGTAATGTGCTTTTGTTTTATTTTTGTGGAGCAAGGGTGATGGAGAAACATCTGTCAGGAAAGACAGAACACCAGAATCTGAATGTCTGGAAGACCCTGATTTATGGCTGATGTGTGAACAGGCTTAGTGTCAGAGCAGACATGAGGTCTGGCATCACCACAGTCAAAGATGGCAAGTGGTGCTTACAAGACAGAAACAGATATATGCTTGAAAAGTCTGTTTTTCTTATGTCAGTTTCCAAAAATATAACTCTTAAAACATGTTGAATGAAATGCAAAATTAAGCTTCCAGTCATTTGTTGAACCCGGCAAAGAACCTTGCTCTGTGAAGCCTAAAACTTTATTCAACTCCTTGTCTTGACACTCAAGAGTCTATTGTGGAAGTACTTGAGTAAGGAACTGAAATTCCATCCACAACTGTTATTCTCAGTTCCCGAGGGTCTTCCTGGGTTGTATTCCTACCAAACCCAGGCCAAATGGTGGAACATGCACAGAGTGTAATTTCACACCCATGGCTCCATAAACTCTTGTTGCATGTCTGAGATCACGTTGTTATCATGGCCCAGGAAAACATCCTCAGTACCTGTCTGTGCATCATGCTATCCTGTCTGTGTGAACTGGGCAAGTTGCCAGGCCCCAGTGTTATCTGAGCCTGAATTGCTGAGGTCTGAGATGGAAGACAGGCACTGGACTCCAAGAGTATTCAAATTCAAGAACATTTATAGACTTCCCGTTTTCAAGTCTGTCTGCTGGGGTGGGGGTGTAGTTCAATGACAAATAGCCTACACAAGACACACTTCATCTCGAGCACTACAAAGAGTAGACTTGGAACGAGGATCAAATTCTATCACTGGGAAAGCTCTATGAGCATCTACCACTCACCACTCTGAGTCCAGTATAGTAGTACCATTACAACCACAGACACTGACCCATAAGAATACAAGAAATAAAAAAGTACGCTAGACAAAAAAATCAGCAGAATGAAGAGGCAGCATGCAGAATGGAAGAAAATCTTCTCTAGCCATGTTTCAGACAGGGCCTAAAATCTAGAATATCTTTTTAAAAAAAAACCTGCAAAAGGTAAAAACAAACAAATTCCAAATCTTCCCATCAGTAAATGGGATGATGAATTGAACTCTCAAAAGAAGAAACACAAATGACCAATAAACATTTAAGTATATAACATCCTTACTCATCAGAGAAATGGAAACCAAAATCACTGAGATTCTACCACAAGCTGAATGGTCAACATCAAGGAAACCAATGAGAGCAAATGTTGGTGAGGATGAGAAAAAGGTCCCGCCACTATGGAGTCAGCTGTATGACCAGCTAGCTCTACACTCCTGAATAAAAGACCCTGAGTTCTGCCACAGAAATACTTGCACATCCATGTTTAGTACTGGGCTATTCACAATTAAAAAAATAAAAAGACCTATCCTACATGCCCATCCAACAGTTAGATGGCTAAAAAAATTATATCCACAGCCATCAGGAAGATGACATTTGTAGGAAAATTATTATGTTAAGCAAAGTTGCTCAGAGTCAGACAGAAGTCAGGCACAGTTTACTTTCACATGCTGTACTAGTTACTGTTCTTGTTCCTGCTGTGGAATGCCGGACAAGAAGCTGTTGGGCTCACAGCTTTAGTGGCTACAGTTCCTCATGAAGAGGAAGATGTGACATCAGGAATGTGATGCAGCTGGTCACCATACACCTACAATCAAAGTCCTCACCCCAGTTGCCCACGTCTTCCAGTGAGGCTCCACCTCCTAAACCTCCAGAACCTTCTAAAACAGCAATACGAAAAGGGAACCAAGTGTTCAAACAGGCAACCTGGTAGGGAAATGTTTACATTTAAACCACAACACAGATGGATTCTCAATTTTAATTTTTAATGTGTATGTGACTTGTGTGTATAGGCTGTTAAACTAGGAAGGAACTAAGGGAGGGGGAAGAAGTCTTAAGGAAGGGTTGAGGATAAGAGGGGGTAATAAATGACAAGAAGCAAAAGGGGATGGTGGAGGAAGAAGGCAGGGAGGGGTGTGGGAGAGGAGGACCAAAAGACAAAGTCTGTATGAAAATGCCACAATTACTAATAGTTTTTAAAACCAACAATGCTATTTTAAAATAGTAAAATACTAAAAATACTAAAAGCAACAATGGACAGTAGTGCCCCACTTGCACATACATTAGCTCTCCTATCATGCTGACTTGGAAATTGGTTCAAGTTAAAGACTTGTCCATCAAACACAGTCTTTTCACAGCCCTTTTTAAAACTGACTCTGACTAGGTTCTCAGTCCTTGGGTCTCTAAACCCAAGTTCAGATATCAGATGAACTGTCTTCCAGCTTCCAAATATCTCATGGATCCAAGATGCCTGTAGGGCACATGTGCAGGGGCTATCAGTGCAAACCAGTTCCCAACTCCGACTGCAGTCTTCCTCTGTCTGCAACCCAGTCTCCCTCACATCAAACTGAACAGCTGACCCATAACCCCTATGTCTTCTACCATGCTGTGGTACCTCATGTTCTACCTCGATGTGCTTTACTACAAAGTTCTGCCTCCAATATTAGACTCAAGAGTGTTTCCTTGCCAGAATCCCTCCTTCCCCGGTAATCATGCCCCAAGGGTAGGACAATTCCCATCCATGTCAGAAGTTTGCACTGTCTACTCTGGGTACGAAAGAAGATGCCATCACTAATGAAAAGTCTAAAAGATACATCAAGTAAAGATGAAGGTGGATACGGCTGGGAAGTTATATAATCTTAAGAGATAAGAGTGAGCAAAGACAAGCAAAAGAAATGAAGAAACATGTCACCAATGGTCAGTTTTATATGTATAGTCATCCCTTGGTATCAATAGAGTATTAGTTCCAAAGCACCTCCCCTTACCCCAAGGATTTCAAAATCATAGGGTACTCTAGTTATATAAGAGTGTTTGTATATAACCCATGCATGGACTTTTGTGTATTTTTAGACATCTATAAATTGCTTATAAAACCCAATGCTATGTAAATCATTGCTGTACTGTTTGGAGAATAATTTTAAAAGTCTGAATATGTTCAGGAGGTAAACTTATTTCTCAAATTGTTTTCCCTTTGTGGTTGGTTACATCCAGTTATGAATCCTGTGGATTCAGAGAGCTAATGAAATATGTCAAAATGAAAGGAAGACTGCATTAAAAGAGTCAGAGGGTGTGTTAGCTACTCCTCTGCTACTGTGATAGTGTCAGAGCCCTGAGAGGAAAGGTGTCCTGGCAGCCAGGAGCGAAGGCATACCACAAAATCACACTGTACAACAAACCTCACACAGGAGATTTATTGGTAGGAAAGAACCCAGGAGGGTAAACTGAGCAAAAGACAGGATTTATATAGCATTTATTGGGAGGGTGAGTTCCAGGATGGGGATTGTTGGGATTTCAAGTCCTGAGCTTGCACTTTTTATTCTGTAGGGCAGAGTACATAACATTGCCCCCATTTTTTGTTTACTATTGATAAATGATCAAGGATCAGGCCAGGGAGGTGGTGGTATATCATTTAGCTACTTCCTACTGAATAGGGTCATTGAAGTCCTTGGGACAAACTTGACCTTCACCATCAGAGTATAATCTGGAGTCGCAGGCCTCTGCATTCATAGCTAGGGGCTGGTAATTCTGTAATAGCAGCTGATTAAAAGTCTGATTACAGATCTTTTGGATGTGTTATCAAAGAAATCTAGACAAGAAGCTTATAGGGCATGCTGTTATTTTAATGGGATTAAGAAAAGGAGAAGGGGGAGTTAAGAATTCCGTACTGAACTGTCAATGATCCACTGGTCAGAGGCATCGAACTGTTTCTTCACTTTTTTGGGGGTCTGCTGTTAGTAAATCTAATCCTCACCCATTTTGTCTATTTGGTCTGAGCCACCCATTGGAGATTCTGGATGAACTTAGGTGAAAACTGAGGTAAATAGCTAGGAAAATAGTCAGTTCTGCCACTCCAATGCTGACATCAGCAGTTATACCCAGAACTGTGAGAAAGCATCGGATCTGAACTGATTCTTTGTCAAGCCCTGTCACTATACACCCTGTGATGGGAATCCTCAAGGATTCTTCACCAGGTACCACTCCTGATTCTGGAGAGAGGAACATTGGGGCACAAGTCCCAGACCACCTATAAACCTGAGTGCCACAGAGGATGGAGGTGTTGTGAGTGGTCAGACGTAAGGCCTGGATGGCAGTGCTCAGAGTTAAAGTACTATTACAGTTGGAGGGATCCAGTGTGCTCATAAAGTATGTTCCTAAGGAGTTAAAACAGTCTACCATACCAGAGAGAGAGAGAAATGGGAGAGATAAGGGATAATAGTGGTATTTGGCTCAGAGCAGTTAATGAGAGGCAAAATGAGAGAATTTAGTAGTCCAATGAGTGAAGTTATGAATGGTTGTCATGAGTTTGATGTGGTATATTAGAAGAGGGCCTTTGTGAGGCTGTCTAGGAATTGAGATTTTTCCTGGATTAAACTCTTGGAATTTTTTCATAATGTAAGGGCAGTTTTGTGGAGACCAGTCAGGAGACAAGTGTGACAGCTATTCTTGATTGTCAACTTATCTACATCTGGTATTAACTACAAATCCAGAAATGGAGGGTACATTTGTGATCTGGATCTTGAGACAGGAAGACATGCCTTTAATCTGGGCCACACCTTCCACTGAAGCCTATATAGGATAATGGAAGAAGGAAGGGTTCATTTCATTCTACACTTGCTTGCCCTTGCCTTGTCAGCACATCCATTCCTTCACTGGTATTGGAATCTACTTCTTCAGGATTCCAGCATATGCAGAAGACTAGCTGAGACACCCAGCCTCGTGGAACTGAGCAACTACTAGATTCTTGGAGTTTCCATTCACAACTACCATTGTTGACTGCAGACAACTGGCCACTGTTGACTGCATCTTGTAAAGTGTGTGTGTGTGTGTGTATGTGTGTGTGTGTGTGTGTGTGTGTGAGAGAGAGAGAGAGAGAGAGAGAGAGAGAGAGAGAGAGAGAGAGAGAGAGAATGAGAGAGAGAGAGAGAGAAGAGAGAGGTTCATTCAATAAAGTCTATAACTAATACACTTAGCAAGGATGCCCCCTGGGGCTTTGTAATTCCATTCAGGTTCCTGGTCAGGAACTGCCTCAGCGCCAGCACATCAGTTTTATTAGTTTGTTGAATTTCATCTGCATATGCTCTAGCCTGTGTTCCTTGGGGGAAAATTGTTGAAGAGAATCGTGTAAACATCAAGGAAGATAAGGCTGTAAATTGGGTAGTGTACTGAAATTCTTTAATAAAGGTGGAAGAGGAAGCAGTGCAGGATCTCAACCTCCTTTCTATTTGAAAGTGTTCACTTAATGAACAGATGTACCCTGACCAAGCCCTCCATCCCAGCAACTTACCACAAAGGGAAAACTGGTCAGTTTAGCCCAGGTGGGGGGAAGTAAAGGAGGTCCCGTAGCAGAGTGCAACAAGTAGCAGAAGGAGTAGGGGCTGCCAGTGGACTGAAAGTGAGCACCTAAGAGGATTGATTTGAACAGCCTATTGCTGAGAAGGGAGAAAGGGAGACTGAAGAGGCCCGAGAGGGAAAGAAGGGACCATGGGTTGAGGCCAGTAGGAGGGTTTGTTAACATGATTGAAAATAGAGGCGGAATCACCTGGTTTGTGCTTCATAGCTGGGAGGGGCTGTTTTTCTCTTGGTTGGCTTATGTCATTCAAGATGGCAATAAAATCACATGGCAAAATCCACCTTTTCCAATGCTAGCTAGCAAACATGGCTATCAGCCACATGGCCACCTCTATCTCTATGGAGGATAGCAGGTAAGATGGCAGCAAATATGTGTTTCCTTTAAGATTGCCTCAAAATGATGTGCCAGACTTTGTTGACTCCCCATGGGAAGCCTTACCCTCTCTGAGGAGTGGATTGGGGGGGAAAGTGGTAAGAGCAGGAGGAGGGGAAAGTGGGAATGGGGATTGGTATATAAAATAAGAAAAGATTGTTTTAAAATGAAAAATGGTAATTATTAAATGAATAATAAGTGAATAAATAAATAAATAAATATTGCCTATGTATATTTTGACTATCAACTCCAGTGTTTCAAAATTTAGGCTAACCATTGTGTTATAGCTTTTACAGATTTTTAATCATACTCAATATGCTTACAAATCTTGAGGTAAGATTTATACCTTGGCAAAAGTTTTAGAGTTAAATCAAAACCAAAAGAATATGAAATGAGTATCAATAGTCCCCACTGGGAATAGTCTGTCCCTTTGTTTTGTTTTGCTCTCCTTTCTCTGTCATATAGTCAGGTGGCCCACCTGATACACAACAGAAATTTTGGAGGAAACCTTTAAACAAGCATGCTTGGGTCTAAAGGAGGGGGGAGTCATAGTCTAACTCCAGAGCCAGCTTTTAATTGAAGTGAGATAGCATAAAGCAACAATCTAATGCCACTCATACCTAAAAGGCACCTAAATCCCTGTAAAACTGATTCCATTATGCTAAGAACAACGAAAGCTTATAGGTAAGAAATTTTTGAGCCCTGGCTATAGACAGGATGCTACAGGAAGGAGCTGAAGAACAAACGAGCCGGAAAAAGTGGTGCCCAGTGTTGCAGCTGACCTACACCTTTGTTTTCTCCTTCTGCTACTAGGTCCAACTCGGCCCCTACTTTGCAACAAACTTACAGATCCATCCAAAGAGGAGTAGGGTCCCAAGGAAGCTTAGCTCCCAGGAGAGCCTGTCTAATCATGGCACTAATGCATGCATTACATCTCTGAAGGGAGTCACGCCTCACAACAAACTTCACACAAGAGATTTATTGGGAGGGAAGAACCCAGGAGGATGGCTGCCTCTGCTCAGATGAGAAGCAACAGTGAACTGAGCAGAAGACAGGGCTTATACAGCATTTTGGAGGTTGGGGCTTTCCAGGGTGGCAAATGATGAGATTTCAAGTGCAGAGCTTGGGTTGAGCTCAGGGACCAGCAGGATTCTTTACTCTGTAGGACAGGGGTTGGGTCCAGCCTAAGGCAGTTAGAGTGTTCTGTGGGTAGAACAGGTCCTCAGCTTACAGTGATAAAATACCCTGACAAAAGCAATTTAAAGGAAAAAGGATTTACTTTGGCTCACACTCATGGCAAGGAAGTGTGGCAGCAGTATCTTGGGTTTTTGTTTGTTTGTTTCTTTGTTTTGTTTTTCAAGGCAGGGTTTCTCTGTGACTTTGGAGGCTGTCCTGGAACTAGCTCTTGTAGACCAGGTTTGTCTCAAACTCACAGAGATCCACCTCCTGCCTCTGCCTCCCAAGTGCTGGGATTAAAGACATGCACCACCACCTCCAGCTGGCAGCAGGATTTTTAAGGAACCAGTTGCATCGTGTCCACAGGAAGAAAAAGAAAAAAAAAAAAAAACAAGAAATGCCTGTGCTCAGTCACTTTCTCCATTTTATACCGCCCAGGGTCTAGGCCCAGAGAATGGTGCCACCCACAGTGAAAGGGTCTTCCACCTTCGATTAATCTAATCAAAATAACCCTTCATCTCAGGTGATTCCCACACTCACCAAGTTGATAACTGAGATTAACCATCCCAGAGCTCAGAATCAGAGAAAGGTTTAGAGAAGAATCTTCCAGTGAGTGTTAGAAAATATACTAAATATATTTAAATATATTTAAATCCTGAAGTGACTGGGTTACCTTGAGTGAACAAAATTACATTTTCTCCTTTCTGTGGAAATGGTGATATCATGACTTAGGGAGCAACCAAGAATACCCCAGATACACTGAACATTGTCATGTGGTAGCAGTGGTGGTGCTCGCCTTTAATCCCAGCACTCAGGAGACAGAGGCAGGTGAATCAGAGCCCGGTCTACAGAGTGAGTTCCAGGACATCCAGGGCTACACAGAGAAACCCTGTCTCAAAAATTAAAAAAAAAATAAGTTAAAAAACAACAATAATCTGAACATCATATATAAGAATAAACAGTTTCCAGACTAACAGCATTCTGAATGACTGACAAAAGAATAGTTTTAGAGAAAAAACTTCCATCCTTGTAAATCTTTGTATGTTCATATATCAAGTAAACTTGTGCAAATAATATTTTTAGAAATTGAAAGTCACCATGGGTTACAAGCTCTTTTAACAGAATTTCATGTCATATGAAGCTTAAGTGTGGCACATTTCTACTATGAATCATTGCAGTATTTTTGTGTTTTTTAAAGCAAATAGTAATCTAAACAGATACCTTGCCCAGACCTTTTGATTTCAAATATAATCAAAGGAATTAATCACAAACTCTGAATACACAAGCATTTGACATAAATATGAGTTACTTTAGTGTAAGAAAAGATATTTTAGATGCAATTACATCAACTTAGATTAATACATTCATTCATGTGGAAAACTAATTTGCAGTCACTTTAGGAAGTTCCACAGCAAACAAATTACAGCATTTATTCAATAATAACTACTAAAATAATTTAAATTGGAAAATAATGTAACATCAGTCATATATAATTTATCATGTATATACTCCAAATTTCTCAGAATTTAAGTAGGAAATGTACACATAGAACATCTTTTTAAAATATGTTTTAGGAAAATGGACTAAAAATATCTTCCTTAAAGAGAATGTTTATACATGTGCACATTTGTTTGACCTGCACATGAAAATTTAATAAAATATGGAATGTTAGAGTATTCCAAATTTTTCCTAGGATAAAATATTAGTACTTAAGTCAAAACACTTAGCTGCTAAATAAGAACACTTGAGATATTCCAGCGCAGAAGCAGTCATTGTAACCCGCATACCACAACTTCCTTTGAGACTTTGCATTGGTTTACAGTTGACAGAGAATGAGAGTTTGCCAAGCAGCTGTCCCAGCTCCCCTATATTCTTTCTTCCCATACGAAGTGAAAGCTTACAGAGAGATGATCAATATGAACATTTCAAGTGAGCTTGGAACTCCAGGATGCAACATTTTAGCCCAAGAAAAAGGAATTTAAAATTATAAGACCTACCTAACCTCTTTTGATAATTTCCATGCTAGACAAGGTAAGTATGCCCTTTGAAATCAAAACTACACTTAACAACAACAAAAAAGACTGTAATGGAGAAACTGAACATGAGACCCACCTCAACAAAGAGATGGTTAAGCCTCTACCTATGACATAAGAAAATGATGAAATGTTTTATTTGTATTTAATCATTCTTTAATATGGACTATAACCAAACAGTTCACTGCTCTTCCAGAGGATCTGAGTTCAGTTCTCTACACCCATGTTGGAGAGCCCTCAACCTCCTGTAACTCCAGACCCAGGGAATTCAAACTCTCTATTTTAGCCTCTGTGAGCATCTGCACGTGTGTCATGCACCCACACAGATACACACGTACACATAGGTAAAAATTAAATAAATCATTTAAAAAAGGGGTTTGTGCCTAGTCTGAGTATATCTTGGTATGCCATGTTTGTTGGATATTCCAGGGAGGCCTTCTCTTCTCTGAAGGGAAACAGAGCAGTGTTATCTGTGGGGGAGAGGAGATGGAGTAGATTGGGAGGAGTGAACGGAGGGGAAACTGTAATAGGGATGTACTGAAAACAAAAACTTTAAAAAATTTTAAAAAGGAACAAAAACAAAACAGAAAAAAGCAAATGCACTAACTGTGATATTTGAATATGTCAAATGTACACTGGATATAACAATACCTGTCTCATAAAATTATTGCAAACCTTAATGAGATGATATGCAGAAATCACATACTACAGTCTCTGACTCCAAAGATACATGTCATGATCTTAGTCCTTTTCTTTCTTTGTAGATCTTTCAAGTACCTGGTTCAGCTAGAGAAATAACAGGTTTTAAGTCATTCCAGACATCTAATGATGTGGCCCAGGTAGGTGAGTTAGCAGTTTTATAGACATAGCAAGTAGGGTCCCATGCCAAGAAAAGATGGGACCTTGGGTAGAAAAGAAAGGCAGTAGTTTTGCTTTGTCAAAGCCAGGCTGACAAACATATCTTGAATTATCAGACTTTCCATTCTGTTAATTAATACTCTGAGAAAATCATTAAATGCTTTCCCAGGCACACATGGAGTTGTAAGAGAAAGACTGTAGTAAATTGTTTAACTTGTACATGCATGTACACTAGACTAGGAATCAGCAAATATGACCTTACACCATTTGTTTTTATAAATAAAATGTTATTATTTAAACACAGATTTATGGTTTATTTATATACAAAAAAACTGTTTAATCTCTTGCCTATAACAGTACTGGGAGATGAGGTCTAGTGAGTAATCTGTTCCTTTACAGAAGAAGTTTACCAAGTTCAGTATCAATTTATAACCTACTCCTCTACAGTGCTTAGAAAATTATACCTGATTTCCTTTATTTTATACTATGCACTTCTATGTAGATAAAGATAATAAGTAGTATTGGGATGTGACTATCACAGTCCATCGTTCATGAAATGAGGTGGCTGAAGCTCCTGGTGTTAACAGACTTGATGTTGAGTAACAGACCCCTCAGCCCCAGCCCTGCTTCCATTCATCTGTTCTGACAAAAATCTGCTTATGATGATGATGACCTTACAACAATAGTTAGGAATCAATATGATCTGATAATTCCTCAAGGCACATGGAATCATATTAAGAACCTTTAACAACAAAATAGTCCTCTCCACAACTACTCTTATGAGTCACCACCCATAACAACATTGGTCAGTAGTGTCTCCTTGGCTCTCTTAGAAGCACTCAGCCAGCCCAAAGCCACATCAAGGTCCATGCCTATGGAAAGGAGTATGGTAGTAATAAAGTCTTGAGGTCAAGAGACATGTACACTGACCCAGAACAGGAATATTTATATCATCCTAGAGGAGTTTCATAAAAATAGTGTGCCAATATAGCTAGCAGTAGAATGCTTGCCTAGCATGTAGAAAACCTTAGATTCTATCCCCATACTAAAAAAAAATGTAATCTCACAAGTTTATAATGGGTGTGTGTTGTTAATCAGAGTGCTAACAAAATGGAAAAACTATCTCCAAATGCAGAGGACATGAATAGCTATGTCTTAGATACATTAAGTAGTAAAAGCATCATTGCTATGGATGTTCATGGACCAACATAAGATGACACTTGCATGGATGGATTGTATTCTTTATTCAAGTTCAAAAGGTGCCATCTTAAAAACATCTCATAATTATTCTACCTTTTTCATAGACATCATGATGAGCAGATCTTTGGGTTCTTACTTAGCTAGGTACATACTAATCTGTGACACCTCATACAGGCACCACCAACATACTGTTCAGTATCAATGGAGGAGTAAAGTTCACTTCTGTACAGATGAAATACTTGCTACTAAAGACACATTCAAATACAGAGCACACAGGTGAGACAGCTAAGAAAGGTGATACTGGGCTATGAATAATTTTCTGTAATTGAGGGGGAAAATGTGCATTTTTACATAACTGGCAGATGTGCCCATTTGAAGTAGAGGGCAGTAGAAGGTTCTTCTCAAGCAACATGGGTCTAAAAACAAGCGGCTGGAGAGAGGCTCGGCAGTCAGGAGTACTTACCGCATTTACAGAGGAATAGAGTTGGGTTCCTGGCACCCACGTGGCAGCTCATTACTGCCAGGAACTCCAAGAGACCTAATGCCATCTTCCAAGCTTTGCCCTCTCCTGCATGTGTGTGGTACACAAATATACATGTAGGCAAATTACCGATACACATAAAATATTTTTAAAGAAAACAAAAATGATCCATCAGTGAATTAAAGTATTTACAGTCACCACGAGAAAGCAGTTCACAACCATGTAGCTGCATGGTGATTACTACTACTTAGTTACTGTGACTCTGAGTTCTTAACTTTCTCTTCAAGTATCTACCCAAACTAACTATTCAAGACCAAGTTAGAGGACTGGTACACTTCTGTAATCCCAGCACTTGGGAGGAAGAGGCAAGCAGATCAAAAGTTGAATTTCCTGAATGCTAATGAGAAAGGAACAACAGCCTCAGAGAGACATTGGATAATAGAAAAATCCACAGAATTAAATCAGTCAATATACTTTAAAGATATCTTGACCTCCAAATGGAAGCCAGGGCATGTCTCATGTTGGGGAAGAGGCTTTGCTTTTGTTTCCACAGGTGAAGAAAAGATCTGGATACCATCAAAATTAATAAATATTTGATTTGAACAGATAGCTCTTAACTAGAAGAGATGATAGTTTATCAAGAAACATGGCCATTTAATCAAAACTAACCTACAATACTAACAAATATCTTTAATTTAATCAGATACAACTTGCCAAAGGAGAACCTCCCAAAATTAGGGCTGGGGAGGGGTTTTATTTTTGTCTTTTTAGGAGAATAAAGGTATCCAGCTAAGGAATCCAGAGACCACTAAACAATTGAGACATCTGAAGAAAAGGGACAAATAATCCAGAAAAATTGTCCCAAGAAAAAGAGTAAATTGGTCTATTAGTCTATCATATTTCCAACAGGACAGAATTTCATAAACCTTCCCAAATATTTTTTTCTGTTTTTCTCTACACACATGTAATGCAAATGGTCTTTTTGTAGATCCAGTTCAATTAAAGATAAAAGTTGGCTTTGGAGTTGGAGTGTGGCTCTCTCCTTCTCTAAACTCAAACATGCTTGTTAAAGAAATATCAAAAATCTGTCTCATGTCAGAAGAAAAATAAACATTGAAGGACTATGTAATTGGCACTAATATAATAATTCTTTGGCTTTATAATATTATCTAAATCTTTCTAAGATTATATATATTATTTTAAAGTTTTTGTCATGATGTTAATGGTCACATAGTGTACTAATTCTAGAAAAAGGTTTTATCTACCTTCCTGTGCATGACTTCAGGTTGGAGTCTCTACCAGTTTTCTACATTGAACCATGACCACGCCTAACAGTGACCTTTGAAGTTTCCTAATGGAGAATGGGCCTCCCAGTGACAATTTCTCCAGGACTATGACAACACAGGCATTTCTATTTGCAATGTTTCCACGTTCACAATTCTGTGCTAGAATGGAGCACTTCCAAGCCCTTTAGACTTAGGACTCCATTTGAACAGACAGTTCATGTGCTGTGCTTCAACACACCCAGCTCAGGAGAGAAATAAAGGATAAAGGGAAAACAAATTTTCATCTCGATGAAACTTAGACTACAGTCAACACTATAATTATATGATGCTTGCTGCTTTAATCTGGTAATTGATCAGAGTAAAGTACATAGTATAATTTTCAAATGGAATTCATTCAGTCACTTACAAAAACATTCAACTGGCTTGTGTTTGAAGCAATGAAGTGTGAAAGTAACCCTGCATCTGAATTGTGGCCATGTGTGTGACTCTGCTGTTTGGGATCAAGAATATGGTTAAACCTTTAAGGAGTATGTTTCTCTCTGTCTCTCCACTTGGAGGAATAATGAGTTTCTTCTGGGGACACAGTGGCTTGGGGAGGAGGCAGGAATGTGGCTTGGTGACCTTCCAAAGTTGTATGTGAGCCTTTACCACAAGGGCCCTGATTCTGTAGAAAGAACCACATGTCAACTCAGGTCCCAGAGGTTCCTAAGCACTTCTCTGACAAGTTATATCATGTATTTGGTGTTAGAAACAAACAGTAGTTAATACAAGCTGCTGAGCCCCAAAAACTCTAGCCCTCATAGTCTTCCTGCTCTCCCAGTAGTCCTGCTTCTTCTGGCTGACCAGATAACTGACAAATATGTGGACCTCACAGTCATGTGCTCATTATTACATACTGGACAGAGCTACATGACAACTGATCAGTTATCTCATGAGCGTCTAGATGGCAGTGTTGACAGAGACGCATTGTAGGGAAGACATCTAGTCTAGAAAAAGAAAAACTGAAATCAATCTGCCACCCATTGACTGGCCTTCTCTTCAAGAAGTGACATTATCTTACATATTGAGCATTCATTGTCCACATCCACAGAATGAAACACCCTATGGGCCTCACTGTTGATACATCCTCTGTGTGTTTGTTCTCTAGTGAATAATGCAAGATTCAAAGATGCCAACACCCAAGGACTCCTACTCATCCCTGCCCGCATAGACTTCCTACACATAGTAGGCCTTCCGATCTGGGGTCTTCTTGACACTAGTCAAATAGTTATTCCATTTACCCTTGGCCTAGAGTCCATGCGATCTGAATGTCAGGCTGTTTCTCCCTCTCTATAAAATGAGTTGCTTACGTTGCTGCTTCTCAACAAGAACCTATGATCTTTCTCTTTCATGCTGGTGGGTGGTAGATAAAACAGGTTAATTTTCCTGTCATGGTAGAGTCTATGGCACTTGAGTCTAGGCTTTCCCTGGCTACCTATCTTGAGAGTAGTTCTGAGCTGGGGAGCCTAAGTACCTGCTATAAATATCCCAAGCCTGGAGCCTCAAACTGGAGGCTCTCATGCCTCCAGTGACAAGCCAGAATAAGACAGCCTCTACAGAGCAAAACAGAGAAAGGCCTACAGTGACAGATCCCATTCTGCCCTGCATTTTGGGGGATGCTCTGGGATGGAGCTATTTCCACCTATTTCTATAGTCATTCCTATAAAAAAATTTCATCACGGTTTAGTTTAAACCAATCCTGGCTCATAAATTATATTCCACCCCACTGAGAAATTGGCATTCTTTTTGTTTGTTTGTTTGTTGAGGCAGGGTTTCCCAATAGCTATAGATCCAATCCTGGAACTCTGTACATCACACTGGCATCATACTCACAGAGATCAGCCTGCCTCTGCCTTTTGGAGTGCTGGGATTAAAGGCGTGTGCTACTACTGCCCAACTGAGATTGGCATTCTTAAAAGAATAGAAAAGTCAAGAAGGCAGCAAGAGGTCTGCCCCCATGTTGATTTTTCTAGGAATATAGAAGTTACAAATGCTTCAAAATACTGAGGGACTAATTTCTCCAGAATTATTTTTCTAAAATTTTTCATGGTTAACATTTGTTTCCTGAAAACCTGCCAAAGGGGTAATTTTTTCAGAGGTAAAATATTCTTTTTAAACATAAAGTCCTGATATCAAATATTGTCAGTCTCGGCACCTGAACCTGAACACAGCAACATAAGAAATATCCAGGGTTTGGGGACTGGAAGACCAAGAAGCTGTGCAGAAGCATAAGTTGCCAAACGCTCATGAAATGCTTATTTTTCTGGAGATTTGGTCTTGCTTATTGAATGAAAATGGTCAATCCAGGACAGATGGCAACCCCAGGTAAAAATGTATCCATAATTTGTTTTAGTTGTGTTATTGCATCTCTGAAGCCAAGGCTGCAGGCAGGCAGTGCCCAGGAGAGAGATGGAAACCACTCAGATCTCCCTCTTGGGAGGCCTCCAGTCAGACTGGAGCAGGTCCACAGCAAACAGACCCACATTAGGCTGGCAGGTCCTCAGTGAACAGACCCATGCCAGGATGCACTACTCAAGCACGTCTCTGGAAAGTGCCATCCTTCCCAGGAGCTCACTCCACACAAGTCCCATTGGCACAAACATGCAGACATGCTACACCGGGTCCTAAGACATGTCTTAGTGAAATCTAAAAATGGTGGCTGGAGAAAGGTGATAATATACTGTGGGAACCACTCTCCATCCTTGTCACTGAGTGAAACTGTAGGCCTGGCATTCCAGAAAAGTGTGAAATCAGTATGGCAGTTCCTCAGGAAAAAGGGAATCAGTCTACCTCAAGATCCAGCAATTTCATTCACATTCATACAACAAGGACATCTATTCAACCATGTTCATAGCAGCATTATTTCTAATAGCCAGAACCTGGAAGCAACCTCAACTGAAGAATGGATAATGACAATGTGGTACATTTACACATGGAGTACTACTCAGCAGAAAACAATGGAATCTTGAAATTTGCAGGCAAATGGATAGAACTAGAAGAAACCATCCTGAGTGAGGTAACCCAGTTACAAAAAGACAAATATGGTATGTACTCACTCACATATGAATATTAGACATAGAGCAAAGGATTGCAAGCATACAATCCACACCACCAGAAAAGTTAGGAAGCAAGGAGGACCCTTGTGGGAACACCAGACCTTGAGCAGAGACCCACTTCCCCTTCTGCCTGGGAGTAGGTAGCTGTAAGACAATGTTTAGTAAAAACATGTTTACTAAAAACGATACAATAAGTTCCTGGCCACTTCCCCTTCTGCCTGGGAGTAGGCAGCTGTAAGACAATGTTTAGTAAAAACATGTTTACTAAAAACGATACAATAAGTTCCTGGGAAAGGCCTTCCCACGGAAACCGCCCTGACCTCGACCTTGTCCAAAGACTAACCGCACCTTCAAAAACTCACACACACATCCACCTCTGGGGTCAGAGCAGAACCAGCCAGGGGAAAGGAGAGAGCAGAAGCTTCTCTGGTGGGAGCTTTTCTTAGGTTTTCTTGAACCTTTTTGGAGCCTGTTTAAAGTTTTCTTTATATCGTTGAACGAGTCTCTGTGTTGTCAATCCCCGACACCCTCCGCACGTTCTCAGACACAGGCCACGCTGCAGACGTGACAGACCCTAAGTGAGACATACATGGTCCCCTGGAGAAGGGGAAAGGGACAAGATCTCCTGAGCAAATTGGGAGCATGTGTGAAGGGGGGACAGAATTAGGAGAAAGAGAAGGGTAGAAGAGGAGGGGAGAGGAGGATATGAGGGAGCAGAAAGATTGAGTCGGGGGAAGAATAGAGGAGAACAAAAAAAAAGAGGTACCATAATATAGGGAACCATTGTAGGCTTAAAGAGAGATCTGACACTAGGGAAATATCCAGAGATCCACAAGGATGACCCCCAACTAAGAATCTAAGCAATAGTAGAGAGGCTACCTTAAATGTCCTTCCCCTATAATGAGATTAATTACTACCTTGGTTATCAGTCCTAGAGCTTTCACCCCGTAGCTGATCAAAGCAGAAACAGGCACCCACAGCTAAACACTGAGCCATACTCCCAGAATCCAGTTTCAGAGAGGGAGGAGAGATAAGCAAAGGAGCCAAGACAGTGCTGGAGAAACCTGCAGAAACAGTTGGCCTAACCTAATGAGAGCATGGAGACCCTAGTCATAAAGTTGAGGAATCAGCATTGGACGGAACCAAGCTCTCTGAATGTGGGTGCTAGCTAGGAGGTCAAGGCAGTCTATGGGACCTCTAACAATGGAGCCAGTGTTTATCCCTAGATCACAAATGGACTTTGGGAGCCCATTCCCTATGGAGGGATACTAAGGAGGGCTGGGGGGGTCAGTGGGAAGCATGGGAGGAAGGGAGGGAGAGGATATGGGGGGATGGATATGTACATAAGAGTGCTTCTAAAATGAATCTTAAAAAAAATACTTGCCTGAGGATTCAAAAAGCAAAGTCAACCTCAAGCTATAGAGATCAGGTAGTGATGGTACACACCTTCAATCTCAGGACTCAGGATTAAGAGTGACAGATCTTTGTTAGTTCAAAGCCACCATGCTCATGCCTTTGATCCCAAAACCTGGGATCACACACCTTTAATCCCAGCATTAGGAAGATATATAAGATAGGAGCAATGTCTCATAGCTGGTATTCAGTTTCAGAATTCTCCAGTAACACTGAAAAGAGCATAGCAGTCTGGGATTTCAGTATGAGGTTTGGTGGAGCCAAGATTGCCTTACAGTCTGAGGTAGAAGTAAGAGCTAGTTGCTGATTGTTTTACTTTTCTGATCTTCAGCTAGAAGCTTGAACCCCAATATCAGTCTCTGGGTCTTTTATTTATCATACTACAATTACATATCTGATAAAGAGTCAATATCTAAAATAGATAAGGAACTAGAACAACCAGACATTGTTGAGTATAGCCTTTTCCTTGCCAGCCACTTGGGCTCTGCCACGTTGCAGTCCCCAAATAACATACAGGACGCTATATTAATTATGAAGCTGTTGGCCATTTGCTTAGTTTCTTACTGGCTATTTCTGACTTAAGTATTTACCCCATAATTGTTAATCTAAGTATTTCTCTTACCGGAGAAAGGGTCCAGACCTTTTCCTCCTCTGGAGGCTAGATCATGACTCTCTGTGTTTCTCTTTCCCAGAATCCTGCTCGACTCCTAGTCCCACCTATCTTGCTTCCCTATTGGCCAACAGTACTTTATTGATATATACACAGGACTTCTCCCATCAAGGCATCAAGAAAACAGATAACCCAATTTAAAATAGGGTATATATATATAAAAAGAATCCTCAAAAGATGAAACAAAATGGTTGAGAAACAAAGAAATGTCCAACATCCTTAGTCATCTAAGAAATAAAAATCAAAATGACTCTGAGATACAATATTACACCTGTCAGAATACTCAGCTGTAAAGAACAATAACCTCATGAAATTTTCAGGCAAATGGATGAAACCAGAAAAGATCCTCCTGAGTGAGGTAACCCAGATCAGAAAGACAAACATGGTATGGTAGGTATTCACTCATAAGTGGATATTAGGAGTAAAGTATAGGATAAACAACATACAATCCACAGTCCCAGAGAGACTAGATAACAAAGAGGGCCCAAAGAGGGATGTATGGATTTCCCTGGGAAGGGGAAATAGAAGAGATTTCCTAGGTAAACTGGGTTGGGGGATGGGAACTTGAGGGAGATGGTTGGC
Organism: Mesocricetus auratus; assembly: GCF_017639785.1. Lineage (NCBI taxonomy): Eukaryota > Metazoa > Chordata > Mammalia > Rodentia > Cricetidae > Mesocricetus > Mesocricetus auratus. The sequence continues at coordinate 51,687,675 of NW_024429199.1, forward strand.
TGGGCAGTGCATGGGAGCCAGGTTGGGGGCAGGACCAAGTGGGAGAGCAACAAAACATCTTGATGGAGGAGGGCATCTGGGGGTTATAGAGAAAGCTGGTGCCAAGGAAACTCCCAGGAATCCACAAGGATGGCCCCAGCTAAGACTCCTAGCAATAGTGGAGAGGGTGCCTGAAGTGGCCATCTACTGTAATCAGATTGGTGACTACCCTAGTTGTCATCAGAGAGCCATTACTCAGTAACTGATGAAAGCAAATGCAGAGATCTATAGCCAAGCACTGGACTGAGCTCTGGGAGTCTTCCTGAAGAAAGGAAGAAATAATTGTATGAGCCAGGGTGTTGGGGAAGTCCTGTGTATATGTTAATAAATTACTGCTGGCCAATAGGAATCTAGATAGGTGGGGCTAGGAGTCCAGGAGGATTCTGGGAGGAGAAACACAAGAGAGTCAACATGTAACCGCCATGGGGGTAGGAGCCCAGAACTATTCTCCGGTAAGAGACATACTTAGATTAACAATTATGGGGTAATTACTTAAAGCAGAGCTAGCCAGTAAGAGACAAGCAAGGCCCACAGCTTCATAATGAATATAGCCTCTTGTGTGTTTATTTGGGATTGAAGCGGCTCTGGAACCAGGCTGGCGGGAACGCTCCTCTCAAGGAAAGCTTCTCTTAACAAAATGGTGATCAGAAGTGGGATGATGAATTTCCACGCAAAATAACAAAAGATTTAAAGGAATTTTAGAAACAGAAGAACGGAGAGAAGCACAGAATTTTGGTAGCAGCATTTTCTCAGTTGTGCTCTGTTTTGCTATCAACAAGCCGAGATTCACGTGGCTTGCTTACCGGAGTCTTCCTGACTCGGCATAAAAAGAAAAAAAAAAACCAGCAAGGTTGTTTTAAGAGACTCTGCTAACAATTAAAAGGTGTGTACGTACAGCTGGAAGTGGCAGCTTTTGCTGGATGTCAGCATGGACTGAGGCGGTAAGCTGGAGTCACACTTACGCCTGCCATCTTGACGGAAAAACCGGCAGTTTAAAACAGCCGCGGTTTTACAGATAAGACACGTGGTCAGAAAAACATAAAGATTTACAGTAAAGTCAGACTTGGATGAAGAAAATCTCTAAAGGTTTACAGTGTGTTTAAAAATATACGTGAGATTGAGAGAGAAAATGAAACGGCAAAGTGGTATATAAATACAAAAGCCGGTGTTGTGGTGGTGCACGCCGGTAGAATTTACTCCAGAGGCAGAGGCAGGCAGATTTCCAAAGAGAAACCCTGTCTCAGAGAAAAATAAATGAAAGTGAAAGAAATAAAGTAATAATAGATAAATAAATAAGCCACGTAAAGATGGAAAATACACAGAGAGTCTGGATACTGTATGCTATTGTGTTTTTCAGTTTTTTCATTGCTAAGGAAGGAGCAACTGCTAAAGTACACTTGATTATAAATGCTGCTGAATTAATTCAACTTATATCTTTTAAAAATGCCTTGACTTCAAAATTTAAGTATAAGGATATGTTACTCGGAAAAGGAGTTTTAATTTATGTTTCCATAGAACATAAAAAGCTGAGGATTTCTTCCAGACTTCTGTGGTTTGACGAACCAAGACCCCCGGAAGCAGTGGACCAGGTGTTCCAACAATCGAAACAGCGAAGATGATGCAGTCTTACAGACCCCGAAAATATGGACTTATACAGGTTTCTGAGTTTTGTCATGATCCCCATGGTATAAACAGCGCCCCCTTCCAGCAGGAAGCAGTTTGGAATGAGCGACATCCCAATTCCCATCTTGTTTATAAATCTTTGTTTTCATTTAAATGGGATTGTTTATAATTGGCTAGTGATCACAGCCAATCCTTTTTAATGGTAAAAAGGGAAATTATGGTATGGGTATTGTTTTTCATTTATTGAGACAAAATCAAGGTCAATTTTGTGATGCTTATATTTCTCCTCTTGATTAAGTATTGTGCTTATACTGATCTTTTACAACGTAATGCATAATTGAATACAGACTATAGATAGTTACTTATAATAGAATTTCTAGTTACATAAGTTAGGTTTCTAGATATACAGAAATATATTTGAGATGGACAGTCTTCAAACCTCTCAAAGACCTTCAGAACATGGCATTTAAAATGGTTTAGGGTTTGTCTTGACAATGAAAAATGTCTGCTCCTGGCAGCACCAATTACGTCTGAGAGGAAGATGGGCATCGAAGAAACTCGTTATAAAGTTTGCTTTCAACATGGCAAGATTAGCCATTTGGGCAAGAAACTGCTCTTGCCTAGATTGTTTGACTGTTGTTGTATCATCTGGACATGCAGGACCCACAGGAAAGTGACTACTGAACTCAGTCTTACAGGGTTCCTGCTTGATGAAGAGTCTACGAGACTTTCTGCAGGACAAAGAAAAATGACTGACAGACTGCCAACGCAGATGGACAGTTTGAAATTTCCTGCTTTGCTGAGAAGTGTTCCAGACACATTGTGGCCTATGGGCTGAAGATGGATGCCCCAACGTTACAGAGGAACTTTGGGTGACTGTCCAGGCAGTAAGATGTCTCTGTCAATCCTAGTGTTTATATATTATCCTTCTGTGGTCTTTGATGGAGTTGAAGACAGATAGTTATAATTATAGTTTTCCTTAGTTATGATAAGAGATAAGCTACATATAGAACTTTAGACTCACAAGGATGGGATGGATGATATTTTCTTTAGATCTTGCTAAATGTTAATAGACAAAATGTTGTAACTGTGTTCTTACTTGATAACTGTTCTGTCATATACAATTTGACTATGTTAAAGTTAAGACCTTTCTTTTTGTTTAAACAGAAAAGAGGAGATGTTGGGGAAGTCCTGTGTATATGTTAATAAATTACTGCTGGCCAATAGGAATCTAGATAGGTGGGGCTAGGAGTCCAGGAGGATTCTGGGAGGAGAAACACAAGAGAGTCAACATGTAACCGCCATGGGGGTAGGAGCCCAGAACTATTCTCCGGTAAGAGACATACTTAGATTAACAATTATGGGGTAATTACTTAAAGCAGAGCTAGCCAGTAAGAGACAAGCAAGGCCAACAGCTTCATAATGAATATAGCCTCTTGTGTGTTTATTTGGGATTGAAGCGGCTCTGGAACCAGGCTGGCGGGAACGCTCCTCTCAAGGAAAGCTTCTCTTAACACCAGGGGTTCAAGGTCAAGAAGAAGGAACCCACATAGACAGCAGACCTGAGCTCATGGGAGCACACAGACTCTGGACCAACAGCTAGGGAGCCTGCTTGGGACCAACCTAGGTCCTCTGCATGTGTGTGACAGCTGTGTAACTTGGTCTGTTTGTAAGGTTTCTAGCAGTGAGATTAGGACCTGTCCCTGGTACTTAGCTGACTTTTGGAAACCTGTTCTCCATGCTTGATTACCCTGCCCAGCCTTAATGCAAGGGAAAGAGCTCAGTCATACCTTAACTTGATGTGCCATGCTTTGTTCAAGCTCATGCAAGGCCTGCACCTTTCTAAATGGAGGCAGAGGAGGAGTGGATGAGGAGGTGGGTAGATTTGAGTCAGGGAAGGGAAGAGAAGCAAAGGGGAAATTGTGGTCAGTATGTAAAATAAATGAAAAAAAGGTTAATTAAAAGCAGTAAAACAAAAAAATGCTGAGAAAAGTAAGTGAGCACAAAACATACACACACAAAAGTTTCATTTTCAATATATCCCTACCTGGTGCGGATTCTGTATTAATAATTGTTTTTGAGACAGGGTTTTTCTGTGTAGCCCTGAATGTCATGGAACTTGCTCTGTAGACAAGGCTGGCCTCGAACTCAGAGATTCAACTGCCTCTGCCTCCTGAGTGCTGGGATTAAAGTCATGAGCCTTTTACTAATATTTTTTAATTTATTTATATAATGTGCTTTGGTGTCTTGAGTGCATGCATATCTGTGTGAGGGTGTAGGATTCCCTGGAACTGGAGTTACAGACAGTTGTTAGCTGCCATGTGGATGCTGGGAACTGAACCCAGGAGTCCTCTGGAAGAACAGCCAGTGCTCTTAACTGCTGAACCATATCTCTGTTGAACAATTGTTTAAGTGTAATTTGGCCATTTGAGATCCTTCTGTTGAGAATTCTATGTTTAGATCTGTGCCCTATTTTTAATTGGATTATTTTATATTTCAATGTCTTTATATATTTTGGAGATCAGCCCTCTGTCAGATGTGGAATTGGTGAAGATCTTTTCCCATTCTGTTGGCTGCCATTTTTTCTTATTGATAGTGCCTTCTGCATTACAGAAGCTTTTCCGTTTCAGAAGGTCCAATTTATTAATTGTCGATCTCAGTGTCTGTGCTACTGGTGTTATATTCAGGAAGTTGTCTCCTATGCCTGTGCCTTCAAGGCTACTTCCCACGTTCTCTTCTAAGAGGTTCAGTGTAACTGGATTTACGTTGAGGTCTTTGAGTTTTATGCAGGGTGATAAATATGGATCTATTTACATTCTTCTACATGCTGACATCCAGTTATGCTTGTATCATTTGTTGAGGATGTTTTCTTTTTTCCATTGTATAATTTTAGTTTCTTTGTCAAAAATCAAGTGTTCATAGGTGTGTGGATTTATGTCTGGATCTTTGATTCAATTCCATTGATCCACGTGTTTGTTTTTATGCCAAAACCAGGCTGTTTTTATTACTACAGCTCTATAGGAGAGTTTGAAGTCAGAGATGGTGATACCTCTGGAAGTTCCTTTATTGTTCAGTTTTGTTTTAGCTACCCTGGGTTTTTTGTTTTTCCATATGAAGTTGAGCATTATTCTTTCAAGGTCTATAAAGAATTGTGTTTGGATTTTTATGGAGATTGCATTGAATCTGTAGTTGGGTTTTTTTGTTAGATTGCCATTTTATTATGTTATTCTTGCATATCCCAAAACATGGGAGAACTTTCCATTTTCTGATATCTTCTTCAATTTCTTTCTTCAAAGACTTGAAGTTCTTGTCATATAGATCTTTCACTTGTTTGGTTAGAGTTACCCCAAGGTACTTTATATTATCTTTGGCTATTATAAAGAGTGTGGTTTCTCTGATTTTTTTCTCAGCCCACTTATCATTTGCATATAGGAGGGCTGCTGATTTTTTTTTTAGTTAACCTTGTATCCTGCCACATCACTGAGATTCTCTCTTCCATCTCTTGTATTTTGCTGGAGATGCTTATCTCTGTAGTTCCTGTTTGCTTACCCAGATTTTTCCATTTCCAGAATTCCCTTGGTTTATGTTTTCTTTATTGCCTCTATTTCAATTTTCAAGTCTTGAACTGTTTCCTTCACCTGTTTGTTTTTTTCTTGGCTTTCTTTAAGTGATTTATTGATTTCTTCAAATTTTTTGTCTTTTCAACAATTTCTTTAAGGGAATTTTTCATCTTTTAGGGCCTTTATCATCTCCATAAAGTTATTTTAAGGTCATTTTCTTCTGCTTCATCTGTGTTGGGATGTTTAGGTCTTACTGTTGTAGGACACTGGGTTCCGGTGGTGCCATACTGCCCTTTTGTTGTTGAATGTATTTTTTTTTTTTGATTTTTTTCGAGACAGGGTTTGTAGCTTTGGAGGCTGTCCTGGAACTTACTTTGTAGACCAGGCTGGCCTCGAACTCACAGAGATCCGCCTGCCTCTGCCTCCCGAGTGCTGGGATTAAAGGCGTGCGCCACCAACACCCAGCTGAATGTATTCTTATACTGGTGTTTACACATCTATACTTCCAACTGGTATAGGTGGTGTTTGTGCCTATAAGGGCTGCTGATGTTGCTGGAGAGTGCTGTCCTTGTGGAGGATGCTAGGGTAGGTGTGGTTGAACAGCAGTCTTATGGGAACAGAGTTCAGTGGGTGACAATGATGGTGGTGCACCCTGTTTGTAGGTCTCCCACCTGCTGACTGGCTGCTTGGGCCTGCACCAGAGCAGTGTAGACCAAAGTTGGGGGCGGGGCCCAACTGCCTTGCTGGGAGTGAGATGAAAGGGAAGAGGGCATGGAATATTGTAGCACAAATAATAAAATAATTGTAGCACAAATAATCCAGTCACAGATATTGCGGTTAAAACTGAAGATAAGAGAAGCAAACTGACCAGCCACCAGAGAGTTCCACTTCTACCAATGCTCAGACCAAAGGGGAAATCATGTCCTCTGATTGCACCTCCAAACTGCACTGATCCTCAGACTGCCCACTGCAATGCTCTCTGCAAAAAACCTCAACTGCTCCCTGAGACTGCACTGAGCTCCTGCTTTATAGTCTCTCTAGTGCTGGTATTAAATGTATGAGCTCTTTTAGACTGATTCACTCTCATGTAGCCCAGAGTGGCCTTGAACTCACAGAAATCTGTCTGCCTCTGTCTCCTGAATCCTGGAATTAAAGGTGTGTGCCAACACCGTCTGGCCTCTATGGTTATGACTAGCTTTGCATTCTGATCTCCAGGTAAGCTTTATTAGGTCATAAATAATGTATCACCACAAAATGTGTTCTAGGATTAGGGCAGTTTATCTGGGAGATCAGTCACTCACCAGTTCTTCTTTCTAGTGTAGGTGATGGAGAGTGCTGATGTTGCAGGGCATGGTTGATCAAGGAGAAGATGGGGTTGGAGGATTTGGGCAGTGGAGTGGGTGTTGTGGGAACAGAGTTCAGTGGGTGGCAGCAGTGGTGGTGCAATCTACCTCATCTGGCTGGCTGCCTGCTGGGGTCTGCACCGGAGCAGTGGGGCCAGTCACTCTCCTCCTGCTTTTCCTTCTGGTGTGGGTGACACTGTGCCTATAGGGCCTGCTCTTCTTCCAACTGGTGTAGGTAATCCTTGTGTCCCCAGGGGCTGCTGATATTTCCAGGTATATTTGGCCAAGGAGACGATGATGGGTAGGTGGAGTGGGTCTTGTGAGAACAGTCCAGTGGGTGGCAGCCTTTCAACATTTTTTTAAACATACTTCCACAGAGGTATTTCCATGTCAATGCTGCCCTCTAGTAGTGAGAACAAGTTACTACAAAGTTACTTCCAGTGGAGAAGGCCAAGCTAAGAGATACTTTAATATTCTAGAAAAAAAAATGCTTAACCACAGAATGCTTTTTCTCGGCAATCCTCAGAACTTCCTATTTTTCATCTGTGGTTTTTCTCATTAAAATCTGTTTGTCATTGTCCATTCAAACACTATCATGTGATTGAAGTAATTCTGCCACATCCTAGGGTTCTACTTTTCTTGTTAAAAAGAAAACTCCTTTTGTGTATATGCATGTGTGCCTGCCTGTCTGTCTGTGTGTGCCACATGCACAAAGTAACTGAGGTGGCCCAAAGAGGGCAATCAGATCCCCTGAATCTGGAGTTACAAACTGTTGTGAGCCACCATGTAGGTGCTGGAAACTGAACCTGTACATCTGCAAGAGCAGCCAGTGCTCTTAACCACTAACTGATCTCTTCAGCCCCTAAAAACTACTTTTTCTGCATAGTGTAACTTATTTTTTATTTAAAATTTTTTTCATAACGTATAACATAAAGATCATGTTTTTCTCTCCTCCCACTCCTCTAATATTCTTTCCACCTCTTTACCCACCCAGCTTCATATTGGACAAACAGTTAAATCAACAGACAAATTAAAAAAACACAAAAACAAAAAATACCAAAACAAAACAAAATAAAAGACCACAAACAAGCATGAAGTCTGTTTTGTCTTGTTCAACTACTCTTGAGCATGGGGATGGGGGGGCTTCCCCAAAGTGTGATTGATATATCCAGTGACACTCCTTGGAAGAAAACAGATTTTCCATTTCCAAACAGGTATCAATTGCAAATAGCTTCCTAGTTAGGTGTGGGACTTTGCATCTACTTCTCCTTCTCCATGCTGGGTTTTGTCTGGCTTGAACCTGTGGTGGTCTTGTGCCTGCAGTCACAGTCTCTGTGAGTTCATTTGTGTTCATATCTTCCTTGGAGTTATGCACCACTTTTGACTCTTACAATCTTTCTGTCTCCTCTTTCACATAGCTCCCTGAGTCTTGAAGTGTGTGTTGGGGGGGAGGGAATGAAGATAACTCATTTAGGACTGAGTGCTCCAAAGTCTCTCACTCTCTGCACATTGTCCAGTTGTGGGTCTCTGTGTTAATTCCCATCTACTGCAAGAAGCTTCTTTGATGAAGGTTGAGTAAAGCACTGTTCTATGGGTATAGCACTTATCATTAGTAGTCATTTTATCGCTATGTTCCTTTAGCTAAATTATATTAGTAGGTGTGGTGGTTTGAAAGAAAATGGCTCTCAAAGTAGTGGCACTATTAGTAGGTGTGGCCTTGTTGGAGTAGGCATGGCCTTGTTGGAGGAAGTATGTCACTGTGGAGGTGAGCTTTGAGGTCTCATATATGCTCAAGCTACACCCAGTGTCTCAGACCACTTCCTGTTGCCTGCAAGCCAAGATGAGGACACTTGGGTACTTTCCTAGCACCATGTCTGTCTGCACACCACCATGTTGCACCATGATAATGGACTAAACCTCTGAACTGTAAACCACTGCAATTAAATGGTTTTTCTTTATAAGAGCTGTTGTGATCATGGAGTCTCTTCACATCAATAGAAACCCTAACTAAGACAGTAGGTTTTCCCCCTAGACCCATGACCTATCTAGTCTCAGGTTTTTAGCCACTTTAACAGTATCAGGTGTGGATGTTATTTTACGGAATAGGCCTTAAAACCAAACAAAGACCAATTGGTTACTCCCACAATATTCACACCACTATTGTACCAGTATCTCTTTCATGCAGATGACTGTTTCAGAGTTTGTGGCTGGGTTACACAGATGCTTACTTTTCTCCTTTGGAAGCATACAGAGTACCTTCCAACACCATAAACTTTTGTCAGTGAGAGGTAAAGCTATTTATTTATTTATTTACTTACTTACTTACTTATTTTACTTCCTGACCACAGTTTCCCTTCCCTCTCTCATCCCAATTCCTCCTCTGCCTTCAGCCATCAATTTCTCCCCCATTTCTATTTAAAAAAGGGCAGGCCTCCCATGGATATCAACAAAACATGATATATTAAATTGTAATAAGACTAAGCATCTCCCCACGTATTAAGGCTGGGTAAGGCAACACAATATGAGGAATAGAGTCCCAAAATCCAACAAAAGAGTTAGAGACAGTCCTTCTCCTACTCTTAGGAATCCCACAAGAAGACCAAGCTACACGTGTGTAACATATATGTCAGTCCCATGCTTGTTCTCTGGTTGTCACTTCAGTCTCTGTGAACCCCTATGAACCCAGGATAGTTGATTCTGTGGATTTTCTTGTGATGTCCTTGACCACTCTGGCTCCTACAAATCCTTCCTCTCAGCTTTAGCAGGATTCCCCAAGCTCTGCCTAATGTTTGACTGTGGATTTCTACATCTGTTTCCAGGGAGGTGAAGCTTTTAGTTCTGGGCAACAGCCCTATTTCTCTGTGTTCAATAACATTAAGAAAGTGATCTGCCTGAGTTATGTTCTTAATGATATGCAGAACTGTGAATCCTTTCCATATTTTCAATTTTGTTTGCCAAGATACATCAGAAGAATCAGAATGTACAATAACTAAGCCTTTCCAAAATGCACATCTTCAATAATGTGACTTGAAAGTTGAAATTGTTTCTTAATCCACAGGCTACAGAACAGCTGCTGTTAACAGCTGTGAAAATATCAACTCTATTGTACAACTCCATTAAAGCTCTTGACTGACAAGATATATCATTTATAAGCAAGACGTGTGTGTGTGTGTATGTGTGTGTTTTCAGTAAATCATATTATAAACAGGTATGCTGTTGTCATCCAGACTTTGTTTGCCCAGATACAGAGCATGTACACAGTAGATTTAGTGTAATCCCTAAAGACTCTGAGATTTTTGAGAATGGTAGATGAGCCTAGAAGGTATCAGTTATGTTAGCTGCTAACAAGAAAAATTTCCCACCCTTTGTAGTCAAGAATTGCCTTATCTCTAGCTAGGAAAGCCCAAGATAGGACCTGCTGCCAATATAAGGCAGTTTCACCTACACTGACCATCTATTGTGGAACGTAGCCACTTTATCAATTATCTTAGTCGAATTGGCTGGATAACTTGCTGCAGCTTCTGTATAAGCACTTGTTTTGTTTTTCATTTTTATGTTCAATAGCTAGCTTTTTCCCTTAAACCTCAATGACTAATCCCTGCTAATGTCAATAGTTTTGTCAGCTTCTTCACACTCTCTCAGACCTCACAGAATTGAAGAGTTAAGACCATGCTGTGATAGGCTTTGACTTAAAGGATTGCAGTGACTAATAGAAAATTCTTTATAAACCCTCAACTTTGTCTGTATCAACAATAAATAAGCCTGTATCATATTCTTAACATTAGTGTGTTCACTAATTTTTCATTTGCATTCACAAATTGCCCAGCTGGACAGCAGCCTCTCTCTGGGCCAATCTCAACTTTTAGCATGCTTTCATTACAAACCTTAGGCATTCCTAACTTTTAATTTAAACCTTAAAGTAAGAGATATGCTACGTTCTACTGACATGAACATTTAAGAGGTTATTACTTGCCTAATTTCAATAATGTTGTGTTAAAGAGTATATGGTTTGTGGAGCAGTAGCACACATTTATAGATTAAAATTCAACATTTATAAAAATTATTTTTAAAAACTAGTGATCTTAGGTCACCATGGCAGAAAATAATTTAAAAGTTTATGAAAATCAAAATGTGACAGAGATGGACCAGTGAGAAGGTTTGGCAGGCAAACCTGAATGCCACACAAGCCTGGCCATCTGAGTTCAATCCTCAGAAATGATGTGAAAATGAAAGGAGAGGTTCAGCCAGAGTCACACTCTAATTTCCAGATTTGCCTTATTGCGGGATTCCCATCTGGGTCCCATCTGCTTTAGCTCCCAAGTAACACTCAAGACACTATATTAATTATAAAGCTGTCAGCCAGTGTCCAGGGCTTCTCATTAGATAGTTCTGTCTTAAGTATTAACTCCAGACTACTAATATGTATTTTTATAAGGATTTATCTTTCTGAGGATGCCATCCTGGTGTGTCCTCTCCTCCCATGATCACATGGCAACTCTCTGCTCTTGACTACATTTCCCAGAATCCTCCTCGATTCCTAGTCCCACTTATCTTGCTTCCCTATTGGCCAACAATGTTTTATTTATCAACCAATCAGACAAACATATACACAGAAGGACTTCCCCCATCACTCCCTTCACACCAACATAATAAAAAGTGGCAGACATACAAAGTGAAAACCAGTTGCCAGAAAAAAAATCATTCCAAGACCTGTTCAAGTTATGGCTGCCACAGTGCAATAAATCAAGAAAAAACTAATGGGGAATCCTTATATGGTACTACTGTATTCTCAAGATTGGTGTTTGCTTGAGTATTTTCTGTCCTTTCAAACTATACTTATTTTTCATTTTTATTTTTTTACTTTTACATCCTAACCAGTTTCCCACCCTCTTCTCCTCCCAGTTCCTCTCTCCACCTCCCTTCCTTCACCCCATCCACTCCTATTCCAGTTTCTTTTCAGATATGGACAGATCTTCTATGGATATCGCCCAGCCATGGTATATGAAGTTGCAATGAGACTAGGCACTTCCTCTTCTATTAAGGCTGGATGAGGCAGTCTGGTAGAAGCAATAGATCCCAAAAGCAGACAACAGAGTCAGAGACAGTCCCTACTCTCATTTTTTTTCAAGACAGGGTTTCTCTGTATTGCTTTGGACGTTGTCCTGGAACTCGCTATGTAGACCAGGCTGGCCTCGAACTCAGAGATCTGCCTGCCTCTGCCTCTCGAGTGCTGGGAGTAAAGGCACTCACCACCAATGCCCAGGCCCTGCTCTCATTTTTAGGAGTCTCACAAAACCAAGTTACAAAGTTGTTATCTTTTAAAGTATATTCTTTATTTTTTCCTTCTTTCTAGACAGAGTCTCTTTATTATGTAGCTCTGGTTAGCTTGTAGTTCATTATGTAGACCAGGTTAACCTTGAACTCCCAGAGATCTGCCTGCCTCTATCTCCTAAATGCTGGGATTAAAGATGTGTGACACAGCCGGGCGGTGGTGGCACACACCTTTAATCCCAGCACTTGGGAGGCAGAGGCAGGCAGATCTCTGTGAGTTTGAGGCCGGGCTAGACCGACAGCCTCCGAAACAATACAGAGAAACCCTGTCTCGTAAAAAAAAAAAAAATGTGTGACACACCCAGATATATTCAAAAAAAAATAGAATATTCTCAGTTAAGACTGAAACTATGTGAATTTTATGACATGGAATCCATTTGCATTTAAAAAACATTTAATTAGCCGGGCGTTGGTGGCACACGCCTTTAATCCCAGCACTCGGGAGGCAGAGACAGGCGGATCTTTGTGAGTTCGAGACCAGCCTGGTCTATAAGAGCTAGTTCCAGGACAGCCTCCAAAACCACAGAGAAACCCTGTCTCGAAAAAACCAAGAAAAAAAATTTTATTTTGGAAATATAAAATATTTTGTTTACAGAAAATATAAAGAACTCTGAGAAACCTTTAGCACCGTTCAGTTAATCTTTATTAATAACTTTACAGTGCACCTTTTTAACCAAAATGATAAACTTTGAGCATTAATATTAACTCAGCCACAGACTTTATTTGGATGTCACCAGTTTTTCCATATCCTTATTCTGTTCAAGAATCCAGCCCACAATTCTATATTGCTTTTACTTTGCTTGTATTACTTTTTACTAGTGTGGATATACGCAGGTGCAGACATGCCACAGCGCACAAAGAGGTTGAAGGGAACTTTCAGTTGGTTCTCTCCTTCCACCTCAAGTCCTGGGGATTAAACTCAGGTTGTCAGGCTTGTACAGCAAGTCATTTTACCTGTTGAGTGACCTCAAGAGCCACATATTGCATTTACTTTTATTCTACTAACTTTATATTCCCATGGTTTACTTTTAATGCAGTTTCTGATATAGATGAGTTTGAGTCTGTCAGCAGACTTGGTTTCTGTTTCGTGTTCCCTTTGTCTCTTCATTTGTGACATTTTAGTTGTTTTAACATTCTTTTTTTTTCTGGAGATCTGAGTGCACTAATATAAACAGCTTCTTGGTCCATGAGAACAACCATTTCCTGGCAGAACCTACAGAGTGTCCAGGACCCCACAGCTAAAACCAAGCTCCATGGCCACTTCCTCCTCACCAAGAACTGACTTGTCGGAAGATGGGGAAATTATGCCACAGAGGACATGTCCAGCTGGGTCATCTCTGGCTGCAGATGTCAGGTGCCAATAATACCAGAGATAGGAGATACCAAATGGCTGTAGTTGGACCAATAAACACTACCAAAACCAGAGGCTGTAGATGAGTCATAGATATGCCACAAACCTTCCTGATTTTATTAAAATAAATCATGACCATAGTATATAGTATACGATACAGCTAGAAATATGGAAATGTCTATAGAGAGATATCAGTATGGATTTTTGATGTTCATGATAGCTTTAATGTACTATCATCTAGATACTTTCCTTAGTAAAATTACATTTATTCATTTTAGTTTTTTGAAACAAGGGATCTTGCTATGTTGCCCAGGATGGTTTCAAACTTACAACTCTCCCATGTACTTGGAATCTGAGGCATACACCATGACATCCTGCATAATATTGAATTATGTTCTTAAGCACTAACCTTCCTAAGTCATGTAAATATTAAGCTAGATCTATTTTCTGACATCTGATTTTGTTTCCATGAACACAATTTATTTTTATCTAGTTGGTTTGTTTCCTGAGTTAGGGTTGCACATAGCCAGGCTGGCCTAGATCTCACTATATAGCCAATCAAACTCAGGGCTTCACCAGTGCTAAGCAAATACTCTGCCAATATGAGCTGCATCCCAGCGTATCTACCATCATAGTTTATACTTACAGAGGCTGCCTCTTTTCTACTGGACAGAACATATTATGGTGTATTATATACACCATCTGGAAAGGTTCCAATAAAACTTAATTCCAGTCACCCATAACATTGACTGCTATGGTTTGAATGCAAATGTCCCTCACAGGTTCATGTGTTTGCATACCTGGTCTGGTGGACTGTGGAACCTTGAGACATGGTGCCCAGCTTTCAGATTTAGGCCACAAGGGGCAGGCCACTAAGGGTTATGGTCCAGCACCATTTGCTTTGTGTTCTCTGGTTCCTGATCTGCCAAGATGTCAACAAGCTGTGCTAAGGCCCCTGCCTCGAAGAACCACCCCACTCCAGCCACACAGCAGACTGATATCCTGTGGACCATGAGACATAATAAACTTCTCTCTCAATTATGTTCTTCCTGCCAGCTGTTTTTGTCATAGCTATAAGACAAACCTAAAAGAATTGACCAACCCTAAAGTATAACTTATGCATTGGCTTTTTCTATTTCATTCTTCCCAATTCAACTGTGCTGCTTATTTGGAAAACCTTCAAAATAAATCAAGTGGACTGAAGAATTTAGAGTTTGGTGATAAGCCAGACTAAAGAAACAGTCTTTTCTCTCTATACAACTTCTTTGCTGACATCATTTATAGTCACCACTAACACATTGCAAAGGAATCTCACTGTATCACTTCCTGGTCAATGTATGGATAAGATTCATATTCACATCCACAGCTACTCAACACAGGCTTCACCCAAGAGAAGGCATATACACTACTTTGCTGGGCATCCAGGTCTACAAGTACTTCTGCTTAGAGGCAACATCCAGCCACAAACTTCATTAGGCTCATGGGAACTCTGGATCACCAATTGGCCCCATTTAGGACTTCTGTGGCCCAAATTCATTTTGGGCTTGAAAAATGAAAAGAAAACTAGTAATAAACCACATAATTATAAGTGAATTGCCCCTCAGTTCTTGCATTAATCACATGAGACTGATAACGAACTAGTAAGTTTATTTATTTATTTATTTATTTTGGTTTTATGAGACAGGGTTTCTCTGTATTGTTTTGGAGGCTGTCGGGTCCAGCCCAGCCTCGAACTCACAGAGATCCGCCTGAACTAGTAAGTTTAATAGCATACACATATTATGGAGAGGATTTACTAGTTCGTGTAACGTAGAAATGGATGGGTAGGCTGTAATCAGACATGAAATAATTGAGATCAAACTGCTACAACTCATCTCTCATTTGATGGGGGAGGACCTTCTGTATGCTGTTAATATGTTTCTCTTATTGGTTTAATAAAACACTGATTGGCCAGTAGCCAAGCAGGAAGTATAGGTGGGGCTACCAGACAAGGAGAATGCTGGGAAGAGAAAAGAGAAGAGAGATGCCATAAAGCTACCAGGAACATAAGACACCAGGCATTCTCCAGTAAGATAAAGCCATGTATAAATACAAACATTAATAGCTATGGGTTAATAATTAAGGGAGAGCTAGCCAGTAAGAAGTCTAAGCCATCGGTCGACAGTTTGTAATTAATATGCCTCTGTGTGTTTATTTGGAAGTAAACTGCACCAGGATGGGGCCCAGAGAGGCTCCTTTAAGAGAGGCTTCTTGCCAGGCAGTGGTGGTGCACACCTTTAATCCCAGCACTCGGGAGGCAGAGGCAGGCTGATCTCTGTGAGTTCCAGGCCGGCTGGACTGATAGCCTCCAAAACAATACAGAGAAACCCTGTCTCGTAAAAACCAAAAAAAAAAAAAGAGAGAGAGAGAGAGAGAGAGAGAGAGAGAGAGAGAGAGAGAGAGAGAGAGAGAGAGAGAGAGAGAGAGAGAGGCTTCTTGACTCACCATTAGATGCAAAAACAGCAAGGCTCTTTTTAGAGGCCCTGCTACCAAACAATTAAATGATGTTTAGGAGCAGTCAGTGACATGCTTCTTGGTGGTGACATGAACCTAAAAATCCACAGAATTGTGGCAACAAGCTTGAAGCTAGAAATGACGCTGGACCCTGAAAAAGCTAAGGAATACAGCAGGGCCAACCACTGCTTTAATTTTAGCCACACTATTTAGCAGATAAAAGAATCGTGGTCAGCATCCTAAATAAAACACCAGCAATACAGACACTAAGAGCAACAATTAATAAATGGGACCTCCTGAAACTGAGAAGCTTCTGTAAAGCAAAGAACACAGTTAACAGACAAAACAGCTCCTTAAAGATTAGGAAAAGATCTTCAGCAACCCCACATCTGACAGAGAGCTGATTTCCAAAATATACAAAGAACTCAAGAGACTAGACATCAAACTACCAAATAATCCAATTAAAAAGTGGGGTACGCAGGGCGGTGGTGGCACACGCCTTTAATCCCAGCACTCGGGAGGCAGAGGCAGGCGGATCTCTGTGAGTTCCAGGCCGGCTGGACTGATAGCCTCCAAAACAATACAGAGAAACCCTGTCTCGTAAAAACCAAAAAAAAAAAAAAAGAGAGAGAGAGAGAGAGAGAGAGAGAGAGAGAGAGAGAGAGAGAGAGAGAGAGAGAGAGAGAGAGAGAGGCTTCTTGACTCACCATTAGATGCAAAAACAGCAAGGCTCTTTTTAGAGGCCCTGCTACCAAACAATTAAATGATGTTTAGGAGCAGTCAGTGACATGCTTCTTGGTGGTGACATGAACCTAAAAATCCACAGAATTGTGGCAACAAGCTTGAAGCTAGAAATGACGCTGGACCCTGAAAAAGCTAAGGAATACAGCAGGGCCAACCACTGCTTTAATTTTAGCCACACTATTTAGCAGATAAAAGAATCGTGGTCAGCATCCTAAATAAAACACCAGCAATACAGACACTAAGAGCAACAATTAATAAATGGGACCTCCTGAAACTGAGAAGCTTCTGTAAAGCAAAGAACACAGTTAACAGACAAAACAGCTCCTTAAAGATTAGGAAAAGATCTTCAGCAACCCCACATCTGACAGAGAGCTGATTTCCAAAATATACAAAGAACTCAAGAGACTAGACATCAAACTACCAAATAATCCAATTAAAAAGTGGGGTACGCAGGGCGGTGGTGGCACACGCCTTTAATCCCAGCACTCGGGAGGCAGAGGCAGGCGGATCTCTGTGAGTTCGACGCTGGGCTGGACCGATAGCCTCCGAAACAATACAGAGAAACCCTGTCTCATAAAAACCAAAAAAAAAAAAAAAAAGTGGGGTACAGATCTAAACAGAATCTCAACAAAACAATCTCAAATGGCAGAAAGACACTTAAGGAAATGCTCATTAGTCATCAGGGAAATGCAAATCAAAACCACTCTGAGATTCCATCTTACACCAATTAGAATGGCTAAGATCAAAAATACCAATGATAGTTTTATGCTGGAGAGGATGTGTATAAAGGGGAACATTCCTCCATTGCTGGTGGGAGTGCAGACTTGTACACCTGCTGTGGAAATCACTATGGCAATTTCTCAGAAAATTAGGGATCAATCTACCTTAAGACCCTGTAGTACCACTGTTGAGGCACATTCACACCAGAAGGACAATTGCTCAACTATGTTCATAGCAACATTATTTGTAATAGCCAGATTTTGGAAACAACCTAGATACCCCTCAACTGCAGAAGGATAAAGAAAATGTGGAATATTTACACAATGGAGTACTACTCATTGGTAAGAAACAATGACATCCTAAAATTTGCAAGCAAATGTACAGAACTAGAAAAAAACATCCTGAGTGTGGCAACCCAAAACCAGAATGACAAATATAGTATGTACTCACTCATAAGTGATACCAGACATAAAGCAATCCATAACTCCAGAGAAGCTAGAACCCTCTTCCAGAAACATATGGAAGCAGATGCAGAAATCCACAACTAACCAATGGGCCAAACTCCTGGAGTACAATCAAAGTGAGGGAGGAATGATAATGTGAACAAAGGAGTCAAGACCATGGTGGAGAAATCCACAGAATCTGCTGACTCGAGCTAGTGAGAGATCCCTGACTCAGGTCTGACAAATGGGAAACCTGCATAAGACCAAACTAGACTCCTTTAATATAGGTGGCAATGGCATGGCCAGGACAATATATGAGGCCACTGGCAGTAGGTCCAAGATTAACACTAATGCACAAACTGCCTTAGTGGAGCCCATTCTATATGGAGAGATACCTCAATCAGCCTAGACACAGGAGTGTGGGGGGTGGAGAGGTGCCTTGGTTCTGCCTTAACTCGATGATGGGACAGACTTAGCAGACTTCCTAGGGGAGGCCTTACCTTCTCTAATGAGCATATAGGAGGTGGGAGGAGTGGGAGGAGGGATAAAGAACTGTGATTGGAATGTAAAGAATAAATAAAAACCTTTTTTAAAGAGGGAAAAAAGAATCATGGTTAGAAACGGAGATATACAGTAGATACAGATTCGGGGGGACTCTAAAAGGTTTAAAATGTGTTTAAAAATATACATAGGCTTGGAAGAAAAATGGATAGAAAATGTCCTTTAAAAAGAGGTAGCTGGGTGTGGTGGCACATGCCTTTAATCCAAGCACTTGGGAGGCAGAAGCTGAGGGAGGTCTGTGATTTTTAAGGCCAGCCTGATTTACAGAGTTCCAGGACATCAAAAGTTACACAGAGAAACCCTGTCTCAAAAAACCTGAAAACAAAAGAAATAGAGTAATAAAAAAGCTACATAAAGATGAAAAATGCACAGAGTTTGGATACTGTGTGTTATTGTATTGTCTTTGAACTGTTTGATTGCTAGGGAAAGAACAGCTGCTAAAAGACTTTGATTATAAATTCTGCCAGGTTAATCCAACTTATATATTTTGGAAATGCCTGACTTTAAAATTTAAGTCTAAGAACATGTTACTTTGGAAAAGATATTCTGCTTTTGTTTCCACAGAAGATTAAAAGCTGTGGATTCCTTCCAGACTAATATGGTTTGATCAAACAAGACCCCCTAAAGCAGTGGCCCAGGTGATCCAACATCCAAGACAGCTGGGATGATGCAGCCTTGCATACTATTACAGATAGGATTTGGCCATGGTTTTGGGTTTTCTCAGACCCCCTTGGGATTGTCAGCACCCCCAAACAGCAGGAAGGAGTTTGGAGAAAATTACACCCACATTCCCAAGTATTATTATATGTTTGTTTTCATTTAAACAGGGTTGATTATCGATGGTTAATGGTCACAGTCAATCTCTTTCTAAAGAAAAAAAGGGAATACGATACAGAAATGAATACTTTGCATTGGTGTGGATTTTGGTTTATTGATACAAATTTAAGGTCAATTTTGTTATATGTATATTTCTACTCTTATTTACATATTGTGTTTATACATGATGTATAATAATACAGGTTATAGATAATAACCTGTAATAGTCAAAACTTGTGTTAGTTAGGTTTTCTAGATATACAGAGATGTATTTCAACTGGATAGGCATTCTTTAAAACCTCTCAAAGACCTACAGAATATAGAATTTAAAATGGTTTATTAGGGTTTTTCATGACAGAGACACAACTGCTCCTGGCAACACTAATTACATCAAAGAGGAAGATGGGCATCAAAGAAACTCGTTATGGAGTTTGCCTTCAACATGGCAAGACTAGCCATATGGGCAAGAAACTGCTTTTGCTGGACTATTTGACAGTGTGTTGTATAAACTGGACATGCAGCATCCATAGGAAGTATCTACTGAACTTGCCAAAAGAAGATGGGTTCCTGCTTCATGGAAGAGTCTGACAGACATTCTGCAGGACACAGAGAAAAATGGCTGACAAACTGCCAATAGAGGTGGAGCAATTTCAAATTTCCTTCTTCAATGAAAAGTCTGTCAGACACTCTAGGCCTATAGGCTGAAGATGGATGCCCCAACATTACAGAAGAACTTTGGGTGACTTTCCAGGCATGGAAATGTCTGTCAGTTCTAGAGTTTATATATTATCCATCTGTAGTCTTTGATGGAGTTGAATTCAAATAATCATGGTTATGATTTTCTTTTTTTTTTTTTTTTTGGTTTTACCAGGGTTTCTCTGTTTTGGAGGCTGTCGGTCCAGCCTGGCCTCGAACTCACAGAGATCCACCTGCCTCTGCCTCCCGAGTGCTGGGATTAAAGGCGTGCGCCACCAATGCCCGTCGGTTATGATTTTCTTTAGTTATGTTAAAAGATAAGTTACATATAAAACTTTAGGTTCTCAAAAATAGGTAGAATATTTTCTTTAAATTTTGCCAAATGTAAATGGACTAAATACTGTTAACTATAGCTCTTGCTTGATAACTGTTTTGCTATATATAATTTTACTATGCTAAAATTAAAACCTTTCTTTTTATTTAGACAGAAAGAGGAGATAATGGGGGATGTCCTTCTGTATATGTTTCTCTTATTGGTTGATGAATAAAACACTAATTGGCCAGTATCCAGGCAGAAGTATACGTGGGACTACCAGATGAGGAGAATTCTGGGGAGAGGATACAAAGAGGAGCCACAAGAGAGATGCCATGTATTGGGAAGAGGAGTAACAGGTCTGGGCATTCTCCAGTAAGCCAAGACCACATGGAAATACTTAGATTAATAGAAATGGGTTAATAATTAAGAGAGAACTAGCCAGTAAGAAGCCTAAGCTATTGGCCAGTTTATAATTAATATGCCTCTGTGTGTTTATTGGTGCTAAACAGCTGTGGGACTGGGTGGGAAAGAAACTCTATTTACACTCCTTCCTATTTAACATACTGCCCTCCCCTTTTCACTTTCTCAGCCCATCCTTCAATTGTTTCATGTATTAGTCCCACATTTTGCTGTAGATGGGCAGCATCTTCTAAACAGTAGGGAAGTCAATATTCATCATGGCACTTGAAGTAACAAGGTACAATATGACCAGTAGATTTTTTTTTTTTTTGGTTTTTCGAGGCAGGGTTTCTCTGTGGCTTTGGAGACTGTCCTAGAACTGGCTCTTGTAGACCAGGCTGGTCTCAAACTCACAGAGATCTGATTGTCTGTGCCTCTCAAGTGCTGGTATTAAAGGTGTGAAGCACCAATGCCCAGCGACAAGCAGATTATTATCCTGTTATTTGAAATCAAAATCCTCTTCTAAGTAGAGAAATACTGAAATGGCACTATGTGACTCTACATAAGCTGAAAGGAGGCAAGAATTGGGTATAAAGGTTCCCATAACTCAGAGCCCAAGATTTGGAAGTGGCCAGACAGAAACTCCCTCCTATTAGCTGGGTGGCAGTGGCACATGCATTTAATCCCAGCACTTGGGAGGCAGAGGAAGGTGGATCTCTGTGCGTCTGAGACCAGCCTGGTCTACAGAGTGAGTTCCAGAATACCCAGGACTGTTTTACAGAGAAACCTAGTCTCAAAAGAAACAAACAAACAATTAAACCTTGCACCTATAACCCTGAATATACAGAAATGCAAAATATGGAGATAAGAAGATTATCGAAGATAGCTGTAACACTGGTGTGGTGGCAAGTGTACAGAGGCTGCAGAATCAGAGCAGGAAAACCAGTAGAGATGGTGTTAGCCGAGATTTAAGTAAGAAAACTGTCTTGCTTTTAACAAGGCTCCTCTGAAGATTCATCCCAGCCTTTCACTTGGTTGCAAGGACATCCCCCATCAATACCCCTCTAGTGTTGGGATTAAAGGTGTGAGCTGTAATTCTCTTTTAGACTGGGTGGCTTTGAACTCAGAAAGATCTGTCTATCTCTTAATACTGAATCCTAGGATTAAAGGTGTGTACCACTACCTCCTAGCTTCTGGCTGCTGGGATTAAAGGTGTCTGTCACCACTGCCTGATGTCTATAGCTTGAGGCTGACTTTGCTTTTCTGAATCCTCAGGCATATATCATAATATATCACTACACTTTGCAACTGGTACCACCTCTCCAGACTCAAGTGGGCACCTGCCCAGAAACTGGAACCTAGATTTTCAAGACGTCCCAATAAAGGGCTTTATCTCCTCTCATGTCTTGCTCATTCACCATTACCTCTTCTGTACAACCAGGACAGTTCGTTCCGTTTATTCTGGCTATTACCATCCTTCCCATGGCTAGACCAGTTAACAGGGCCAATGATAACAATCTATTTTTTCTCCTAGCAAACTACCTTCTCCACCTCCCAAGGAACAGATAGATGCCTGAAGTCTACAAGAAAAATGCTTCTCCACCTCCTCCTGCTGAGTGTGAGACCACTGACTCCTGACTCCCCCTCCCCATATCTTCCCATTCCAGAAGGAAGTCATCAGGTGTGAACAAACATCCAAATACCCAAAGAGTCTGGGATGGTCTGGCAGAAGCTCCACCCCAGGCTCTGGCATCCATATACCCAAAGAGTCTGGAATGTTCTGGTGGAAGCTGTTGCAATCTATTGCTGTGTAATCTGTCTCTGTCTCTATCTCTTCTGTCTTTCCTTCCCTTATTTTCTTACCCCACCCCCAATAAACTATCCACATTAGTCAAGTCTACAGGTTTCTGTCTCTCACCCGCTGCACGCATCTCAAGCCATACTCCTAACAGGATCTCCACCTGAGCTTTGGCACCCATATACCCAAAGAGCCTGGGATGACTAGGTGGAAGTCCTACCTCTCTCTCTGTCAGAAAGCCTGCCAAGATTTAGCCTTTCCCAGGGCTGCTCAAGACCACGCCTAAAGGACCAGGCCGCCATATTTGCTGCGTGATTCCTCTCCTGCCCTCCTGAGAGAAACCCAGGAGAGCTTTGCTCTGTCCATTAAGCCTGGGTTTATTAATTCAGTTTGATTGGCTTATTACATCAGTGGCAGCGGATAACCAGGGATTCAAAACTTATCACTTAGGAGACAGACGGGTGGGTCTCTGAGTTCAAGGGCAGCCTGGAGTTCCAGGACTGGCAGAGATACATAGGGAGACCCTGTCTCAAAATAATAGTGAAATAAAATAACTACCTATGAGTCTACAACCCACACTTCCTTCCAACCACGTCATAAATTTACAACAGCTCTATGAAACGGGTGTTACTCTTACTTCCCAGAGTTATAGATCCATGGATCACGGCGATGTCAGACCAACCCCAAACCAGTCACTACTTTGTACTTTGGCACTCAGACTTCCGGGGTGGGGATGGAGGGACACACACGTCAGTGCCACTGCTTCCTCAGGCGAGCCACTGCCGCGGCTTAACACCTGCGCTACCTTTCGGCGCCGTCCCTGGAGCGGCACCCACCCGCTGGGAAAGCCACCAGCCTTGTCTACGCCCAGGGCGTAACTAACAGCACTAGGCACCCAAGGCCGCTCCACCCCAAGTGCGCCGCCCCAGAGCCGGGGCAACGCGCCATGACCCTGAGCCAGGCCACACTACAGCGGCTCACCGATCGCCCAACCCCTCCACTCCCTGGCCGCTCTAGCCGCGCACGGCCGTCTCGTTGCTCCTAACCTGACGTCATCACTCAGCGCCGCCCGACGGTGGTGGGCACGCGCAACCAAGAAGATGTCTCCGACGCCGGCGCTTTTCAGTTTGCCCGAGGCGCGGACGCGGTTTACGGTGAGCTGGGGGAGAGGGGATGGAGGCCTTGAGTCTGACCCGGCGCTACTCTTCCTCTTTCTCTCCCTGAAAATTTCCCAGAGATCGGAGGATTTAGGCCGCTTGGTCCGCTCCCAGCCCCTTCCGGGACTGACAGGGAAAGGCGCACTAGCTA
Organism: Mesocricetus auratus; assembly: GCF_017639785.1. Taxonomy (NCBI): domain Eukaryota; kingdom Metazoa; phylum Chordata; class Mammalia; order Rodentia; family Cricetidae; genus Mesocricetus; species Mesocricetus auratus. The sequence continues at coordinate 51,711,216 of NW_024429199.1, forward strand.
CCTCTGCGGGTTCGCCTCTGCCCCTCCTCCGGCGGTCCCGAAATCCCGGGTCCTGGTCGTCTTCGTACGGGCCAGCGTGGAGAGCTCACCCGCAGACTAGCTCCGTCAGCTGCAGCTCCTCTGCTAGCTTGGCGCAGGTGTCTTTCGCAGGAGCCCTGTGTTGCCGCCCCGCCTCCTACACTACCAGGTGGCTAATCTGGCAGCCTCTTTTAAGCCTTGCTCCTTTCACCCAGAAATGGCTGGGGACCTCTTAAGCACGAAGAGGCAAACTGATCACCGGTGAAGGTTTACTAGCTGGAAAGAGTTACCAGCTGCTGTTTCCTTCTTGCCTGTTTGGGAAAGGGTAGTTGAACATACATGAAACACTTTGATGATGGTTTATGTGTTCGAATAACACTAAAATGGTAATTTTCTTTTGACTCTGGTACATGAGCTACAAACTAAGATACCCCTAACCCCCTCAAAAGCAAAATTGAATTGACTGACTTTTCTCGTTTTTCTGACTTTAAACCCACGACCCTTTTTGTGTAGCCTGCCATGGCAATATATGCACGAAGAACACTTTTCCAAGCTATTAGGCCCATAATATCTACAGTTTGTACTAAGACTTCATGCAGGATTCAACTTGGGTTTTTAAGTGTGTTTAAGGGGTTGTAATGATACCAGAAGGAGAATTATGTGAGAGATAAAGGTTCTAATCAGTAGTTGTTTTAAGTCGTTTTCTGCTTTGCCATGTATTTTGTTTGCTTTTGAGGGATTATCCCTTGCTTATATCGTTAGAAATGTTTTCTTCTGTTACAGTAGCCTGTTTTTCTTTTTTCTTTCCCTTAGTCCTGGGGATAGAATATGCCAAGCAAAGAACTCTACTACTGAACAATAGCATAGTTTAATTGTAGATGACTTAGACCAATGGTTCTCAAGCTTTGCTGCATATTGTTGTAAACTGGAGAGCTTGTGAAATGAAGATACTTATTACACCTAAAGTGAAGACCAGAGATCCTGCATTTTTAACAAGTTCCCATGTAATGTCACTGTCACTGATAATAGTAAGGACCCAAATGCAACACCACTCATCTTTAACTGGTGAGGGTGGAGAAACAAAAGAAAGGAATGATCCCTAAGTGACTGTGTTTACCCGGAGATAGAGCCAGGAATGGACACTCATTGTACTCCTTTATGGAGTAATAAGATGGCTTTCCAAATTTGTGCAATGACTGCAATATTTTTGTCCTCTATAAAACAAAGTGTGTGTAATAAATGGCCAGTTTAAGACAATCATTCATTGCTTAGATTTTCCTGGTACTGTACTGGATGAGCAAAATGCCTGGAAGAGGTAAGCACTGAACTGAGTCTGAAAGAATGTATAGACTTGGAATGAACAGAAGGAACAGCACAAGTGTGTGAACATGCTGAAATGAGGGTTCGTAGGAATTAACATATAAGCGCTGCCACACTTCAGTTCATGTGTTAGAAAGTGGGAGATAAGGCTGATAACTGTAATGTCACTAGGGGGTCTTGAGGAAACTACAAAATTTCAAAACCAAAACATGCAATTAAAGAACCAAGTGAAGACTAGGCATTTGGTTTGTTGTTTAGGCAGATTTTTTTATGCAGCCCAAGCTAGACTGGAACTCAGAGGATACAGGCTGGCCTTAAACGATGATTCATCGGCATCTGCTTCCCCAATGCTGGCTATAGGATGCTTTGCATACTTAGCTTTTTTGTAAAACTTCCATGGATGTAATAATATATAAGAAAAGGATGCAAACACCTACTTAGGAGTTCTTCCCAGGTTTCCAGCAATGAGGATCAGGATCGTTAAGTGGCATTAGAAATAAAGGTTAGTAAAAATAACTGGCAGGAAATGTTTCGGTTAAAAACATTTTTTTAATTTAGAAAAACATCTAGTTGATGAATGGCAAATTTTCATAAACAGCAAGCAAAAGCTTCCTACTTATTTGTCATTTTTATTTTTGTAGAAATCTACCAGAGAGGCCTTGAATAACAGAAATATCAAGCCATTGTTGAATGCCTTCAGTCAGTTACCTGGCAGGTAAAACATCATTGTCCATGAAAAAGGACTTCCTAAATATTTATATTAATAGTGAACTATTTGTGAAATGAAGATTTTTTTTTCATTTTTGTTTCTAATAGTGAAAATGAAAAAAAATGTACTCTTGACCAAGCTTTCAGAGGTGTTCTGGAAGAAGAAATTGTAAGTATTTTGTTCCCTTTATTTGTAGTTAAAATTTACTGGCCAGTTAATAAGCCATGTTATTAGGAAATTGCTTTATTATTAGAGTGGACATTTAAACATGGCATCTGTTTTCTGAGCATCCTAATTAAGAATCTTGATAGCTCAGGTACAGTTTAAGGTTCTGGTAATAAGGACAGTATGACATGCAGTCTTAAAGAGGGAGAAGTAAAGACTGACCCAAGAAGATGACTCAGCAGGTTCAAAGCACCTTCTACAGAGCTTAATGGCTTAACTTTGATCTCTAGAACAGAGATGTTGGAAGAAGACTCCTGCAAGTTGTCCCTTGACCTCCATACACATACAGGAACATATACCTTATACAAAATACTTTTTTAAAATGTAGTTTTAAAAGTAGATTGTCACTGGGCGGTGGTGGCGCACACCTTTAATCCCAGCACTCGGGAGGCAGAGGCAGGCAGATCTCTGTGAGTTCAACACTAGTTTGGTCTACAAGAGCTAGTTCCAGGACAGCCTCCACAACCACAGAGAAACCCTGTCTCAAAAAAACGAACAAAAAAAGTAGATTGTCACTTTGCTATGTGACACACTGTTGTAATGGTATAAGCAGTCTAGTCCAAGTATATTAGGCATAGAACTTTGATTCTATGCCCTTATTTTCTTCCTCAGCTATAAGCATACATAAAAACTAAGTCTTCTTTAGCCCTGATAGAAAAATTTAATCTAACCATGAGAAATCTAAATATTGCCTTTAGCAGGGATCTTGAATGAAAGAAAAACAGTTTATTTTTGGTCAAGCAGAATTCTCCCATAATGGTAGATCTTCTGGGTCAGACCAATTGATTTTTTAGGTTTAATCACTTCTGTGCTGTGAAGTGCTTAGACAGTCGTTTTCCTTTCTTTTGTAAGAAGAGTAGCACCATTCTGTCAGTGTTGTGTAACACACACAGTAAGCACTCAGTGATGTTCACTGTTATAGTGTTTTAGCACCTAAGCACTACTCCTCTGCAGAAGATCCTCAGCCTGTGAACTAAATCCAGGTTCTACTTCTGTATTGTGCTGTTCATTTTTAGTCACAACCATGGTACTTCTGTACCTCGTAAGTCTTTTTTTTTTTTTTTTTTTTTTTTTTTGGTTTTTCGAGACAGGGTTTCTCTGTGGCTTTGGAGGCTGTCCTGGAACTCGCTCTGTAGACCAGGCTGGCCTCGAACTCACAGAGATCCGCCTGCCTCTGCCTCCCGAGTGCTGGGATTAAAGGCGTGTGCCACCAACGCCCGGCCTCATGTGATAATTACCATTTTTCCAAGACCATTGGATTTTGATTGAATCCAAAACTTGGCATACTTCTGTAGTCTGTATATTACTGTTCATATTTTTCTCATCTTAGAAAATATCTTTGTATAAGATAATTTTATTCCTGTGTGATTGCTTAAATTCAGAGAACTTGTCTTTATTGTAAACAGATTAGACTGAATTCTTGCTTCTAAATTTTTGTTTCTCTGTTGGTAGATAAATCATTCGGCATGTGAGAACGTTTTAGCTATTATTTCTCTTGCTATTGGGGGAGTAACTGAAAGTAAGTATTGTTCGTTTGTTTTTTAAAGTTGCCTTGGTTATGACCTGTTTTATGTAAAGCTTCTCACCATACCTCTATCCCTATCTGGTTTTGTTCATTATTTTGTGTGTGGTGATGGAGACTAAACATAGGGCCTTGTGCATGCTGTTCTGCCACTGACCTACATTCTCATCAGTTTGTTTATTGTTTGACTTCTTCCTTTGCGAAGGATTTGTTTGTACTCATTTCAACTTAGTTCATACTTGCTTCTCTGTTATATTATGTACATTGGCAATTTGTTTTTCAAGTGTTTTAATCATAAATACTTACTGATTATCTATTATATACCTAGTGCTAAGTTAAGATTTAGAGACTCTGTGGTAATAGAGTTACAGAGCCCACCTGTAAGGATCATGTGGGTGATGGAGGAAAGAAATGTGTGAATATCTTAATGTAAGTGCTATGGTTAAAGTGTGTTGAATATAGTACAGTGAAAGTGACTCTGTGAATTAAAAATCCGAAGGAAGCAGGAGAAATTTAAGAAAGGAAGATGGGTAGAAATTTGTGACACATACCTAAAATTCTGTGCTTGTAAGGCCGAATCAGGACAATCAGAAATTTGAGGCAGGGCAAGACACTGTCCCCCCAAAGTAAAACAAAGTGAAATATGGGAATCTTTAGCCTACAAGTAGGAACATGAGGAATTAAGTTTGGCAGAAATAGAGAGGGAAATAGTTTTACAAAGGCCACATTCGGCATAACTAGAAAATTGTGTGAAATGAGAATGGCAAAAGAATCAAGTTGTGTGGGTTAATTTAAAGGCTGTTGTATTCCATGCTAACAGCTTTAGAAGGTAATTTGATTGGGGCAGTTGTTAACAAAAAACTAGGCAGGGAGCTATTAAAAATGTAGCAGTAGGGCACTGGAGAGATGACTCATTGGCTAACAGTACTTACTGATCTTGCAGAGGACCTAGCTAGGTTCAGTCCCCAGCACCAATGTGAATCTTATAACTAACTCCAGTTTAGGGAATCCAACACCATCTCTGGCTGTAGCAGTATGCATACATTCTATCAGATAAAAATGAAGTAAATCTTGCTGGGCATGGTAGTGCACTCCTTCAATACCAGCACTTGGGAGGCAGAGCCCAGCAGATCTTAGAATTCCAAGCCAGCCAGAGATTCATAGTGAGACCCTGTCTCAAAATAATTTCTAAAAACCATGCAGGCACTTAGTAATTAAGAGCACCTGCTGTTTTTATGAGGACCAAGATTCAGCTCCCAGCACCCATGTCAGGAAGCGCAAAACTACCTGCAACTCCAACTCCAGAGGATATGAAGTCCTCTTCTGGCCTGTGCAGGCACCTGCAAACATGAGATGCACATACATACACATAAAATAAGTCTTTTGCAAAAATGTATCAGTGCCAATACAGGATTGGTTTAAGAGACTTTAAACACAGTAGATACATAGTGTACAGCCTGTTGCAAAAGCTGGAATATAGACTGAAGGTCTGGGACACTGTATCACCCCCACTTACCACTGCCATGAGGACCATACTATCAGCTCAGGGTTTGAGAGGGATCCAACAGAGTCTGCAGACTAATCAGTCAACTTGACTTTTCTATCTAACTAAGGGAGTAAAACTTAACTGTCTGGGGCTGGAGAAAAAGGGAAAATACACATACACACACTCTTTTGGTCTTTTCTCTGTTTTTTATTTCTTTTCTTACCTCTATTCAGATGTATCCCTCCTGTCTATATTGATGTCTTCCTTCTAATTAACTTTATTTTTTCCCTTATATATACCCCAGCAAAATCTTTTAAGGAGTATAAAAATTACAATGTGGTTACAACCTATTTTTTAAGGAAATGATTACAATGAATACAAGTAAAAAAACAACAACATGTTTTCCATATCACTTACATGATTAAACATTTTATTTATTGCAGGTGAAAAACAAGTTGTCCCAAGAACCCACATGCATACATACCCAAGTAATTGGTTATAGGTTAACAGAGTGTAAGTAGGCTAGGTATTTTTCTGAGCCAGTTCTTTTACTGGCAGACTGCATTTTTGTGGTCACAAAGAAAGGATCAATCACTTTATTAATTTATCTCAAAAGTTAATCTTACAAAAAATCCTAAAAGAATTACAAATCTAAACTCTTATATATGAAAAATAGTTGACTCTATTTTAAATCCTCAGGGTATATACCCACTTAGCAACAGTTTTTTATATCAGGAAGCTGAGGACAGAAATGGGTTCAAAGGCATTAATTATCACCCTTGACCACCAACCCATCCTATCAAGAAAGGTATGTCAGCCAGCAATAACCAGATTGTCGTTGTTCCCTGACCTCGACAAGTCCCTCTCTCAACTATTAAAAATATGCCTTTAAATTGTTTTCCAAGATATTTTACCTCAAAGCCATTAACCTAACCTTAAGTCATATTTTAAAGCTTTGTTTCAGCTATGATGCACACCAAAACCTGGGTACACATCTCTCAACATTAGGATTAAAAGAGCTAACAGCATCTGGGACTCAATTGTTTTTCTTAATCATTAACGTAATCTACAGTGTATATGGCTCTTTAAGAGAAACTAGCTGAGTGACATTTCCTTATTCTTATTTTCTATCCTCTGCAATCCCTGTTTTATCAAGGGTAGGGGCAACACCATATCTTGCTTTTGCCTATATTAGTTTTCCCACTAAGCTAACCTCTGTCATAATCCCTTACTTTATTTATTAAAAACCATTAATCATCAAAAGCCTATTTAAACTAACACTATTATTGTATAAAATAATTACTTCAATTGAACAGAACAGCTAAATCATTTTCATAATGCTCCACAAGTAAAAATGCCAAGTAGAACACGATATTTCCCTGAGATAATCACACTTTATTAAAGGCAGTGATGATCTCCCCATGCCCATTCACACTATGTCAGATACCAGAGAAAAATGACAGTAGCAGACATGTAAAGACATAGCAGTACCAAGAGACATTCTGGGGCCAAGGCTCTTGCCTATCCGAGATTCACTCATCAGAGCTTCCTGGTGGGCCCTTCCCTGAAGTCCGTTGCCACCTGCTGCTCTGACATGGCTACGAGCACCCACTGGTTCCCATACCTGCCAGCCCTTTAGAGTCACCAGCCAACTTTTGTCTTTAAGTTATTATCAGGCACTCACTTAGTTCTACTGATTCAAAATCTGTGACAGTAAACTGTAAACATTTTTTCAGGTTTTAAAAATATTAAATGAGTTAGCATGCAGTTAGTGACAGAAAATAGACCTTTTAAATTTCTTGGATGCACGGAGTATAAGATTCAAGTGCTATAGTGATTTAAATCTAGCCTGACTTCCAGCTATAGTGACCCTGATCAGTTGTTGTGCCAGACAAAGCCTGTTGATGGAGTTCATTAGGTCCTGTCCAACAGTTAAGATGACACCAACTTTATATTGGTTTGAAATTGGCTCCCTTTTGTTACCCTGGTTTCAGGCAGTATTCTTCACATCACAATCCAGGTGTGATCATATCAGTGCTGGGTACAGCTGGAAGTAGCTTCTCTTTTCTGGACTTACTTTATTTACCCACTTTTTCATGCTTATATTGACCATAGATTTTTTTTTTCTTTCTCCACTTACCGTTTGCAGCTGTCTACTTTTAAAAAAGTTAGTTACTAAGTACCCATGATCTTAAGCAGAAGAAAAAATGAGTAGAGATATAAAAGTACTTTTAACCAGTCTAAATAGCCTTTTCTTAAGGAAAAATATTTATTTCTGTCCTTTACTGATAGTGATTTTAGAGACACATAGAAACGTTTACTTTATCACTACTTTATAATGTAACCTGTCCACAGAGTTGTTTTTGGGCTGATTGACAATGTTAAAAGCTTTCTGTTGGCTTGTGCCTCACTTGCAGGTGTCTGTACTGCATCCACACCATTTGTGCTGTTGGGAGATGTCTTGGACTGCCTTCCTTTGGATCAGTGTGATACAATATTCACTTTTGTTGAAAAAAATGTTTCTACTTGGAAGTCAGTAAGTGCCTTGGTTTCCTTTCATACTAATATTCTCTCTATAAAGATAGAATTCAAAAGATAGGTTTGTTTGGTTTATTTGCTAATAATTCTAATATTGGTGGCTGCCAAAAAAATTTCCTGTGAAAGAATTATATACTGTGTATTCTTGAAACAATCAAATAAGAATCAGATGTAGAGAAAAAATTGAAGTACAAGACTTTATTAATAAAATTTACTTAAAAGTACATACTTTTAATAAGGCATAGTGTTGTAAACTTGTAAGGCATAGGCAGGAAAGCTGTGCTCCAAGCTAGCCTGGTCTACACAGGGAGAACCTATCTCAAACAAAGAAGGCTGGGGAATGACTCACCAGTTTAGAGCACTTGTTGCGCCTTTGAGAATCTGGATGTAAAACTCCCAGCACCCACACATGGTGACTTATGCATAACTCCAGTTCAAGGGGATCTGATGCCCTCTTCTAGACTTCACAGACACCAGGCACACATGTAGTGCACACACACACATACATACATGCAGGCAAAACACTCATACATAAAAAATGAAATGAATAAATGTCAAACAAAAAAATTTTTTTAAAGATTTACTACAATATTCTGCCTGCATGCATGCAGGCCAGAAGAGGGTGCCAGATCTCATTACAGATGGTTGTGAGCCACCATGTGGTTGCTGGAAATTGAACTCAGGACCTCTGGAAGCTGCCTGCTCCCAAGCTGATGGGGAAGTGGGCCTCCGGCGAACGTCTGTTGTTCCCACAAACAGTTAGTACTCTTAACCTCTGAGCCGTCTCTCCAGCCCCACAAAATTTTAAAGATAAAGCAAACACACATTTCTAGATATTTACAAGTTATTCAGTGTCATGCTGTCATGCATATCCAAAATCATTTCACTGAAAATGCTTTGAAGTAAGTGAAGGTCATAAAATAGTCTTAATTTATTAGTACTCGTTAATATTTTAATTCCTATGATTTACTGAAGGGAGTTGTCCACTCCAAAGTGTAGTAATAATTTTTATCTTAATTTCAGAATACATTCTATTCTGCTGGCAAAAATTATTTACTACGTATGTGCAATGGTAAGTAATTCAGTATTAAATTAATGCTTTTAAAACTGAATGTGGCCAGAAAAATAGGTGGTTTATTAAATACCAGTGAAAATTATCTTTGTTTTTAAGTTAACAGTCTTATTTATTAAAGTAATCATTCACTTACATTGAACTTTATTGTTAACTTATAGTACTATCTGTGACAATGATTTCTATTTCTATATTTCTATTTTGGGAACCCTTGCTTTAGGAGATACTGGACAAATAGTTAAAATTTCAGGCATGATTGTAATAAACATTGTAGTTATTATCCTCACTAAAAAACATAGAATGATCTCTTCTGTACTATTCATTTCTGAATTGTTAGATCTCCTCAGAAGATTATCTAAATCTCAGAATACAGTTTTCTGTGGACGAATTCAGCTCTTTTTGGCCAGGCTTTTTCCTCTATCTGAGAAATCAGGTAAGCTTTTAAACATTAAATTCTTCACAAAGAAATCTTTTCCAGTTTTTATTGGAGTAAAATATGTCATAATAAGAAAACTTAACATAATAAATTGAAAGCATAGACAATTGCTTTATTTTTTTATAAATATACCAGTCCTAGCTATGATATACATAATCTTAGGTTAAACGTTTATTATCAGTGTGCTGTTGAATCATAGTAAAATATGCAGGTATGAATTATCCTGTCTATATTTCACCTCATAATATAAGTCTGTCTCCATTTTCTGTTTCACTAGTTGCTATTTAGTCATACTTAGTTAATTTTACATTTTTTGTCTGTTTTGTTTTTAATACAGGGTTTCTTTATGTAGTCTTAGCTGTTATGAAACTAGCTCTGTAGACCAGGCTGTCCTCAAACTCACAGAGATCCACCTGTCTTTGCCTTCTCGGTGCTGGGATTAAAGGCATGCACTGCTACTCCTGGCTCATCAGTTTGCTTTCTTACATACTCTGGGACTGGAGTGGCACAGCCCATAATGGGCTGGGCCCTCCCCAAGTAGTCACTAAGAAAATGCCATACAGGTTTGCCTACAGGCCTATCTTATGGAGACATTTTTATATTTTGGTTCTCTCTTTTCAGATGACTTTAGCTGATGATAACAAATGTGTATACACACACACACACACACACCCAAAAAAAGCAAACCTGAACTGTTGTTATGCATCTTTTTCATGAAATGTTTGTTTCTCTTTAATTCTTCTAAGAGTTCAGCATCTTTAAAATGCTAGGTTGGGCCAGGCAGGGGGGGTGTACCTTTAATCCAGCACTAGGGAGACAGAGGCAGGTAAGTCTCTTTGAGTTCAAGGCCAGCCTGGTCTACAGAATGATTTTGAGAACAACCAAGGCTACACAGAGAAACCATGTCTTAACTATATCATCCCTCCCTCTGCCCTGTAAAAAATGCTAGGTTGGTACTAGATAGATTTCATTTATGGTAATCTTTATCTTCTAGTCTCTCATTCTTTGTTATTCTTTTTAAACTTTGTGTTTGTATGTGTGTGTGTGTTGATCAAAGAACACTTTGTAGGAGTCAGTTCTCTTACCATGTAGGCCCTGGTTATTGAGCTCATGTCATCAGACTGGTGGACCTGGTCTTGTGTTCTATAGAATAATCGATGTCTAACTTTTAGAAGATAACCTAATTGTTTTACTCTGCTTTTAATATTTTCTTTGATTTTATTACAATGTGTCTTATGTGTGAATTGCTTTTTTACCAATCATTCTTGGGATTTGTTGACATCTTAAATTTGGATTAATGTCTTTTACCACTTTCTAAAAATTTTAGTGATTACCTTCACTATTTTTATATGCCTTTACATTTTTTAAATGCCTTTTTCTACTTTTGCATCTCCAATTAATTAAATATCTATTTCTCACTGTACCCTCTGTCTTTTACACTACCTACCTATCTGAATATTAACCTGTCCCTACATTATACTCTGAGTAGTCTGAAGGAGTTCTTGTTTCTAGAAGTTGTTTTCACTTTTTACTCCCTGTTGATGATACTTTGAAGTTGTTCTTTAGTTTTAAAACATGTTAAGCATTTCTTGTTGTTTATATCTGATCATTTCAGCACCTTATGCTTTTGGGAGTCTGTTTCAGCTGTCTATTTTTTTTTTTTCTGCTCAGAGTGTCTTGTCTCTGTGTGTCTGGTAGCTGTTGTATGTTATTTTTTTTCCTTTGAGAAGAATGGTTTTCGAGTTCTAGGATGGCTACTTGTCTTGAGAGAGGGTTTTTTGATTGGTTTGTTGGTTGGTTGATTGGTTAGTTGACTTTTCGAGACAGGGTTTTTCCATGTAGCAGCTCTAGCTGTCCTGGAACTTGATTTGACTACCTCTGCCTCCTGGTAGCTGGGATTAAAGGCATGCATGTACCATCAACACCATACAATAGAAGGTTTTCATTGCTTATATGTGGTGCCTTAAAAAGGGACTGCTGCCAGTGAGGGTCATTTTAATCTAACTGAATTCAGAGCCTATTACTCTCTTCATCATCCAGAAAATTTGGCACTGGCCTACAGTTTTTTTCATTAGTCCCTGAAGATGGCTTGATATGAGATTTCTCTATTTATTAGCTTTTTTTCCCTCCTTCCTTTGGCCCAAAAAGCTACTGAAAAAACAACAGAATAATCATATCTGATTCTTTCTGACAGGAATTATAAAGATAGTATAGATATCGGAATACCATTCCTAGTATTAATAATGTATAATGATAATACAGTTATTAACACTAAGAAGTCAACATTGACACAGTATGCATTGTCAACCAGAGACATTTGAATTTCATCATCTTATCACTACTTTCCCTTTTCTATTCCAGGATCCATATTACAGTTAATTTTCATGTTACATAGTCTCTCCAATAAAAGCCCCTTAGTTTCTGCTTATCTTTTGTAGCCAACACATAGAAATTGAAGTTAGGCTTTTGAAGAACATAGAGGGAACTGATGTGCCTTCTTAAAGCATCATGTTGAAATTGATATTGATATGCCTAGCAATGTTATACTCATTGCTGAGTGAAGATGGAATCTCCTATTTGCCTTTATTTAATAGTAGGGCTAGTTTTCTCTTTGTGATCTAAAATGCTTATGAGGAGGGACAATATTTTGAGACTGTATATAGGTATTTCTTTTCTCCCTAATCTTTGCCTACTAATATCTGTCAGTAGATCCTGCCTAATGTGAATATTTTTAGGGTATTGTGGTGATTTTCTCATCTTTTCTACATTTATTAATGATGATCATTCCATAAGGGAAAGTTGTTGTCTTGAAGTCTTGTTTCTAGTTGAGCTACCTCTTTCCAAATGAGCTGTGGGTACTTTAATCCCTTGGGTTACAATGTCATAGATTATTATTTACTTATTTTTGCTCACATTGTTCCTGCTTCTGCCACTGAGACCTCTTTCAGATTTTCTTGGTATATATTGTTACCCAGGCTCCTCTATTTTTTCCTTTGCCAGCCTTAGAGTTGCCCATTTTCCCAAAAATCCTAGTTCCTTTTATTTAAGAATGGTAGTTAAAGCCAGGATCTGTATCTAATATATACTTGTTGTGCCTAGACCCTCTCAGCAGGCAGAGCAAGGAAAGGTATGTGGATATACTATCTTACATGTACATACAAACCTGTATGAACAGCAACAGAAAAAGTGAGATTACACAGGTAAAACCAACACTAATATAATAGACCTGCTTATTTTTAACAACTCTTGCTGACAGTTAAATAATCTGGCCATCTTTATTTTTACTTATTCATTATGTTCTCTCAGACTAAAATATTTTGGCAAAATTCTAAATACTCTATAATCTGTAGATTTATTTTGAATGTTGTGAATAAAAAGGACTAACTCAGCCTAGTATGGTAACACACACTTATTTCTAGCACTCAGGAGGCTGAGAGGCAGGGAGTCACCAATATAAGCTTCATGGTAAACCTATTTCAGAAAAATAGATAAACTAATTGTTACTATAATTTCTATAAAATTTTGAGTACTCTAGAGGCACCTTAAGAGGTAAATTTTAGCCAGACTTGGTGGTGCATGCCTTTAACCCCAGCATTTGAGAGGCAGAGGCAGAGGCAGATTTCTATTCATTGAAGGCCGGCCTGATCTACATGATAAAGTTCCAAAGACAATCAGAGCTATAAGAAGACCTTATCTCAAAACCACAAAAAATAAATATTAAAAAGTATTTGAAAATCAAGTGTGGTGTTTATTTCTGATTTCATTATTTGCTTGTTTGTGGATTTGGTATTTTATGTTTTGTTAATGTGATACAGGTCATAGTCTTAGGCAGTTTTTAAGTGACAACGCATTTGCATGAGAATCTCTTTTTTCATAGGTCTTAACTTACAGAGTCAGTTTAACCTGGAAAATGTCACTGTTTTCAATACAAATGAGCAGGAAAGCACCCTGGGTCAGAAGGTAAGGCTAATGAGAGACCTTCTCACAGAGCATTCCTAGACATTCTTAAGATGTCTAGGCCCTTAAATCATTAAAAATTTGAAGACCTTTAACTTCATTTTTAAAAAATGTATTTTTGTATATACATACACTTGTGGGAGTGGAACACGTGGAATCCAGTTGTATCTTACCTCTGTGTGAATTCCAAGGATTGGATTTAGGCAACTAGGCTTGCATAACAGATGAATTTACCTTTTGAGCAATATCATATGGCCCTTCATTTTTATATATGCATTCTGTATGAAAATTTCAAACATTAAAATACAAAGTGTAGTGACTGTAATTATAGTTAGATGGTGTTGAGTTATTGAGTTGCTTGTCTCAGCTCAGCTCTTTTATGGCCATAATCATAAGGTACATATACTATAGAGGGAAAGTGTTTTTCACTTTGAACATTATTTACTGTTTTTATGTGTTTTCTGTAAGTATGTATTATTTCTGTAATGATTCCTAATATTCTCCATCTAATCTTATAAGATTTCTAGTACTTGTACAAACTTATTTTTTCACAAACAAGATGATTGAATATATACAGCTCTTAAGCTCATCTTCTTTAAACTGATATATCAGTTTAATTACAGATTAGATTCCAGGGTGGATGTACCATAATTCCTTGTTAGTAGACATTTAAATCATCTTTAATTTTAAGTCAGGGTCTCACATAGCCCATGCTGATCTTGAACTCTCTGTGTAGCTGAGGATGACCTTGGGCTTACTTTCCAAATGCTGGCTTGTATCACCATGCATAGCTCAAATAACTTCTAATAGGAATTGTTCACATTACAGTGAACTATATGTATGATTACTAACCAATGCAGATATCTCCTTAGTCACAGTGTGTGTGCATTTCATTTTGATAGCTACTGTTACTTCACAGAAAAGGTACATCCATATGTATTGCTGCCGGTGACAAGTAAAGACTGCCTGTCCATCTCCTACAGCCTTACACCCATACTAGCTTTTATTCTTTATTATTATTACTTTAACCTTTGTTTTAGTGACAAAAAATATTTGGAAAATAAGGCGGGTTTTATATCTTTACACATGGCCATGTTATGATATTGTCATTCTAGTCTTGGTTTCCTATCATTCAAAATTCCTATTGCCTTAAAGATTATAGGTCTGGACAATAACTATAACTAGACTTCCCTAATAATAATTGTGTAAAAGTATGTAAATTACTTATTATATAGTGTGTCATCTTTTGCTCAGTGACTACTTCATGACAGAGTAGTTTTTGTTTTGTTTTGTTTTATTTAGCATGCTGAAGATAGAGAAGAAGGGATGGATGTAGAAGAAGGTGAAATGGGAGATGATGAAGCCCCAACAACTTGGTGAGTTTTTAGAGCTTAAGATTTCCTGATTTGCAAAGATAACCCTTTAATGAGGTATCAAATACTGGAATGAAGACACCGATAGGGAGGAGGGAAATCGTGCTTATAGGTTTCTATTATCTATACTTTTAACATATGTTTAATAAATCCTGAATCACTAGTATGCTGTATAAATTGGTTTCTAAATCATGGGCAAATACTTGACTGTTTGCACAGCCCATCTTTCACATGTCCCAACCAGCAGCAACCTTAGGAGCCCCTCCCTTCTCCCTTCCATTAACCTCTGAGCCTGGTGCCCATGGTAACTATACTGACTTAATGACATGCAAATTAGAAACCTTTCTTTTCTTTCTTTCTCATCACTCTTTTCTTACCTCTGTAGTCCTGAGCCTTTATTGCAGTTAATCTCCTCATAGTGCTAGTTAAAGCAGTGAGGAGGAAGGGGACAGGAAGACCAGAGTCTTCAAGTCTGTGCTGATAGCACTCTTCCATGTCTGAAGCAGCAGGCATTAAGGTCAGTTGTAAGTGACTTTCTATAATTGCTGTCCAGAAGATAAATAGAGGATTCCTCTGTCTGTGCAGGAAGAGGTATTTCTGATATCCCAGTTTCAAATTCAATCAGATATTTATATAAGAAACATTTAGAAGTGTTATCTCCTGGGATTTAACTCCAGTGCTTACTTGCTAGTCATAGGACCATAAACAAGTGGCTTCCTACAGCTGAGTTTTAGTACCTTTACAATGTAGCAGTGCTGCCTACTAATTGTGATTGTTGAAATTATTCAGAAAGATTATGACCAAAAATGGTCTACTAAAGCACTTTGGTATTTTCATGGTAGTTGCTGATGAAACATATAATGCGAAATGAAAAGCATACAAAAAAGTATCTCCTCATTTTCCAGCCATTTTCTAACCATTATTCATTATTCTAATTGTGGTTATTCTTTTTTAGAAACCAGTTTATTTACATATATTATGGATAGAGTGAACCTTTAGAGTCTGCCTAAGAAAGTTGGCAAAAGTAGTAGACATTAAGATAATGTATTACTAGAAGTGTAAATAGAACCCCAGAGATACTCTACTATCTAGTTATTGCCTGACCTATTAAAGAGCATTCAAGTCTATTGGTATGACCATAAATTAATCCAAGGGCTCGCCAAAAGATGGCCCAGTGGGCTTAAGGTGCTTGTTGCCAACTGTCACAACCTGAGTTTGATCCTCAGAACCCACATGGTGGAGAGACCTAACTCCATGAGTTTTCTGGGCTCATCCTGTGGCACACATACGTATATATACACTAAACAAATAAATGTATAAATGTAAAAATAAGCTCATCCACAAGAAAGTTGTTTAAATAGTATCTGGCATTCAGCTATCTTTGTTATAAACAGTTTTATGAATGGAGGAAGAAAGTATATGGAAATTATAATTCTTATGAGTGAGAAGCTGATTACCAGTTAGCTTTAAGAACTGAATTTAACTGGAGAGATAGCTCAGCAGTTGAGAGCACTTGTTCTTACAGAGGACCCAAGTTTGGTTCCCAGCACCCAATGTTGGCTTAACCATCTATTACTCCATTTCCAGAGGAATCTAATGCACTCTTCTGACCACATGATGTGTGTGCGTGCGTTCGGTGTGCACGCACACACACATACACACACACACAAACACACACAAAGTCATTATTCATACTGTTAAATTTAAAATAAAAATAAAAGAACTGAATTTATGGCTGGACTTGGTGGCAGATACCTTCAACCTCAGCCTTTGGGAGCTAAAGCAGGCAAATCTCTGAGTTCAACACCATCTTGGTCTACATAGAAAGTTCCAGGCCAACCAGGGCTACATAGTGAGACCCTATCTCAAAAAATAAAAATAACAACAAAACTGGATTGCAAAGCATAATGTGTTACCCATAAATTCATACTGTAGAGTCTATTTTAGATTTGACTCAAATAACAAATGTTTTTGTACTAAAATTCATGTATAAATGGCTCAGAGCAGCCAGGAGTAGTAGTGTAACCTGTACTGAGGGTTAGGCTGCAGTACTTACTGCCTTGAATTTGAGAGTAGCTTGGGTAGTGTAAGGCCTTGTCTCAAAATAATGAAAACAACAAAGGTTCAACACTAAACAAATTGGTTTTTGAAGTATTTCCATTTAAGATACTTAGGTCACATTCTACAGTATTGTGGTCTTGTGACAGAGTTTTCCTTTGTTGGCTGGACAGGTCTTGAACGATTGGGCTCAAGAGTTCCTCCTGCTTCACCTTACCCAAATGTTTGGAACTACAGTCATGCTTAACTACATCTTATTTCAAATATTCTATTTTAGATAGTAACTCTTACCTAAACTTATTATTGCTTACAAGTGTAATAAATTTTGCCTACTGGCACAAGCCTATCATCCTAGTTGGTGGGGAGCCTGGGACAGGAAAATCCAGGCTCTAAGTATTCCAGATCCTATTTAACAACTTTCCTGAGGATATTTACTTTTAGATTTATGTTATTTTTTACTTAATGTGTATGTATATACTGCATGCCAAAGCATACATGCAAAGGTCAGAAAACAGTTTTTGGAAGTAGGTTCTCTCTTTGCATTATGTGGGTGGAAAGGTAACAAAACCCTGTCTTAAAAAAAGAAAAATGAGGCAAAGGATGTATCTCAGTGGAGTCCTTGTCTAGCTTGCGCGAAATCTTGGGTGCTCTGTGTGTGTGTGTGTGTGTGTGTGTGTGTGTGTGTGTGTGTGTAAGACACAGGCACACATAGGAAAATTGGAAATCCATAAGTTTTTGCAGAATAATAAAAGTGGACAGGAAATTGGTGTCCAGTATGTAGACTCTGAAATTTATTTAGAGAGCAGGAAGTATATATAGCTCAGTGGAGCTCTTGCCTGACAAACACAAACCCTAGATTCAATCTTCAACACCAAAAAAAAAAAAAAAACCCCAATTCATTTAGTCATAAAAAAATTGCATCTAGGAGTGGGGCATATAACCAACAAGTAGATGTTTTAGTGCCTGAACTGTAAGAGTTTCTTAGTATGTTGATACTGCTTCAAAATTTACTCTCAAATGGGGTTGGATCTCAAAGGCAATGTATGTTCCCTGTGCTATAGGGTGTGAGTTTGATCCCCAGCTCCACAGTAGACAGGTGTAATTGATTCTATAAGGCACCTCACCACCAACCCAATTAAAGGAGGTTGAAAATGATAATCAGCAACTTGAATAAAACTTTTCTTCAGAGATGCAGTTCTGAGGACTTGAGTTTGAAGCCTCAGAACCCATGTAGAACCAAGCAGTACAGCACACACCTGCACTACCAGAGCTTCTACAGAAAACACCCAGAAGTCCACAGGCCAGCTAACCTAGTGTGTGCTGCAACTAACAGAGACCCTGCCTAGAAGAAGGTGGAAGGCAAGGACCCACACCCAAGGTTGTCCTCCATTGTCCACACATGCATCTATACTCATATACATAGACACACAGATTGTGAGCACACATACACCTGCACAAAAAGGATTTATTTAGTTATCAGTATGTATCTGTATGTATGTGCACATGAGTGCAGGTGCCTCTAGAGGCTAGAGAGGTGTCCACTTCTCTGCAAAAAAAGTAAGGGCTCTTAACTGCTGATTCATCTCTCCAGCCCTTTCATAAAAGATTCCTATTGATGTCAAGCATTAAATTATATTTGGATCTTCTAGTGACTGAGACAAGAATTGACATCTAAAAGGTTGCATGATTCTCTCTGCTAGAGATAACCTTCTGTTTTTCTTAGGGTAAATCTCCTGGTCCCACATAGTATCATAGCTATACTGGAAGTTGAATTAGTAATGCCATAATGAAGTCACTAGATAAAAGGCCTATTTTTGTGATACTAACTTGATTTGTTCCTTACATATTTGTCTTATACTACTAGCATTTTCTAGAATACTGGATAGTTATCCATTCAAATTGGTTTAAGCATTCCAAGGCTAGTAGGATAGTACTTACAGGGAAGTCTAGGAACCTAGATTTCTTCTAACTTCTGTTTCCAGCACACATTTGTCCCTTTTTTCTATAGTGTAATATAGCTCACTGTCACTTTACATTTGCACCAATAGGAAAGGGGAAGACAGATGGTAAAACATGGCCCAAATATTGCACATGACTTCCTCCAACTTATTTCAAATGGGCATTCCTAGCAGCAAGAAAGATTAAGAGTTGTTAATTTTTCATTCTAAATAGTCTTCTGTTTAGTCAAAATTCAGGAGTTCTACCAGTGTACAGAACATCTATTGAGGCTTCGAGTCCTTTCAGATTGTTTATCAAAGGCTGTGTAATTAGTTTTGAATGTATGCTTTTTAGATAGAAGCCTTTTATGAGCTTCTGAAAAGGTTTTGTGACCCAAGAAAAGAGCATTTATATAGCTATAAAACAATTTAAGTGATTTAATATAATATTTATTTTATAGCTCTATTCCAATTGATTACAACCTATATAGAAAATTCTGGTCGCTTCAGGATTACTTCAGGAACCCAGTACAATGCTATGAGAAGATTTCTTGGAAAACTTTTCTCAAGGTGAGTTACCAGTCAGACTTCAAAAGCTGATACCTCACAGATAATGGCCGAGCTAGACTTTATCTTGCCCAAATACTTTTCACTATAGAACTGTCTCTGATGGCTTTATACACATTATATAATATACAGAAACTAAATTGTGAATGATTCTTAACCACTGATTTTGTGGTATAGTTTTAAGTGGCTTAATTAAAGCCTTGAGAATTTGTTTTTGATAGTAATTGCTGTCAACATAAATTGGTTTTTGTTTTTTGGTTTTTTTTTTCAGAATGTCTTCTATCTTTGAAGTCTTTTTTGAAGGGCACACAGCAGGGCTTATTGAGAGGCAACAGGGAAATAGCTAGAAAGGAGTTTCCCTGCCCAATTGTTATTTTCTCCAAGTTGTCCTATTAAGATGGGCTACATAAAACTATAGCCCCAAGCCAAGGCAGTATGCTTTGTGAAGAGGTTTGTTAGACTACAGTCATGCTGATTCATTTACCTGTGGTTTTTCTGCAATGTGGCGGTGTTGAGTAGTTGGGACTGACACCATATGTGTCACAAAACCCAAAATACTTGCTGTCTGCTCCTTTAAAAAACATCTTCCAAACCCATTTTAGAAGAATCTCTGTATTTGTCTTGTGGAAATGCAGATTGTGATCCAAATAAGAAAATATAGATAAATAGTTTTTAAAGTAACATGAGTGTTCTATGTGAGATCAAAATGGTGAGTGAGAAATTACAAGGGATTATTTTCTTATTGTTTTATTATTCAGCACATAAATATTTTTTGAGGTTTTCATAGCTGGTTAAACAATTGGTTTTACTGCTAACTTTTTAAAAGTTCTCTTACTGTTTTCATTCATGAATTTTAGGCATTTTTACCCCATCCTTTTTATCGCCCGACACACACATACACGCGCGCGCGTGCGCGCTTCCCAGCAATTTCTCTCCCTGCTTGCTTTCATGTCTTCTTTTGGCATCTGACCCAACTAAGTTTATTTGCATATTGGAGGAATTCTTTACAGAGTATGACAGTGAAATCAGTGACTGTACCCCTGAAGAAAATGATCCCCCTCCAATAACCATTAGCTGCCAGTAGACCCTTAGACAGGCAAGGGGCCTTAAGGGTACTTCCCCAATACAGGATCAAATGCTGGCAGGCCCAATGTCATGCAATTCTTATAGAGATAACCACAATGGTAATGAGGTCTACAACAGCTGTGTCCTATACAGAAGGACTTTTTTATATAAATGTGAATCTTTAGAATGCAGTAACATCATAATAACTTAGCAAAAACATTCACTGGTAAACTTTTATACATAACCAGCTCCTAATATCAGTAGTTTCTGCACCTATGGCACCAGTCATCCACAGATTGAAAATATTTGGAAAATTTGTATCTGTAGTGAATATATGCAGACTGTTTTCTTGTAACTAATATTTCCATAGCATTTACATTGTGTGAGGTACTATTTGTATGAGATAGTTTATACAACTATACAGGAGGGTATACATAGGAACTATGCCATAAATGAGATATTTCAGTGCTTAAGATTTATGTCTCATAGACAGAGTTGAACCCAAGGGGAATGATTGTACTAGCAAAAGCCTTTCTTTTTCTGTTTGCTGCTTGACACTTTACAAAATGCTATAAAAATATTATAGTTTTCTTGAGAAATAGTGTTTATTCCCTCTTTTGCCGTAATATGTAATCTCATCAAAAACATTTCCCCCATATTGCTGTTAGAATTTTTGTATGCCTTTTTAAAAGAAATATGCCTTACATTTACATAGGTTAACTAGGAGTATATTCTAAGTATTTGATACAGGAAATCGCTTCATGAATTTTTTTAACAATGTCAAAGAAAACTAATTTTTTTTCTTTGCAGTATTCTGAAGAAGTTTTAGCTGTTTTTAAGAGTTATAAGTTAGATGATACTCAAGCCTCCAGGAAAAAGATGGAAGAATTGAAAACAGGAGGAGAACATGTATATTTTGCAAAGTTTTTAACAAGTGAAAAGGTAAAAGTCTTCTTTTTGCACTAAGTCTGAGGGATTTTGTTCTAAAAGTGTATAGTTTGTTCATGTTCAGTAAATCATTTTTGTTTTTTTGTTTTTGTTTTTACTTAGTCTGAAACTTCCATTCTTACTTGAATAGGACTACTTTGATTACAAAGTTGTTCTTTGCAAAGTCACTTAGTGTACTTACTTTAGAATAAATAGACCAAATGACTTGGAAGTATATATTTTAAATTTTAAGTCAGAATCTTTTTTGTATAAAAATATTTTGCAGCTTATTTTTCATATAGCTTTAAAGTTCTCTGTTGATTTATATGCATTTTAATGAGTTTTGTTCAAAGTAGTATTGAATTTATGTTTGACTCACTCCTTTTGCTGTAAGCACATAACGATGATATGTAATATAAAAAGAGAACACCAAAAAGATAAAACCAAGTCCCCAGAAATAAATATTTCCATAGATCAGAAATTGCAAGTTATGCAGGGTGGTGATGGCACATGTCTTTAAGTCCCAGCACTCGGTTAGAGGCCAGCCTGGTCTACAGAGTGAGTCCCAGGACAGGCTCCAAAGCAATACAGAGAAACCCTGTCTTGAAAAACAAAAAACACAAAAACAAAAACAAAACCCAGAAGCACTAAGCTTGATGTACAGATCTGAAAATCTGTACAAAGCAGAGGCAATGCGTTCTTTTTGCATAGTTAAATTTGTGAATTTCCCAAATATATAGGTTTCTGAGAAGTCTCAGCAAATTTCAAACATTACATACTGTGCCAAACATAGTGTCTGGCCACAGTTTAATTAAATTACAGTTACAAAGTGGGTAATTTTAAAAGAGGCATACATGGCAACATAACTATGCATTCTCAGAAATTAAGAAATCATTGTAAAGATTGGGCTTGGTGATGTACCACTGAGATTTTTTTTTTTTTAAGTTTTCTCTTCTTTCCTTTTTGTGGGGGGAGGTGAAACAAAATCTCCCTGTGTAGCCCTAAATGGCCTGGTGCTCTCAGGAGGCAGAGGTAGGGCAGTCATTTTGAGTTTGAGGCCAGCATCTATATAGCAAATTACAGGGCAGGTAGGGTTATATAGCAAGACCTGGTCTTGGAAGGAAGGAAGGAAGGAAGGAAGGAAGGAAGGAAGGAAGGAAGGAAGGAAGGGTCTAAGATAAATTATTTTAACAAAGGTATAACAAAACGTGAAATTATAATTTGTTATAAAACTAAACAACTTTAACAATTTAAGTATTAAAGTTGTAAAATTCTATTAGTAGTTGTGGCTCCTAGAGCAATGGTTTTTTACCCCTTTGGGCATGGGATGAACCTTTCACGGGGGTTGCCTAGGACCATCAGAAAACACAGATATTTACATTACAATTCATAACAGTGACAAAACTACAGTTATGAAGTAGCAACAAAAATAATTTTATGGTTGGGGTCACTACAACATGAGGAATTGTAGTAAAGGTAGGTTTGCAACGTTAGGAAAGTTGAGAACCACTGTTCTAGAGAATCATACACCCACTCACAGAAGTTATAAAACTTGCCGTACTGACTTCAAAATTCTGTGTAAATGAACATTTGGAAACAAGGCCTTGTCTCCACTCTGGGCAGTGATTTATTCAACAGAGTTCCATGAAGAGCCCACAGTGGATGCCCTAGAACAATGGTCTGCAAATCTGGCTCATTTGTAAATAAGCTTTACTTTATGTGCTCATGTGCCTTCAAGGACATACCGTCTGGCTGCTTTTGTATGAGTGCAGAGATCAATAGCTGTGGACAGGGATCATACAGTACACCTGGCCTAAAGTACTCCTCCTGCACACACACACACAAAAATTGCTAGTCCCTGAACCTAAAGCTCCATGTGTTAATGTGGATAGATTTCAAACTCAGTATTGTGTGAATTACAGAACAAATGAATGTAATACATATTGAATACATCTGCACAGTGTTTAGAGATGCCTGTGTATGTATTAATACTATAAAATATGCATAAGAATGCTAATCACCAAATACATGGGAATTGTTACCATAGCAGGAGAAGGGAATAGGAATATGGATGGTGACAGGGACTCAGCTGTTTCAGAATGTATTTTTTTAAACTAATGTGGAACAAGTAACTGGGTGGTAATATGTGAATACTAAACTATTTATGCCTTTTAAACATTTGAAAATAATTTTAAGTGGAGCTTGGGAAGGAAGAAGGGAAGGTAGAGAGGTCAAGAAGCAGGGGCTCAGTTAGACTGGGACACACAGATAGGGCTTTGTTCAGATGAATGGGTTTTTCTTTGACCGGAAGATGCAACAGAAGCAGTTGAGAAAACAGGTCTAGGTGCAGCTACGTTTTACCTTGGGGAGGAAGCAAGAAAGCAAATGGCTTCCGATTTGATTTTTTTTTTCCTCAATGAAGGCAATTTGAAACTAAGGAGGAGTAGTAAGTAGTGTTTTTGGAAAGTGGAAATGTTTATTTAAATAATTACTGTGGGGAACTGTAAAGAGAGGTTTCTCTGTCCCATCCCGTCTCACAGCCACCTTTAAGTAATCATTCAGAGGCTTAATATTAATTACAAAATATTTGGCTTATAGCTCAGGCTTATAATTAACTAGCTCTTACATTTAAATTAACCCATTTTTATTAATCTATGCATTACCACATGGCCGTGACTTTACCAGTCTTCTTGCATTTTGCTTCTCGAGTTACTGACTGGAGTCTCTCTATAATCCACCCTTCTTTCTCCCTGCCTATATCTCCATTTGACTTGCCTGCCTGTTTAGCTTATAGGCCAGCTTAGCTTTTATAATAATGAGAGCAACCGGGAATAGGCGAGATATCCTTAAAGAATAAAGAAAGATTGCTGAGTAAATCAAAGATATTCTACTTGTGGCATCTGAGTAGTGACACCCTTTGCCTAGCCATGTGGTTTGTCATTTTTTCAAACACCTTCAGTTTCATTCTGAGTAGAACCATAGTGTTGGTGTAGAGAATGTGACTACAGTTGTTGTAATCAAGTTGTATGCTTGGTAGATGTGACAGGTACAAAAGAGTTTTCGGTAAGTTGGCAAGAAAATGGTTGAAAAGAGAAAGTTTTGGCCAAATCTGATCCACTAGCTGCTTTTTTATTTGTTACTACATTTTAAGTGCTTGTGTAAGAACTATACAATACTCATAATATACTTCTTGGCCCACAAAGCCTTAAGGAAAAACTTTCCTGATAACGAAACCATAATCTAATTATAATAAAAAGAGGGGGTGGGATTTGCAGATAAGCAGGGAATGGAGAGCTCAAGGGACTAGCTCAGTAAGACTGAAGTATTAGGTACACTGGGAACAGCTCAGAGTTAGCCCTGAAAGAATAGGAGGTTGTCATTGCTCCTGTTGGACAGGACTGTAAGAGGAAGACTCCAGAGCTGAAGTGACTGGGTGGTCACTACTAGTCTTAACTTGTGACCATGCAACAAGCATCAAAGTAGAGAGGGTGTGCCCATCAGTGGGGTTGAAGGCCAGAAGCTGAGAGCTTTTGTAATGCCAATCAAGTCAGTTGGGATCTAGAAGAGAGGAAGACTACTGCTAGTATGCTATTCTCCTGTGGGAGAGTAACATGAAAAATAACAGAATCAAATATTTGTCCCAAAGCTGACGTAAAGCCAAGTTATATTAAAACAACAACGTGCAGCTTAAACATGAGCCAAACGGCCTAGTTGTGGCAGACTGTCTTAGAAATATCCCCAGTGAAGCTGAGCCAATAGAACTTGGGACTTTGAACTTGAAACCAATCACTAGCACTTTCTGATACTGTGTTTAACATTCATTTATAAGACAACTTCCCACTGTTCCTCTAGGTCAAAAAGGGCAGATAAAAGTCTTCAGCTGTCCTTGAGCTCTGTAGGGGCATTATCAGAATGACGTTCCTTCTGGCCACCAGTTACTCTCACAGTAGGTGAGAGTACTACTAGGTAGTAGGATTGCTGGAGAGCATCCTCATTCATGCTCAAGCCCATTTTGCTTTATGTTGTGTAATATAGTTGCAGCTCAGTGGTCTCTAAAATCTCAAAAAAAAAAGACCCATTACCCATTACAACAGGTAATGTCTTCTAATTTCTGCAGATTATTCAGCCTCACCCGACGCAGGCACATTGCAGGGATACAAAATGAGTGTTATCCTTGCCGTGGTACTGTTTCTGTGGAGCCTTCCTGTAGCTACTGTTCTTTGCATGTGGGAAAATGTTAGACACTTTCACATTATTTTATTCTGCCTTATGTTGTCCTGTGTCATGACCAAAGAGAGCATATTTTTACTCACCATCATTGCATAAAATGGCCAAAGATGTCAAAATAGAACATTTGATGTTCTGTTCTTGAACTTGTGCAGGGAGTAAGCTCACAGCAAATATTTGTCTTATTTGAAATACAATTTCCATATCTGTAATTTGTACTTTTAGTCATACTTGGTTTTAATGTGTTCTTTTGCGTATGTGCTTATATTTTGAGTAGTTGATGGATTTACAACTGAGTGACAGTAACTTTCGGCGACACATCCTGTTGCAGTATCTCATTTTATTTCAATATCTCAAGGGACAGGTTAAATTCAAAAGGTAAGTTAAGTTAATGTGTGGTGATTTATAAAAGTGACAATGGAAAGACCTTGCATAGAATTTTTCATGTTTTAGACCCATAAAATACACATAATTTAGTTTTTTTTTTTTTAATTAAAAATTACCGTTGCAGGTTAGGGTATGTGCCATGGTACTCTTGTGGAGGTCAAAGGACAACTTTCAGAAATCAGTTCTCTTTCCACTATGGGATCTGAGTATGGAATTCAAGTTGTCAAAATTGCACAGCAACCCACTGAGCCATCTCATTAGCTTTAGACCCATTTTGTGAATAAAGGCTACATGCCTTAAGTACTTTTATTGCAACAACCAGTCAGCCAGTTGGGAACTTTTAGATGTAGGACATTTGTTTTAGGAAAAGTATCAAAATATACATCTACTAGTATGAGTCTCCTTCAGAGTACCAGGGTTGGGTTTCGTGCATGCAGTCTCTGTTACCTCACCCAGGCAGCTGCCTCATGTTAAATTATAAACTAAAGAAATAATATTCTCATGTAGTATAAGTCATCTAGGATAATTAGAACTGAAAGAAGCAAAGAAAATCTTGAAACACAGGTGAGTTCTAGGCACTAGGGAGATAGCTCAGTTGGTGAAGTGATTATGGAGCATGCATGCGAATCCAAGTTCATTCTTCAGCACCTATATAAATAGCCAGGTGTGGGGCACACCGTGTAACCCCAGCCATGGAGATGTGGATAGGAAAATCCCTAAGGCTTGTTAGCCAGCTAGCCAGAACCTAGTTGCTTGTATACAAATTATGAGTTATATAAAAGACATTGCTTTCTTGCCTGCTGGATGCATATTCCAGTGTCAGCACCTACTGCAGTTTCTTCAAAATTGTCATTAATTTTTATTCAGTGTTAAAGTTTAGTGTCATGTGATGTAGGAAGATGGGCTTGGAGTTAGACCTAGGTTTGAATTTGAGCTTTGGGAAAGTCATTAAGTTACTGTACTCTCTTTAATATGTGCATGAAATGGTTCTGCAGATTTTGAGCCTGTGGTCACATCCTGGCAGATGACAATCTAGCTGTATTTGTTGATGGCTTTAGAGCATTATTTTCTAGGGTTTGTATTTGAGTGGGTTTTAAAGGAAGTATAGCATGTCTATGTAAATATGCATCATGTATAGTATTATGTTAATATTTTCTCAGATTTTATCCTATTAGATTTATGAAATATTACTCTATAGTCAGATCAGTTAATTGAATGTTTTATTTGCCTTTATACTTCAGTTCTTTACTTTATAACTTCAATTCTAACACTTGATGATGAAGTGTAAGAATTTTCTCGTAACCCTCACATTTGTGATGGATCTTGGTAATTTCTAGCAAATATGGTTAATTTTTGGTGCCATAAATAAACCTCAGCATGAATACATATGCTTTAACTCACACATACTTTTGATTCCTTTCCCTAGTTCAAACTATGTTTTAACTGATGAGCAATCACTCTGGATTGAAGATACTACAAAATCAGTCTACCAAGTAAGTCCAACATGCAACAAACCCATGATTGAAAAAATGGAAATTTAGAATTTTCTTTGTTTCAGCCCCAAATAGGAAAATAAGGATAAAGTTAAGCTCAGGTACAAGAACACAAACACTTCTTGGTTCTCTGCCTACAAACCACTCCTATGATGCAGAAAGTTGTTGAAAGCTTAGTATATTCTTTCTAATCACAGCTGCTATCTGAAAACCCCCCCGATGGAGAAAGATTTTCAAAGATGGTAGAGGTATGTATTTGATCACTAGTTTTCTTAATACCAAACATAATTCAAAAATATTCTTTTATACAGATGAAATGTCTTTTGTTTATCCTAGCATATATTAAACACTGAAGAAAATTGGAACTCATGGAAAAATGAAGGCTGCCCAAGTTTTGTAAAAGAAAGGTAAATGATAGGCATTACAAGAAATATGAAAAGGTCATTTCAAAGTACAGTTTGATGTAGTTTAGTTCTCAGAATACGTCGTCTGTTACCCTATAATGTGGTATTTTTGTCTTCTGTCTTATAAGTGTTCTGTCATACTATGAAACTTTCATATTTTAGGGTAAAACCAGTAAGTAGCTCTCTTGGTTT
Organism: Mesocricetus auratus; assembly: GCF_017639785.1. Lineage (NCBI taxonomy): Eukaryota > Metazoa > Chordata > Mammalia > Rodentia > Cricetidae > Mesocricetus > Mesocricetus auratus. Next base: position 51,739,129 of record NW_024429199.1, read on the forward strand.
TTCTGAGATTTTATTTCTTTTGCTAGACTTGTACACATTAGGCAAGTGCTTACGACAGATACATTCTCTATTTCTGCTATCCATACAGTTCCCAGAATATGTGTGTTTTGTTCACAGAGCATCAGACACTAAGCCTGCAAGAGTGGTACGGAAAAGAGCAGCTCCAGAAGACTTCTTAGGCAAAGGGCCCAACAAGAAAATCCTGATTGGAAAGTATGTCCACTCATCTTCCTGTGTTCTTGCTATTTTTATATTTTGATACTATAAGGACTCTGGGTGGGCTGAAGAGATGGCTCAGCTGTTAATGGCTAGACTCACAACCTAAAGAACAAGAACTCTGCAGTTTTTCACACGTACAGGTATCATGAATTTGTATTCAGATGGGTAACTAAAACTACCATGCCCATTGCTCAAAACTGCCATGCGAATTCATGAAACCACTTAAGCCATCCTTTTTGTCTCCCACTTCCTAAGCACGTGGCTCTAGGCTCTGCCATCTTTTCCATGTCATGGACAGTACAACTGTTAACACCAGTGTAGCTCAACTTCTAGTTACTAAGAGGACACTAATCTTTCAGTACTGTCACCACCCCCAAATCCCCTACTTATGTTATATATGCAGTTTTACAACATACTGAGGATGTTGTGCATATGGAAATTATGTCTGCCTTATTTTGTAGTGAGGAGCTAACAAGGCTTTGGAATCTCTGTCCTGATAATATGGAAGCCTGTAAATCAGAGACAAGGCAAGTGTAAACTTTTGTTAGTTTTCTCAGTGTTCAGTAATATAAAATGGAACTTTTTCTTAGGTGTGAAAACAGCTGAAAAGCTTAAAAATTCATTGTGGTTGATTTTGGATCTGGCAGAATATGGTTTGTCTTAAAACATTTAGATATGCAGGTAAAATTTTAGCACTCATAAGAAAGTTTCACCTCAAAAGAGAGGTGGGGAGGGAGACTCAATACCAAAAAGAGTGACTTTGGACTGATACGGTAGCCAAGCTAACAACAAGCAGTGAGGTGACCCAGTCTGAGCCCCGAGGGAACTCTGGGTGTTTGTCCTCACAGAGATGCAGAAGATAACCTGAACCTGAGCATGACATCACTGACCTAAGCAGAGACACTGCCTGCAAAGGAGGGGAAGCGGGTAGGAGACAAGAACAGCACATACTTCCCTGGCATTGGAAACCAGAGTGTCTATTTCTGCTAGGTAGGGTATTTGTGGATGGAAAAGGGATTTCCTGAGAAACAAAAACAGGCTTTTCTCATGCAGCTGACATTTCTAGTACCAAATATATGATGTGAAAAATGAAAGGGTATAAAAAGAAAAAGGAACCTATAAGAGTAAAATTAAACTAATAGCAGACCTCACAAACAAAAGAAGTTCAGAAGACAGTGGAATGAGAGCCTCAAAGAGCTGAGACATGATTAAGTATGTTGAATAAAATACATACTGTCTAAACTCAATGAGGGATACTAAGGTAAACAGGGAAAAAACAGAAAACAGGTACAGAAGGAAAAGGCAAAGAAACATTTAAGTATTAAAAGTCACAATACAATTTGAATTCAAATGAACAAAGGCAGATTGATGGTCAACTTTAAAAATTTATCTACATTATAAAACAAACATGAGAATGTTGAAACTAGAAGAATAAAGGTGTTATAGGCAGAGTTTAGACTGATACAGGTGAAAGTCGCCACAGAAGAAAGCATTATTTAAAATGTAGTCATTACATAAAAGGGGGAAATGCATCAGAAACATATATTTACCTAAGCTTTATTTCCTTAAAAAAAAAAAAAATCTCAAAACTTTTGACAGACTTTAGAGAAACTTGACCATTGCAGGATCATAGAAGAATTCTGGCATGGCTTATTAAGTTTTGGTTCAGTTAACTGCTCTATAAATAAAAATAATACTAGTAGATAGTAACATAAGCCCGTTTGCTGGTGAATTTCAAATGCTATTCAACTTTTGCTCACCCTCATATTTGTTATAATGAATAGAATAAGTAGTCTCTCATAATGTACGGTAGCTAAACTATGGAGTGAATAGTTTTCAGACCTTTACTTTATTGCTCCATTTTAGAATTTACCTTTGAGTCTTTATCTCCTTAAAAAGGCCCTGCATCCAGGTCCTAGCTGTAATTAACACATATGGATACTGCTAAACTTCATATTGCCACCATTTTAGAGTATTAGAGATGAACCTCACTGTCTTCTTTAATGACCAGAGAATACATGCCAACTTTGGAGGAATTTTTTGAAGAAGCCATTGAACAAGCAGATCCTGAAAACATGGTTGAAAGTGAATATAAGTAAGTAATGCTCTAATGGAATGATGCTAATTTTCAGTATGTTTTCTTAGGAGTTCTCAGTATGCTATAAAGTTTAAGTTAGCAGAGTAGTGCTTTTAGGTAAGTTTATGTACACATTCCTTATGACTTTCTATCATGACTTGCTTCAAATTGAAGAACTCTCACCCCACACCTCCCTCTGTCACCTCTATTGTTTATTTTTCACATCAGTCTCTTCTGCTAGCCAGTTTAGTTTTTGTCCTCACTTCCTCACCCACCTCCCATTCTTGTTAGCCCATCCACTTAAGGCTGTGTCCTGTCATTCCACTGAAGTAGCTCCACAGGACTCTACAGCTCTTAACAGCATCTGCCAGTAGACCTGTCTTGGCATCTATGGAACCACTCAGTTTTTGGCCTTTTATCTTGCTGTCCCCTCCACCTGCCTCCACACCTGTTGCCTTACCCTAAATTTCTGGGACTAACTTTTAAGACTCACCATCTAAAGAGTTCCATGTGACAGTAGTTTTAATTTTTAGGTAGGTGTTTTGGAGTTCTGATTTAAAGGCAAGGGCCCTCGTCAGAATGTATAGGTTACCATCCCTTGTACCACTGGCAGATGGCTAGTTCTAGCAAATAATCCCTGTGCCTTTTCTCATTTGCTAATAGCCGCTCATTTCATAGTGTAATTCTGAACATTGTTTCTTTTTGATCCATATACATATAGTATGTAGCTAACACATGATATGAATGACTAGTTTTGACCCCATGATAAGTAACTAGTGTGTTCTATTTTCCATGCACCAAGAGAGTAATGTTTAACATATATACAGGATGGAAAAATGTCTGATGTTAAGAGTGCTGGCTGTTCTCCCAGGACCCAGGTTTGATTCCCAGAACCCACATGGTGGCTAACAACCATCTTTAAATCAAGTTCCAGAGAGTCTGAAATGACATCTTCTGGCCTTCTTTGGCATACACAGATAACCATGCAGGCAAAACACCCACCCATATATATAATAAAAGTCTAAAGTATGTAAGATAAATGACTAGATAGATAATGTTGGGCATGATTATACACACCTTTCATCCCAGCACTCAGAAGGCAGAGGAGGTGGATTCTGTGGGTTGGAGGCCAGCTTAGTCTACATGGTAAGAGCTTGCTGGTCTGGCTTAAAATATGCACAAGTCTCATCTCATGCTTAAAATTAAATGTGTACATCACAGTTAATAAAAGACCACCAAATAAACCAGATTGCAGATCTGTGCTAAATACAAAGAACTTAGCAAAGCTCAAGATAGAATCCGTTTGTGCTTCCTACAATTTTATCTTTGGGGGTGCATTTTCCTTAGGATTTCTCATAGGTCCTTTTTCCTTCTGAGTCTTTTCTTGACATCAGTGTTCACTACTGTGGCTACTGGATATTTGCTGTTTTGGCATTTTGAGCCATTTTTATTCATTGAGATTGACATTAAGTGAATTAAAGATTAATTGTAATATAAACACAACTCTAAATACAGGTCCCTTGTTGAAAATACTTGAGACTGTTTCCCACCCTCCCCCATATTTGGAACATTTTAGACCTTAGCAAGTAAGCATTTTAAGACAAGTTAAATATTTCAAGTTTTAGGTTAGAGATTTTCAACTTGAATTAGTTACATTAACATGATAAACTCAAATTTATGAAATACTCTAAACCCACATATCTGTAGGTAGCAATGCAGATATGGATACCAACTCCCCAAATATCTTTTTTTCCTATCTTTTTCTTTTCTTCTATATAACTGGATGAATGGTTTCTGTGTATAGTATGTAGTAGCCAGGAGTTGGGACATAGACCATTGACTTGCTAAAATAAGCAAAATATATAGACTTTCCAATTAAAAGATGGTACTTCGAGCTGTTATCTGCACTAGAGTACAAAATGTCATGTGTCATGTGGAAACAACTATAGAAGTGGATAACTATAAATCACAAGGCTGACAACTCCTCTTACAGAGCTGTGAACAATTCAAATTATGGGTGGAGAGCTCTCAGACTCTTAGCACGAAGAAGCCCTCACTTCTTCCAGCCAACCAACCAGCAGTTTAAGAGTCTGCCAGAGTACCTGGAGAACATGGTAATAAAGCTAGCCAAGGAACTACCAGTAAGTGACATACTTCATTTTTCCCCATTTCCTTTAGTAGACATTATCTGCTTTAAAACTGCTATCAGTATTTGAGCAGAACTCAATTTTTAGTTCATCACACAAAAGTAGTAATGGGAGGGCAGAGGTTGTTGTTGAACATTCACTTAGTGAGAAAATGTGAACCAAGGGTGATATAATTTTCTGTACAGCATGCAGTTTATAAACATGTTAAAAATCTACCACCTACAGTAAACAAAGTAAGTTTTTGCTCTTACCAAATGTGTTTTACTATATTTTGTCAAGGGCAGGGTCTAGGAATGGCAGTAGGGTACTTGGCAGAACTTTTAGTGTGCTCGTTTCCAATGTTTTCTTATAGTAAGGTAACAATATTGCCCCCTAGACAATACTGACTACAGCCTATGTGTTTACAAACCTGCTTGTTCATGCTTCTCTGTCTTCCTTCTGCCCAAAATGACGGGACCTACAGGTTAAGGTGGTCTGGGGTCCATTACCTTATAACTACATATCTAAACAGAACTATTTCCTGTTATCTTCAGAAACTAGTTTTCTTTTAAACATCATTGTTTCTCATTTACTATAGCCTCCTTCTGAAGAAATAAAAACTGGTGAAGATGAAGACGAGGAAGATAATGATGCTTTACTGAAGGAAAATGAAAGTAAGAATTGGATTTTCTTGGCTATTTTGCAAAACTGGAAAATATTAGGGTTCTTCGTTGAGAGGTACATTGTATAATTTGGTCTACATCTCAACTTCTACCATTTTATCTCAGGTCTACTTTTGACTTCCAGTGAGAAATTAAAACCATTAGTCACTTAAGATGCACTTTATATAATGAAATTTGGAAATAATTTTAAAAGCTAAAAAAGATGGGTGTTTTAAGGTGGAGCCTTGAACTGTTAATTAGTTGGGGCTAGAAGGAACATCTCTATGGGAAAACCATTCTAATTAATATAGCTTTGAGTGTTGCCTGAATTGTGATTTTTTTTTAAAGGAGGTATGTAACCTATGTAGAATTAAGTTTTAAAGCTTAAGGTGACTAGTAACCCAGTGTTTTTGTTTTGTTATTTAAGCTTTGCAGTTCTTTCAAATACTTAGAATTACACATCCCTGTATTTTGCATAATTTATATCCTCTTTCTTCTAGGCCCCGATGTTCGGCGAGATAAACCTATAACAGGGGAACAGATAGAGTTATTTGCCAACAAACTTGGTGAGCAATGGAAGATTTTGGCTCCTTACTTGGAAATTAAAGACTCTGAAATTAGGCAGATTGAGTGTGACAGTGAAGACATGAAGATGAGGGCCAAGCAGCTCCTTGTTGCCTGGCAAGATCAAGAAGGAGCTCATGCAACAATGGATAACCTGATCAGCGCACTAAACAAGTCTGGATTAAGTGACCTTGCAGAAAGCCTAACTAATGACACTGAGACAAATAGTTAGCTTTCTTTCTTTTCTTTCTTTTTTATTAAACTGTGAGAAGATTTTGTTACCAAGCGGCATTTGATAAGAGGTCCACTGGTTTTGGTAAACAATAAACACTTTTATAACAGCTGTTGCACAGTTGGCTTCAAGAACTACAAAACAGGCACTGTTTAAACCTTAGTTTGGAGTATAGGAGGCTGAGGTGGGAAAATGGCCAAAAAGTAAAATGACCTCAATATCACAGACTACTTTTTATAAGTATGTTTATAATGAAGTTAAATAAGCATTATTTATGAGTATGTTACATTCCTATCCCAAATTAGTTTCCTACATGCTGTTCATTATAAAATTTATTCTGAAATCCCAGAATGACACTTCCTAAACCTTAGGGCTGTTCTCTCAATTTATACAGCAGAGGATAGGCAAACAATAGTCTAGTCTGTTAAAGTGTTTTGCTGGCACTCACAACCCACGGCCAATACAGAAAATGTTTAAATGAGGAATCTAAAACTCAACTACTCCATTAGCTTTACAAAAATCATTTGACCCCTGAAGTCCTTAAGCACCCAGGGGGGAATTCTTGTTAGTTGAAATGTATGTGAAAATGCCCTGTAGGTAGCAGAGCATGTGCAGTGCTGGCTAAAAGTGTCACCTAGTCTGTTCCCATACAGCATCTGTGGGAGGCTAAGATTAGGTCGCTGTTAAGGGTTACTGGCACAGATCACTGTCTGCACTCTTGCTTGGACTTCACTCCACTAGCTAGGGAAGCAATGGACCAAGCACACCTCTAGCTTCCAAAGAACCTCTGTGTGATTTAAGCAAATTAAGGCACATGCAGGAATTAGAAGGGAGGGGATTGGTTTTTGGCCTCATCTCCCTTACATTCAAGGCTGCATTCTAAAAGTCTTTAGATCCTACTTATTTAAAACACTGGTAGAAATCCAATTTCTGATTTAAAGAGCATCTTTGGAATGACTTCTTAGAGCAAATAAACTATAACCAAGCTTTTTTTATAATGACACAGTTTTTACATTTTAATACAGTCTAATACAGTTTTTACATATTCTAAACCTACTTCACCTGGTTTAGTAGGAAAGCTCAGGTAATAAATTAATTCCTTCTACAATTGTTGTTGCAAACGAGACTAAGTACTGCATCCCAGGGGTCATGACACAAGCCATTCCAGTCCATGGTATTATTATTCCTCATTCCATGTTTCATTCCTCCATTGTGTGGAGTCTCGGCTGCTAATAGCATTTAAATGACCAAACTATAGAAGTATCCCTGAAATGCTGACTTATCCCACAGTGTTACATATTTTTTATTCTACAGGAATCTTAGGTAGCAACATATTTTACAGAGCATTAAAACATATGGTCTAGGATGTCATGATATTCCCCAACTTTATTAATCAATGCCCAACTCAAAATCAGACCAATTAGGTAATATCTAATCCTTCATCCTTTCCTTAGCAATCAATCAAGGTTTGTGACGCACCTAAAGATTTACGAGTAACTGAACAATCTTACTCAATTACTCTTATTAAAAAATCAAATACTAAATTTAGAGATGGACATAGAGACTTTGGGAAAGATAGAAATAATAAATGAGTAAGGGAATAAAACTGATCACAGAATTCAGTGTCCAAAGAAATCTATCACTCTTACAACTTTGTATTTCTTTTGAAATAACATTACCCAAGCTAAGAAGACACATTGTATTTTAAATGGATGCTTAACAGTTTAAGATTAGCAATCTGTAGACATTGTATAGTACTGAATTAATCTGACTCTTCAGCCAATGTCCAACACTAAAAAGACAGGAGGTCAAAACTTGTTAATCCCTCTTTTTCCTTTTTTTATTATCAAATATCTTCATTTTCTAAAAACAAGCAACCAGGACTTGTTGACATATGATTACTACAAAACCAATGCAAAGTTATATAAACCATAGTCATAGTACATTAGAGACACAATAATAAGTGTATAATCAAATGTATTCTTATTGATCACAATTTATTTTAAAGTCATGAAAGGCCAGCAACAGTCAGTCTGGACAAATACTTGATTGTACCCAGTTGATGGGATGTGGACAGCAGCACTGAGTTACACCATGAGAGCAACACTTCCTTTTCCACCTTTCTAGAAAAATATTCGTTAGATAAGGCAAAGGACGGGCAGCTACTGAATGGTGATATTAACCATGCAAGAACAACAAGTAGGTGTGCAATAAACATCATTGCTAAATCTTGAGCTAAAAGGGCAAGGGGAAAAAAATGGACTTCAGCTAGGAATTTGTAAGAATTAATGCAAGAAATGAGCTTTTAAAGAATGTCTTCCAGCTACCCTTATACAGGATAACACCCAAATGTAATTTTCTTTAGTCTTAAGGCCTGGTTCTGTTCTCATTTGTTCCCTTTAGAGCTCAAGATTATAGAAATGATCAACAACAGCAACAACAAAAAAAAAAACATTTATTTCACACCTATGCATAAATAGCTAAATTGAAGATTACTGTTCACTTTCTTCTTCCATTATTTCAACTCTTCGAGGCCCATAAAGTAAAACATAAGCAATGTGCCAGTCTCCACCACCAGACAGCCGCAGGATATCTTCTGGTGTTACAATGCTGACCTTATCATCATCAAACTTGATCCATTCATCTAAATTAAGAGGATAGCAAACAATTATTTTCAGAGTTCTAGTACAAAAGAAACTAACTGGATGTGCAGCAGTACTCCACTTGACTACCAACAGCTCTCTAAGTGTAGCCTAGGGACTATGCAGGTTCAAGATGATGTCAAGAGTTCCAATGACATCCCAGCTATTTCAACACTACTTCTAACGCATGCTTTGTCTTTCTACCCTCATTGCCTCCAGTGCACTCTGCAGTTCTCCAGAAGCTTCAAGATGTGTGCCAATGCAACTCTGAACACAAACAGATTAAGAAAGGGAAAAGGTTGTAGCTTGTAGCAGAGCACTTTCTCAGCATATGCAAAGTATCTTTGTTGTTTGATCCCAATATCAAAACAAGCAAAAACACTCAAATACAAGAATGTAGCCATATCAATCTGGGCACGAGGAAGACAAAATGTAAATCCACGACACTTCATGATGTTTTTTGCTTGTGCAATAGTTTTTAAGCTAACTTTCTCAGCTGTATCTGCTGGTGTTATAAATTTGAAAATAAAAGATAAGCAAAGCCTGGGGGGGGGGCTCGAGAACAAAGGGAAGGAAGGGATTTACTCTGAAGTACCTGACACATAGACTAGAGCCTGAGTTTTGATCCCCAGGCAAGAGCTGTGCATAGCTCCTGTCTATAGCCCTAGTACTGAGTCTAGCTCAATCTAGTTCTAGGCTCAATGAGAAACTATCAAGAGAGTGGTAAAGAGGACACATAGACCTCTAGCCTGAACACAAATACCCAACACACCTGTATAAAAGCTATAGGCAATTATTTTTCATTTTAATTTTTAAAAGGCATGAAGAAATACACAGACAAAAGCACCCACAATGCTATGACATTTGCAATAATAAAGTAGTAGTTAACTGTAACAATACTCTTTACCTTGTTTTCTTTTCACCCATGATACATAATGACCTGAAGAACTAGATCTTCCCTGGTGAGTTAGCACTGCTTGTAAGTCATAGTATCCACAATTATTGGAGCCAATATCTTAAAGAGAAGGGAGATGAATTAAAACAGGTAACAAACAGACAAGAGCTCTCTCAAAGTAACAATCATCAAGTAAGGATTGGAGAAATACTGTTCTACTGAACTCCATAAATATCGATGTGCAGAGCTACAATTAAGTTCATTACCCATAACTATACATCCAGATGTACCACTTAAGTTACACTAAGGAAAATTATTTTTCAAGAAGCCTGGATATAGGCTATGTAACACCAATACTTGGGAAGCTAAGACAAGTGAATAGCTAACTTTGAGGACCACCCTTAGTTAGCTACATGGTGAATTCCAAGTGATCCTGGACTACAGAGAGAGGCTTTCTCAAAAACAAAACCTTAAGTTTTTAAAAGGAAAAGCATGGTTATCTGAATAAACAGGTAAAAGGTAGAACATGCCACCTGATTTAAATGTGTATACAATAGAAATGAGACATCCACTTACCATCAGCAAATGAAAAAGGTTCATACTTGACCTCTTTTGGGGGACTATTCTTCTTGTCATTCTAAGAGGGGAAAAAAAAGATTTAATTTTAAATTGTGATATTGGAAATGAACACATTCTTATTAGTACTTAACTATATAAATATACTGTCTACAAATCACTGAAACTGATGGTGTGCCTTGCAAAATACTTTAATGATAAACTACACTTACCATAAAATCTGCAAAGCCAAAAGCTCTACTCTTTAATAATACACAATATTATTATGGTAAATAACAATCTCCCTGAATAAGTTACTAATGTTAAGCCACTAACTAAAATTTTAGCATACGAGAGCATTTAGTGTTCTGTCTGTGAACCTGTAAGGGCTACCTCAAAAACAAAACAAAACAAAACCCCGAGTCAAGTTTCTGCAATTGAAACATGCCCCTTCCATTTTAGCTGAAATGAACAAAGGCCTACACTAGAAGCAGTATAATTAACTACATGGACAAGAGGCTTCAGTGGAAATTCACTGCCTCAACTCATCTTACTAATAGGGAAAAATTAAATAGTCCTCAAATAAAAATAACAGGAAACTCAACAAAACAGGGCTAGTCTTTGAAATGATCAATAAAACTGAGAACCCTCAAGAAGAAAAGAGACAAACTACAATTATCAATAAAGAAATGGGCTAGATTTGCCCTATAGACATCAAACAGCTAATAAAAACACCAAGATCAATTACACAGACAAATGTGACCTGCTAAATGAAATTAATTGATTCTGTGAGAACAAAAACAAATATCACTTGAGTAATCCTGAAGTTTCGGGAAACTGATTCAACTTTGAAAATTTTAAGACGTCTCCAGACATTGGTTATTTCCACAATTATATCAAAAACAAAAAAATGGTACACAGTGTGAACAATAACAGAAAAAACAAAAAAAGTACTTCAAGATGTAAAATAAACATACAAAGGTTTCAACAAAACAAGCAATACCATTTGCAGAAGCATTAAAAAAAACAGTTGGAGATCACAAATCCAATCCTTGTAAGGAAATTCATTAGTTACGACTTTGTGGCAAATGCCTGTAATCCCAGCACTTTGGAGGTCTAGAAGCAGGAAGATTAAGAGTTCAAGGCTAGCCTCAACTAGCAAATCTGTAGCCAGTCTGGTCCCCATGAATCCCTGTCTTATCAAACAAACAAAAAAACATTGTAGTATGGCCAAAGAACATATGTAAACCAATGGGATAAAATTGAAGACTCCAGAAGCATATTTTTATCTATTGTCAACCATTTATCTACAAAGATGGCAGAATCATTCAATTGGCAAATACTAGGCTTTGCTTTTTTTGTTTTGTTTCTTAAGATGCTTGAGGGTCATATCCAAAAGAATGAATCTTATCACACAGAAGTTAAACCAGAATGAATCAAATAACAAAATGGACAAACTATAAAACTCTTGAACATTTTCTCTGCATTAGGAAGATGAAAAGATAAACTACAGACTTAGAGGAAAGTTAAGAATTACGATCTACAAGAGAATAATAACACATAGTTCAGCAGAAGACACACATAGGACAGCCAACACATAAAAAGTAGTCAGTATCATTAAATCTTGGGAAATGCAGAAGAAAACACAAGGCAGCACCACAATCCTATCCATCAAATCAAATGAAAGCTAGTGACATCAAATAATGGTCAGAAAGTGAGCCAGTCATGCTTTGCTGTCAGGAATTCAGGGCTAGGCATTTGGAACTTTCTTGAGAAACTGAGCATGCAACCTCCATGCAACATAGCAATTATACTTTTGGACATTCATTCTAGGAAAATGAAACTCTTGCTTACACTAATATCTGCAAATGAACATTTTTTACCAGCTCTATTCATAATAGGCAAAAACTGAAAACAATATTAAGTATCCTTTAATAGAGGAATGGTTAACTACAGAACACCCACATAAGGAAATACTATTCAGTGGTAAAAACATACCTACTGACATACACAACCTGGATGATTTCTGATTAATTATAAATGAGGTATCAATTCAAAAAGTTAATGTTTAACAAATGGGAGCCTAATTTCATTTATTTTCATGTTCATTAATTTATAGGCACAGAAACGTGGAGGATGAGACTAAAATGGTAATTTTATTCCTCCAATTCTATTATAAAGAGGATTAAAATACCTCAAGGAAAATCATTACATGTGGAAAATGAAGACGTCATGTTAAATGCACTTATGCTGTAGACTCCAGAGCAAAGATGACAAAGGGCCAACATTACCACAGCAGAACCCCTGTTTCTTGTGCTACATTAGTTCATCTACAGGTAATGAGAGGCCGGCATCAAAATATGCAAAATGTATGCACCTCCTAACTGCAATGCAAACTGATCATTTTCATAACAGTACTTGCTATTGCTAGGAACTAAATGAGGATTGAAATGGCAGCAGTAAAATTATGGCAAAAAGAACCTACTGCATTTGGTTGCTGATTCACTTTTTTATCTTCTAGATCCTTGAATTTTGACCGAAAAGAGACCATTTTCTCTTGAAGTTCTGGTGTGCAGAGTTCATATACATCCAACATAAGAGGAAATTTAACATCCTATAACAAAAAGAAAATAGGTACCAAAGGACAATTATTTAAAATATATAACACGTTCAAAATAATACTTTCACAATTCAAATAAAAGTTGAAAATGAAATCTGTGGCATCACAAGTGAAAAAAAAAAAACACTTTAAACTTATTCTCACTGGGCAGTGGTGGCACATGCCTTTAATCCCAGCACTCGGGAGGCAGAGGCAGGTGGATCTCTGCAAATTCAAGACCAGCCTGGTCTACAAGAGCTAGCTCCAGGATAGCCAAAGCCACTGAGAAACCCTGTCTCAAAACCCCCCCACCAAAAAAGCAACAAACAAACACAAAATCTTATTCTCAAGGGTGACCTGCACTAAGTGGGCTTTGTGTTTACAAAAAGAACACACAGAACTGGGAGGGAATAGTGGCTTAGGGTTGGGGGGAAATGGAGGGGAAGGAGTGAGGAGTGAATTTGACCAAAACAAATTATACGCATATAGAAAATTCTCAAACATTTAAAAAAATAATGATCTGATTCTATCTTTTATATTTTTTGAGATCTTTTTCTATTAAATAATCAAGCCTATACACGTGACCACAGAAGCCACAGTTGTATAGCACAACAGATTCAGAAATAGTAGGTGAGATGCTATGCAAATAATGAATCTCAACATGGTGTTTCAACTGCCAGTACTTTTAATTTTATATATAAACATTTAAAGAGCGTATTAAAAGTTACAGCAAATACTAGTTGTAACACAAAAAATAAAAGACTCAAAGATTGATCATTCGGTAAAGCATAAAACTCTTTAATCTCAGGGTCATGGGTTCGTGCCTCACATTGGGGGCCAATTTGTAACAAGAATAATAACAATAAAAACCCAGAGACTGATATTGGCGTTCAAGCTTCAAACTGAGGATTAGAGAAGTAAAACAGCCAAGCAAGTAGATCTCACCTCTACCAAGCTGAAATGGCTACACTGCCTCCACTAATCCTCAGAGACAATACTATCTCCACAATTCCTCAGAGGCAAAAACTCTTGAGTTCCTCTTTCCTCCTGCCTTATATTCATTTTTCTGCCCAGTCATATCACTCCTGCATAATGTGGGGTCTTTTATATTTGTGTTACATACACCCAACATTAAAGTATGAATTCATGAAAAAGCCGCTTTGAGGCCACCAGCATAGGCCCAAAGGAAGGCTTCATGGATATCTTACAAAGACTGACCTCAACAGTAAATAGAAAGGTATCAGACGTAGAAGCTAAAAAATAATGATTGAACCTATGACTTTTGAAAATGCTAATTCTCAATGCAAATGATAATTAGGCCTTTAAAGCAAGGCCAGCAACTTTGGAGGATTGGATCTGAGATACATTAATATTGAAGTTGATGACTATCATGATAAATGCATAGCAAAGGTGATTTCAAGAGCTTTAAAGAAAAATTGAAATGTCAAATTGAAAGGTCACTTTCAAAGGTATTTTAAACAAAAACAATAGAAACAATACTTTTATGAGCATAATCCAAACAGAAAAATCTTCCTTTCTGGATTATGCAGAAGACGTGGCAAAGGAAGGCATTGGACAAAACAATATAGGTCAACAAGAGATTGTCAAGGCAATCCTTTGCCATTGGGGAAACTTCCTGGGCAATCTCTCGAAGATCCCTATATCAGGCCCAACTAAGTCCCTTTTTGTCACTGTAGAAACTCCTTCCCAGAACAATTAAAGAGCCTAATAGCTACTGTAAGAAATCATACTGTGCTAGATGATAGAGCTGTAAAAGAACAAATTAAGTCAGGAAAAATCACAAAGCGAGTATATTGGCAAACTTCTATAAATGAACAGAGACCAAAATTAAAAGTATGAATAAATTATGTCATCATTGAAGGTCTAGTAGACAGATATATGGACATAATATTTATATCACAAGAATCTTGGCAACCAAATTGGCCTTTTTAGGAGGTAAATGTTCAACTTTTAGGGACTGAAAATTTATCTCAGATAAAACAGAGCAGATGGCTCAAATGTATAGGGCCAGAAAGAAAGAGAGGAATATTAAAGCCATAAGTTGTTAATATTGCAATGAGTTTGTGGGGATGTGATTTGTTACAGTAATAGTCAGATAAACATTCCCCAAATCTTAGAAACAAACCATAAATTAACATATGGTTCTGGAAAATTTATAAGAAGGCATTGTAAGTAACAATCACTAACCAGTCAGGTTGTACAAGAACAGGACACAACAGCTGCTAATCTTCCAAGAAAGACACTAACAGCCCTACCTTTAAAAGAGCTGATAGACAGAGAAACTGCAGACTTTAGAAGAGCTGGTACAGGAACAACCAATTGCTAAGCATATTGAGGAATCGATCAGCTCTTGGATTCTCCTGTACTTGTTATTAAAAAGAAATCTGGAAAATGGAGTATGGTAACAGATTTAAGAGCTGTTAATAAGGTGATAGAGTCAGTCTGGAATTCCTTTGCTTTCTCTATTGCCTAAAGGATGACCTCTCACAGCTACTGATTTAAAAGACTGTTTCTTTAGCATACCATTACAAGAAAAGGACTGAGAAAAATTTGCATTCACAGTGCCTACTTATAGTAATTCTCAGTATTCTAAGAGCTATCAATGGAAGGTTCTCCCATGGGGAATGTTAAATAGCCCAACCCTATGCCAGTATTTCGTATGACAGCCATTAGAAATACATAAGCAATTTCCTCAATAAGGATGACATTTTATTGACTGATTCAAATGTAGATAATTTAGAATGTTTGCAGATGAAAATATTGCCATGTTGGGGTTTAAAAATTGCTCCTGAAAAAATACAAAGTGAGGATTCAATTAATTATTTAGGCTATAAAATAGGCTTATAAAAAATTAGACCCCAAAAGGTACAAATTAGGAAAGATAGACTGCAGACTCTTAATGACTTTCAAAAATTACTAGGAGAGATTTCCCATCTATGTCACATTAATGGGATAAAATTGATCAAGAGAGGGACCTGGAGGCAAAACAAAGCAGCCAGTATCATCAGCTGCCATCAGCTTGCCCCTACACCCTCTGGTAGACAGCATGGGGGGAGGGGAGAGGGAGGGAGAAGAAACAGGAGGGGAGAAGAGGGGAAGGAGAACATGAGGGATCAGGAAGATGGGAATAGAAGAGAACAAGAAAAGAGACACATCAATAGAGGAAGCCACTATAGATTTAAAATTTGGTACTAGGGAAATGTACAGAAGATCCACAAGGATGACCCCAACTAGGAACCTAAGCAATAGTGGAGAGGCTACCTTAAATGCCCTTCCCCTCTAATGAGTATGATGACTACCTTAAATGCCATCCTAGAGCCTTCATTCAGCAGCTGACAGAAGCACAAGCAGAGAGCCACAGCTAAGCACTGAGCCAAACTCCTGGAATCCAATTTCAGAGAGGGAGGAGTGACAAAGGGGTCAAAGCCACAATGGGAAAACCTACAGAAACAGCTGACCTGGGCAAGTGGGAACTCATGGACCCCCGTCTGACAGCTGGGGAACCAACATAGGACCAAACCAGGCTCCCTGAACATGGGTGTCAGCTAGGAACACTGTCAGCCTACTGGGCCTCTGGCAGTAGAACCAGGATGTATCCTCAGTGCACAAATGGACTTTGGGAGCCCATTTCCCATGGAGGGATACTTTCTTTCTTTCTTTCTTTCTTTTTTTTTTTTTTTTTTTTTTTTTTTTTTTGGTTTTACGAGACAGGGTTTCTCTGTATTGTTTTGGAGGCTGTCGGACCAGCCCGGCCTCGAACTCACAGAGATCCACCTGCCTTTGCCTCCCGAGTGCTGGGATTAAAGGCGTGCGCCACCACTGCCCCGGGATACTTTCTTAGCAAAGATACACAGGGGGCCTCACACTCCCTCCCTGGGGAGTGGATGAGGGATGGGATGGGGGGGCCAGATGAGGACAGGGAAGGATGGGAGGGAGAGAGAATTGGGATTGATATGTAAAATAAGATAGATTCTAATTTAAATAAAATGTATATACAAAAACACCTGATGAATTGTTTAATTAAAAAACAAAAGCAACACCTTAGATGGTAACAAGGACTTAAATAGTCCCAGGAACTTAACAGCTGAAGCTGAGAAAGAACTGGCTTTGGAAGAAGAGAAATTACAGATTGCACATGTGGCTCATGTGACTCCAAGGCTTAATTGCATTCTGGTCATATTACCCTCTAAGCATTCCTCTACAGGAATTTTAATACATAGGGAAGATATTGTCATAGAATAGATCTTTTTACCACATGAACTGATAAAAAATTTAAAACTTATATGGAAAAGATCTCTGAGTTGATTCTAAAAGGAAAATTAAGACTAAATCAATTAGCAGGAATAGACCCAATAGAAATTATAGTACTTTTTACTAACCGTGAATTGACAAATTATGGGTAGAAAGTGAACCCTGGCAAAGAGCTTGTGGTAATTTTGGGGGAGAGATTAACAACAATTATCCCAAAAGAGAATTTAATTTACAAAGAGACCTAGCTAGACCCTTCCTCAAATTGTAAGGGAAACACCAATAATTGCAGCCCCTACATTCTATACTGATGCAAATAAATCAGGAAAGGCAGGATACAAATCAGAAAATTTAAGTAAAGTGGATCTAAGTCCTTATAATTCTGTCCAAAAGTCAGAATTAGATGCTATTCTCATGGTGCTAATGGATCATAAAGAACCTTTCAACATAGTAATTTACACTATGCAAAAAGAGTTGTTTCACATATTGAAACCGATGAATTTATACTAGATGATACAGAATTGACTTCATTTTTTATTTAGTTAAAAGACATACTCAGGGACAGGAATCATTCCATATATATAACACACATTCGATCCCATATGGATCTGCCAGGCCTCTAGCATAAGGTAATGATGATATTAATCAACTATTGATTGTTCATAAAAATCACCATTTCAATAAAAAAGGTTTGAAAAAGACTCTTCAATCACATGGAAACAAGCCAAGAAAATTATAAGGAAATGTCCTATTTGTTGTTTATACACCCAAACTCCACTACCTGCACGAACTAAGTTAAGGGTACTCAAAGGAAGGTAATCTGACAGATGGATGTGCTCCATTTTGTAAAAATTGGAAAATCAAAATATGTACAGCATACCATTGATACCAATTCGGGTTATCAATGGGTAATTGCTTTGAGTTCTGTAAAGGCTAATTCTGTAATTACACATTTGCTAGAAGTTATGGCCATCATGGGCATACCTGTACAAATAAAGACAGACAATGCTCAAGCACATGTCTCTAATAAAATGAAGCAGTTTTTGCATATTATAATATAATATAATATAAAGCATATTACAAGTGTCCCCACAGTCCCACAGGGTAGGCAGCCATAGAAAGATCAAATTGAACTCTAAAGGATATGCTAAATATACAGAAAGGGATGATAAAGAACCCCAGAAATAGATTGCATAGTGCTTTATTAACTTTGAATTTCCTGAATGCTAATGAGAAAGGAACAACAGCCTCAGATAGACATTGGATAATAGGAAAAAAAACATAGAATTAAATCAGCCAATATACTTTAAAGATGTCTTGACCTCCGAATAGAAGCCAGGACATGTGTCATGTTGGGGAAGAGGCTTTGCTTTTGTCTTCACAGATGAAGAAAAGCTCTAGATAGCACCAAATTAATATTTGATTTGAACAAGATACCTCCTAATTGAAAGAGATGATAGTTCATCAAGCAACATGGCTGTTTAATTAAAACTAACCTACAATACTAACAAACATTTTTCATTTGATCAGACAGCTACAACTTGCCAAAGAAAAACCTCCCCCAAAATTAGGGCTGGGGAAGGGTTTTATTTTTGTCTTTTTAGGAGAATAAAGGTATTCAGATAAGGAATCCAGAGACCACTGGACAACTGAGACATCTGAAGAAAAGGGACAAATAATCCAGAAAAATTGTCCCAAGAAAATAAGTAAATTAGCCAGGCGTTGGTGGCACACGCCTTTAATCCCAGCACTCGGGAGGCAGAGGCAGGCGGATCTCTGTGAGTTCGAGGCCAGCCTGGTCTACAGAGAGAGTTCCAGGACAGCCTCCAAAGCCACAGAGAAACCCTGTCTCGAAAACCAAAAAAAAAAAAAAAAAAAAAAAAAAAAGAAGTAAATTGGTCTATTAGTCTATCATATTTCCAACAGGATAAAATTTCATAAATCTTCCCAAATATTTTTTCTGCTTTTCTCTACACACATATAATGCAAATAGTCATTTTGTAGTCCCAATTCAATTAAAGATTAAAGTTAGCTTTGGAGTTGGAGTGTGGCTCTCTCCTTGTCTAAACTCAAGCATGCTTGTTAAAGAAATATCAAAAATCTCTGTCTCATGTCAGAAGAGCACCTGATATGAAACAGAAGAAAAATAAATATTGAAGGACTATGTTATAGCCACTAATCTCATAATTCTTTGGCTTTATAATATCTAAATATTTATAAGATTATGCACATTATTTTAAAGTTTTTGTCATGATGTTAATGGTCACACAGAGTACTAATTCTAGGAATAGGTTTTATTTACCTTCCTGTACATAACTTCAGGTTGGAGTCTCTACTAGTTTTCAACATTGAACCATGACCACACCTAACAGTGACCTTTGAAGTTTCCTAATGAAGAATGGGCCTCACAGTGACAGTTTCTCTAGGACTACGACAACACCATTAAACTGAACAACTCCAATTAAAGATCGACTCTGCACTACAAATTTCTGAGAAGAATTTAGAGGTGGCCAGCTGATGATCCAGTCTCAGACAATGCTCAGAACAATTTTGAGGAGGTCAGCTAAGATAATCCAGCCTCGCAGACTACTCAAGCCAGGACTTGAGAGAAGTACTGTACTCTCCCATTATGTTGAGACTGAATAAAAAGGATACAGCTTGACAATTACCCAAGCTTTTCTTTTCAGAATCATTTAAAGATGCTGTCACCCCCAGAGAGCAGGAAGTAACTTTAAGAACACAACACTCACATTTCCAAGAGGTGGGATGGGTGGATTTTGGTCACTCACTGGATTATGAATATTTGTCATTGTTTAGGGGGATTGGCTGCAAAATGTTGGTTACGATCAAGAAAGTTGAACAACGGTGATTAGATTCAAGGTTTTTATTTTGAAAAATAAAGGGGAGGATAAAGATATGATAGGATACAAAGGGTAGATTATTGAATCTACTCTGTAAAGAAAAAAGGGAAGATATAGATAAAAAGGCAGATTATTGAATCTGCTTTTAAAAAAGCACCTACTAGTTTTAAGTATTTTACACTGGATTGGACTTCTCTATATTATACATATCTGATATTGTTCAAGGTATTATACCCATAAAGCTCATTTAACAATGTAATGCAAATTTCTAGTCCTAGAAAATTATTTCCAACTATATAGGATAATAAGGAAATACAAATTAGTAATTAGTCAAATTTGTAGTCGTATTAGGTAAGTTTTCAAGGTCAGAGATATATTTCAGAAAGACAGGTGTCTTCAAACACTTCAGAAATCTACAGAATATGGCATTTAAGATGTTTTAATAATGTAGGTGTTTTTATGATAATAAACATGTTTGCTCCTGGCAGCACCAATCTACTTCAGGGAAGATAATGGGCATTGAAGAAACTACCCATGAAGTTTACTTCCTTTATGGCAAAAGTAGTCACTGGGCAAGAAAAGCCTGTGCCTCTGCTGCTGACAGTATGCTGTCCAAACTGAACAAACAGGACACAAAAGAAGAGTGATCTCAAAACCTTGCCATAACAAGGTGGGACAGTCATTCAAAAATTTTGCTTCAAAGAAAAGTCTGTAAGATATGCTAGGCCTATAGGCCAAAGATGGATGCCACAACTTTGCAGAAGAAACTTGGGTGACTGTCCAGGCAGCCAGTTGTTTCTGCCATTTCTCACATTTTTTTAGAAGTCGTTTGCTCGTACTTCCTATTTACTCAGTTAATATTAATTCCTTCTCAGATATTTGAGTATGAAGACTAGACAGTTATAGTTTTCCTTGTTTACCAGACTCAAAAAGGAAACTCACTAAAGACATGTAAAATATAAAAAGGTTAAAAGACATTAAAAGATAATTTGATAATGCAAATTAGGATAGAAAGTAAATTAGGTACAAGACTTTGGACTCATTAAAGACAGGATAGATAATGGAGTATTTTCTCTAAATTTGTTAAATACTAATGGATTAGACATTGATATGCTTATTGCCTGTATACTGTGTATAGTTTTTCTTATGTTAGTTGTAGCTTTCTTCTTTTAGTATTGACAAAAAAGGGGAATTGTGGTGATATATTATTTATGACTTATTAAAGCTTACCTTAGGGTTCAGAAAACAAAGCTAGCCACAAGCCATAGAGGTCAGGCAATGGAGATACATACCTTTTATCCCAGCTGCCATACTAGCACTAGCAAGCAATAGAGCCAGGCAGTAGTGACACACACCTTTAATCCCAGGACTCAGGAGACAGGCAGCTGGACCTCTCAAGTTCAAAACCACCCTGGCCTACACAAGAGTGAAGAGTAACAGAGCTCAAGCCTTTCATCCCAGCACTTGGGATCACACGCCTTTATTCCCAGCACTCTGGAGGTAGAGACAGGAGTAATATGACTGGACTGAGAAAGAAACATAAGGTAGGAGACAGGATAGCCATTTCAGCTTGGTAGAGGTAAGAGGTACTAGCTCGGCTGCTTTGCTTCTCTGACCTTCAGCTTGAAGTTTGAACCCCAATTTCAGCATCTGAGAGTTTATTATTCATGCTACAACTAGTAGAGAGAGACCCAAGCTACATTTAAACTCCACCAACAACTCTATCAGAAAATGTTATGTCAGCTCCAGAGGCTAGATTCATTCATATAACTCTTCCCAAGGAATTTTGTATATACACAACTACAGACTACCCAATTCAACACAGTTCAAGGGATCACCACGTAAGCTCTGCAGTGCTTCAACGCAATGCAGTGTGCTTACTGCCTCTGTCCTCATTTCCAACGAATCACCTTAACTCTGATCTACGAAGTGAAGGATCTAATTTAAGGCAGTATTTCTGGAGTATGCAAGAAATAATACAATTATCTGTGAATCCTTTGAAAACATAAAATGCTGGCTCCAAGACTTAGATGTTTGAGGCTGGAGGAAGAAGCCAGGCATGTGTAAAACAAAAGGGGTAATACATAATTCCAATAAACATTGTGGATTAAGGATCAGCTGTCTAATATTCACCCCTTACCATCTCAAAGCTATTCTTTGTTTTCAGTTGTTGTTTTTTCAAGACAGGGTTTCTCTGTGTAGTTCTGTCTGTCCTGGAACTCACTCTGTAGAGCAGAATGGCCATGAACTCAGAGACCTTCCTGCCTTTGCCTCCTAAGTGCTTAAAGGGATTAAAAGTGTGTGCCACCACTGCCCAAGTGAACTCTATTCTTAATAGGATAACAAATCTATGATAGATTAGAAATTGCCTTCAAAGGATTGTTATTTAACAGATAGATTAAAATTCATTACTGACCTTGAGAACTTTGGCATTCACAGATTCTTTCTCTTTATAAAAAAATCGAACCATCTGAATAGTTAAGTAAGCAGGTAGCCGGCTGATCTTAGACTAAAAAGAGAAATGAGAAGAAATCCTTTATATCTAAGGTCACATAAATTTTTTGGGTTTTTTTTTTTTTTGGTAAAAACAAAAATTAGATAAAATTAACTGGAGCCCTTTCTCTTTTCTGCATGTGTGTAGTGGGGATGAGTATCTACATGTGTACTTGCATGCATGTTTATAAGTGTGTAGGCACATGTATGTGTCCTAGTGCAAATGTGTGAATGTGCATGCTATGATTGACAGCAGGTGTCTTTCTCAATCAGTCCTCACCTTTTCTATCTTGTGTGAACTCAGAATTCACTTTTCTGACTAGTCCATCGAACCAGCTCCACCTGCAGCACCCTGGGATTAGTAACGCCATTGGGGGTAGGAAGCCTGGAACTATTCTCCGGTAAGAAACATACTTAGATTAACAATTATGGGGTAATTACTTAAGGCAGAGCTAGCCAGTAAGAGACAAGCAAGGCCAACAGCTTCATGATGAATATAGCCTCCTGTGTGTTTATTTGGGACTCATGCGGATCTAGAACCAGGCTGGCGCGGCAGAGCCCAGGCGACTGGCGGGGGATAAACCAAAGCGGCTAGCAAAAGAAAAAGCTTCTCTTAACAGAATGTTGGGGAAGTCCTGTTATTTGCCTGTGTATTTGTCAATAAAGTACTGTCTGGCCAATAGGGAATCTAGATAGGAGGGACTAGGAGTCCAGGAGGATTCTGGGAAGGAGAAAGACAAGAGAGTCAAAGATATTTTCTTTAAATCTTGCTAAAATATTGTAACTATGTTCTTACTTGATAACTGTTCTGTTATATACAATTTGATTATGTTAAAGTTAAGACCTTTCTTTTTGATTAAACAGAAAAGAGGAGATGTTGGGGAAGTCCTGTGTATATGTCAATAAATTACTGCTGGCCAATAGGAATCTAGATAGGCGGGGCTAGAAGTCCAGGAGGATTCTGGGAAGGAGAAAGACAAGAGAGTCAACATGTAACGCCATTGGGGGTAGGAAGCCTGGAACTATTCTCCGGTAAGAAACATACTTAGATTAACAATTATGGGTTAATTACTTAAGGCAGAGCTAGCCAGTAAGAGACAAGCAAGGCCAACAGCTTCATGATGAATATAGCCTCCTGTGTGTTTATTTGGGACTCATGCGGATCTGGAACCAGGCGGGCGGGACGGCTCCTACTCAAGGAAAAAGCTTCTCTTAACAAAATGGTACCAGAACACTTTATATCTAAGGTCACATAAATTTTTTGGTTTTTTTTTTTTTTTTGGTAAAAACAAAAATTAGATAAAATTAACTGGAGCCCTTTCTCTTTTCTGCATGTGTGTAGTGGGGATGAGTATCTACATGTGTACTTGCATGCATGTTTATAAGTGTGTAGGCACATGTATGTGTGCTAGTGCAAATGTGTGAATGTGCATGCTATGATTGACAGCAGGTGTCTTTCTCAATCAGTCCTCACCTTTTCTATCTTGTGTGAACTCAGAATTCACTTTTCTGACTAGTCCATCGAGCCAGCTCCACCTGCAGCACCCTGGGATTAAAAGCAGGAAGCCATGCCTACCCAGCTTTGACAACAGTTTGCTTGCTGAGCCACCTCCCTGCCCCTGAACCCTTTAAATGAAATGAATTCAATTTTAAAAAGAAATATATAACTTACAGATTTGATGTACAAAGCATTTCTCTGCAATGTTGGAGACTGTTTAGTAATTTCTTCCTGAAGTCGCTAAAAAAGAACATTATAGACAACCAAATATTAGATTTTACAACTATTTTCTGCAATAGAGAAGCACAGTCTAATTTTTAAAAGCAGCACTATTTAATTAATAATAATACATCAGTGGATTTCTCCCAGTGAAAAACAGGATAAACATGACGTGGAGAGGTATTTTTAAAGATTTTACTCAATATTTATAAGAAATCACATATACTATTAATTCCTCCTACCAGGCAGTGGTAGCCCCACACCTTTAATCCCAAAAACTCAGGAGGCAAAGACAGGCAGATCTCTGTGACTTCAAGGCCAGGCAGAGTTATTAAACAGAGAAACCCTGTCTTAACAAACAAGCAAAAAACACACAAATCCAAAAAAAAAAAAAAAAAAAAAAAAAAAAAAAGGCCTCGGATACAATGTTGCTCAAAGTCACAGAAAGGATATTGTTATTTTATTAACAATAAGTTGAATAATCAGAATACTCATACTATAAATAAGAGAATGTAGGAAACCTCTGTTCTTCATCATTATATATAAAAGTCTGCCAGCATCAATTAGGTTAATTTTAAATCTGAGAAGAATTAATAAAGAAAACGTGTTAATCTAAGGTAGCGAGCGGTTCTCAACCTATGAGTTGTAAACTCCTTGGGGATGTCAACCAACACTTTCATAGAGATCAGACATCAGATATCCAGCACATCAATATTTACATTACAATTCATAACAGCAGCAAAATTAGTTACGGAGTAGCTACAAATATTAATTTATGGTTGGGGGTCACCACAACATAAAGAACTGTATTAAAAGGTCACAGCATTTGCAAGGTTGAAAACCACTGGTCAGAGGGATGAGAGGAAGTCTTTAGCTACAATTTACCTCCTCTGGCCACATTTGTTAAAGTCTCCATTTCAGAGTAATTTAAAAATGACACAAGTTAGTGCAGGCTGAAAACTTGGGAAAAAAATCTAGCATATAGTTCATATGTAGTAATATTCTCTATTATCATCAATGTGTATCTACATATCTACATGCACATGTGTGTGTGTTTGCAAAACTAAACAAACATGAACTAAAAGAGCATACTGCTTATAGTTTAGTTATCTTAAAATAGTGCAATTTAAGTCCAGTTTCTAAAAAATTATCACGTTATAAAATGAATCACTGCTTTAAAACATAGAATGCAAAGGTGAAAAATGAAGTAAAATGTCCTCAGAAAACTCATATAAATAGCTGAGTGGTGGTGGCACATGACTTTTTCCCAGCAATCAGGAGACAGAAGCAGGTGGATCTTGAAGTTCAAGGCCAGCCTGCTCTACAGAGATAATTCCAGGATAGCCAGGGATACACAGAGAAACCCTGTCTCAAAAAAAGTAGAAGAAAATAATTCAAACAAAATCTTTAAAATTATAAAATAAATAAATAAATAAATATAAATAAAGAAGCCCACACAATTCAGAAATGTTTTTCAAGAAAGCATAGTAGGTGGACAGTAATCCAAGAGAGGTAGAGGCTGAGTCAAATAGTCTGCAAGTTCCCTAATTACACGGTGCATACACAGTGTACACACACACTTGTGTCACAGTATTCATCGGCAAGTTATACTTAACAAAATGCAATGATATCAAGCTGTTATCTAGGACATCTGCCTGCAGAATTCGACAGGGCATTCAATTCTAACTACAATTAATATTCACATTTTTATGCCTCCTAACTTGTACTCAGTAATTTATGAAACTATGTTAATAATGTTTTATTAGTTAAAAGCCCAATTCAAATGTGACTTTCAACTACACAGTTAATTCTTGGTATTCAGATGAGCTGTATTTTATTGATGACACCATGAGCACTGAATTAGGAGAAACACTGGGTAGGTTCTTGCAAAATTCTAGTCACACTTCCATCAATAGATAACCTTGTGTGGAAATCCTTTAAAGACATCTTACTTCATAACCAACAGCACCCTCACACTCAGATCAATCAATGCATATATTTTCCTCATAAAGCACATTACAGCATCCTTATACTTAGGAATGCTATATGCTTGGGGACAATTCTCAACACAAAAATTACAAACAAACACAAAAAAAAAAAGCATGATGCTACAAAGGACATGTATAAGGTGTGTCAACTAAGGTAGAGCAATCACGTAGGACTACTGTGTGACACTCAACTAAAAAAATTGTGCTACTGCGCTGGGGAAATAGCTATGAATATTGCTCTCGTCACAAAAACATGAGGACCCAAGTTGAATCTTTAGAACCCATTTTAAAAAGCTAGGAATGGTAGCACACTTATAACTCCAGTGCTGGGAAGGAGGAGACAGGGAAGTCCCTGGGTCTTGCTATCCAGTCAGCCAAGCCCAATCAGTCAATTTGCCAAGTCAATGACTTAAAAGACAGGGTGGCTCTGGCTGTTCTGGAACTTGCTCTGCAGACCAGGCTGACCTTGAATTCACAGAGAGCCAACTGCCTCTGCCTGCCAAGTACTGGGATTAAAGGTGTGCACCACCACGATAACCACCCAACAGTCAATGACAGCCTTAAAGACAAATTGGGCACTGCCTGAGGAGGAATGTAGTGGCTTCTTGCTTTGCCACTGAAATTGCAGTGGTGGCCACATCCTATGGGCATGGCTTCAAGTGTACAGATGTGACCCCTGGACTGGCTCACTCTCTTGAGTTGTGGTGAGAGTATCAGAAGGGAAGAGACTGCATCTTCTGAAGCAGGAAGACTCTGATCGTTATTTACCATTATTTGTGTGTTTCCCTAATAAATACCTGTTTATCATTTATCTTGTGTCTTGTAGACTCATTTAAACCCCCACCTTCAGAGGAACACCTCCCAAGGTTGCCCTCTGAACTCCACACAGGTACCACAAGAACCCACAATCTATGCATGTACAACTCCTCTGCAGATAACCAGCAAAGCACAGCAAGGAGCACCTTTGAGTTTACAAACTTCAACCAACAGGCATATTCACAAATACAGAACCCACATGACGCTCAGCCATGGTTTCCTTACCAATTTAAGCCCTGTAAAAAGATATTTAACTTCTTGGTTGATGAAACAACTAAGTTGAAGTTGATTTTCCTTTCCTTTGGTGACCTCCTCCTCTTCAGATTCCGTACATTTCATGCTTTGCAAATTAAGGAATGGCAACAACTATTCAATTTGTTAATTAATCTTGAAAAGAATAAATTATCCTAGAGTTATCAATACTCATTAGTTGAATTATTTTAAACATTTGTCTCCCAATAAAGATTCACTGAAAAATACTCTAAGGACACTCATTTGCATACCAACAGCCATTGCCAGGCGGTGGTGGCGCACGCCTTTAATGCCAGCACTCGGGAGGCAGAGGCAGGCGGATCTCTGTGAGTTCGAGGCTGGGCTGGACCGATAGCCTCCAAAACAATACAGAGAAACCCTGTCTCGAAAAAACAAAAACAAAAAAAAAAAAAGCATACCAACAGCCATTATCAACAAAAGGAGTATGTGTTGACGAGACAACAAGGTAAGTTGTCATTCTAGTAAGTATCTTCATGATCAAAATATACAAAAACATGTTCTTCAGATTTCTACTCATAACTTAGAAAACATCACTTCCTTGAATTCATATACATTATTAATACACTAATTTCATGTGAGTGAAACTTTTCTTTGAGA
Organism: Mesocricetus auratus; assembly: GCF_017639785.1. Taxonomy (NCBI): domain Eukaryota; kingdom Metazoa; phylum Chordata; class Mammalia; order Rodentia; family Cricetidae; genus Mesocricetus; species Mesocricetus auratus. The sequence continues at coordinate 51,766,714 of NW_024429199.1, forward strand.
TAAATTACTGTAGAGAGAGCATCAGTGGCCAAGCAGTCCAGAAGCATCAACAGCAGTGGCTTCCAGAAATTATCTTAAGTCCCTATGGGAAAAAGCACCTGTGCCCCAGTCACCATGGAGTGTAATCCTCTGTATGAGATACCCAGCCGCCTCAGCAACCAATAGATCCTCAGACCCGCCTGCAAGAAGAGGAGCAATCTCCAGAGCAGTGGCCCCACCTGCACCTGGAGGAGTGACTACCTGAGCCACCCTACACCTGGAGGATCAATCAACAGAGCCACAGCCCCCAACAACATCAACTGGAGGAAGACAGACCCCCTGAAGCACAGGCACCAACTGTACAGACTAGAGGAACACACTACAAAGAGCAATATGGCACCACCAGAAACTAGTGGCTCTACAGCAACCAGACCTGAACATCCCAATGCATACGAAGCAGAAGAAAACAACCTAAAAAATAATTTTATGAAGATAATTGAGGCACTTAAAGAGGAAATGAAAAATTCCCTTAAAGAAATGGAGGAAAAGACAAAAAACTGGAAAAAAAAATCAACAAATCCCTAAATGAAAACCAAGAAAAAGCAAACAGATAAAGGAAACAGTCCACTGAAATAGAGACAATAAACAAAGGAAGTTCTGGAAAGGGAAAATCTGGGTAAATTTTCAGGAACTAAAGAGGCAAGCATAAACAACAGAATACAAGAGATGGAAGAGAGAATCTCAGGTATTGAAGATATGACAGAGGAAACATATATATTGATCAAAACGAATGTTAAAGCCTGGTTTAACTCCCAGAAACAGCTGACCTGACAAAGGTTAGCTCTTGAATCCCAGACTGATGGCTGGGAATCCAGCATGGGACTGATCAAGACCCCCTGAATATGAGTGTCAGTGAGGAGGCCTAGGCAATCCATGGGGCCTTGGGTAGTAGATCAGTATTTATCCCTGGCATACAAATGAACTTTTGGTGCCCATCCAACAATGAGAGATACACTCTCACCCTGGACTCTTGGGGGAGGGTCTAGGCCCTGCCCTGGATGAAATGACAGACTATGGACACCCCCATGGAGGGCCTCACCCTCCCTGGGGAAATGAGGGGGTACTGCGGGGGGGGGGGTTGGTGGGAGGAGGGGAGACAAAGGAAGAGGGACCTGGGATTGACATGTGAAGCAACCTTGTTTCTAATTTATATTTAAAAATAAAAATTAAAAAAAAGAATGTTAAAGCCAACAAATTCCTAATAGAAAATATGCTAGAAACCTCAATAATTTATTACAGAAGCAGCAATTAATATTCTAGGTACCAGCTCCAGAAAATTTGTTACTACAAATTTGGTTGTATATAGGATATACACTGGGTGCTTTGTATTCTCCAATAGGTCCCAAAGAAAGGAATTCCTTCTTACTGGGGCGTCAACAGTAAGAGCTGCAACCTCAGGAACTCACATTACATAGCCTTAGTTTTTTTCCTTTGGTATAGTGCTAAGAAACCCCCTTAATCAGTTGACAGCATGTACTGCAAGTCATGTCTCCCCCATGAGACATGAAGCGCCCACATTTCTCAAGATCTTTTCAGCCTTCCTGGCTCTGAGAGATATGCATGCCCTATTGTCAGAGAGTTGTTAAATGTGCCTATGGATATAAAAACTAGAAGCCTTGTGGAATAGGAAGAACCTTGAGAGAGTTTTATAAGCAACTTTTAAATCTTAAAAGAACTTTAAGAGAGCTTTTAGAGAAAGAACTTTGAGGAGAGGGTTTTTAGAGAGAAATCTTAAAGAGAGCTTTTAAGAGAGAACTCTTGAGAAGAACATTTTTAGAAGAATAAAAGGCCTCCATTCTTGAAAAATAAAGAGTTATGAGAGGAACACATGTGTGAGCCAGTTTATTTCCTTTTGGCCCTCAGATCATAACTTTTTAGCAAGGCCCTAATCTGCCTGTTGTAAGCCTCCTGCCTGAACCTGTGATAAAAATATCCAGAAAATCTGGGATACCATGAAAAGACCAAACCTAAGAATTATATATTCAACAAAATCACAGAAGAAAACCTTCCCAACCTAAGGAAGAACATGCCTACGAAAACACAGGCTTACAGAACACCAAATAGACTGAACAAAAAAAAAAAAAAAAAAAAAAAAATCCCCTCGCCACATAATAATCAAAACACTAAACATACAGACTAAAGAAAGAATATTAAGAGCTGCAAAGGAAAAAGGCCAAGTAACATACAAAGGCAGACCTATCAGAATTATACCTGACTTCTCAATGGAAACAATGAAAGTCAGAATATCCTGGACAGGCATTATGCAGACACTAAGAGACCAGCCCAGACTACTATAACAAACAAAGCTTTCAATCACCATAGACAGAGAAAACAAGATATTCCATGACAAAATCAGATTTAAACAAATCTATCCACAAATCCAACCCTACAGAAAGAACTAGAAGGAAAACTCCAACCCAAGGAAGTTAGCTCCACCCACAAATACATAGGCAATAAATAGTCCCACACCAGCAAATTCCAAAGAAGGGAAATGCACACACAATACCACGAACTAGCAATCACTGGACTATCCCTTAATATTAATGAACTCAATTCACCTATGAAAAGACACAGGCTTACAAAATGGATATGAAGACAGAATTCATCCTTCTGCTGCATATATGAAACAAACTTCAATGTCAAAGACAGACATTAATTCAGAGTTAAGGGTTGGGAAAAGATTTCCCAATCAAATGGACCTAAGAAACAAGCAGGTGCAGCAAAACTATTATCTAACAAAGAGACATCAAACTAAAAGTAATCAAAAGATATGAAGAAGGATATTTCATATTCATTGCAGGAAAAATCCAACAAGATGAAGTCTGGATTCTGAACATCTATACCCCAAATACAAGGGTATCCTCATTTGTAAAGAAATATTACTAAAGTTTAAATCACACATCAAGCCCCACACACATAGTGGGAGACTTCAACACTCCACTCTTGTCACTAGACAGGTCTACCAAACAGAAGCTTAAGAGAGAAACAAAGGATCTAACGTATGTTATGACTCAAATGAGTTTAACAGACATCTAGAGAACATTCCACCCAAACACCAAAGAATATACCTTCTTCTCAGCACCCCATGGAACCTTCCCTAAGATGACCACATACTTGGTAACAAAGCAAACCTCAACAGATACAAAAAAATTGGGATAACCCCTTGTATCTTAAGGGATCACCATGACTTAACAACACTAATTGCAGAAAGCCCACAAAGTCACAGAAATTGAACAATGCTCAACTCAAATCACCACTGGGTCAAGGAAGAAATAAAGAAAAAAAATTAAAGACTTCCTGAAAGTCAATGAAAATGACCATACAACAAACCCAAACTTATGGAACACAATGAAAGCAGTGCTAAGAACAAAATTCATAGCACTAAATGCCTACATAAGGAAGCTGGAGAAATCGAATACTAGCAAATTAATGAGACACACTGATAAAGGTGTTGTTGATTTTTTTAATGATTTAATATATTTACTACTTACACAGTATTCTGCCTGCATATGTGCTTGCATGCCAGAAAGGGGCACCAGATCTCATAATAGATGGTTGTGAGGCACCATATGGTTGCTAGGAATTGAACTTGGGACCTCTATAAGAGTAGCCAGTGCTCTTAGTTCCTGAACCATCTCTCCAGCCCCGATAAAGGTGTTCTTAAGATAAAACTAATGGGGGCTAGAGAAATGGCTCAGGGATTAAAATCATGTACTGTTCTTCTGAGGATCTAAACTTGATTCCCAGCAGCCATGTCAAGTGCTCACAACCATCTGTAATTCCAGCTTCATGGAATCTGATGCCTCTGGACTTCTTAAACACCTACACACACTGCATATCCCCCAACACACATATGCACATAAATAAAAAGTAAATAAATAAATATTTAAGGAAAAAAAGAAAAAACAATGAATATCATTAAGGTCTATACAGCTATCTAAAGTTCAGAATTACTGAATGACTATTTTATTAATTCCCCATTCACATTATAAATTTTTAGGCATAGAATCCTGATGAATTTTTCTTTTACCCTCCAATGCCTATCAGCCAACTATGCTCTTTAGTGACAATTTACTTCCTGTAAATTATGAATACAGTCTATACAAATCTTGACTCAATAAGGATACGTAGTTTCGAACTCGACACCAAAAAACTGATCAATTAAGCTTTTCTTTTTAGAAGGTGTCACTGCTGATGCAGAAGAATCTGTCTGCAAAATTAAAAAGAAAATTATAATTTTACTTTTTGTAGATTTCAACACAATTCAGTTCAGTAATACATACTTAAGATTTTTTAAATGTAGGCCTTTTGTGTATTTCATCCTATGATTCAAAAACATTACCAAAAGATTAAACACGTTCAATAAATAGCAATAGGTTATGTTTACAAATAAAACTAAAATGCAAGTCCTTCAATTCTAAGTACAGGCTGAGCATCTAAAGTATTCCAGCACATATCTACCTATTAAAATGTATTTATTAAAGCCATTCTAAGGAAAAGTCAAAAAGAAAATTAAAATAAAACAAAGTAGTCTGTGAGTCTCTGATCACAAACACAACTCACTCACCTCTGTAACAGAGTCGTCCTCTATGGCTTCTAGTTTCTGCTGCAGTACTCGCATCATTTGTATCCAGCACTCATTAGCATCCTGTGATTTAAAATGAAATATATTTGTTCTGGCTGTAACAGTGTTTAGTCTATAAAATTCTTTCAAACTAGTAATAGTTTCCTCAAAGAAGACAAGTATTTTCTTTTAAAAAATGTTCAAACAGAGCTGGGCATGATGATGCACACCTGCAATCCTGCACTTCTGAGGCAGAGGTAGGAGGATCGCCACAGATTCAAGGTTGCCTGATCTACTACACATAGTTCCAGACCAGTTGGAGTTACATTGGCAAAACCCTGCCTCAAAGTAAACAGAACTTGTTAACTGGACACTGTAGTACACATCTTCTCAGCACTCAGAAGAACAAGGCAGGAGGATAGCCATCAATTTGAGGCCAGGCTAGTTAGTACATACATCTAAATTGGAGGCCAGTGTGGATTACACAGCAAGACTCTGTCTAAACCCCCTACAGTACCCTATGTACACACAGAGGCTGGTAAGACAGCTCAACAGGTAAGATATCTCTGAACATAATCCTTTAACCTCCATATATGTACTATATCATACACATTCCATCTCACACAGCATATACACATTTCATACATAATGAATAGAAATTAAATTTTTCTAAACTGTTTTAAGCGTTTATATATCTGTATACATGTTCCCGAGTACTTATGTGCATCACATGTGTGTGGGTGCCACAAAGACCTTAAAGAGGGCGTTAGAGCTCTTTTGGGACTTGGCTCCAAGATGACCAAAAAAAGACGGAACAACGGGCGCACCAAAAAAGGCCGCAGCCACATGCAGCCCATTTGCTGCACAAACTGCGCCCGGTGCGTGCCCAAGGCCAAGGCCATTAAGAAGTTCGTCATTCGGAACATAGTGGAGGCCGCTGCTGTCAGGGACATATCCGAAGCGAGCGTCTTCGACGCTTATGTGCTTCCCAAGCTCTATATCAAGCTGAATTACTGTGTGTGAGCTGTGCCATTCACAACAAAGTAGTCAGGAATCGATCTCGTGAAGCCCGGAAGGACTGGACACCCCCACCATGATTTAGACCTGCTGGTGCTGCACCACGACCTCCACCAAAGCCCATGTAAAGAGATGGCTTAATGAAGACAAACACCTTGGAAAAATAAAACAATACTTTATGTAACAAAAAATAAATAAATAAAGAGGGCGTTAGATTCCTGGAACTGGAATTATAGGCAATTGAGAGCAACCTAATCTAATTGCTGAGACTGAACCTGGGTCCTCCAGAAGAACAAGCACTCTTAACCACTGAGCCATATCTTTAACCCCTTGGTTTGTTTTTTTTTTTTTAACTAAACTGGTATAAGATCTTTCAAAAAGTAAAAAATTTCAGAAAATTCATCCAGCAGATTTTGTGCTCCTAATTGAGCTATACTACAGCAGATATTTCAAAATTTTAGAGAGGAAATAGAAAAAGTCCCAATAATGAATACACATATATAAGAATACATGTAGGGGATGGAGCTAGAGAAAGCCAGGTGTGAACTGAAAAAGATTTGGGGAGGAAGACAAAGTGCTGAGACCTAAAAGAACTAGTCATGCACATAAATGACAATCAAGGACAAGAGCAGAAACACTGGACAAAGAAGGCACTCATATTTAAGCAAGAACAAAGAGTCACAAGGCTGGAGAAAGTGAGTAACGCAAAGGACATGATAAAATCAGAGCAAGGGGATTTAGACTGGGACACAAAACCACTGTAAGTTACCAAACAAAAACTAATAGAGTACCATTTTTTAATAGTCATTTTTTTACTGTGGATGTGTACATGTTTGAGTGTATGCCACATAAATGAGTACCTGCAGAGAGAGAGCACACAAGAGCATACTCCCCTGAGGCTGTATTTCAAGAGTAGTTATGAACTACCAAATATGGATGCTGGGAACAGAATTTAGGTCTGAAAAAGCAACAAATGCTCATAATTTTTTTTTAATGAGATACAGGGAGAGTCATCTCTCCAGCTCCAAACCCCACTTATTTTTAATTTATCTATTTTGGGAGCTAGCAATCAAACCCAAAGCTTTGCTTATGCTAAGGTGGTACTTAATCATTTACTCCTACCCCTCCCCTTATTTGAATTTTTAAAAGGACACCAGGGTCTTTGTGACAAAACATTCAGGGATAAAACATTAAGATGACCAGCTAAAATGATAGCCACAACGTAGGCAAGAGATAATGATGTGAACAAGAGCAGACTCATACCTGTGTTTCTAACTGTATTCCAATTATGTAGTAAGTTTTGGTTAAAGAGATGGCTAAGTGGGAAAGTGCTTACTGTCCAAACATAAGGACCTGAGTTTCAATCCCCAGAACCCATATCCAAGTCAGAAATGTAGCTTGAGCATTTGTAATCCTAGTGTTTCTACCAGTAGAGAGGAGAATCCCCAGAAGCCTGTAGGCCAGCTAGCCTGGAGTACACAGTAGAAAAACAAGAGTGGATCTGTCTTAAGGTGGGAAGGCAAGGACCAACACCAGAGGTTGTTCTTTGACCACACACACACACACACATACACACACACACACACACACTGTGACAACTATGCACCCAGAATTACACACACAAACAGGAAAAGACAATCTAAGTTTTTTTCATTTACAAAATGAGGGAAACCTATGATGGATTACCTGCTGAAGATATTGTCCTTGTTCACCCTTCTCCGCAAACTGTGGGAAAGCCATGTGCAAAAACTGCAGTAGGATAATAGGTGGTATACTAGAAGAAGTTTTATCCATGGAATCAAACAGATCTCTAAGAGCTTAAAAAGAAAACAAATACTGATTTAGAAAAACAGTAACATATTTAATATATGGTTGTTTTGTAGTGATGAAAATGTTCTAAAATATTACAACACTATGAACAATGACAGACACCTTTCAAATGGGTGACCTGTATGACATGTGACTTACATTTAAATAAAACTTCTGAGGAAGAAATAGCACAGCTATAAAAGCTTATCTAATCCAATTACTTATGGAATGACTCATTTCTAGTCAGGCATGGTGGTATGCGCTTATAATCCCATTTCTCAAGAGGGTATGGCAATAAGATCTTGAGCCGAAGGCCACATTGGAGTACATGGTACCCTGTCTCAATAATAAAGTGGAGGTTCTGCATTAATTACAATGTTAAATTCTTCTGGCATAGTGAAGAAGCACATGATGTTTAGTTAGCCTTTAAAGAATATCAAATAGCTTAGTAGCAGGGAGCACACCTGGCTTGCATGAGGTACTAGGTTCAATCCTTAGCACCACAAACATAGTAATTTAGATTCATTCTTTTAAATATTACTTCTTTATTATCATTAACTTAAGTTTTTTTTGTAACAATCACATCAAACTACTAAAACTTATTTCTATCATCTCCTAATGTCATTCCCAGAGATTTAACTAGTAGAATCTGCAAACAAAATTACTACACAAAAATCCAAAGGTCTAGCCTGGGGAGATGACCCAGCCAATAAAGTGTGTACCAGGAAAGCACACGAGCGTCAGTTCAATTGCCAAAATCCAATAAAAAGCTGGAGACAGTGGGGAGATGGGAACAGGGAGATCCCTGGGCTCAATGACCACCAAGACTTGCCTAATTGGCAAGCTTCAGGCCAATGAAATGCCTTGTCTCAAACAAGGCCTGAAGAACAATATCTGAGGTTGACCTCTGGCTGCACATATACAAATACACAATACATAAAAATGCACTTACATGAACATACACCAAACAAGCAAAAACCCCAGAGGGTTATTTCACTTCTTTTAAAGACAAGGTCTTTCTATTGCTTATACTCCACCTTAGCCTTGGCCCTCAGTCTCCCAAGTATTGAGAGCCGGGCTCTACCTCAAAAGTTTATTAAAAACAAACAAAACCAAAAATAACCAAAAACCCACATCATTGGTTTGTAATCCAGATACATTTCAAGGTATTTTATGCAAGGCTAAGCATATGAATGAAGCAATAGACAAAGAAGAAATTTGTTGCTATTTGTTTGATCATTTAAGACATGGTTCTTTATGTAGCCCTGGCTGTCCTGGACCACAGAGGAACACCTGCCTCTGCCTCCTAAGTGCTGGGATTAAAGGTTTGGGGTAACCAGGCCCACCACCACCAACATTTTTATTATTTTTTTTTAATAAAAAAGGTACTATGGCTTTACCTGGAGAGATGGTTAAATAATAAAGGTGCCTACTGCCAAGACTAACAAATTCAAGTTCGATTCCTCCATGACTGATTCATGGAGAGACCCCACTCACAAAAGTTGCCCCCCTGACCTCCACATGGGCACATGCACACACACACATAAATAACATTTATTGAATAGGACAACCCCTCTCAGTATACACACTAACCTGCAGTAATATACTGTGCTGAAGCCATTTCCCCTGAAGCTCTCAAGGCACCTGCATACCTAGGAACATTAAGTGTAACAACATTAATTAATTCATCCTGAAATCAAAATGAGAAGAAATTATTAGGATATTCTCGAATTCAAATTTCTCAAAGTAGTTGATCCCTTCTGGTCTTGACTCACATAAGCACAATGGACCTTAAAAGGCTATTTAAATGTAAAAGCCACACACCTAGACTCTGCACTAACTCCTATATAATACTGCTTAGAGTAAAAGCTGCATACCTCCTTTCAGCATTAACTCATCTAACACACTAAGTCATTGGCAGGTCAAGGCTCTAATAAAGTTTCTACTTTCACTTCCACTTTTATTATGCATTGAAGGAAAAATTCTAACCATGGCTATTGCTCACATATTAATTACCTCATTATGAAGAATCTCAATCGACATTCATGACAAATTCTCTATAAAACAACATGGCTTTCCTACTACACATCCACTGGAGTAGCTAGTAAGAGACCAGAACTACAAGTATAATCAACCCTGACAAGTCTCAACTTCAGGATGAGTAAAAACAACGAAGGAATGCCTGCATTATCTGTTTGCCTTCCAGAACTGCAAAGTAACATAAAATTTGTAGGCCCTGGAGATACTTGGAGTGAGTGAGCATTATAAACTAGAGAAAAAGCTTAGCACTTCTAAAACATGCAATGTTTTAATTTGGTAGGAAAATAGATTACAGAGCATTCACATCTGTCAAAACCAATCAAATCTGACAAGGAAAAGAATAAACAATCAAACCAAAATGTACAGTATGTACCTCTGTAGATGAAAAGTGTGTCTGTCTCAATTTAAAAACATAAAAGCATTCTGATTACTTATAGAGAAAACATTAAATTATCTCCAACTCAAGGGCTTTGTTTTCCTGTCATCTGTTTCTAACTTTCAAAACTATAGTGATGAAACCTTTTTTTAATTTATAGGTTCCAACAAGTGGAGGGCAGGCAACATCTTTAAGATTACTTCAGATCCTCAAAGAAATCAAAGTAAGACTAATATGTAACTTGAGAGCAAAGCACTGTTTGGAAAGGTCATAATAAACAAGTAGTGAACCAGTCAGTGACAGACAGATTAGTGGCACAACGAAGTCTGTCCCAAACTATAACATATAACTTTTTTTTAAAGTAAAATGCAGATAAAAACATTATAAAGTTCGAAAAATTGATCTAAACATTTTGGGCTAGAGAGATGGCTCAGAGGTTTAGAGGTTCTTTTGCACAGAACCCAGGTTCAATTCCCACCCAGCATCCACTTGGCAGCTCAAAACTATAATTCTAGTTTCAGGGGATCCAATGTGCTTTTCTGGCCTCCTAGGAAATCAGGAACACCTGTGATACAAGCATACATGCAGGCAAAACACTCATACACATAAATTACTTTAAACATTATAAAAGTCTGACCTGAAAATTCTAACTTACTCAAACTTAAAGTGGTTAATTAAGCACCACAGATTAAAAAATATGAACACTTAGATTCTAAGAGCATTTAGGAGAATAAAAATAAAGAAAAAACATTACTAACAGAAAAAGAATAGCAACCACTCTCAGACCAGTAAGATCTAGGAAACCTTTGAAAAATAACTATTAAGCATTAAAGAAACAATTTTGACCTAGGATATTTACACCAAGAGAAATGGGTTAAAAATAGTAATATTTTGAAAAATTACAAAAGATTTACTACTATTTTTACTTAGAAATATGGCCTGATACATCAAAGTGAAAAAAGTACTAAAAATAAAGTAACTGCCAGTATCAAGAACTGAATAATTGGAATGTTCACATTCTCCTTAAAATCCTACAATATTGGTTCCCAATTGCCATCATACAAACAACTCATTCATAGATTCTCAAAACACATGCCTTTATTCATTTGTGATGGCATATAAAACAAAGTTTTCATTCTTTTTTTAAAACCACCATTCAAATAGCATAGTTAATCTACAGGTTAAGGAAACAAAATTATTAGTCCAGATATAAACTAGTGTTAACAAAGCTACTGAGACAACTGAATGAGTTAGAAAAGTTTGACAAACAGTGCTGGAAGAACTGTGTTATTTGTATGCAAAAAAAGATAAAGTAAGATATCTATCTCCTATCATAAATAAAAATTAACAGGAAATATTCTTCAATTAAAAATTTCTCTTTCCTAAAAAAGGAAATGTGACCAGGCATTGTAGCTCACACCTTTACTCCCAGCAGAGGTAAAAGCAGGTGGATTTCTTTAAGTTTCAAGACCAACCTGATCTATATAGTAAGTTCCAGGAAATCCAGAGACCCTGTCTTTTTTTTGTTGTTGTTCTTGTTGTTGTTTGGTTTTTTTGTTTGTTTGTTTGTTTTACCAGACAGGGTTTCTCTGTATTGTTTTGGAGGCTGTCGGTCCAGCCCAGCCTCAAACTCACAGAGATCCGCCTGCCTCTGCCTCCCGAGTGCTGGGATTAAAGGCTTGTGCCACCACCCCCCAGCCAGAGACCCTGTCTTAAACAAAACAAAACAAACAAAAACATAATATAAATGCTTATTACAGAGTTAATTTCTAACACCAAAGTACATTACTATGTTTTTAAACTTACTCTGTGTACACTCATGCTGCAGCGCACATGTAAGGAGTCCCTCTCCTTCACTTTGCTTAGGGACTCATGGCATACTCCACAGAGCTAACTTGTAAGCTTCCAAGCACTTTGCCTGTCTCTTGCTTCCCATCTGACCTATAAGGACTGGGTTACAGATGCATGCCACTGGCAATTTACATAGGTTCCAGGAACCAAACTCAGTTTATTGGGCTTACATACCAACCAAATTCAGTCACTAAGTCATCTCTCTAGCTCCCACATTAAAATACTTTAATGTGCTATAAACATACTCTCCACAAAATTAAACAACTCAGAATACAGAAAAAAGTACTTGCAAATTATCCAGTAAGACAAGTTAGAATATATTTTTAAAAATACAACTGAATTTTTTTTTAAGGCAAAATAACTAAAAAACGGGCCAAGGATTTACATAGACATTTTCAAAACATATACAAATGTCCAATGCAGACCTGAAAAGATGCAAAGTAGAAAGCAAATTAATTGCTGAAGGTGGGTAGAAAAATGTTACTACCAGTGAGTACACATGACCTTTCTTCTTCTTTTTCTTCTCCACCAACCCCCCCCCCCCATCCCGAGGCAGGGTCTTGCTATGTAGCTCTGGCTGGCCCAGAACTCGGATGTAGACCAGGTTAGTCTTGAACCCAGAGTTCCACCTGCCTCTTCCTCCTTAGTGCTAGAATTAAAGATGTGCACAACCATGCTGGCCACAATTCCTTTCTTAAAAGAGGGGGAGGTTTCCAAAACTTAGTGGGATAACAGTCCTACAATTCTGTGACTAAAAACCATTCAGTGCATTAAGAGTGAGTGACCTGGTATAATAAGTAGCTCAATGAAGATACTATGAAAGAAAGCAATGCCACTTGTCCAGAAGAAAACTACCTTTACCTAGAGACTTAAACAACTTCTTTTCAGTCTTACCTTTTAAGGGCATCTTTGAGTTCAGGCACAGAACGAATACACTGAACTGTAGCATTCATGTAACAAGTGTTACCAAGGTTTGTCAATCCACATGGTAACTCCATCTGATAAAAAGGGATGGAGTAGGATTAACACATATAAAAAGACATGGCATACATAAATATAAATCACAGACGTTGACACATTGAGTCAAAAATCATTTACCAGTCCTGTCAACTAATATTCTAACTTCACACTAAAATAGTATTCTTTTATTTCCCCTAACAGAAAATTTTACTTGTATTGTATTGGCAACAACTCTGTTTTAACTCTCTTCTAGAAAATAGGAACACAAGCCTATCTGCTCTACATTTTTGACAGGCTTGGCAGGAAAACATGCAATAGAAAGACTTCAGAACAAATACACAAAAACAAACATACAAATGAGCTGGGCTTGATAGTGCATGCCTGCAATCTCAATAGTCAGTAGAAAGACACATCATGAATTCAAGATTGGGCAACTCAGTGAGTCTCAGTCTCAAAGATCCCTTCATGTCCAAAAAATGTATATAATACTAGGTGTATGTTTATTTTAATTTGACAAGTCTTGACCATCTTCTATATTGATTTTGCATTTACTTTTGGAATAGGAGCTGGGCCATAGCTCGGTGGGAGAGTATTCGCTTTAGTATGCCTTCAGTACCATAAACAAACAAACAAAGAAGATAAACTGTATTTAACATGGAAGATTTTAAGAATTTAAATATCCTATCATTTAAACTTCTCTTTGATCCTGTTTTCTCATAAGTAGTAAATATTTCAATAGAACTATTTTTCCAATATATAGTTACTGTATATCAATTCATATTTTATATATATACATATGTGTGTGTGCATTATATAATATCTTCATTTGTAAAATAGTCTTTAATATCTCATAGCTTTGAGGCATAAAAGCATAAGCCCTGAATTAGGAATATTATATTTAATGCTAAATATAAATTAAGCTTCAGTTAAAAATCACATGTAAATAAAGAAAAGCTATAATAATCAAAGTATACAATATCATAGAACTCCTGAGTTTTATGATGACCTGTCATAGGACAAATTAAAACTAGTTTCAAAATTATTAAAATTCTGCTCATTGCTAACATATATTAATGTTAATAACTAAATCAAACCCTTTAGATACTACTTTCTGGAAGACATCTTAATAACTGTCCTTCAAAAAGTAGTGACCCAACATAAACTCTGGTGTCTTACAGCAGTTGCTAATTGTTCTTCTGTCATGTCTTCTACGAAGACAGTTTTAGCTGAGGGTTCTTCTGGAAGAGCATCTGCTGACCCCATCATTAGTACAGTCATTCCCTGTTACAAAAGAAATAAGTTCATGAAAATACTTAAAAGTTGACAATGTTATGTTCAATAAAGGGAAATTCAAGAGAACTCATACCACAGCATGGTTCTACTAGCCAAAAAAAGGTAAATCTACATGAAATAGATTCATGACAACCTAGCCCTGGTAGTAGCTGGAGGGAGTGACTTTAAATGGTTCTCTATTTCTTTAGTAAGAAGAGAAAACTTATAACCTTAAGGGAGATCAAGTACTGACAGCCAGTCCAGTCTGGTCTCCATAGCAAGTTCCAAGACAGCTGTGGTTACATAGTGAGATCCTGTCTCAAAGCAACAATAAACCAATGACTGGTCCAACTTGAGACCCACACCATGAGAAGGTGCCCACACCTGACACTTCCTGGATGGTCAGGAACCAGAGGCTAGATACCCAGAGACCCAGGATAGAATCAAACATGAAAAAAGCCAATGAAATGATTCCTAATGATATTCTGCTATACTCATAAATCACTGCCTAGCCCCACTGTCATCAGAGGCTTCCTCCAGCTACTGATGGGAGCAGATACAAAGACCCACAGCCAAACATTAGGTGGTACTCAGGTAACCCCAAGAAAGAAGAATTGTAAGAGCCAGAGAGACCAAGGACACCACAAGAACAGAGTCTACAGAATCAAACCAGGGCTCATAGGGGCTCACAGAGACTGAAGTGACAATCAGGGAGTCTATATGGGTCTGAGCTAGGTCCTCTGCATATATGTTACATCTGTGCAGCTTGGCGTGCTTGTGGAACTCCTAACAGTGGGAATGGGGGTTGTCTCTGACTCTTTTGCCTGCTCTTGAACCCTTTTTCTCCTACTGGGTTGCCTCATCCAATCTTGATATGAGGGTATGTGCCTAATCTTATTGTAACTTATTATGGTGTTTTTTGGTTGATATCCCTGAGGCCTGCTCTATTCTAAAGGGAAGCAGAGGAGTAGATCTGGGGGATCTTCATAGACTTTTTATAATAGTAAAGCAATACTAAACCATTACTAATGAAACTTTTCCCAAAGCTGTCTAAGGAAGCAAATATTTAAACATACCACTAATAATCAGTAAGAAAACAGGAGAGAGTATTAATTAGGCATGATGGCATACACCTATAGATTCTAATCCTGGAACTTGGGAGACAGAAGCAGAATGATCTGTAAATCTATGGCATAGGAGGTCTTTAAAAGTTATCCTCTACACTGGGAAGATAAGTAACTCAAAGGTAAAGCACTTGCCATGCAAGCACATGCACCCAAGTTCGAATCACCAGGGTCCATGTAAAAGTGGACACAGTGGCACACATCTCTAATCCCAGTGTTCCTAGGCAAGAAGGGAGAGAGACACAGGAAAATTTCCAGAAGCTCAAGGGGCAAACTAGCCTGGCTTACACAGAAGCAAACAAAGAGACCCAGGCTCAAACACAGTGGAAGGCAAGGACTGATGTTCAATGTTCTCCCTGGTGAAAATATCCTCACCAAACCTAAAGTAAGAAAAAGCGGGGTGGGTGGGGGGTGGCAGCATATATAAGTCTGTTAAAGAAACTAAAATTAACCACACAAATTCCCACAAGGTTTTCCTGGTCCAAAAAAACTCACTGGTAAATTATTTCATATATGTGTAAAGGACATATAATCTTTAACTCATTCAGAAAGGAGAAATATTTCTCCAACTCTCTTAATGGACTCAGCATAATTGACAATAAAATGAAATATATAAGATAAAAATATAGACTAACCAGGTGTGGTGGCACAGGCCTCTAATCTCACTAACCAGGAGTAAGAGGCAAGAAGATCAGTTCAAGACCATCTTCCACTACATAAGGATTTCAAGGCCGGGCGGTGGTAGAGCGCACCATTAATCCCAGCACTCAGGAGACAGAGACGGGGATCTCTGTGAGTTCAAGACCAGCCTGGTCTACAGAGCCAGTGCCAGGATAGGCTCTAAAACTACACAGAGAAACCCTGTCTCAAAACACAATAAATAAATAATTGAATAAATAGTTCAAGACCAACCTAAGCTACTTAACACTGTCTCAAGTAAATAAATCAATATAAAACGAAAGCTAACATGCCTCACGATCACACATGTTAGCATCCTAATGAAGAAATGGAACCCAGCAATACATTAAGCAAAACATGTTCTCTCAAATGGTCACAGTATTCTAGGTGCTGTCCATCAATTTCCACTGGTGCCTGTGATTCTTTCAGAATAATCAACTCATAAATATTTTCACAGCTAGGCCTGGAGGCACATGCCTTCAAGCCCAGGAGACAAATCAGTGAGTTCAAGGTCTACAAAGAAAATTCCAGGCTAGCCAGGACTACATAGTAAGCTACTTTCCTAAATCTCCACCTCTGAATATTCTGGATACTCTGCATTATATTGAGAAGAGCTAACTGTTTTTTTGTTTATTTTTTCTTTTTTGTTTTGTTTTTGTTTGTTTTTTTTTCGGGAAGAACTAACTATTACAGTCCACTGAGGATGCTAGTACTGAAGACAATCACTCCTGTAAATGCTCAAACAGAATTTGGGTTAGGCACTTTTCTCAAACTTTTACTTATTTATGAGTTTTAATTATTTGTACTTGTATGAGTGAGTGAGAATGTGTGAGTGTGTGTGTTTGTGTGTACCACATATGAAGGTCAGAGGACAATTTGCAGAAGTTACTTTTCTCCTTCTATCATATGGGTTCCAGGGACTGAACTCAGGTTCCCAGGTTTGGCTGCAAGCACCATTACCTGCGGAGCCAACTGCCAAGTCCTTTTGCAATTATTTTTACAAGAATGAATAACATCTTTGAATATTTCAATTTTAGTATCTCAATATGGTAAATATCAATGGATAAAAGCCCACAATCACCCTTGAGGGTTAACTGCATGCTTTTGTCTTTGAGATGGTAACCCTGGCTGACCTGGACCTTGCAGAGATCTACCTATATCTGCCTCTAGAGTGCTGGGATTAAAGGCATGTATAATATATCCAGCACACACACATTATTAATTCCATTTTTGAGGCTGAAGCAAGATTTCCTGAGTCCAGGAGTTCAGAGTCAGCCTGGGTAGCATTTAGAAATATCAGGTGGTGGGGGTAGGTTGAGAATCAGTGAGAGTACAGTTGGTGCATACCTCAGTGGTAAAGAGCTTGCCTAGCATGCACTAGACCCAAGGTTCCATCCCCAGTACCAAGGACAAAGGATGGATGACAAGTAACAGTGAAATTGAACAAAGCATACCAAAAAAAAGTCAGATGATCATTTTAACAAACAGAAAAAAACTTAACACCATTTAACAATCATTCATAATTTTAAATCAGTGCATTAAGATAAAATGTCCACTCTCACTATTTTCTATTTAATAGTATACTAAAAATTCTAACAAGAATTTAGGAGAAAAAACAAAAAGCAGAAGTCATTTGCTTATTAATTACAACTCAATAAAAGTCATGATGAATGATGACTAAAAGGGGAAGAGTAAACATTATTTGCAGATACTATGCCTGTGTATGTAAAGACCTCAAAGCAATCTCCAAGAACATTACCAGATCAAGTGAATTAAAATCACAGAATAAAAATAAACAGAAAAAAATCAATTATATTTTTAAATGCTAGCCATGAACATTATGAACAATTTTAAAAAATATTGTTCTCAACAGCAACAGAACATTATATTCTTTGAATCTGGGGCTGGAGAGATGGCTCAGCAGTTAAGAACACTTGACTGTTCTTTCAGAGGACCCAGGTTCAATTCCCAGCATCCACATGGCAGATCACAACTGTGGGTAACTCCAGTTCCAGGAGGTTCAACACCCTCACACAGACATATAAGCAAACAAAACACCAATGTACATAAAATAGAAATAAATAAAATCATTTAAGAAATTCTAAGAATCTAAAACAAACCAGGTAAAGTCTATACTAAAACACAACTTTGCTATGACAAATAGAGACCTAAACAAAATAGGAAGTATGCCATACTCAAATGCAGGTTCTTGACTTCTAAAATTAATACTGAATTGAAAAATATATTTGAAAAGAGGAGAACTCACAGTATCTTATTTCATAGTTATTTGCTTTGGTTATCAAGATCACATGATACTAGTATAAGTTTAATCAACTAGATCAATGAGACAAAGAGCTCACAGATAGACCTGTAGCTCATTTTCAAGAAACTCTAAAACAAATCAGTTGGTGGGGAAAAAGAATTATAAATAAATGATGATGAATAACTGGAAATACACATTTAAAAGGAGCTTTTGGGGCGGGCGTTGGTGGCGCACGCCTTTAATCCCAGCACTTGGGAGGCAGAGGCAGGTGGATCTCTGTGAGTTCGAGGCCAGCCTGGTCTACAAGAGCTAGTTCCTGGACAGCCTCCAAATCCACAGAGAAACCCTGTCTCGAAAAACAAAAAATAAATAAATAAATAAATAAATAAATAAAATAAAAGGAGCTCTTGGGATTTATTTTGGTGAAATAATTGGATCATTTCATTGTAATGAGTGTTCTTAATACTTACATTTTTCATTTTGATGTTTCCCCAGTCATCATCCTATTTCAAAGACAAACAAAAATGTTTAACCACCTCTGCACAATTATTAAACTTCAAACTACCTCAAAATAAATTTACATGCCTGCCCCAAAGCTAGAAATTCAATCCAAACCTGCTTGACTTGTTGTATACATCATACTGTGATGCCTTTTAACTTAAACCTCTCTCACGCTCTGCTCCCTTAGTTTAAAACAAACATAGAGTTGGAAAGTAATGAAAAGTCATTAATAGCCTAGTATACAAGACATATGCAATAAATGTTAATCATTATTAGTCAGTTTTTTTTCTTTAATTAATATTTTCTGCTATAGTATACTAACAGGACACAGCTCAGCACAAACTAGTTATCCAAGTACCTGATAGCCAAAGATTCAAAGAATTTGGGAAGTAAAAAACTTTCCATCAACACCTTATCTATACCCAACAAACAAGGCAGGCAGATATTTCAGAATATCACATGAAACCAGACAAAAATATTTTTCTGCTAGCCTTATATGGTATTATAAACAATAAGAGGGGGGGGAAACACATCATTTTTGTGGCCCTTCACCAAAGGCTACTAAGCTGGAACTTTAAAATAAGTTCTATGTGATCATTCCAAAGGAATTAAAGGGGAAAATAGCTTTTCTCTCCTTTTAAATAAATATTTTTCCTCCCATCTCTAGATAGAAGTTATAAGCAATTACTTTTTAAAAATTTTTTATGTGCACTAATGTTTTTGCCTGCATGTACATCCGTATGAGGGGTACCAGATCCCCTGGAGTTACAGTTGTAAGCTTCCATGTAGGTGCTGGAAATTGAACCCAGGTCCTCTGGAAAATAGTCAGTATTCTTAACCACTGAGTAATCTCTCTAGGCCCCACAGAAATTAATTCCTTTTTCTTTGGGGGGAGGACTTAAGACAGGGTTTCTCTATGTAGTCATGGCTGTCCTGAAACTCACTCTGTAGACCAGGCTGCCCTTGACCTCAGAGATTCACCTGCCTCTGCCTCCCAAGTGCTGGAATTAAAAGATTCTTCTTTAAAATGTAGACTGAGAAAAATTGGGGGGGGGGGGATAAAAGTGTCCCATCATTTGAAAACCAGGAATTTGATGAAGATGTTAAACTCAATTTCAACATTCAAATACATTACAAAAATACATACTACAGTGTTTTTAAAAAGCAAATTATCGTGAGTTCGAGGCTGGGCTGGACCGACAGCCTCCAAAACAATACAGAGAAACCCTGTCTCGTAAAAACCAAAAAAAAAAAGCAAATTATCCCTACTGTTGCATTTTTATTATTCTATAGTTTGTATGTATGAGTGTTTTGCATGCCTGGCGCCTTGGGAGACCACAAGAGGATATCAGATCCCCTGGTACTCTAATTACACACAGTTGTGGCCCCCAGGTGGGTGTTGGGAATTGAACCTGAGTCCTCTACAAGAGCAACAAGAGTTCCTAACTACTGATCCATCTCTCTAGCCCCTGGTTGCATATTTTTAACAGATAAAATGTTCCATTCCTGTACATGAAATTACTAAAGATATACAAATCCATTTTATATTAGTCCAAACAAAAATAAACTTAACATCACAGAAAAAATTCTAACATTACAGATAATTATAAGATACTATAGTCCTGATCACTTGAGGTATCTACTGAATAAAATTTCAAATGATACTTTGTAATATTGTATTTTTGAAATAGACATGATATTCCTCACACACACCACATCAATAAAACAGTTTAAACAGGGGGCAGAAGCAGGCATACCTGTGAGTTCAAAGTCAACCTGATATTCAGGCCACTCAGGGTTACATCATACAGTTGTGTCTCCAAAACATTTACATTAGCGATAATCATATTTTCTAGCAATAATTATATAAGCAAGATTAATGAAATTTTAGATCACTTTTACCTTCAGGGTCCCTCCTTTCACCATAACTTTTTGTCTGGCTGGCTGGACTCCAGTCAGTGCAAAAAGCTGGGCCTTGAACACCATTGGAGATTCATCAGTATTCAATTCTACACCTTCAAATTTCTCCTTTCCCCATTTTACTGTAACTGTAAACAAAAACATAATGATTTTTCACTACATACTTTTTTAATTTATAGACCTCAAATTTAGAAAATCCCTTAGGGAATAACTCTTAAAGATAAAAATATGCCAGGCCCTACCACTGGGAGGCAGAAATAACTGTCTTGGTGAGTTTCAGGCCAGCCAAGACTACAAAGAGACCCTATCTCAATTCCACCCTCCAAAAAGAAGAAAGTCAAAATATGTCCATTGTTTTATTCCCCAAATAAGTAATATACATGCAATGGATCCAAAACAAAATTTTACTCGATTTAATTCAGGTTCTCATTATATAGATAAAAGCATGTTATAAGCTCAGTGGTACAGCATCTGCCTAGTACACAGATAACATGAGCTAAACTCCCAGCACTGCAGGATAAAGAAGGGGAGGGAAGGAAGGCAGAAAGGGGGAAGCAGTAAGGGGAAAGGAGCAAACGGAACAGGGAGCAGAGGGGAAGAGAGAGACCGACTTGAGAATCTGACTGATCCATTAATGTCACAAAATTGGCTAATAAATACCACCCAAGTATTCTAAATTGTACTCCAACAATCTCTGTAAATTAAGGTGAACCTCTGATCACACTGAACTATTTCCAGAATAAAGTTCCTGGCCTTCATGATGTGGTTAGCCTAACAACCATTTAAAGCAGTGTTCTCAACCTCCCTAATGCTACGACCTTTTAGTACAGTTCCTCATGTTGTTTTGACCCCCCAGCCATAAAATTATATTTATTGCTACTTCATAACTGTAATTTTGCTACTGTTATGAATCATAATGTAAATACCTGTTTTACAGGTTGAGAACCACTTATTTAAAGCAATATATACTGTTGGAACAGAGTTTATGAAATAAAACTCATGGGGTGGTGGTTGGTGGTGTACACCTTTAATCCCAGCACTTGGGAGGCAGACACAGATGGATCTCTGTGAGTTCGAGGCCAGCCTGGCCTACCAGAGCTAGTTCCACAACAGCCAGGGCTACACAGAGAAACCCTCTATCAAAAAAAAAAAAAGAGAGAGAGAGAGAGAGAAGAAAAATCTTGAGGAATAAAAGAGCAATGAAAACAGGTTAAGGAATTATAATCCAGGCGGGGTATGTGGTTGCACACTTTTAATTCTAGCATTCAGGAGACAGACAGAGTTCATGGCCAGCCTCTCTACAGAGTTCCAGGCCAGCACTAGCTACATGAGACCTGTCTCAAAAGAAAAAGAAAGAAAGAAAGCAAAAAAGAGAAAGAAAAAAGTTGCAACAATTCTTGGGCCCATGAGATGGTTCAGTGGATAAAGGTTTGATGCTTAGCTTACAAGCCTGATGACCAGAACTCAACTCCAAGCGCAAATGTCAGTGAGTACACAAATGCCATTTCATACATGTGCAAGCACACACTTGGAGGTCAGAAAAAAGTTATTTTTGGGAGTTGGTTCTGTCTTTCCACTCTGATACACACACACACACACATATTCTCTCTCTCTCTCTCTCTCTCTCTCTCTCTCTCTCTCTCTCTCTCTCTCTCACACACACACACACACACACACTCTTACACCATTTTTTGAGAAAGATTAAATGAAAGGTTGTTTCCCAAGAGATACTCAAGTATACAAAAATCCAAAGGTATGCTGGCTATGGTCTTTTTCTTCCCCAATTATTTGGGGTTTAGAGATTTAGTCTTAGTATATAGCTGAGACTGGGCTCAAACTGGCAATTCTCCTGCCTTGCTTTCTGAGGGAACATGCCCGCAAGCACAGTATAAAAAGTATCTTTTACTTTTTTATTACATTTTACTTATTACTGAGTGTATGTATGTATGTATATGGGGGTACATATACTACTGCAAGCATGCTGAGGTCAGAGGACAATTTGCTTAAGTTGTCTCTCCTTCCGCCATGTAGGTAGGTACTAGGGATAGAACTCACATTGCACAACAACAACTTTTACTTTGATGCTCCCCCTACCCAAATGTTTCTTACAACAGAAAATAATAAAGATTAGTGAGGATGTAGAAAAACTAGAATCCGGGCTGGAGAGATGGCTCAGTGGTTAAGAGCACTGAATGCTCTTCCTAAGGACCTAGGTTCGATCCCCAGCACCCACATGGCAGCTCAGAACTATCTATAATTCCAGTTCTGTGGCAGGACACCAATGCACATAAAAAAAGAAAAAAAAATTCTAGCTGTGCTGTGGTGGCACACACCTTTAATTTCAGCACTAGGGAGGCAGCGGCAGGCAGATCTCTTCAAGGACTGCTCTACAGAGTAAGTTCCAGGACAGCAGAGAAACCCTATCTCAAAAAAAAAAGAAAAAGAAAAGAAAAGAAAGAAAGAAAAAGTTTAAGCACATAATAACTGCATTAATCTCTTCCTAGAAGTATAGAAACAAGGATTCAAAACAGCTACATGTGTGCTTCAGAGCAGCATCATTCAGACAAAAGTTGAGGAAGGGGTTGGCAAGTGGCCAGTAGCAGAGCACTTGTCTATCAAGTATGAGGCTCTAGGTTTGATCCCTATAGCAAAGGGTACAGGAATAGAAATGGAAAGGGGAGGGGAAAAGAGAAGAGAGGGAAGGGGACATGCTGGGAAAAGCTCACTCTGAAATATCATTCGATTTATAATAGAAAATTCTTAGATACATTACAACACAGATGAAGTGTGGAGACAAGATGTGAGGTGAGGCAAACCAATCATAAAAGGGCAAATTTGATGAGATTGTTTTATGCAAGATACTCAAAGAAGTCAAAAATCACTAATAGAATACTGTTGGCAGGGGCTAATTGGCAAGCAGACATGGGGAAATGTTTTCAATGGCTAGAGTCTCTGCTTGAGAATGAATAGATTCTGGAAATAATGATGGTTGTACAAAAATGTCAAAGAATTTAGGTGACAGATGATTTACGCTAAAAACATCTGAGTTGTAACATGTGCCTGTAGTTTCAGCTAATCAAGAAACTGAGGCAAAAGAACTCTTTGTGCACAGCATTTAGACCTAGGCCACATCAAAGGAAAAGAAAAAAAGATGGTCAAAGGTAAAGTTTACCACAATTAAAAAGCCTTGCTCAAGGCAGGCAGTGGTGGTCCATGCCTTTAGTTCCAGCATTCAGGCGCAGAGGCAGACGATCTTGGAGATGGGAGGCCAGCCTGGTATACAATGTGAGTTCCAGGACATTCTACAACACAGAAAAACCCTGTCTCAAAAAAAAAAAAAAAAAAAAAAAAAAAAGGCCTTGCTCAACTTCAAATAGCTAACTTTTGAAATGTGTAAATAATAAAACTCAAGCAAATACATTGAAAACTGTCTTTTCAAAAATGGGAATTTCAAAACAAAGTTCCAGATTCCACAACAGTCTGCTGAGTATGCTAAAAACTGATTTAATGGGTCCAGAGAGATAGTTCAGCAGATAACAGCTCTTGTTGCTAAGCCTGACAACCTCAACCTGGGTTCAATCACACATGATAGAAGAAGAAACCGATTCCTCTGACCACCAAACACATTCTGCATACATACCTGCTTCATATACAAAAAATAAACATTGATTAAGTAACAAGTACATTACCCATCTTTAGAGAACCTAATACAATTAATAAATAGGATGTGGTAGTTATAATGATGTTTATTATCAAGACTAAAGGCTCAAAGAGCAACTTTTATTTTTAAGACTTGGGCTCACTATGTAAACCAGCTTGGCCTTGAACTCACAGGGAGACTGCCTGCCAAGTGCTGGGATTAAAAGTGTACACTACCACACACATAGCTAAACAGGAGTCTGAGCCAGGAAGTATTCTTATTTTTTTGTTTGGTCTTCCTTTTTGGAATAGGATCTCCCTATGTAGCCTACACTGTACCAAAACATGTGATCCTTCTGTCTCGGTGCTTCAAATGTTCAGATTAGAGATACGAACCACCATAACACAACCAGAAAAGATTTCTTGGAGGAACTATTAACTTTTGAATTATCACTGCCAACTTGAGTTGAATCTCAAAACAAAGGTATTAGCCAGAGTATACAAGTATTCCTAAAATGGACAAGAAAGACATTTAGCATTGACTTCTGAGATAGCAAAAATCCTCAGAGTGAATTACAAAGTAGCAGAGGAAACTGGAAGCTATAAGAGTGGATCAGGAAAGGTAGCATACGGTTGTCCATGCCTTTAATTCTATCACTTGGGAGACAGAGGCAGGTGGATCTCTGAGTTCAAGGCCATCATGAGTGAGTTCCAGGGCAGCCAGAGTTACATGGAGAAACCCTGTCTCCAAAACACCAAAAAGAAAAAAACAAAAGTAGCATTTGACATGCTAAAACATACACATGGCCTTTTATAGTATATGCAATGTGTAATCCCTGAAAGAGTTAAATAAAAGCTGCTTGGTCTGTTTGATTATGAGACGACTCTAGCAGCAGCAGGGAAAATGGATTCAAACGTGGCACAAACTGTAATCATAAACTAAAGGCAAAGGCACTAGGAATACAGCTTCATGGTACAGTTTCTACTTAGTATGCACAAGACCCTGGGTTTGAGCTGCTATAACTCAAGAGCAACAAGTTGTCTTTTGCTTCTCTTTTTGATTTTTTGAGACAGGGTTTCTTCTGTTTTGGTTCCCTAGCTGTCCGGGAACTCTCTCTGTAGACCAGGCTGGCCCTAAAATCTGAGACCAACCTGACTCTTCTGGAATCAAAAGTGTTAGCCAAAGTTTTAAAGTAGTGTATAAAGATAACATAGGACTCAATGAAAATAGTATTAGAAATAAAGGATGCCAGGTATGGTGGTGCACATATTTAATGCCAGCAACAGGGAGGTAGCGGAGACAGGTGATGTCTTGAGTTCCAGGCCAGCTAGGCCTACACAGCAGACCTTGTCTCCTGTCTCCAAATAAATAAATGAATGCAAGAATGCATCGTAAAATTAACTATTATTCTTGGCTCATATCATTCTTTAAAAACAATTACACTCTTATAAAGGATTATGTATGCCAAAGTGGAGAGTAAGAGATAATCAATAAATCACATCCACAGCCAATTGGAGTCGCCGAACACATTTTTGGAGGCCATTTTGACTAAGAGTAGGAACAGTGAAGTCCATTAAGGAAAACGTGATCCTCGGTCATACCTTGGAAAGCCAGCAAGACTGCTGACAAATGCCAAAGGGAAGACAAGGCACTCGCCAGTATTTGTATTCATCTAACCTTTGAAGCTAACACTATGTTTCATCTCCGAAGTCCAAAACAATGTATGCTGAAGTTAAAAGGAAGCATGAAAAAGAATGATTTGCAGTCGGCTTCGAGACAGAACTGAAATTGGCACAAAGGGAGCAGTGGAACCCAAAGGGTGAGCATAGGGAGCTACTGAGAGCAATCCCAAGCAGAAGACCTTATACCGGAGACCTTCCATCCCCAACTCCCTTCTCCACGCTCATTCCGCTGCTGTCATCTAGGACCTCAAGGCAATCACACTCCACCAGAAGTGTCTTCCTAACCCCCAGGACACACCCTCACCTTTCACAGCACACTAGGACAGCGACGGAAACTATTCTGCAGAGTCACGACTCTCGAGACTTCCCCCGTCTCCACGCCTGCTCCCACCCCACCCACTCGGAGGCTCGGCGGAGGAGCTCCCACGCATAGCTGGGCTTCCGACTCGCGAGGCCGCCCGCCAGCCCGCACTCCCCACCACTTCCCACCGTGGCCCTCCGCGGCTGTGCCCTGCGCGCGCCTCTGCAGGCTGGGCCTAAGCGGGGAGGCCTAGCGTCCGCGGCGAGGGCGCGGCGCGAGGGAGCTCACCGGAGTAGAGAGGCATGGCGGGGCAGACGGGAGGAGACGGCGCTGGAGGCTGGGTCTGACAAGGACGGCAGAGAGATAGGAGGCGGCTTGCGGAGCCGGCAGGAGGAAGCGCGGTGGTGGCGGCAGCTCCGGTGCGACAAGCCTCATTCAAACCGGCCACTGGCGATGACGCAGCAGCACGCTGTTCGCCCTGGGAGCCACTGCAGGGGGGGGGAGGTGGCGGAGGAGGCGCCGCCGCGCGAGATAGAGGCGAGGCCCGGGGGGGAGGGGAGTCCAGGGAAGAGGGGCGGGCCAAGTGGAGGAGGGGCCTGGGGACGAGGAGAGGGCAGGGGCGGGCCGAGGGAGGGGAGGCGGGGCCTGGAGAGGAGGGGGCGGGCTGAAGAAGTTGTGAGGGCGGGGCCTGGGAGGATGATGGGAGGGCAGGGCTGGCTGAGGGAAGAGGCGGGGCCCGTGGGGCGTGAAGGGCGGAAGGGAGGGCCTAAGGAGCAAGCCGGGCCTGGGGAGGGCTGAGGAGTAGAGGCGGGGCCTGAGGGAATGAAGGAAGGGAAAGTTGAGGAGTTAGAAGCGGGGCCTGTGGGGCGTAAAGGGAGGAAGAGAGGGACTAAGGACGAGGGGCCGGGCCTCGGGAGGGTTAAGGACGAGGAGGTGGAGCCTGGAATTCACGTGAGGAAGAGAGGGCCTGAGGAGCCAGCTAGCGCCTGGGGATGAGGAAAGAGAAGAGCTGTGGCAGGGCGCCTGGATTAGGGAGGCAAAGGAGGCCTTGGAGGGGCGGGTGGAACCTGAAGGTGAGCTAGAAGATTTAGGGCGAGAGTAGGAGGAGCCTGGAGGTGTTAGAGCAAAGGTGAACCCTGGACCCTGGAGGGATTTGAGACTAGGAAAGGAGTGGAGGCAAAGAATGAAAGTGGAGATTGATGCCTAGAAAGGAGAGAAAGCCAGGGGGTGGTAGAGCAGTCTGGGAGCACTTAGGCAACGGTAGATCTGCCGCCTGTCACCTGCTGGCCACGTGGTTCTCGTCCTGCCACAGGTGGAAACCTGGTATTCCCACTTTCTTCTAGATCAGTTTCTGTACTGTGCTTTCATTAACGTATCTGCTGCCTTTTAGTAAATCAAAACATTTTTATTTCAGAGAGTGGGGTTCGAGGCAGGGTTTCTCTGTGTAGTTTTGGAGCCTGCCCTAGATCTCACTCTGTAGACCAGGCTGGCATCTAACTCACAGATCTGCCTGCCTCTGCCAGGCATGGGCCACCACCACCCAGCAAGTGAGATCTTAACTTGTGTATTTATGGATAAACAAGGCCTGTGGAATATGGCCAAATATCAGGGTTTTTATATATTTATTTAATTTTCATGTGTGTTGGTATTTGACCGGAATACATGTATGCCTGTGTGAAGGAGTTGGATTGACTAGAACTTGAGTTACAGAGTCATGGGCTGCCACATGGGTGCTGGGAACTGAACCCAGGTCCTGGAAATTGGACCCCAGACTTTTGGCAGAGCAGCCAGTGCTCTTAATCACTGAACCATCTCTCCAGCCCTAATATCAGAGTTTTTATAAATCTTGTTAATGTACCCAAGACAAAAGACCAAGGCCTCACAATCACATTTGTTAGGGGGACTTTCTAATTTGTACCACGATTTAGGATGCTTTCTTCCTCTTCTGGCCGAAATGAATTTTGTCCATCTTGAAAATACCTCCTCCTAAGTCGGGTGTTGGGGGCATACGCCTTTAATCCCAGCACTCGGAAGGCAGAGGCAGGCAGCTCTCTGTGAGTTCGAGGCCAGCCTGGTCTACAGAGCGAGTTCCAGGACAGCCTCCAAAACAATACAGAGAAACCCTGTCTCAAAAAACCAAAAAAAAAAAATTCAAAATGAAATACAAAATGAATCAAACACAGATCCCGTCTTAATAAGATCTAGAATAACTCAAAAGTCTTAACATGTGCATGCATTAACTCCAAGGCTCTTTAAATGGAGCCCTTTGCTGGAAGCAACAGAAGCCAGAGCTAGTCAGGGATGAAGAAAGAACTGCCTGGCTAAGCCTCCCCTCCAAATGCATTGGGAGGCATGTGGCATGGACATTCCCAAATAGGAAAGTCCCTTAGTAGTTTCCCTTAGCTGCTGTAACCAATGGCCACAAACTTGGTGGTGGCTTAAAACCACATAGGTAAACCATCCTACCAGTGCTGTAGTAGAAGCCTGGGAAGCCTTAACTTGAAGGTGTTGGCAGGATCACCTCCCTTCTGGAAGTTTCAATGGAGAAATTCAGTCCTTGTTTTGTCTAGGTGTTACAAGCTATTCGTGTTCATTGGCTAACTCCATCTCTGAGGTGGTCATCATGCTTTCTTCACTAGCTTCTTCTAACTTTGACTGCCGCCTCCCTCTTTGTAGGATCCCAGTGATTACACTGGCCTCACCTGGATAATTCAGGCCAATCTTCTCATCTTAAAGTCCTTAAGCACACCAGTAAGTCACTGTTTAAAGGTAATATTCACAAGCTCATGGATTCAGGTATAGACATCATTTCAGGAGCATTAATTTATCTACTAGATACTTCCAAAGACAAGTATATAAAGTAAAAATAGCATCTACTGTCCCTTCTTATAACATCTATTATTTTTATTCCAATATTTTTCTCTCTGCTGCATAATTCTTGAAGTAAAATATCTGGCCTTAAACATTTTAGGAAATATATAAGGCCTAGGACAGTGCTTTGCTTTAAAAGATGTTCAGCAAATATTTCCTAAGTGGATGCAAAACATAGTTGGAGATCAACAGAGATGCAGATTATATTAAGTACAAAGAGGCCTCACACTTCAGCTGTTTGAAGAAGATAGAGGGTTGTAGAACATAGTGGGTTGTAGAAAAGTCAGAGAAGAACACAGGAAAGGATGGGGATGGACCAACAAACAACCCATAAAATTCATCTGCCACCTATTACAAAAGTACTTACATCTCTAACTGAATAGGAACAGGACCTATCAGATGGCTCAGTGGGCAAAGGCACCTTCTGCTAAGCCTGAGGCTCTGAGTTTGAGCTCTGAAACCCACTGGTGGAAGGAGAGGTTTGACTTCCACAAGTTGTCCTCTGACCTCCAAGCAGTCACATGAATCAAAATAGGTACACATGAAAAAATTTAATTGAATATGAACATGAATCACTTTAAAATGTAAACTTTGATTCCACTGATCTTAGATGAGTCTAAAATACTAAAAAGCTTTCAGAAAACACTAAAAAGTTCTCAGAAAACACTGAGACACACTCTCTAAAAATCACTTATTGAGGAGGAAGGTATTAAAAAAAGTTTTCTTTCCCTTTTCCCTCTTTGGTTTAATAGATTGCATGTATATGCAGACTTCAGCACAAAGGAAGAAGCAAGAAAAGTTCAAGACAGCATTTTTTAAAAGAGTTATTTATTTTTATGTGTATGAGTCCCTTTGTCTACTCTGGTGTGTGTGTGTGTGTGTGTGTGTGTGTGTGTGTGTATGTTTGTGTACACATGTGTGTAAACACGTGTGTGTGGCCACACATGTTCAAGTGCATTACCCAAGTAGGAAGCCAGAGGAAGGCACTGGATCTCCTGGGCAGTTATAGACCTCCTTGTGGGTCCTGGAACCCGAACCCTCCTACTCCAAAGAAGGAACAAGTATTCATAAGTGCTGAGCCCCCCTATCCAGCACCAGTGGTTTCCTTTTAAATGAGGAGAGGGAATGTCCAAAAATTGCTCTCAGTTGCATTTCCTTAATGAAAATAATTACATGGTCATACCTGCCAGCATGGAAACTTGGGAAATGGAACGGTAAGAGAGCACAGGTACATGAGCATTAACACAAGAAGGACAGTGGGTTTTAATGGAACAGTCTTTCCTGTTCATATAGATGTTTTGTAAATTATCTCCAAGCTTATGTTTTCCTATGAGTGACAAAACTCCTGGTGGTTCAGTTTTCTCTGTTGTGCACTGATAATGATTATACTGATACCGGATCTCCTCAGGGTTGTAAAGTTTAAACGGCTAACTGAATGCTTAGTATGTCAAAACGATTACCAAATAGCAAATCCAGAGCAGAACAAATAATAGATGCACTAGAATGTTTAACATCTAATTTTCAGAGTAAGCTCTATTCCCAAAGTTTTATTATTGTATCCCAAATAGAAGTATATAATTTTTAATCTTTACCCTCAAAAGAATTTGAGCCAAGCATGGTGGTGAATACCTGAAATTCTAATGTTTGGGAAGTGGAGGCAGGAAAATCAGGCATTCGAGGCTAGCCTTGGCTACTTGGCAAGTTTGAGACCAGCTTGAGTTCCATAAAAACTTGTCTCAAAATAAAAAAGAAAAAGCCAACAGTTTTCAAAACTGAACACATAAGCAATTCCTTATATTTAGCTACCTATATTACCTCAATTATAATCAGTGATGCTTGAATATATACTCAGCCCTCAAACCCACAGGATCTGCCTGCCATGATCAGCTAACCACAGATGAACAAAAAGTTTTTTTACTTGTGAATGAGATGAATATGTAAAATTTTTCTGGCCATTATCCCCTAAACAAAACAGTATAACAACAATTTTCATTACACTAGGTATTATAAGATATAAGAATATTAATAGGTTATAAGCAAATAATTGTATCATGTTATGTAAAAGACATGAACACTGAAGATTTGGGTATCTGCAGGGATTATCAGAACCTGACCCCCTAGGACACTGAAGATACTGCCCTTTCATGCCTTCCAGTTTTTACTGTTTATTATAATAATTATTATTGGTGGTTGTGGTAGTGCTGATGGTGTGTGTGTGTGTGTGTGTGTGTGCATGACACAATATGCATGTGGGGGTCAAAGGACAACAATGTAGAGTTATTCTATTCCTATAAACCTTTTTGTGGTTTATAGGAATAGGACTGAGGTTGTCAGGCTTATGCATCAAGTGGTTCTACCAGATGACCCATCTTTCTATTCCATTTTCCAGTTTTTGCTCTCCACTCCTACATTGAAATGCCCCACACCCCAATTTCTTTCCACTTACCTCATTGATATATGTTTAAACCTTACAAAATGAATTTTTCTCTGCCTTTTAAATTTTATTTTGTATATTTAGCTCTTCTTTTTTGAGATTATAATTATAAACATTTAGCCGATGCCCCAGGCTTCTTGCTGGTTAGCTCTCTCTTAATTATGAACCTGTAACTATTAATCTATGTATTTCTACCTGGCCTGTCTTACCAGGGAATGCCCAGTGCACCCTATCTTCCTGGTAGCTACATGGCATTACCCTCAGCTTCTCTCTGCCTTCCTCTTCCAAGAATTCTCCTTCTCTGGTGGCTCCACCTGTACTTCCTGTTTGGCTGCTGTCCAATGAGTGTTTTATTCATCAACCAGAGAAGGGTTTTGTAACCACTCTCAGAATTCCTTAGTTGTCTGTAGTTCTTGTGTAGGGTTGAGGCATTGTGGGCTTTCCCCATCTACTTTGGCATATCTATTGGCATCATTCTTGTTTGGCTTATATTTGGGTAGTCATGTTAGTAAGACTTCATGGGTGAGCCAGGCAGTAGTGGTGCACACCTTTAGTCCCAGCACTTAGAAGGCAGAGGCAGGCAAATCTCTGTGAGTTTGAGGCCAGCCTGGGCAACACAGCTAGTTCCAGGACAGGATCCAAAGCTACAGAGAAAAACCTGTCTCGAAAAAAAAAAAAAGATTTAATGGGTGTAGCTTCTAACATTTCTAGGAGACACAATCTCACAGCAAACTCCCTGATCCTCTGACTCTTAGAATCTTTCCACCCCCCTTTCTAAAATGTTCCCTAGGCCTTAGGTGCCCAGGTCCCACAACCAACACACACATTCAGAGGGCCTTGTTCGGTCTTATGCTGGTTCCCCAGCTGTCAGTCTCGGGTCCATGAGTTCCTACTTGCTCAGGTTAGCTGTTTCTGTGGGTTTCCCCAGCATGCATGGTCTTGACCTCTTTACTCATCACTACTCCCTCTCTACAACTGGATTCCAGGAGTTCGGCTCAGTGCTTAGCTGTGAATCTCTGCTTCTGCTTCATCAACTGCTGAATGAAGGTTCTATGATGGCATTTAAGGTAGTCATCAATCTCATTATAAGGGAAGGGCATTTAAGGTAGCCTCTCCACTATTGCTTAAATTCTTAGCTGGGGTCATCCTTGTAGATCTCTGAACATTTCCCTAGTGCCAGATTTCTTGTTAAGCACCTAATGGCTCCCTCTATTAAGGTATCTCATTCCTTGCTCTCCTTCTGTGTTTATCCCCCAACTCGACCTTCCTGATCCCTCTTAGTCTCATCCCTCCTTCCCTCCTACCTTCTTCCCCTCCTCCCCTCCTTCCCTCCTCTTTCTCCTACCTCCCTCCCCCCTCCCACTGTGCTCCCAATTCACTCAGGAGATCTTGTCCCTTTCCCCTTCTGGGAGGAGGCATGTATGTCTCTCTTAGGGTCTTCCTTGCTTCCTAGCTTCTCTGGGGTTGTGGATTGTAGGCTGGTTATCCTTTGCTCTATGTCTAATATCCACTTATGAGTGAGTATTTATCATGTTTCCCTTTCTGTGTCTGGGTTACCTCACTTAGGATAGTTTCTTCTAGTTCCATCCATTTGCCTGTGAATTTCAAAATGTCATTTTTTTCTGCTGAGTAGTACTCCATTGTGTAAATGTGCCACATTTTCTTTACTCATTCTTCAGTTGAGGGGCATCTAGGTTGCTTCCAGGTTCTGGCTTTTACAAATAATGCTGCTATGAACATAGTTGAATATATATCTTTATGATATGAATGTTCATCCCTTGAGTATATGCTGGAACTTGAGGTAGACTGATTGCCATTTTCCTGAGAAACCACCATACTGACTGTACAAGTTTACATTCCCACCAGCAATGGACGAGTGTTCCCCTTTCTCCAAATCCTTTCCAGCATAAACTGTCATTGGTGGTTTTTATTCTAGCCATTCTGACAGGTGTAAGATGGTATCTCAATGTTGTTTTAATTTTCATTTCCCTGATGGCTAACGATGTTGAACAATTTCTTAAGTGCCTTTGGCCATTATAGATTCCTTTATTGAGAATTCTCTATTTAGTTTTGTACCCCATTTTGGGGGGGGTTTCGAGACAGGGTTTCTCTGTATTGTTTTGGAGCCTGCCCTGGAACTTGCTCGGTAGACTAGGCTCTCAAACTCACAGAGATCTACCTGCCTCTGCCTCCCGAGTGTTGGGATTAAAGTTGTGCACCACCACCGACCAGCTTCTGTACCCCATTTGCAAATTGGGTTTTTTTGGTGTTTTGATGACTAGCTTCTTGAGTTCTTTGTTTACTTTGGAGATCAGCTCTCTGTCAGATGTGGGATTGTTAAAGATCTATTCCCATTCTGTGAGCTGCCATTTTTGTCTTGTTGACTGTGTCCTTTGCCTTACAGAAGCTTCTCAGTTTCAGGAGGTCCTATTTATTAATTGTTGATCTCAGTGTCTGTGCTACTGATATTATGTTCAGGAAGTGGTCTGTTGTGTCAGTTTGTTCAAGGCTACTTCCCACTTTCTCTTCTAAGAGATTCAGTGTGACTGAATTTATGTTGAGGTCTTTGGTCCATTTGGACTTAAGTTTTGTGTATGGCAATAGATATGAATCTATCTGCAATCTTCTACATGTCAGCATCCTGTT
This sequence comes from Mesocricetus auratus, assembly GCF_017639785.1. Taxonomy (NCBI): domain Eukaryota; kingdom Metazoa; phylum Chordata; class Mammalia; order Rodentia; family Cricetidae; genus Mesocricetus; species Mesocricetus auratus. Next base: position 51,800,702 of record NW_024429199.1, read on the forward strand.
ATGACAGCACCGTTGTTGAAGATGCTTTCTTTTCTCCATTATATAAGCTTCTTTGTAAAAAAAAAAAAAGGTGTTCATAGGTGTGTGGATTAATATCAGGGTTTTCAGTGCAATTCCATTGGTCTACCTGTCTGTTTTTGTACTAATACTAAGCTGTTTTCATTACTATAGCTCCATAATAGAGCTGGAAGTCAGGGATGGTAATGACTCTGCAAGTTCCTTATTGCACATTGTTGTTTTGACTATCGTGGGTTTTTTGTTTTTCCATATAAAGTTGAATATTGTTCTTTCAAGGTCTGTGAAGAATTGTGCTGGAATTTTGATGTATTGAATCTGTAGATTGCTTTTGGTAAGATTGCCATTTTTACTATGTTGATCATACCTCTCCAAGAGCATGGGAGATCTTTCCATTTTCTGATATCTTCTTTAATTTCCTTTTTTAAAGACTTAAAGTTATTGTCATACAGGTCTTTCACTTGTTTGTTTAGAGTTACCCCAAAGTATTTTATGCTGTTTGTGGCTATTTTGAAAGGTGATGTTTCTCTGATTTTTTTCTCAGCCCATTCATTGTCTATATATAAGAGGGTTACTGTTTTGTTTTTTCATTTTTGAGTTAATCTAGTATCTTGCTACTTTATTGAGGGTGTTTATCAGCTATAGGAATTCCCTGGTGGAATCTTTCTGGTCACTTATGTAAATTATTATATCATCTTCAAATAGTGAAAGTTTGACTTCTTCCTTTCCAATTTGTATCCTCTTGTCACATTGCTTCTTATCCTATTACCCTACACTGTTGCTTAGATAAGAACATTAGAAATATCTAGCTTTTTCAGCCGGCCGGTGGTAGCGCATGCCTTTAATCCCAGCACTCGGGAGGCAGAGACGGGCAGATATCTGTGAGTTCGAGGCCGGGCTGGACTGACAGCCTCCAAAACAATACAGAGAAACCCTGTCTTGTAAAACCAAAAAAAAAAAAAGAAATATCTAGCTTTTTCTTCCTTCTGCATATTTCAACTTCTTTCTGCCATACTATCTGTAGGGACTGCAACCATTTTGAATAATAAGCATCTTGACCCTCCCTGAGCAAGCCTGTTTTCCTACCTAGTTTCCCAGATTACTATAAATAAAGAAAACAGAGTGCCATGTGAAGCTCTGTGAGCAGACATGAGAGACTTCATAGCCTGGAATATGTTATGCTCTGATATTAACTTGACTCTGATATTGCAACTCAAATGAAGCCACATTTGTCCTGATTTTTTGCCTCTTCCTCTGACTCAAAATATGGGTATCCAGCTGTTCTTCTGCCAACCATGTCAGGTCTGTTAGTAAGTCTCCCAAACTGTACTCTGTGAAGTACTGAACATAACTGCCTCTTTCTCAGGGCTCATAAAAACTTTCATTTAATTCCTAGTATGCTGGAACCAAGTTTTCCCAAAACACCATTACTTCTATTCAGTAAAATATGTCCAACAACAGAAACTGAACATATTACAGAATCAAGAAATGGACCAAGGTTATGGAAATTTAAAGGGCTTGGGAACAAGAATGATCTCCTGGAGGCTGTAGGGAATAGTTAGCATTTAGGAGTGTTTGCTGCCCTTGTAGAGGACTCAAACTCAGTCAGTCCCAGCTCACAACTGCCTATAACTCCAGTTCCAGGGAGTCTAACACCCTCTTCTGGCTTCTGAAGGCACCCAAATGCATACGTGCACATAAATTTACACACACACACACACACACACACACACACACACACACACACACACACAAATAATAAGAACTTAAAGACAAAAGAATATGTATCCCTTTGGTCTCCTTTTGTTGTCTTATTGTTCCACCTATTAAAAAGATTTGGAGAGAGTGAACAACCTTGTCTTGTTCCTGATTTTAGTGGAATCCCTTTGAATTTATTGGAATCTCCATTTAGTTTGATTTTGGCTGTTGGCTTGCTGTATATTGCCTTTTTATGTTTAGGTATCTTCCTGTTATTCCTGATCTCTCTAAGACTTTTATCATGAAGGGGTGTTAAATTTTCTTGAAGGCATTTTTTAGCATCTAATGAGATGATCGTGTGGTTTTTTTCTTTCAGTTTGTTTATATGGTGGGTTGCATTGATAGATTTTCATATGTTGAACCATCACTGTGTCTCTGGGATGAAGCCTATTTGATCATGGTCGATGATTTTTCTGATGTGTTCTTGAATTCGGTTTGCCAGTATTTTACTGAGTAATTTTGCATCAATATTCATGAGGGAGATTGGTCTATTGTAGGAAGAAGCCTGTATGCCGCCATTAACCATGTGACTTACTAGAGGCGCATACAGATGAGGTAATAAAAGAGCAGTTTACCACACCGCTAACCACACCCACTTTAGGCATGACTAAAGACGTATACGGATGGACGTAAAGACGTATACGTACGTAAGCGGTGAACTACATCACTAGCCATGCCCAAACAACAGGTAAACTCAGCAAAGAATACTGGACATATGGATTCCTGAAGAAGAATGAATAACTACCCTGAGGACCATCAAGCAAACAGTAACTCACTGTGTGGTATCAAAGTCTAAATCTCTCTATATTGTTTTTTCATAGTACCCTTTTATCTTTATTTCTTCACATACCTCAGTCCCCATTCATTTAACTGAAGCTGGCTTTGGAGTTGGATTGGCTCTCCTACTCTAAATTCAAGCATATTATTTAAATAAAATTCAGAATTTCTGTATTATATCAAAGAGCCATTGATATAAGGCAGAAGAAAATAAAATTAGGGACTGTTATCTGTGGATTTCTTTTTCTGAAAAGTCTAATTTCCTTCAGGTTTACCATCTTCCCTATTGTCACCTCTTCCAGTATGCATACATATAAAAGTTAAAATATTTTTTTGTTAACATAAATGTTTGAGTTTTCCAGAGAATAAGGGATTTCCTGACAGCAATCTTCAACTGCTTCAGAAAGAGAATGAGGATCCACTTCCTTGACTTCACCTGATTCGACTGGAGGCATCTGAACTGCCCCACATCATTGACTCCACCTGACAAGCACTATCCCGAAACTGGCTTGAAACTACATCACTCTACACAACTCCGGACCAAGAAACTGAAACAGCACATCTTCTACAATCTGGCCAGAGCTTCAGATGAGAGCTTCAATCAACACTAGAACCCCAGCCAGGAACTTCAATCAAGCATCTCCTGCCATACAGAGACTGTCTGATCTACTGAGATTTTGTTACACTAACATTTTTCTTCTCACAGGTCCCCATGAGATTATCATCGTCCCATCTCAGCAGGACGTAGTTTTGAGAATTTCACGCCCCCTCTCCCTACTATTGATATTATAGGATAGTTTACACCTGTTAGTGTTAGTTTTCAATTATTTTAGAGTTGGGATTGGAAGGAGGTATTCAGATTTGGGTGTTTCTTTCAGATAAGTTTAGGTTTAGATAGAATAGATGTTTGATTCATTTTGTTCATTGACACAAGTTAGCTGTCCTTTTTAGACTAAAAGGGGAATTGTAGGAGGAAACCTGTATGCCGCCATTAACCATGTGACTTACTAGAGGCGCATACAGATGAGGTAATAAAAGAGCGGTTTACCACACCGCTAACCACACCCACTTTAGGCATGACTAAAGACGTATACGGATGGACGTAAAGACGTATACGTATGTAAGCGGTGAACTACGTCAGTCTATAATTTTCATTTATTTATTTATTTATTTATTTATTTATTTATTTATTTATTTATTATGTATACAGTGTTGTCTGCATGTATGCCTACAGGCCAGAAGAGGGCACCAGATCTCATTACAGATGGTTGTGAGCCACCATGTGGTTGCTGGGAATTGAACTCAGGACCTCTGGAAGAGCAGCCAGTGCTCTTAACCTTTGAGCAATCTCTCCAGCCCTATAATTTTCTTTCTTAGTTGTGTCTTTGTGTGGTTTGGGTATGAGGGTAATTGAGGTCTCAAAAAACAGTTTGGCAATGTTCCTTCTGTTTCTTGTAACATGCTAAATAAATGAACCAGAGAAAGATAGTAGGGTTCAATCTTCAAGCTGAAGATTAGAAAAGCAAAATAGCCAGTCACTAGCTCTTACCATTACCTCAGGCTGAAAGGGCTGATTCTGCTGCCTCTCCTCAGCATGGCTGGAGAATCCTGAGACTGAATGTCTTGCTATCATCAATATGGCTGGAGAATGAATGCCTCCTATCCTCAGTGTGAATGGATAATGAATGCCTGATACTGAAACCTTGCTCCTGTCTTATATACCTCTCATGAGTCCTGGGATTAAATGTGTGAGCTCTAATTCTCTTTTAGACCCAGTCACTCTTATGTATGGACTTGAACTCAGAGAGATCCATCTGCCTTTGTCTTTTGAACCCTGGGATTAAAGGTATGTGCCACCACCTATTGACCTCTATAGTTTGTGGCTGACTTTGCTTTCTGAATCCTCAGTCAAGCTTTAATAAATCATAAATAATATATCACCACAGTTTGTATTATGTGGAACAATTTGAGGAGCATTGGTATTAGCTCTTCTTTTAAATTCCCTTATAATTCTGACCTGAAACTATCTGTCCCTGGGCCTTATCTTTGTTTGGGAGACTTTTGATGACTGTTTCTATTTCCTTAGGGGTTGTAGGTCTATTTAAATAGTTCATCTGGTCTTGATTTAATTTTGGTATGTGGTACCTATTCAGAAAATTGTCCATTCCCTTTTAATTATTCAAGTTTGTGGAGTACAGGTTTTTGAAGTATTGACCTGATGATTCTCTGGATTTCCCCAGTGCTTGTTATGTCCCCTTTTGATTTGATTTTGTTAATTTGGATATTCTCTCTCTTCTGCTTGGTTAGTTTGGATAAAGGTTTGTCTATATTGTTGATTTCCTCCAAGAACCAACACCAACTCGTTGTGTTATTCTTTGTATTGTTTTCTTTGTTTCTATTTTATTTCAGCCCTAATTTTGATTATTTCTTCTCCTCTACTAATCCTGGGTGTTTGCTTTTTTTGCTGTAGAGCTTTCAGATGTGCTGTTAAGTTGCTAGTGTGAAGTTCCTTCATGTTCTTTATGTAGGTATTTAGTGCTATGAACTTTCCTTCTAGCACTGCTTTCATAGTGGCTCATAAGTTTGGGTATGTTGTGCCTTCATTTTCATTGATTTCTAGGAAGTCTGTAATTTCTTTGTTTCTTCCTTGACCCAATGATACAGCTGAGCATTGTTCAATTTCCATGAGTATGTGAGCTTTATGCAATTACTGCTGTTGTTGAATTCCAACTTTAAACCATGGTAATCCACTAAGATACAGGGGGTTATTCCAATTTCTTTATATCTGTTGAGGTTTGCTTTGTTACTGAGTATGTCATCGATTTTAGACATGGTTCCATGAGGTGCTGAGAAGAAAGAATATTCTTTTGTGTTTGGGTGTAATGTTCTATAGATGTCTGTTAAGTCCATTTGAGTCATAACATGCTAGTTCCTTTATGTCTGGTTGACCTGTCCAGTGATGAGAGTGAGTTGAAGTCTCCCACTACTAGTGTATGGAATTTGATGTGTGATTTAAGCTTTAGTAATGATGCTTTTACAAATGAAGGTGCCCTTGTATTTGGGGTATAGATGTTCAGAATTGAGACTTCATCTTGATGAATTTTTTCCAGTGACAATATGAAATGTCCTTATTCATCTTTTGATTACTTTTAGTTTGAAGTCTATTTTGTTAGATATGAGGATAGCTACACCTGCTTGTTTCTTAGGTTTATTTTATTGGAAAATCTTTTCTTAACCCTTTATTCTGAGTTAATGTCTGTTTTTAAAGTTGAGGTGTATTTCTTGTATGCAGCAGAAGGATGGGTTCTGTTTTCATATCCAATCTGTTAGCCTGTGTCTTTATAGGTTAATTGAGTCTATTGATAATAAGAGATATTAATGAGCAGTCATTGCTAGTTCCTGTTATTTTTGTTTTTGTTGTTGGTGGTAGTATTTTGTGATTGTGTGTGTGTGTGTGTGTGTGTTTCCCTTCTTTTGGTTTTGCTGGTGTGGGACTATTTATTGCCTTATTTTTGTGGGTATAGCTAGCTTCCTTGTGTTGAAATTTTCTTTCTAGTACTTTCTGTAGGGCTGGATTTGTGGGTAGGTGTTGTTTAAATCTGTTTTATCTGTGTACTTGCTCCAAACTGGATGGCCCTTTTCTCTAGGCCCTAGCCCCAAGTGGCACATCTCAAGTCCCACCTCCACTCACCCACAGAAGCCCCAGAGACCTTACAGCAACCTCTCCCCACCCCCAACCACATCATCGACTGACCACTAGGGCCATGGCCCCACCTGCACCTGGAGGTGTCACCACTTAAGTCACAGGCCCCACCTGCACCAACTAACGAAAGAGGGACCCCCTGAAGCACAGGCCCCACCTGTACCAATCAGAGGAAGACATGGGTAGACAACAGTATAAGAATACATTCAACAACATAGAGAGCAATACAGGACCACCAGAAACTAGTGGTTCTTCAACACCAAAACTGAACATTTCAACACAGATGAGGCAGAACATGATCTTAAAAATAACTTTATGAAAATAACTGAGGTACAGAAAGAGGAAATGAAAAGTTCATTTAAAGAAGTGGAGGAAAAGACAAAAAAGTGGAAGATATCAACAAATCGCTTAAAGAAAACCAAGACAAAACAATCAAATAGGTGAAGGAAATAATTCAAGACTTAAAAACTGAAACAGGCAATAAAAAAAACACAAACCAAGGGAATTCTGGAAATGGAAAATCTGGATAAATGATCAGGAACTACAGATGCAAGCATAAACAACAGAATATAAGAGATGGAAGAGAGAAGCTCAGGTACTGAAGATACACTAGAGGAAATAGATTCATCAGTGAAAGAAAATGTTAAATCCAATAAATTCTTAACACAAAATATTCAGAAAAAAAAAAGAGCCAGGTGGTGGTGGCGCACGCCTTTAATCCCAGCACTCGGGAGGCAGAGGCAGGCGGATCTCTGTGAGTTCGAGGCTGGGCTGGACCGATAGCCTCCAAAACAATAAAAAAAATTCAGGAAATCTGGGACACCATAAAAAGACCAAACCTAAGAATAATAGGGATATAAGAAGGAGAAGTCTAGCTCAAAGGCACAGAAAATATGCTCAACAAAATCATAGAAGAAAACTTTCCCAACCTAAAGAAGGACATGCCTATGAAACTACCAGAAGCTTACAGAACAGCAAATAGACTGGACCAAAAAGCAACCCCTCTTGCCACATAATAATAACAACCAACATAATAACATAATAATAAAACATAATAATCAAAACACTAAACATACAGAATAAAGATATAAAATTAAGAGCTGCAAAGGAAAAAGGCCAAGTAGCATATAAAGGCAGACCTATCAGAATTATACCCGACTTCACAATGGAAACTCTGAGAAGGTCCTGGATAGATGTTCTGCAGACACCCTGGATATCAGCCCAGACTACTATACCTAGCAAATCTTTCAATAACCATAGAGGACCAGATTCTAACATGGCTGTAACTAAGTCTTGTAGAATAATTCTGTTCCTAGTTGTCCATGAATTTAATGTCTGTTTCACAAAGGGTGAATGCATGCCATATGAAATGACTGCTTCCTTAAATATCTTTAAGTCTAACATACCTACAGGATTCCAGTTAACTTCTGCATAGTCTTGGGGATGCATATCATCTGGTGGTTGTCATCGAACAGTAACTGGATATATTAAGGTTGGTGTTTTAATAACTTTAGGCACGCCTCTCCACTTTCACAATGCAATGGTGTGGTAAATTCTGCTCTAAATTCCTCTATGTGTGAGCATTTTTCCTTTTTTTTTTTCATTAGTACATCTTTCTGAGGCCTGCACCCTATCAATTCACTTATCATATTTAACACAAATAACCACCAAGTCTATTATTGATAGAATATTAATTACCATACTTAGTATCGGTATTATATCAGTATCAGTTAAATCATTTATCTTCCCGGCCGGGCGTTGGTGGCGCACGCCTTTTATCCCAGCACTCGGGAGGCAGAGGCAGGAGGATCTCTGTGAGTTTGAGGCCAGCCTGGTCTACAAAGTGAGTTTCAGGACAGCCTCCAAAGCTACAGAGAAACCCTGTCTCGAAAAAAACCAAAAAAAAAAAATCATTTATCTTCCCATATTCTGCTTCTAACTTCAAGCTTTCTAAGGTAGCAGTATAGAGAGCCTTAGCCCCCTGCATTGTTATGTTTCCCATTGTTTTTTTAAATTCCTTTAACTTTATATTATGTGCATTGGTATGAAGGTATTTGATCCCCTGGAACTGGAGTTACAGATAGTTGTGAGCTGTCATGTGGGTGCTGGGAATTGAACCTGGATCCTCTGGAAGAATAGCCAGTGTTCTTAACTACTGAGCCATCTCTCCCGTCCCATGTTTCCCATTCTTAATGTAGAAAAACATTCTTTTTAATATTCATTAGCTGTTTCCTACTCTTCTAATGGATTCCCCAAATCTCTCACCAATCCTGTTGACTTCTCTAGGCAAGTGACAGCCAACTGCTAGCCTGAAGAGGTCCAGATAGCAGATGCAGCAGAGCCAGTTGTTGTGACCCCCTCCTTCTGTGTGGTTCTACCACCCTTTAGGTATCAATTGTGGTTTTAAGTTTTTTTTTATTATCTACAGTGGTTGCCCCTAGCTACACATGGTTCCTCATTAGCACTTCCTGTCAGCTCCTTGCTGATTCATCCTCCTGCTCGAAGGTTAATTTTATTTAAGCAAACACATCTTTGAATTGTTAACAAAAGCAGTAGAAAGAATGCAATACACTTTAAAATAATAATCCCCATCAATAAACTGAAAGTTATCAATATCACAGTTTCTGATAAGATGCAGTCAGACTTACCCAGCAAAACTTTGTCTCACCCTCTCTCAAAAGAAACCAACCCCCTAAGACTAGTCCAACATCAAGCTCCTATAATTGTTCAAATAACTAGTTCAGCTACCTTTGTCAACATTAAACAATAACCAATGACCCTGGAGACAAAAAGAGGAAAGCAGTCCATATTGCCTGACTTGAAGAGACAGGTACCACAGTGCCCTGCCAGTCACCTGGAATACAGCTCTCTTTCCTGTGAAGACAACTGGGTCCTCTGGATCTCATGAGTCTGAGTCTTCCAGAGAAATATGTGTTCACTGCCTCGGACCTGAAAGATGCATCTTCATCCTCCCATTGGCAGAGGTGAGTCACCCCCTTTTTTTTTTTTTTTTGGTTTTATGAGACAGGGTTTCTCTGTATTGTTTTGGAGGCCGTCGGTCCAGCCCGGCCTCGAACTCACAGATATCCGCCTGCCTCTGCCTTCCAAGTGCTGGGATTAAAGGCATGCGCCACCACTGCCTGGCTCCATCTTTGTTTTAAATGGACAGACCCAGTGAGAGGTTACAGTGGGCAACATGCCTTGACCGGATTGCCAAAGTATTTAAAGACACTAAGATTCCCTGTCCTTCTGTCAGAGGTTTCCTGAGAAAATAGATTATAAAAGGGCCACTGAGGGACTGCTGCAGAGTTACAGACCTTGGGCTATAAAATGTTGGCTAAAAAAGTCCCAACTTTGTGGAAGGCTACCTATCCTGGCTACCAGCTAAAGGGAGGTGAAAGGAGCCTGTCTCAGAGTAGGATTGTTGCCATTCTTCAGATCCCAGCTCCAAAGTCAGAGGCAGGTTCAAGAGTTCCTGGATGCAGCTGAATATTGCTGCCTCTGGATACCAGTTTGTGAAAATAGCAAATCCTGTATACACCAGCAAAGGGGGCACTAAGCCTCTAATCATCTAGACTGAGATTAAATAAAAGACAAAAGGGGTTTTAGCCCAAACTTTGGGGCCATACAAATGTCCTGTGACTGAACCTTGTAGCCACAGAATGGCCCACTGGGGCCGCTACTGCTAGTTTAAGGAAAAAACAAAACAAACAAACAAACAAACAAAAAACCAAACAAGTTAGCTCTGGGCCAAGATCTTATAGTCACAGCACCCCAGGACATGGTTGAGGCCTTCTGAGGGGCACCAAAGGCTGGCTAATGACTGTGTGACACTCTATTCCTAGCTCACCCTCGAGGCCAGTTCGAGAAACCAACTGCCATCAATTCAGCTACCCATGCCTGGTGACACAGGTGCTCATCTGTGACTGTCAGGAGATGAAACCAGGTGTAGCTAGAATAATAACCCACAGACAGATACTAGGTTTAAAGCTGAAGATCAGAGAAGCAAAGCAGCCAGCCGCTACCTCCTACTTCTACCTCAGATGGAAATGAGCAATCCTGTCTCCACCAATCCTGTCTCCTCTTGCTTTATATTCTGCTCTGGTGCTGAGATTAAAGGCATATCACACCAAGTGCTGGAATCAAAGGTGTGAACTCTGTTTCTCTTTTAGACTGATTCATTCTCATGTAGCCCAGGTGGTCTTGAACTCAGAGATCCATCTGCCTCTGTCTCCCAAGTGCTGGGATTAAAGGTGTGGCCACCACTGCCTGTCCTCTACGGCTAACTACCAGTTTAGGTGTGTGTTGCTAACTAGTGGCTTAGCTCTGCACTCTGATCTTCAGGCAAGGTTTGTTAGATCATAAACAAAATATCACCACAATCAGGTACATGGTAGCTGCAATACCCAAGTCCTTGATACCAACTTCTGTCTTAGGGCTTCTATTGCTATGAAAAGGCACCATGACCATGGCAACTTTTTTTTTTTTTCCAAGACAGGGTTTGGCTGTCCTGGAACTAGCTCTGTAGACCAGACTGGCCTTGAACTCACAGAGATCCAACTGGTGATCATGGCAGCTCTTATAAAGGAAAACATTTACTTGGGACTTGCTTACAGGTTCAGAGATTCAGTCCATTATTGGTATGTCAGGAAGCCTGGTAGCATTTTACATTTCTATAGCCAGGCAGCAGGAAGAGTGACACCTCCTAATAGTGCCACTCACTATGATCCTATGGGGGTCATTCTCATTTAAAGCACAATTTGCTTTGCTTGATACATTTCCTCTTGCCTGTTTTACAAATGCTGTAATTCTTCATTTGCCTCTAGCCTCAAAATCTGCTCCTTAATTTCTCAAGTTGAGTATTTTAGTTTGTTGATCTGCAAAATCTAGTATCTTGGTCTCCAATGCCTACTTCCAGACTTACAGCCCACTATATGGTATAGCTCCACTTACCATTTTGACATGTTGCTTCATTTCTGGTCTACAGTTTTTTTTTGTTTTTGTTTTTTTTTAGTTCTTATATTTTAGTCTATATATAAATTTGTGGTGTCTTTGTGTGATAGGTGTTTAGGAGGTATTCAGCCCTCACCCATTTCAGTACCAACAGATTATTTTTTAGTTTTTAAAAGAGACTTGTATTTACTTGTTTTAGAGAGGTTTTCACTATGCACCTATGGAACTCACTATGTAGACCAAGTTGGCCTTGAACTCAGTGAATTGCCTGCCTTTGCCTCCAGAGAGCTAGGATTAAAGGTGTGCACTGATATGCCCTGCCAAAAGTTTTTTTCTTTCTATTCATGTGCATATGTATGCACTTTTGTGAGTGTATGCCGTATATGTGTGTGTGTGTGCCCCAGCGGCAAAAAGAAGGCATTAGGCTGCCTGGAGCTAGAGTTACAGGAAATTGTACATCTCCAGGCATGGTGCTGGAAACTAACTTAGGTCCTCTGCAAGAAAAGCAAGCACTCTTACCCACTAACCAACTCTCCACCCCCTTCAGAGTATTTTTAAAAAGCAGTTTGTAATCACTGAAAAGCTGTGTTAGATACAAGATTCCCATATAGGCACCTCCTAGGCTTCCACACCATCAATACTCCCTAACAGAGTGGGTGCACTGGCTAATGAGCCAGAACTGAGAGAGTATTAGTACTCATGGTTTAAGTTGGGACACATTAATTTTTTTCCTTTACCATGGTCAAAATATGCACGGTAATTTTACTGCTGTGAAAATCCAAGAGTCCATCTCTCTTTCTTCTTGGAATCTTATACTATGTTGCATGTTAAGTTGGCTTCTTTCACTTAGCAATATGTATGTAAGTTTCTTTATATTTTTCATAGCTTGATAGCTCATTTTTTTTCAGTGCTAAAGAGTATTCCATTTTAAGGATGTACCACCAATTCAATTAAACTATCCTCAAAGAGAAAGATATTCTTGAGAAACTCAGCAAATATCAAGGGTCTGCAGGAAAACTATCAGATAGACCCCAAGCAACACAATGAATACTATGGAGGGCCGCATAGGAAGCATTCCTAGTGGGAACTCTAAAGAAATGCACAGAAGTGTGACCAGCATTTGAGACCTGACTGGATCTGGAGAAGACAGAACTGTCCATCATAGAGGAAATCCCAAGGGTGAGACAAGTTCTGGGAGCTGAGGGTATTTGGACTGTTTCCATTCAAAAATCAGAACAGAAATAAGTAACTTAAATGCACAATAAGTAGACCTTGAAAATCAAGAGTAAACCAAAAAACAAAACAAAAATCTAAAAGCAGTATACAAAAAGAAATAGGGCAAGGAAAATGGCTCAATGGTAAAGTGCTTGACTTGGAAGCATGAGGACTTGAGTTCAATCCTCCAGTACCCATGTAGAAAAGGTAGGCACAGTGGAACTGCCTGGGACTTGATGGCCAGCTAATCTAGTCAAATTGGTGAGCTCCAGGCCAGTGAGAGACCATGTTACATAAATAATGTAGGGAACAATTAAGATATCCACCAACACCAACCTCTGGCTGCTACAAGTGTGCACCCCTCCCCATCTCTCTCAGGTGGACTGTTGAATCTCCATTAGCATCTTCCAGGAGCAAGGCGGAGAGAAATCTAGAAGCTGGCTAAGAAGTTTTCTGAGACAGGAAAAAGTGATTGACATGTTTGGATATAAAACACCGAAGTGGCAAAAAGTACAAAGTCAGTCTGTAGATGCAGCAGACACTTGAAGTACTTACTGCCAAGCACCAGCTTCTTTGTCTCAGCATGATCTGGACATCACAGCACTATAATATGCTTGGAATTTAGAGAAGCAGTTCTACAAGGCAGCCTTAGGAGTCCTTCATCAAGACACTTAGCTCTCAGCAATGTGATGCTCAGACTAATGTTTCATTAAAAAAAATCCTTATATTTATTATTAACTGGGCTGGCTACTCAACCTCAACATACTACTTAATGGGAATGGCTCTAAAATTGAAGTCACAAATTAAGTCTGTCACAGTTCACACATCTTGGAAGAAAACAAGAGACATGTGGATGAGGAAGAAATGAATACTATTGTACTCACAGCATAGCAAGCAGCATGAGCTTTGTACTAGGATATGTAGTACAGTGTGGTCAGGTGGGTGCTGAACTCAGGGTATTTTTGTCTAACAGGTGAGGAAACACAAGCCTAAGGAACTAGTCTTTTTGTTTGTGTGTGTATGTTATCTTCTTGCTTGTGCTTCAAGAGGTCAGAAGAAGGTATCAGAACTCTTGGAGTTGCAGAGCTACAGGAAGTTGTGAGCTGTCTGACATTGGGTAATGAGAACTGGATTGGGTCCTGCAGGAAAGGTAAATGTATCTTTCCAGCCCTGGAATGTGATTTGTTTACAGTGAGCTTAAGCACACCTACCTGACATTAACCACGGAGAGATACTGGCTGTAAAGGGACCTCTGAAGGGAAACAGTCTATCATCTAAGGCTGTTGATTGTACAGATACTCTAGTTGTTGTATGATATTTGTGATCATCTAAACACAAGTTACCACAGCCTCTGCTCACAATATGTGCAGAACTGCAAGAGACCCATGTGGAATTGTTTTCCAACAAACACTGGCCATTTTTTCAATTGAACAATAGCACCTCTTGTTTTAGAGCCCAAGCCAAGTTTTATCTTTAAAAATAATTTTAATCTATTCACAAAAATTAGCAAACATTTGTATACAATCATGAAATAATTTTTAGTATGCCATCTCATTCCAGCCATGAGAAAATACCATAGTAGTCAATATTAAACGTATCCATCCATAAATTATTTTATTTCTCATTAAATGAGCACAGAGTCATTAGCATATTAATAACAGATATGTTTATTATTACATATCCATCAGTGCGGCTTTCAATACCACTTGAAACATGCAGATCCCCTAGGGAAGATTGGTTTTCCAGTGCTTATTTGATACACATTACTGCAAAGCCATTATAAATTACTGAGGAGGTATTTGGTTAAAAAAATAAATCACACTGCCCATACAAATCAACTCTTGTTACTGGAAGAGAGCTGAATGGTATCATATGGTAATTCCTATGTTAACTGGAAAACATCATGGATATATTTCATAATTCTTTACTACTGGTGCAACTTTAAATCTTTTTTTTTTGCAGATAGTTTTATAGTCTTTCATTATTGTAGCAGGTAGTTTGGTGCAAAGATTGTACTCAATTCATAAAAATCCAACAAACTTATATATTTAAATCAAACCAATTATCAATGAAAAAACCCACTGACACACATAATTTTTTGTAAAATCTGTTTTTTGAAAAGTCTGTACTTATGGCAGTAAAAAAATTCTCAAATTAAGGCACTAAGGATAATGAAACTCCCACTGAAAGTGTTCTAAGAATAATTTACATTTCAAACAGTGCATACATTTTTATGTTTGTTAACTTAATGACTTTTCACTTAAAACCACAAAGAAATACATTATATAATTACAGAAATGATGTACCCCACAAAATGCTTTTAAACTTGGTTCTCTTGTACAGTTAGTCTCTAGTAGTAAAATAACTCAATATGGCTTGGCAAAAATGCATAGATTAAATGTAATTTTTTTCTCTTCTCCCAGTCCCCAATCTACAAACTTGCTGAAACATATACAGTATTTTGTAAAGCATAACGTAAGATATTTCTCCATAAAACCCACTGTGGGCAATCAACAGTAAGGCTTTTAATTATACAGTGAGGGCACTGAGCTTCAAGTGACATCACTATGTTCTTAAAATAGTTCTGTATAGTCTTGCAAGAGCACAAAAACTTAAAGTCCTTTAAAAAACAGAAAATTTGTCTCATTTTGAGATATTTTCTTTACTCCTTCCACAAACTGGTCTTGACAGTGATGGCCATTCCACTGAAAGTGAAAGTTCTTTCTTCCTGCTCACAGGGAAAACTGTTCTATCATGACTGACAGGCGTTTTCTTATAAATTCAAAAAGGCAGCACCTTAAAAAATATATCTAGCTAAGCTTTCCCCAATTGTACTTGCATTACATAGTAATAATTAATCTAATCTACCTGTAGGCAAACCCGCAAGAAAAAAAAAATCCTCAGTGTGCTTTTTGTGCCAAAGCAAAGACAGAATAACAGCAATCTTAACCCTGAAAAGCCTGTGGTATCTGTGTCAAAGAAACAGCCTGTCTGCTCAGCGTGGTTAAACAGCCTGGTTTAGCAGGTAGCATCTCACATGAATCCAACACAGCAGTAGGTCACATGGTTAACTGTTGGAGAGAAAAAAAAGAGTCTTGTAATTTAAGAAAGACACTTGGTTTCAAATTATAAGGAACAACAACTGGAGGGAAGAATGACGACATGCTGCAGTGGTAGACTATCTGGCTAGCATGCATGAGGCCCTGGGTCCAAATACCATCAGCATTACCCCCAACTCCTCCTAAAAATATAGACAAGTATATATACTTACATAAAAGAATAAGTAATCACAAAGTTTAGAGGAAAGGAAAACAACACCATAATATGATTTCCTTTATGTTTCTATTCTTTTTCTAAAACTTTTTTGTTTTGTATTTTGAGATAGGTTTCTCTGTGTTGCTGTATTACCGTTGAGTGTCCTGGAACTCACTCTGTAGACCAGGCTGGCCTTGAACTCAGCGATCCACCTACCTCTGCCTCTTGAGTGCGGGTATTGAAGGTGTGTAACACCACGGCCTGACAGCTAAAACATTATCTTACTAAAAAATTGTTTTCAGTCCTAGTTTATACCCTACACCCAGGTGGCTGAAATAGCATGGAGCTTGAGAATACAAAAGAAGAGGGCATGCCTTATGTCAAGGAATATGATTTGCTTACAAACAACAGAGAGTGAAGAAAGTAAGTGAATTAAACACAGCTTCAAGCTGAGCATGGTGTTCCAGCCTTTAACCCCAGCACCCAGGAGGTAGAGGCAGGTGAATTTCTTGAGGTCAGTCTGGTCTATAGAACAAGTTCCAGGATGACCAGGGCTACACAGAGAAATCTTGTTTAAAAAACCAGGGGGTAGGGGAGGTGGAGGGGTGGATGGATGGGGGCAGGATTTAGCCATGTCCTATAGCTGTTGTAGCATATACAATATTTTTGAAAAAAAAAAAACTCATCAAAGACTTAAAAAATACAATATTCATCAGTACTAACAAATAACGTTGATTTTCAAAAGAACTCAATTCCTACACAGTATAAGAGATGAGGTATATTTTACAATGACCCATTTGCATTTAAAATGTTATTCTGGTGGGTTAAAATCACAAGGGCTAAACTATGTCATATATCCCAATCTATGACAGGAACTCGGCATGAAAGTATTCTATGTACTAATTCCTAATAGCAATCAGTTAAACTAATTTATAAAACCCCGTGAGTGAGTTATACATTAAGACCAATATAAATGATGTTCTCTATGGTGAAAGCAATTCAGTTTCTGATTTTAGTATGTGTGCTGCTAAAGGTAGCAAAAGGTTTTTAATTATTAGTAGTATCAGTAGCAGCAGTAGTAGTATTTGTTGAGACAGTCTCTTCATTCAGCCCTGGCTGTCCTGGAACTTGCTGTGCACACCAAGCTGGTCTCAAACTCACACAGACACACTTGTCTCTGCCTGATGCCCTAAAGGTGGGGACATTATCATGCCTTACTAGGTTTCTAATTTTGTCTGCATGTACATTTGTACTCCAGAAGAATGCATTGGATCCCGTGGGACTAGAGTTATAGATGGTTGTGAGTCACCATGTGGTTGCTGGAAAGTGAACTCAGGTCCTCTGGAAGAGCAGCTAATGCTTGCTCTTAACTGCTGAGCCATCCCTCCAACCCCTAGGATTCTAATTTTAATAGACAGTTTCCAACAACTTTATATTAGTAAAAAGGTTAATATTTTAGTCTTTACCTAGTTTTTCCAGATGTATTTTTGACCACTTTCCGGAAGGACTGATTTGCAGTGGATCTTGTCGACAGCGTTCGAGGAGAGGCGCGGACAAAGCCAGATGGTGGGTTCTTAGGAATCTTCTTAACCAGGTGAGTTACCCATTTTTTTTGTTCATCCTGAGAACATGCTAACAGCAGCATATCTCTTGCCGATGTTACATCATAACTTACTACATTAAAAAACAGAAAACCCCATAAAACTTTCACAATTAAAACCATAATACAATATTAAAACTATTAAATTATAATTTTTCAAGTTCTTAATTTTTAAGATATCATAGTTAATTATCCTTGGACAGTATCTTTGTCTCAATGTGGCTAAGGCTGAATTTTTCCTAAAAACAAAGAAGATCAAAACCAATAGTCAAAAACACAGGAAAAATTAGAAATACAAAAACTGTAACAGTAAAACAAGCAAATGTATCTGTAGAACCTATGCTTTTCTTAGGGCAGTCAGTCTAGGTAGGTTTCCTCAGCCTCACTGTGAGGTGCCGTCTGTGGGAAAATAAGGAAAGATGAAAACTCTAAGGGGAGCAGTGGGACTCACACAAAGATCTTCTCTTAATTCACACCCTTTTTAATAGAGGCTGCAAATTGAAAAGGGGATGATTTGCATTCGAAACCCACTAAAAACTGAACCACTCTCTCTCATAAAGGACTATTTGCATGGTCCCTCCTCAGGTGTGAAAAACACCACACCTTAGGACCAACCTACAGAATCTGCACTGTTGAGACATCTTGAACACTGCACCTTACCTTTGCACGGGGAAATCAAGTCCTCTTTCTTGTCTAGGTGATCCCTGTGGCACTTAACATGGCATCTTCGACACTCTAGGGCAGGGGGTGGCTTAAACACATGCCACAGGGGTTTGGCACATGCCTCACAGTTGGCAGGGAAGTGGTAGAGTGTAGGAATGAATTCGTGGCCTTTGTGGTTCTGGAAGTTAGTTTTTTCACCTTGTTGAACTGGTTCCATTTCTATATCTTTTCTACATTCACCTTCATTTGCATATAGTATCTACATTCAGGAGTGGTAGAGAAAGATGGAAAAAAAATCACAATCTGTAAATAAAAATTCTAAATGCATGAAAACACCGGCATCTATTTCACAAAACACATAACACTTAGGTAAAAGAGACCTTAAAATTATAATGTAACATTTGTACCTGAAATATTTTAGGAATTTCTTCAGTTTCAGCTCTGTACACATCTCCTTGGGTTACCGGTCGGACATGAAACAATTTACTAAGACAGAGACAAATGATATAAACCTATTATAAGAATCTCATTGGTAACAAAAGGCATAAATTTCACTGAAGAGAACATGTAAGTAGCAAAGAAGCAAACAAAAAAGTTCAACACCAATAATTATTTGACAGATATATATACAATTTGATATATATCAGAATTTTAAAAGAAACAATAGGGGCTAGAGAGAAGGTTATATACTGCTCTTCCAGAGGACCAGAGTTTGGTTCCCAGAACCCACATTTGGTGACACATAACTGCCACTAACTTTAACTCAAGAGACTTCAAAGGCACCTACACTCATGTGCATACCCACCACACACACATAATTAAAGATAGTAAAAATAAAGGTAAAAGTAAAGGTAAAACTAGTAACACCAAATGCTGATGAAAATGTAGAGAAGTTAGATTGCTCATATATTGCTGGTAGAAATGCAAGATTGAAAAATAACATGATCATTTGCTTTTATAAAACTAAATGCACTCTTACTATTCCACTCAAGTTCATTACTCATAACTGATGCTTTAAACGGTTTGAAATATTACCAAAGCTCTCTCAACTTTGCTTTCATTCTAACCAGTACCAGCTCCAAAAATATTTATTTAACATAAAAAAATCTTATGTACTGTGCATTTTATGGATGGGTACACATGCCACAGTGTATGTGTGGAAGTTAGAAAACAACTTTCTGGAGTTTATTCTCTTCTTCTGTTGTGCCCAAGTTGCAAAGATCCCCAGAGACCAGGAAGACAGACCCATCAAACTGTAAAAGCAAGGTTTTAACTGTATTGATTTTTCATCCAGTCACGATAGGGACCCTGTCTGGCTAGCTGTCGCACCATTCTCCAGAGAGAGTGAAGTTACTTGTCTACTGCTAGGTTTTAAAGACAAAAGTTACAGGGTTATGGGTTGGTTTCTGATTGGTTGACATTTAGGAACAGTTGGGAGAATTTCTCAAAGTCATATTTTGGCATGAAATAACTGTGTACCAATTATTCTCATTGGTCAGTGTTGAGAGGGAACATTGTGTGGTTTCTATGGCACTGTACTGCTACTTGTAGGTGGCCTGTTGTACATAGATACCAATAGTTTTCAGAACTATATCCTAGAGACTATAGGGGAGGTAGTCTCCCCCTGGAGTTTGTTTTGTGACCAAACAGTTCCCAGGAACCAAGCATCTAGGAGGTTGGGGTTGAGGGGGGAGGTGGTCCTCAAGTTTCTTTGTGTTCAGTTTTCACTCTAGGCTCTTGGAGGCCAGGGCATCTGGAGTTTCCTTGTGTCAGAGGCCTATGTAAGTGAGGGTCTGGTCCCTTTATTTCTAAATTATTAGAAGTGAAGCCCTTGAGTTTAGTTTACCCCTTTCACTTCCACTTTGTGGATTCCACAGATGACACTTAGGTTATCAGGTTCAGCAGCAAGCACCCTTACTCACTGAGACATCTAGACAGTCCTTCATTTAACTTTATGTATTTCTTGAATAGCCCTTAACCAAACTTTGAATTTATCTTGTACACTTAAAATTTTCCAACTACTTGTCTCTAAGTTTACATGTAGAACCTACTTATCTTTACATACACTATATATATAGCTCTACGAGAATATAATGTATGAGAATAAACACAAAGAAAAAACTCTATGCTTACTAAGTCTTTAATATAATACTAAAAACACCCGGCTTTTTGTTTATATTACATTACATAAGCCACTGATGTGGTCAGTATGCTAATTAAACAATCTTACACTAAAAAAATAAATTTCCTGTGTATAAATGTTTTATTTGTACATATGTATGTGCACCATGTGTGTGCCTGGTGTTTGGGGAAGCCACAAGAGGCTGTCTGCGCCTTCTACAACTGCAGCTATAGTTGTGAGCTGCCACATGGGTGCTGGGAAACAAATCGGAGTCTTCTGCAAGAGCAGCAAGTACTCAAACTCTGAGGCACTTCTAGAGCCTCCAATTTTCTTTTTGAAATACTCCTCACATTCTGCTAAGGTCAGACTTCATTAATTTGTACATGTGCCTTTTTGTGTCAGTGTGGGCGCACACATGCCACGGTGCATATATGGAAGTCAGAGGACAACAGCAGAGTGTTGGTCCTCACTAGTTCACCTTCTCTGAGACAGGGTCTCTTTGCCACTGTGTAAACCAAGCTCACTGGCCTTCTGGAGATTCTCCTACCTGCCTCCCAACTCCCTGTAGTGGTATGCTGGGATGAGAAGCTTGTCCTAGTGCAGCTACCTTTTATATGGGGCCTGGGGATCAGAATTCAAGTAGTTAAGACTTGTGCAGCAGATGCAAATTTTACCCACTGGGCCATATTGTGTGGAAAAAAAGGTAACACTGTTTCACACAAAATGTCAAGCAATTCTAAAAATAACTCAAAAGTAAACAGTCAAGTGACTATAAAAATTTATTTAAAAAAATCAAAGGCAACTTACTCTATGTCTAACACCATCGATGGACTGGATTGTTCCTTATCTTGTTCATCATTATAGAACAAGATTTTTTTGCTGCTTACCACAACATACTGAAATGACAAAAAGCAAAGAAAAACCAAAAGAGCAATATTAACTTGATTTAAAGTGACTACCATAATAGTTTCCATTTGTGTCTATATTATACTGTATTATTTAAAACCAAGATTAGTAACAGAGCAGTTAATACAAGTTCTATGCTTTATAGTAAACATGTAACAAAATATCATTGATAAGAATTTAGGTATATAGTACCTGTTTCTTCCAGCCATATCTTTTGATATTTCCTCTATTTGGTACAGAAAGCCAACCTTCAATTCTTGACTCTAGGAGAAAAAAAAAAGGAATACTAGTCAATCTTAAATTATAAAACCAAAAGGAAAACTACAAGTTGTCTGACAGCATGCAGCAACAGGCAATAGAAAACAGCTAAATGAATGCTATAATTTGTTCTTTCATGCTTCAATCACACAAATTAACTTTAATGGACAAACAAAGACTGCAGAAAAAAATCCCAAGCCACTTTCTCCATACAATTAACATTTAGTACTCATTTGAAAACGTATGAAGTAACAATGTCTTAAAGAGCCAGGCAAGACTGGAATGGATTACAGCTTACATGGGCATGATAATACTTTAAATATTACATAAAATTCATATACAAATATTCAGCAGAAAAGAAAGAAAAAAAAAAGAAGAAGAAAATGCAGCAAGTTGAATGATTCCGAGCCATGATTTACACAAGAGCAGGCAAAAAGTACTGAGGTGTCCTATTACTCACAGAAGACAAGAGTAGAAGATAAATAAATAAGGAATGCAGGCAGAACCAACTAGATACAAAGAATAAGAGACAAGCATTTTATTTGTTTTCTCAGTAAAATATCCTAATTAACGTTTGAGTAAAACACTCAACAATTTCATTAAAGTTGTTCATCAAATTTGGTCGGGAGGCACTTATTTCTGTCAATAAGTTCAATTCCAAACCATCTCAAACTAATAAAGTATTTATGCATACTTAACACAGTAAACAGAAAAAGAACACAGAAATAGGAAGGTTAACTGTTAGTATTTACACCATAAACTGCTGACTATTTGTAACTAAAGCCTTTTATGGCAGCTGTTGCTTCTAGTACATGTTTATTCCTTTTGTGACACTATCATCAGACTCAGGGCAGTGGGCATGATAAGCTAATGATCTACTAGCTTCTCACTTTTTGAGACAATCTCACTATACAGCTTAGTTGAACTTACTGTGTTAGTCCAAACTAGCCTTGATTTTGAGATCCTCCTGCCTCAGCCTCCTGAGTATTGAAATCACAGGTGTACAGCACCACATCTGCTTAAACATATCTAAAGTTTATTATCAGTGTCTGGGGAATAAGGGTGATTTCTTTAGAGATGGTTATATTGGGTTGATGATAAGAAAACTCAAGTTCTTCCTATATTAATCTTATATTTAAAACATAAAATAGAAAGGTAATCAATTTTAAAGTACACTGCTATAGTGTGATTGACTATATTGTGGCTGAAATTATAATCCCAGTAGGAAAATGTATTTTTCCCTCTTCACATAAAGCCGAAAGCTCAGTCTTACAGTAATAACAACAGATGTCATTACTGAGCATTTGACTGCCAAAATGCTTAACAAGTGATAGCTCATATTTAAGATTTATAAAGTCCTAGAATATGGGATGTCTACCAGGCATTGGTGGCGCACGCCTTTAATCCCAGCACTCGGGAGGCAGAGGCAGGCGGATCTCTGTGAGTTCCAGGCCAGCCTGGTCTACAGAGCGAGTTCCAGCACAGCCTCCAAAACAATACAGAGAAACCCTGTCTCAAAAAACAAAAAACAAACAAAAAGAATATGGGATGTCATATTCTTATATAGTTCTATTGTCACTCTCCACTTAAAAAATTATGACTCCTAGGCTTAGAAAAAGTGGTTGACTTTCTAAAGCCTCCTTTATCTGTATCTATAAAAATCCAGTATGTCTTAACTTCTGAGGTTATGTTTCTAAAATACAATGCTAATCTATTCTCAAATAAGTCTCACAATATTGTTATTGGGTGTTAATATTCCTTTTGTTGCTACTACCAGTTACTTAACATCTCCAAGCTTTTGTTTGTGTTAAGACACCCTCATGAAAACAGTGGTTCATTAAATCAAATTGTGGTAAGTTAAATTCAAATTTTCTTTTTCTTTTTTGTCTTATGAGACAGGGTTTCTCTGTATTGTTTTGGAGGCTGTCGGTCCAGCCCGGCCTCGAACTCACAGAGATCCGCCTGCCTCTGCCTCCTGAGTGCTGGGATTAAAGGCGTGCGCCACCACCGCCCGGCCTCTTTTTCTACCTAGCCTTTTCTTTACTATTACTTCTATTTACTTTGTCAATAATTATTTTTCTCTTAAATAGTATTTTCAAGTTTTGAGAGAACAGTTACTATACCCTAATGTTTGTTTCATAAAGCCTATGGCTACTGATACACAGACAATGCATAGTTGATTTTATATATATGTATATCTTTGCTATTCTGCCTTTTTTCTAAATTAGCCAAATAACTCTAAATAAGGGTTACAATTTAAAAGTCAAACAGGCAGTTTCATAGTAAATAATGTAGGGAAGGCTGTTCATTATATATTGACCATCATAAATCTTTTATCTTAGGAAAGGAGAACTACTACTAGGAAATTTTTCCACTAATATGGCAAAAACAGAAGCTCTTATTTTAAAGTGCAGTTTAAGATATCTAATACTAGTAATTCCTCTACAAAATAAAAGCCCTTGAATCTTGACCTTTATACAAAACAGTGTAGTCTAAAATACTCTTCCCTACCCACTTAGTGATTTTTCCATATTTGGGTTAAGAACAGAATTAAGATCAAGAGTACAGATTTAAACACACACTCCCCCCCCCAGAGATGGCTTGGACTAGAGTCTAGGCTCATACCAGAGCAATGACACTAGCTTTTCTGTTTCCTGTCTTTGTTGTTAATATATCTAACTAGTTCTAAATGAAGAGCTCCTGAAAGCCACAACTGTGACCCAGGTGGCAATGTGCAAGTCAAGTGCTGTAAATTCATCTTTCACAACATACATAGAAGTTAGGTTCTCTAGAAAGAAGCTCTGAACTTAAACTAGATTTTCATCAACAATTTACTACAGAAGCATAAAACTAACATGGAATCTATATTTATAAAGTAATTCTGTAGTATTGCAACATCAACAACTGACTTTCACCCACATAAAAGATTGAATCCAACTGATGTAAATTAGTAGCTAACACAGGCAATTTAAATATCACACCCAATCTTTTAAGGTTACCAAAGTTTACTTTAATATATTACATCCAATTTAGAGAACCACTGTGCAATGTTTTAGTTATCTTCTTTTTTTTTGGTTTGTTTTTATGACAGGGTTTCTCTGTATTGTTTTGGAGGCTGTTGGTCCAGCCCAGCCTCGAACTCACAGAGATCCGCCTGCCTCTGCCTCCCGAGTGCTGGGATTAAAGGTGTGTGCCACCACCACCTGGCTCAAAATTCACCTTTTATAATATGCAAATTCATTTACTAATTTTTAAAAAGATTTATTTATGCATATGGGTGTTCTATCTGCATGTACACCTGTACAACCGAAGATGGCATCAGATTTCATAAGATTACAATTACACACAGTTTTGAGCCACCATGTGGGTGCTGGGAACTGAACTCAGGACTTCTGGAAGAAGAGCAGGCTGTGCTTTTAACTGCTGAGCCATCTCTCCGTTCCCCATATACTAACCTGAAGTAAAATTTAAAGTTTAGTCCTCTTCAAGAACTATTCTAGACACGTGAATAATATGCTACTTATAAAGGATAAATATTAAAATACTTTATAAAACCTTATTTCTGATTTGTCAAAAACTATTTTTAAACATCTGCAGTGATACATTGTTTATGCTTTATTAAAGCTTGCCTGAGGATTTAGAAAGCAAAGTCATCCACAAGCTATAGTGGTCAGGCAGAGGACATGACTTTAATTCCTAGCAGTCATACTAGCTATTTTAGGAAGTGGTGGTACACACCTTTAATCCTAGGACTCAGGAGACTCAGATAATCTCTGAGTTCAAAGCCACCCAAACCTCATGCCTTTCATCCCAGCATTTGGGATCACATGCCTTTAATCCCAGCACTAAGGAGGTGGAGACATGAGTAATATGGCTGGGCGGAGAAGGAATGAATTTAAGGCAGGAGGAGACAGGAACTGAGAGCTTTTGCCTCTGAGGATTCATGGAGACAGGATTGCCATTTCAGCTGGGTATAGGTAAGCTCTATTGGCTTGGCTGCTTTGCTTCTCTGATCTTCAGCTTGAAGCTTGAAGCCCAGTATCTGTCTCTGGGTCTTTTATTTTTTGTGTTACAAGTATCTAGTGTATAGTGTATTTAATATGAATTTTCAACTGTGAGCAAAATACCTAATGCAGGAGGGAAAGTAATTTACATTTTTAAATGTATATGAGTTTTTGCCTGTTTATATATAAATCTACTATACATGTGCCAAAGGAGACCAGAAAAGGGCATCAGGGTTCCTGGAGCTTAAGTATAAATATCTGAACCACTATAAAAATGCTGGGAACCAAATCTAGTCCTCTGTAAGAATAGCAAGTGCTCTTAACTACTAAGCCATTATCTAGCCTCCAAGAAAAGTAATTTTGAACAATTATCCTTTAATTTCTACATTCAATAGGGAAGCCAGGATTCAGCTTGCAGTATTTTTTCTAAAATTCCTACACTGACATCACAGTGATGATTAAGAGTTTGACATTTGATAGCCTCGTAAACAAAATATCTGAAGAAAATACTTAAGTTTTTGTTTAAAACTTTAAAACAGAAACAAACAAAAATGCAAAACAGAGCCAGTAAAAACATTTAAATCCATTTGCCAAACGACTCCAGGGTTAATCAGGGTTCCTAACCCGAAGCCTGCTTGCCAATCAAACCACCTCATGTGTTTTGCCAGTATGGATAACAACAACTCATCTTTTAATTTAAGACTTCTAATTATGTTTATTAATAAGGTATAAGTCTCTGAAAATTTAGACAAAACGAGTAAGACATCACAAAACTAACAGAAATGCATGGGACAACGAAAAAGTCCTCGGGATTTTGGATTGACATTAAATAGAGTCCTTTGCTTCAGAAGTATCCCGTGGCTAACAAAAAATGAGTTTATAATTTCAGTCAAAAACTAAATGACTGTGATAACTGTCTTGGCTGTCCCCTAGTCCTTTAACTTGATATAAACTGGAGTTACCTAGGAAGACGAACATCAACTGGGAAAATGTCTTTATCAGATTGCATCAGCCAAGCCTAGAGTGCTTAGTATTGGGTGAGGGTATTCATAAGGATCAGTGGAAACAAAGAAGTACAGATCATGGATGATTTTAGCCTTTTTACCTGCAGGGGGACTCAACCTCATGGATTCTTTATTGTTCTTCAATTTACACCTTAGCAAGTTGATTTCTATATCCCCAAACATCTTAAGCTTCCAAAGAGATAATGCCAAATGCAAATTCTCGGTAAGAAATACTGCAGCTTTCCAGGGTTTTTTTTGCACCTTTGTGAAGCTCTCATACAAGATTCATATACGTTAAACAGAAGGTGCTAAAGAAAAAAGGCATATTAAGGCTACCTGCCAACATTCAGGAGGCAGCTGCAGCTGTGTAGGAGTTCCCTCTTACACTGTTGTAAACTTTCCTCAATTAATAACTGACGTAGGAGGACCCAGCTCATTGTGAGCAGCACCATCTCTGGGCAGGCAGTCCTAGATTGTATAAGAAAGCATGCTGAGCAAGTCATGAGAAGCAAGCCAGTAAGAAGTGTTCCTATGTGGCTTTTGCTTCAGTTCCTTCCTTCAAGTTCCTGTCCCGATTTCCCTCAGAGATGGAGTGTGACCCAAGAACTCTAAGATGTTCTTCAAAAAAAAAAAAAAATTACTGATTTAATGTCTGAGTGTTTTGCCTGCATATCTATACATACATATATACATCTGTGCACTACATAAGTGTCTGGTGTCCACAGAGGTCAGAAGACAGTGTTGGTTCCCCTAGGACTGGAGTTACGGATGCTTGTGAGCCACCACACAGGTGCTCTGAATGGAACCAGATCCTCTTGAAGCATCGACTGCTCTTAAGCACTCAGCCATCTCTCCAGACCCAACCTGCTTTTGGTCATGATTTTTTTTTTTTGTCAAAGCAATAAAGACTTTAAGACAATAATCAAAAGCCTCTAAAAGTTATATTTTCTACTATATCTGATTTTGATTGTCTAAATAGCCAATAGCAGATATTATTAACCCATAGCTACAACTTTCCAGAGGCATAAGCTGTATAAGAGAGGCAAACACTGAGAAACAGAAGGCATCCCTGACCTTTAGAATAGCAAGTGCTCCTTCTTTCCATTAACCCTCACAGAAACCTGATTTTGGGCAAGCAAATATACTAGGGCATGTGAGCAAAGACACCAATCCAAGAGGGCAGATATTATACATGGTCCCTTGAGTACCACTTTTCTGAGCAACAAAAAATTTCAAAAGTAGCCTATCAACTTTATGAAAATAGAAAGAAGTATATTTTGTTGAAATATACTACTTGCCCAGCTTTAAAAAAGTATCTTTTTACTCATGTACTACATAGGAAATATACTAACAAACTATTTTCTATTACCTGGTTTAAAAAAAAAACACATCTAAAACACTAAAAAGAATCTTGGCAACACAAGCATAATATATATGTATTATATAAATTATATATAGCATATACATATAATATGTAAATGCATGTTTTTACAGTTTTTAAAGATTTATTTTATTTTGATGTGATTTTTTTTGCCTGCATGTATGTTTGTGCACCATGTGCAGGCTTGGTGCCTGCGTGGAGGTCAGAGGAGGGTGCTGGATCCTCTAGAACTGGAGTTACAGATGGTTATAAGCCATCATATAGGTGCTGGAAACTGAACCTCGGACCACTGAAAGAACAACAATGCTCTTAACCACTGAGTCACTTCTCCAACTACACATTTTAGTATTTGTAACCTATTCACTTCATTTGAATTCCAATTAGGCCAAGAATGTATATGTTCCTATTTATTTATTTTGTTTACGTTAATTAGGAAAAGAGAGAAAAAAGGAACATCAGGCATTTACTTCTGCTCACTTTTTGGTTAGTTTCCCCCTCATCCCCTGTCCTCTCACAGTATTACCTTTTCTTTATTTCTGCAAAATTACAACTTGACAAAGACTACTAAATGTTTCTCACTAAAACACTGCATAGGCTTTCTGCATATAGCTGCTATGGTTCTGCTTATTGAGTACATATAAATGTCTATATGCTAATATACATATTAGTATCAAAATAATAAAGCAGTAGGCACTCAAACCACATTAAAGTCAGGCATAGTGGTGCACACCTTTAAGCTCAGGATGGGGACAATGGGTGAGAATGTGCGATGGAGCAGAGGATAGCCTGCTCTACTGAGCAAGTTCCAGAACAGCCAGGGCTCACAGAGAAACCCTGTCTTGAGAAACAAAAATCATTTTCTTTTCTTTAAACATCCTCAGTATATTTGAATAACCTGCATATGTCTGGTTTTATTTTACAAAATGTAACTAAGTAAACAACTGATATATGTCTTGGATATTAAAAACAATTCCTTCATAGTGAGTCAAGAACAAAATGATGGAATGAAAAATGAAAAACATTTACATGACATTGAGCGAACCCAGATGACAGAATAGAATTTTTCTTACCTGGAAGGTTTCCATCAGTCTCATCAGCACTAGGAAAACTAGCAACGCTAGTTGAATCCGAAAGGTCCAAAAGTTTTGCACGCAACTGCTCAATATCACTCTCTTTGCTAGCCAATTGCATTTGAAGTTCATTTCTGTGTGTACATTCTTCCACCAATTGCTATTTTTCAAAAATAGCAAGAAAATAAAAATAACAGGACACAAATGATTTCAAATTTAATAACTGCAATGTAAATGAGCAATTAAGTGTGAAACATGCTGTACACCATGTATATTTATTACTATGGTTAAGTTTTCTTTTGGAAACACAGTTGGCCAGGCCGAGAACTTTTAGCTCAAGCAAGTTTCCTGCCTGCTCCAAGTATCTGGGATGGGAGTATGCTACTAGTAGTGTCTGAAAACTACCACATATGATGTGCTGCACAAACTAAGTTCTTTCTCAGTTAAATGCTAAAGATAACCAACGACCCCCCCTTTAAATTTGTATTATTTATATATATATGAATGTTTTGCCTGTCTGCATGTATGTATACAATGTGCCTGCTGGATCCCCTGGCATTGGGGTTACAGATGCCTCTGAGCTACGATATGGGCATTGAGCAACAAATACTCTTAACCACAGAGACGTCTTTCCAGCCCCTCACCTTACTTTGCTAAGAAAATTTTCATGAGCATGTATGATCAAAATGTGAATGCTATAAACTAAAATATTAACTTTTACACAAGTAAGTCTACTTTAAGCAAGACATGTAACACGTAGTAGATACTGACACCATGGAGATGATCTATGTGTGCGCGCACATACACAGACCTTACCGCTTGCATGTCGTTCAGCTCCTTCTGGTGTTTTACCACCATTTGGTTAAATTTCTCTCTTTCTTGGTTAAGTTCCAGTTGTAGCTTCCTATTTTCCTTTTCTTTTTTTCTCAAATCTTGCGTATTAGCTTTCTTTCTATCAATTTTAAAATCTTTGCGATTCATTATTTCTGCCAATTTGTTAACAGCCTGTTCAAACATTAAAATAATATTTGTAAGGATCTATATACTGTACCCATTCAATTTTAATGTCTATAAAAATTTATTGGTTTTTCAAACCTATACAGATTTTTTCTTGGTCTCTGTATATAAACTTATGCTTCTATGGAACAAACTAATCATGAATGGTGGTTCAGATAATTAATGCTAGTATCTTATATAGTCCAGTGTGAGAATCAGGCATGCAAAAAGAAAAATTGATTGTTTAACAGTACTGTAGTATATTACTGCACATAAGATATAAAGAAAGAAATAGAACTATGTATGTTCCAAATACTGTAGATGGTAAAAGAAGCAGACATATAAGTTATACAGTAGAGAGAGGTAAATGTAATGGTACTATGGAGACAGTACCCCTACAAAAATTTCTAGAGAAGAAAAGCTTACATATGTTTCCTTCCTTCCCTCCTTCCTTCCCTCCTTCCTTCCCTCCTTCCTTCCCTCCTTCCTTCCTTCCTTCCTTCCTTCCTTCCTTCCTTCCTATTTATTTACTTACCTACTTACTTATAAGTCTCATTATGTAGCTGGCAGAACTAGAACTCATTACATAGGCCGTATTGGCCTCAAACTCAGAGAGAGCTCCACTTGCCTCTGCCTCATGAATGCTGGGATTGAAGGTGTGCACCACTGCACTTAGTTCCATGTGTTTCTCAGGAGAGTTAGGAGATGGATAAACAAGGAAAACACATGGAGGAGTAAAAGGCAGGGATAACACTATAAGTATAGGTAAAAAGGCCAGAGAGAAATCTCTTTCCTTTGGACAAGTAGGAAAGGAATGTGATTAAGCATCTGATTAGGTCATATTGAAACTCCCTTTCTTTTGTTGTATTTGTGTGCACACCCATGTGTGTACACATGTGTACAGAGGCCAAAGGTTGACATCTGTTATCTTCTTCAACAGCTCTCTACCTTGTTATTTTCAAAGATGTATTTTTATGTATATGAGTATTTGTTTATTTACATGTTTTTATGCCTACCATATGCATGCATAGTACTCATGGGGGCTAGAAGTCATGGCTTTTTTTCTAACAGGAACATAAAAAAAGAAATGATAAGCTCCCCCCCCATTAAGACAGAAAAAGCCCCAATTTAGCTCTTATCCACATTGATTAGGTTCCTTTTAGGATGAGGCACCCCTGAGTGAGTGTAGCAATAATTACTAATAATAAATCTAACACATATTTACTTTAACAATAAATTTAGAAACATAAAGAATGTAAAAAGCCAGTATAACACCATGCTCCTCAAAGGCAACCTCTACTAAAGCCTTCTGCATTTCTTTCGATGGTCTGGATGGATGAAGATATATATGACAAGACACACAACTCCCCATACACATTTTCTTGAGGTAGGGTTTCATGTCAAGACATTAGGTTTTAATTACAAAAATCAAATACATAATCAAATACAAAACAAAATGGTAAGCTACCACCTCTACAGTTTCTTATTCTTTCTGGCTTTTGAGCTAATACATCTTTTCTTTATGTTTCCTACTTGTAGGAGGAAGCCTGTATGCCGCCATTAACCATGTGACTTACTAGAGGTGCATACAGATGAGGTAATAAAAGAGCAGTTTACCACACCGCTAACCACACCCACTTTAGGCATGACTAAAGACGTATACGGAGGGACTACGTCACTAGCCAGGCCCACTCAGGAGGTGGAGGCAGGTGGATTTCTGTGAGTTCGAAACCAGCCTGGTCTACAGCCAGGGCTATACAGAGAAACCCTGTCTTGAAAAACGAAACAAAAATAAACAATCAAACAAAGAACCCAAAACAACAAAAAGCATTCTCTTTCTTAGGGTGCTGGGAATGGAAGTCAGACCCTCATGCACGCTAACCAGCTGGTCTACTATTGTGCTGCATCACTATATACTTACTAGTGAAATTACTCAACAAGTTAATTTTCTTAACTGAAACTCTAGGTCTCATGTAAGTCTTCTATATTTAACAGGGATTCATCTTGTTTGTTTTAATGAAAAGCTAAACCCCATGACCTTCATTTAGTAAAAACAGGCATAAAGAACAACCACTAGTTTTCTGATTTTATCATACTCAAGTGCAAACCAATGGCAAGTGTTGATGGCATATGTACCTGTGTTTTCAGAGTCCGTTCAGTACTGATATTCTTTTCAAAGGCAACCTTAAGATTATTTATTTCTTCCTCTTTCTTCAACTTATATTCTGTCAATAAATCACGTAAAACATTATTGTACAGCATTAAATAATTTTATCTGCATTCCAAACTAACAATGTCCTCAATTGTTGAAATTATTATACACTACACAGTAATACACAGTACCTTTCAGTAATTTCATTAAGATAACTACTTGTAGCCCATATGTAGCCCAGGATGCCCTTGAAATTCTAATTCTCTTGCCTCCACCTCTCAGGTGTATGAATTTGCTCACTGTACAGCTCATTAATATAATTTTTAAGCCTACATAAGTTAATACATGGGTATTAAAAAACCCAATGCAAAAAATAACTAAAGATTAACCACAGAATTAGCCTCTATCTATCTATCTATCTATCTATCTATCTATCTATCTATCTATCTATCTATCTATCTATCTGGAATGGTCTCAATCAGCCTTTAATCCTAGCACTCGGAGGTAGAGGCAGGCGGATCTCTAAGAGCTAGTTCCAGGATACCCTCTAAAGCCACAGAGAACCCTGCCTCAAAAAAGTAAAAACAAAACAAAAAAACCCCATAACAAAAAAGTGTGCAAAATTGTATCAGGCTCAGTCAAATGTGCAAATGTATGTGGGCACTGCATATTTGTTTCTGACTAGTACTGGATGCATGAGCTACTATGTTCTGTGTGTCATGGTGATAGCTCAGCTTTTACATTGCAACTAGCTGCCTGGGCTCAGAATTTAACTTGGGCTTTCTGGCCACTGAATCTGATGGAATGACAGAGATTCATATGTCATTGAAGTTGTGTTATGCTGTTCTACTTTATTAAAAATACAGTTAAGGGAATTCCAATATTTATGGTTAAAAATCTGTAACAAGAAGATAACTTAAAACTTGTAACTCTAAATTGGAGCTGTTCTGGGAAATGACATATGTTTCCCACCATTTTAACTAAACTAAGTGCAGCCATGTGGGCAGTGGTCATTTTGACTAGGGTTAGGGAAGAGCGGTCATGTGACTTCACCACCATCTTGATTAAAGGTAATCACATGGAGAGGGCCTACCAAGGAGACAACAGGTCTCCAAAATATCTTGTATTCGGATGGATTTTTGTATGGTAATCCATGTTCTGTACTGAAATCAAGGTCTATGAAAGATAGGGTTTAAAACAATATTGTTTTAATGAGGCATTAAAACTGCACCTTCACGTATTCATGTATAGAGATACATCTTGCTGGAAGCCAGACTTTATAATGTAATGTAAGAGTAATCACCTTGGTATTGATTTTAGAGACACTAAATTGTTTATACTATTAAAACCTGGTTTCGTCTTCTAAAACAAAAAAGAAAAAAAAAAGTGAGTGAGCACACACATATGCACTCTAGTAGTAAGCATTTGGAGGCAATCAGAAAGGCCAGAAGAGGGCATCAGAGTCTCTGTAGTCAAGTTACAAGAAGGTTGGTTGTGAGCGGTCCAATGTGGGTGCTAAAAACAAAACTTGGGTCTTCTGTAAGAATAGCAAGCTCTCTTCGTGAATGAGCTCTCTTTCTAGCCCTCATATTATAGCTTTGAAAAATTTTCAAGCTAATTATCACAAACTTTTTATTTTTTTTTGGTTTTTCGAGACAGGGTTTCTCTGTGGCTTTGGAGGCTGTCCTGGAACTAGCTCTTATAGACCAGGCTGGTCTCGAACTCACAAAGATCTGCCTGCCTCTGCCTCCCGAGTGCTGGGATTAAAGGTGTGCGCCACCAACGCCCAGCTATCACAAACTTTTAAAGAAGATTTATTTTTATTTTATGTGTATGAGTGTCCTGCCTGCACACGTTTCTCATGTGTATGGCTGGTGCCCTTAGAAGTCGTAAGGTATGGGATCTCTGGGAGCTGGGAATTGAACCTGGGTCTTTTGTAGAGCATCAAGTGCTCATAATTGCTGAGCCTTCTCTCCAACCCCACACTGCCATTTGTTAAGGAAACTCCATATACCTTCTTCTGCTGTTCTAATCCTTTCATTTAGCTCTTCGTTTTCTTTTCTTAGTATTTCGATATCTTTGGTTAGCATGGTGTTTGTTTCTTCAAGCTAAACAAAGCAAACAAAGGTTAAGCTACAGACTATGTTTTCATACTTAAAGTTACAAATCTTTAAAACAATGCTTAACATCTTCTGCAGATAAAACAGGTCAAACATTACTTTAACTACAGAAAATGCCTGGTTTCCAGTTTTAAAATATGTGAATGAGGCAGGCATGGTGGCACACACCTTTGATCCCAGCATGCAGGAAGAAAAGAATATTGGATTTCTGAGTTCAGCACTAGCCTGGTCTAAGAACTACACAGGGAAACTTTCAAAACTGCCCTGCCCCCCCCAAATTAATACATAATTTATAAATATTTTAGGAACAATTACCTTCCAAAAATGATATGTGTATATATGTATATGTGTGTATGTGTTTATATATGCTAAACTTAATAAACAGAACTAGATGGAAGACTAGGCAATTCGAACTTGTTCCTAGCTCTGTTCTTAACCTATGCGACCCTGGGGCAAATCATCATCCTGTGTCTCAGTTTTCTCAACTGAAGATGATGAAAATATTATGTGCATCATTGACTATTCCAGGTATACTATTTTCTTTTAATTGTAGTAACAACTGCACAGAAGGAGCACTATTTCTGCCCCCCTCGCCAACCTCTTGGGAGGTTAAGATAAGATCTAGCAATATAGCTAGTTGTCTTTAATCCCAGCACTCAGGTGGCAGAGGCAGGTGGATCTTTGTGAATTCAAGGGCAGCCTGGTCTACAAAGTGAGTTCAGGGAAGCCAGGGCTACACAGAGAAACCCTGCCTAGAAATCCCTGACCCCACAAGAAGTCTAGAAATGTCCAGATTGGTCTAGAGGTATGTATGTAGCCAAGGCTAGCCTTAGACCTAATGATCAATAACTAAGTGCTGGGATTATAAACCACATACTACCATGCTTGGTTTATCTCGTGTGTGTGTGTGTGTGTGTGTGTGTGCGAGCGAGCATGCATACGTGTGCATATACATGCTGGAACACATGCATACAAAATCCAGAGCAGGCATGGGATATCTTCCTTTAAGACACTGAGGCTGGGTCTCTAATTGAACAGGAAATTCACTATTTTGGCTAGTCTGGCTGGCCAGGAAGCTCTCAAGATCTGGTTGTCTCTATTCTCAATGCTGTGATTACAGACAAGGGTCGCCATGTACATGTACATGTTTTTATATGGGTGTTAAGAAATTCAAACTAGGGGTCCTTTGCCTCTGAGAAGTTATGTGATCTCAGCAGATTGCATTAATTCTCTAAGCCTCAGATCTGCCAAGATCACGTAACTGCTCAGAGGCAAAGCCAGCATTTGAACCCTGGCATGGTCACATCACAGTACTTGCTAACTTCCAAAGATAAGTTTCTGTAACTCCCACTGATCCCGAATTACTATATAGAGTACAGTATGGACCTTAACAAAAGGGAATTTGTAGGACTGGTTTTGAACACAATAAACTTTTAACAATGAGTTTCTTATCCCACAATAGTTACTCAAATTTTAAAGAAATCTAATCCATACAAACACTCAGAGAATAAAAATGAGTTTAGGATAAGCATTACTCCAATAAGTTATAACACAGATCTATAGCAGTCCAGTGTACTGAATAAGACTTTCTATCATTCTCAATTGTTTTAGATAAGATAAACACAAGTACAGAAAGGTCACTTTACATAAGAGGCATAAGTAAATATGTATGCACACATACCTCAATACTTTTAAAATGTTACCTATTTTGACTTAAATCAGTTTCAGTCAGATATTCACCTATCACTTACCCGGCTAACAGTGTGATCTTTATCTGTAATCTCTTGTCTATTTCTTGAAGCAGCTTTCTTGCTTTCTTGAGTCAACTCAAAATACTGTTCTTCCAGAATTCCTCGAGCCAACTGCTCAGACTCAGCTTTTGTTTCTGCTAGATCCAACTGAGTAGAAAGAGTTTCTCTACAACAGTTTTAAGTGAAATGAAAAAAAAAAATTCAGTTCATTCTCCTTACTTGATCACATAAATGACAACAACTTTCTTGCTAGACATGGCAGCCTACATCTGTAGTTCTTTTGTTTTTGCTTTTTTCTAAGACAGGGTTTCTCTGTGTAACCTTGGCTGTCCTTAAACTTGAAGATCCTCTGCCTCTCCTGTGCTGTGATTAAAGGCATGTGCCACCACTGCCCAGCCTACACCTGTAATTCTAACAACTGAAATCTTGAGGCAGAGAGACTAAAAATTCAAGGCCAATCTGGACTACATAGTGAGATTCTCCCTGGAAAAAATAGACTAAACAGCACACACACACAAAATTACACACAATTTTCTCTAAATGACAGAACCAAGGATTTTACTTTTTAAAGCAAACTTTAAATCCACTACAAAGTACTCATGAAAGGAATAATTTTAATTTCTTAAGCCATTTACTTTTAGAAAAAAAGAATTTGCTGTGGGTCTGGAACGAAAGACAGTGAGGTAAAGTTGAAAAGCCATTGGTTAACCAGGAGGTCAGATTCAAGACACTTATCCACATCACTAGTAATGCCTATTTCTACTGGGTAAGTTCCTTACATTTTCTCTGTAAACTGAGAGGGTTATACTACATTACCTTTAAGTAATTCATGAGATTATGAAAAGATACAGATTCAAACCACTGTGAACTATCCAGAAATATTAGAAAGTTTTCAGAATTGCCTGAGTATGGTGATCACACCTAGGATGCTACCATTTGCAAAGGAGGTCGAGGCAGCAGGACTGATTCAGGTCAGCCTTGGTATAAGAGATTCTGTCTTAAACTAACTTTCAGAATTGACATTTACACTTGCACTAGATTACTTTCATTTGTTTGTTTGTTCCAAAGATCCTCTCTTGGCCATGTGTATGTATATTTCCTCGATTTTTGTAGGTTCTCAGTAAATTTGGGGAATGAATTATCCCTATCCATGACCACTACTACCTCCTCTTTTTCTTTTTTGTTTTTTTAAAAAAAATTATTTTATTTTATGTAATGAGTGTTTTACCAACATGTTTTATTGCAATGTGCCTAGACCTTATGGTGGCCAGAAGAGAAAGCCAGATGCTCTCAAACTAGAATCTTAAGGTGGATTTGTCTAATTTGCTATTAATTAGCCTAATATATTAGTCTCATCAGAATGATGGCATCCCTACTCCCCATCTTTCAACTTAAATTTATAAATGTCTTTCTGTTCTGTTCCAAAGCAAAATGGAAATGGACATACTTTTCACTTTGCAGCTCCTGGATTTTCCTTAAATTTTCTCTGTTTTTTTCTTCAATTTCTTCTTTAAGTTCCTTTACCTGGGTTTTATAAAGTGTCTGTGAAAACAAGTGATTAGAATGAAATGTTTATGGTGAGTTCGACAATTTTTTTAAAAAATTTTAATTTTATGAGCTTTGGTGTTTTGCCTGCATGTGTCTGTGTGATGGTGTCAGATCCTTTGGAGCTAGAATTACAGATAGTTGTGACCCACCATGTGGGTGCTGGGAATTGAACTGGGTCCTCTGGAAGAGCAGATTGTGCTTAATTTAACTTGTTTTAAAATTGCTGGGGTTGGAGAGATTGCTCAGTGGTTAAGAGTACTGGCTGTTCTTCTCCAATTCCTAGAACCCACATAGTGGCTCACAACTAACTGTAACTCCAGCTCCAGGGGATTCAACACCCTTACACAAACATAAAACAAAAATAAACCATTAAAAACAAGCAAACAGCCAGGTGGTGGTGGCATACACCTTTAATCCCAGTACTTTGGAGGCACAGGCAGGCAAATCTCTGTGAGTTCAAGACAAACATGGTCGACAGAGTTTCAGGACAGCCAGGGTGGAAACCCTGTCTCAAAAAAGCAAAAACAAAGCAAACTATAGACTGAGCTCAACAGGAAAAATATCTTAGGTATTAGTTATTTCTGCAACCTAAATATGCTCATGAGCACACATATTAATTAGTGCTTATAGGTAAGCAGAATCTCTAACAAAGTCTTTAAAAAATTTTTGTTTTACTTTTTTGATAGGTATTAAGAGCTTAGACTGGGCTAGAATTCCCTATGTAACCCATGCTATACTGGAACTCAAAAACCCCACCCTACCCTAATTTGGTCTCCAAGTAGTAGGCATCAGGCATGCATTTCCATATCCAGCAACCAAGTCTTTGTTTGAGACAAGGTCTTACTCTGTGGCCCTGGCTAGCCTGGATCCATCTGCCTCTGCATCTGGAGCACTGTGATTAACGGCCTGTACCACCATGCCCAGTTATCAAAAGTTTTATTTATGGCTGTAATTTGGTGGCAATTAACTGCTGGAAAGAGGCACAAAAAGGGTGTCGTGCCCCCCCTTCACAATTTAAACAGACAATAAACCTTGAAATGAAATATAATTTTCAGAAAAATACTCTTAAAATTTCAAGCCGGCCAGTAGTAGCACACTCCTAATCCCAGCACTTTCAAGGCAGAAGCAAGTGGATCTCTGAGTTGGAGGCCAGCCAGGAGCTACACAGAGAAACTCTGTCTTGAAAAACCAAAAATCTCTAAAGTTTCTTGTTTAAGTCCGTTTTTAGAGTATATTAAAAGTGACTTTCACTTACAGAGAAATATTGCTCAGCTTCAAGTTGGTCTTGCAACTCTCGCATCTGCCCCTCATTTCCTCTGTATTGCCTTAGACAAAAGAAAATCAGTAATCAGTTTTCATATTTATGATGGGTTTCATTTAAGTTGCTAAAAACAAAAGGTTTGATACAGTAACTTCTCTAAGAAAAAGATTTCAACATCATATTACTTTTTTTAGCTCATCTGGGGAGGCCGCACTGCCAGGCTCCATTTTGCACCTTATAAAATGATGCCATGCAAAGCATAGGCCCTTCGTAATGGAGGCTTTCTTGAGCTCATTAACTGTGGATCTCTCTAAACCATAAAAATGACATTGCTGTGGTTTGTTTGTTTTTTCCCCGGTAAATATTTGTGGAAAAAAGACAAAAATACACTTTACAGGCAAAAAAGGTCACAGGAATGTACTTTAAATATTTTGTGTAGCAAACAACTAAAAGAAGAAACCATAAATTATTTAAAGAAAAACAAAGTGTAATATATTTTGGCAATTAAACACAGGAAGGGGTTTAAAAAGAATTACATAGGAAATATAAAAGGAAAAGAAGAGCAATAAATTGGTAAGGATAAAGATAAAATATGTTATCACACAGAGTAAATACACTTCACAGGAAAAAGGGCACACCTAGGAGAGGTACAGACTCAAACACATAGGAACAAAATGGAACTCAAAGGCTCAGATTTTCAAGAATTAATAATTTTATCTGAGGCTGCTAGGCTTTAATATTAGATAATAACTGCTTTGTAGTTTAGTAGCAAGCCATGTAGTTGGTAGAAAACATAAATGTCCACTGAGTGTAGTTGCTTGGGGGAAAATTTGTCAGTTTCATTTTTATAGTTTAGGAATACCCATCATTCCTATCATTTTAAAGCAGGCCCATGACACCCTCGCTTTGTCTTCATCTTAGGTAAGGAGGCACATGACATCTCAGCAGTAATAGGAAAATAAAAAAGACTGAAACTCTGAGATGAACCAAAGAAACAAAACAATTCTCATCCCAAGATTATGTCTAATTGTAATCTCCAAACTAAAGCCACCTGGAACACTTCTTTTCAAATAGGGCCATCTTCATTTTTGTATGCTAATCTGGAG
This sequence comes from Mesocricetus auratus, assembly GCF_017639785.1. NCBI lineage: Eukaryota > Metazoa > Chordata > Mammalia > Rodentia > Cricetidae > Mesocricetus > Mesocricetus auratus. The sequence goes on from NW_024429199.1 coordinate 51,840,320, forward strand.
AAATGTAATGATACTTATAGATATGAAAATCATAAGAACACTGGTATTTCCACCATGAATACATGGACTGTAAAGCCATCAGCTTTACTAATCTATGCTTCTTCCTTTACCTGTAATTTTAATAAGACGGAACTTCCTTACAAACCTTTTTTTAAACTTAATTCTTTTATCACACAAATTTGAGGCATAAATTTATAGTCCAATGAAACACTAAAAGATACTTTCAAAACTTACTTTGTAAGCTGAGCAAACTCAAATTCTAACAATCTTTTTGCTTCCAGTAAAGTATTTATTTCCTGTTTCATCTGTTTTTCTAAACCTTTTAAATTGTCTGCTTCAAATGCTTGAGTCTTCAATTCATTCTGTAACAATAGCCGTTTATTTGATTCCTGTTCCAGCTGCAGTGTGAGATTTTTAACCTATGAATGAGAAAAGCGATTGGCATGTTAATCATTTTAGTAATCCATTAGATATTTGAAAGGATACTAATCAAATTTCAAGAACATTATTATCTTTTGCATTATTCTAATTTGTCCTTGTGTCTATTACTGCATATTCACTAGGGTGAAAATAGTATCTAAATTTTAGGTATGAAATCTGTGGGAAAAAGAAAAATCTTAATTTCAGCTAGTCTGGAAATTTTGGAAAATAATGGTTAAAAGTCATGTGTGAGAGGACGTTCCAAATGGGTACTTGAACTTAGCCATTCACCCACAAATGTTGATGTGTTTTGTTTATATGATCCTAAAACTTAGAAAATAGTAAATATTAAGTACTTATTAGTGTAGGAGCCAATGAACTCACAATTCTTGCAGTATTGCACAACATGTTCATTCTGTTGTCTGCAAGTTAATTATCACAGAGATCATCAAATAGCACAAACTCCTTCCCCTCCATCTTGTACAGGAACATCTCCTTTCCATCCTTTCCCTGGATAGTCTGACACTACAGCATTCTCAGACTTAATAATAATCTTAAGATGTTTTATTCTTTAGTTCCCAAATACCACACCCTTAGCAAGGCTTTCCTTAATTTTTATAGTCACACATATGTTGTGCTTGTAATTATAATTGGTCTTTTTAAGCTGTCTGTTCCTTTAAAGTATACAGATCATACCTATTTATTCAACTTAATAACCCCAACTTTGAGTTCTCTTTTAATTAAAAAAACTTTGAGCTGTCTTTTTTTAATTAAAAAACTTTTTAAAAATTTAGTTTTACTTTATGTGTATGGTGCTTAGCCTACATGGTATGTCTGTGTATCATATTTGTGCCTCCTGCAGAGGCCAGAAGAAAGTTCTGGATTCCCTGAAACTGGAGTTACATATGGTTGTGAGCTACCACTGAGGATGCTGGGAATTAAATCCAGGTTCTCCTGAACAGCAGTAATGTCCTTAACAGCTGAGCAACTTCCAGCTCCATCTTCCAAACTTTCAACATATAGATAGCCAGCTTGCTAGTTTGTTTCTCATCTCTTGTTAGTCAATTCTATATAGAATATAGAAGGATTTTCCCACAAAAAAAAAGACCTAATGTTTTCACCAATATCATTTCTCTAAGTTTTAAAAGAACACTGGTTACTTTAGAGACCAAATGTCTCCCGTGACAGCTCCACATCATGTTTTCTTCTCTGACTTCACTTCCTTTTGCCCTTCTCCAATGTTGCCTCCAGCAAGACAAGTCTTGGAAGCCACTTACAAATATTGTTTAAAATACTTATAGTAACCGCCAACGTATGTCTTTTGCCAACGTATGTCTTTTATCTTTTTATCAACAGCATTATAAATATGAACTACATGTTTTCTATTAATATAAGCCATTCCAAGCAGCAGTTGTTTTTAATGTTTTTCTAGGTAGCATAGATACTTTTGATGGCCTTTTTTTTTTTTAAGGAAATAGTTTCTTCTAGGAACAACTAAGATGTTTTGACACAGTTACATGCATTGCTGTGATACACAATGGTAAAACTCCTAGGGAATGATATTTAATAGCTATTTGTAATGAAAATTCTAAGTTATGGGATGACAGAACAGCAGTGAACACATATATCATTCAAATCTTCTGTTTCAAATACAGATAAAGGTTCTCCAGTCACACCCTCTCTTTTAAAAGTATCTTACTTCATCTTCCATCCTTTCTTTATTTTCAGTCAAATGTTCTAGCTTCTGTTGAGATTGTTTCAGATCAACATCTAGCATAGAGCACTGTTTCTCAGTCTCAACAACTCTATTTTCAGCCTTTTCTCGAGCTTCTCTTTCTTCCTTCAGCTTTTTTTCCATTTCTGTAACAGAACAAATAAAGAACACCTTAATATTTTTCACTTTAAATGGTCTGGAAATTGGTCTTTAAAATCTCTACTGATTTTATCCTGGAACTGTAATAGGTATTAATTATAAAAGTTCTAAGAGCATTTTAGTAACTTATATGATAAGATTCTCTGAATAAAAAATATAAAATATAATAATAATTCCTAAAAAGTCTCAATCTAGCCCTTGCCCAAAGGAGGGGCAATTCAATATTGTCTAGATTGGAAGATGAAGAGTGTAATTAGAAAGAAGAATAGTAACGAATGAAATGAAGGTAAAGAACAGAAAAACATGACTGCAGTTATTAATCTCATTAATTAATTTGTTTGTTTATTGGTTTTTCAAGACAGGGTTTCCCTGTGTAACATCCCTAGCTGCCCTGGGAATCTCTCAGTAGACCAGGCTGGCCTCAAACTCACAGAGATTCACCTGCCTCTGCTTTCTTGAGTGCTGGGATTAAAGGTGTGCACCACCACCACACCTGGCTTCTTTCTTTCATTGGTCTGGAAAAATTTCAGAAGCTCTATAGACAGAAATTCTGTGACTCAATGACAAGATTCCATGTTGCAGAATACCTCTTTCAATCATCAGAAGACCCTAGCAATTACCAGGAGCCTGATTCTAGCATATGGTAAGTCAAGTTATGAGAATTTTAACTTTATCACAGTCATGTCAGTAGGAGGCTACATAACCAAGAAAGTCTTTTTGCTATTCTTGGCGCTTGCCTGTCATGTGAAAAACAATTAGAGTGGAAGTTCACTTCTCCCCTAATCTTATGAATACAGCTGCACTAACAGAACCACTGTCTCCTGAATCCCTTCTCTCCAATCTTAACAGAACCTTCACTTATGTTTGGACTACAGATATCTACCCTTGAGTTCATATCCATCTAGGTAGCTGACAAAAGTAATCAAAGTTGTTGTTTTGGGGATATGCTGAGATTTGAACTCAGGACCTCAAACAGGCTTAGCTTGTGTTCTGCCATTGAAATATATCCCTAGCCCCCAAACTTAACATACTAAAATAGTTACACCTTTCTCTCCAATCCCCAAATTACTTCTATTGCACTTATATCAATTTTTTAATAAGGATACAACCATTCATTCAGCTGTTCAAACTAAACACCGGAGTCATTCTTGCTTCCTTTTCTGTCCTCCTTCCATCACATTTTTGTCCTTTGTGCTTCTGCTTCATTTGCTTTCTGCTTACCACCAGTGCACAGATCCTATAATTTTCTAATGGATCATTGCTGTGGAGTATTCCTGTACACTGTATAAATTATGCTGATTGGTTTAATGAAGAAGCTGACTGACCAATAGTGAGGCAAGATAAGGTTAGGTGGAAAAAACAAACTGAGGTGGTTAAGAAGAAGGGCAGTCAGGATAGCCCAAGAAGCAAGATCCTAAAAGCAGGTAAAGTCACAAGCCATGCGGTGTGGTGAGATATCCACCATGTTCACACCTGTAGCACTGACCATGTCTGTTTGGGTGTGGTCACAGGTACAGACATGACGGAGGGTAGGCCTACATCTGGGGTCCCTGACCCCAGTGCTCTCTGATGCTTCCAGTCGGGTCACAGAAGAGCAACATGTGTGGGTCCTTAGAGCAGGAACCTGTGGTGGCCATCTGCTTCTTCTGAAAGTGACTTCTTCCCAAAATAAATTATAGTTAACCTATATTTGAGCCTGGTCTGCGGATGTCACAGATATCTCACTACAATGTGGCAATACAGATTAATAGAAACGGATTAATTTAAATTTAAGAGAATAGTAATAAGTCTGAGCTATTAGCTGAGCATTTTATAATTCATATAATTCATTTTATAATTCATATACGAGTGTTTTTTGAACTGGCAGGTGGGAGAGAAATATTAGTTTATAGATCATCCCATTTCTATTGTTCCTTTTTTTTTCCCCTCCAAAGCAATTCTCCAGATAACAAGAACAGTCTTTTTTTTTAGATTTATTTGTTATGTAAACAGTGTTCTGCCTGCATGTATCCCTGCAGGCCAGAAGAGGGCACCAGACTACATTACAGATGGTTGTAAGCCACCATGTAGTTGCTCACTCAGGACCTCTGGAAGAACAGGAAGCACTCTTAACCCGAGCCATTTTTCTAGCCCAAGAACAGTCTTTTAAAACATACATTAAAACTGTAGTTGGAGATAATACAACAGAATAACACTGATCTCAGGTACATCTGAAGTAATAATAAAATGAGGCAACTGGTTGGTATAAACTAGAATTGTGACTGGAAGCTATAAAGCAAAGTAAATATAAAGGATTTAATTAAAAAAAAAAACTGAGGCAAAAAAAGCAGCTAAGTAACAATGAGGTCCAAAATGGATCATGAAGAAAAATCAAGGGACAGACTGAAAAATTGGGAGAAAAGAAGAGTCCACTTGTAGCAGGCTTTTTTGGGGGCTACCAATCAATTCCCAAATCATGACACAGAGACTTATTATTAGTTACGAATGAAGCTAGGACTTATCTTATGTTTGTTTCTTACTAGCTCTTATAACTTATATTTAACCTCATTATCTCCATCTATGTTTTGCCTTGAGGATTTTTACCTTTCTTTCATTTTGTATGTCTTGTACTCCATGTCTGACTGGTTGGTGGCTGCCTTGCTGGCCAGCCCTAGGCATCTCCCTTACTTTCTGCCTTGTCCTTTCCCAAGTCTGGATTCCTCCTCTTACTTATTCTCTCTGCCAGAGAGCCCCACCTATGCCTTCTCTGCCTAGCTATTGGACGTTCAGCTTTTTATCTGACCAATCAGGTGCCTTAGGCAGGCAAGGTAAAACAGCAACACATCTTTAAGGAATCAAATGCAGCATAAACAAAAGTTACCCACCTATACAAAATTAAACACACCACATCTTTGCCTAGTTAAAATAATATTCCACAACATAAACAAATGTAACACATCTTTACATAGTTAAATATTCCACAAAATCCACTAACTTTACCTTGTTTTAGACCCAAATCCCAAACTCAAAATTGCCCCGCCTTAGCTTCTCCAGTGCTGAGATTTCAGGTCAGCATGCCTACTATGATTTCACTAACTTTTATAGTGAAGATATGATAAATAAAATGAGGAAACTATAGAAGGTAAAATTGTGATAAAAAGGAATCATATAATAAAATATATTATTCTCTTCTTAGGTAACAATGCTTACTTATAGTCTCTGTCATAGAAATGAAGTTTTGATCAAACCCAAATTTGTATAAGCATTATTTAAACTATATGCAACACTTACCACACATGGCAACAGACTTTGCCTCTTCTATAGACTGGTGCTTGTCAGTTAACCTCGCTTTAGTTACTTTGTGTTCATTTACTTCTTGTTCTAACCTTTGTTGTAAAGACTTGAGTTTGTAGTTCAAATCTATCTCTAAATTATTCTTTTCCTAAAAAATTAGAATGAGAGCCATGGAATATAATAAATCTTAAATTCCTCAGTATTTCACATGAGATAAACACTTTACAAATCCCCCTTTCTCTTTCATCCCTCCCCACTGGAAGCATTCACCACAACTGATGCAGAGGTCCCTGTGCTGTTGGTTATGTTCAGGATGGTTTTACACTAACTAGAATCACAAATGAATGCAACAGTCTTTCACTTTGCTACTCAATTCTTGCTCTAAAAAAACTTAAGAATATAAGACATTAATCTATATTTATATCTAAATTCACATTTATTTCCCTTTAAAAAAATGAAGCATCTTGGGACAAGGTAGTGAAATGGTAAGATGAAAATGGAAAGAATGGATTCCAGTCTTGTCTATGCTTCCTTCTTTCACCCTATTCCTACATTTATATCAGCCTGGTACAGAGACAGAACCACACAGGAAGCCTGCAGGAGTCTGAGCTAGGTTCTCTCCACATTTGTTATGGTTGTGTAACTTGGGTGTTCTTGTAGGGCTCTTAACATTGGGATTGGATGTGTCTCTGACTGTTACCTGATTTTGGGACCCCTTTTATCCTACTGAGTTGCCTCATCCAGCCTTGATATGAGGGTATGTGCCTAGTCTTATTGTAATTTGTTATGCCATGTTCAGTTGATATCCCTGGGAGGCCTGCTCTTTTCTGAAAAGAAACAGAGGAGTAGATCTGGGAGAGAGGCAAGATGGGGGGAGGGATTGAGAGAAGAGGAAGGAGAAATTGTGGTTGGGGATGTAATATATGAGAATAAAAACAAAAACAAAAAACCCTCTGGGGTAGAACATGACAAAGCAGTGGCTTTTAAAATCATTTCTGAGGGAAACAGTGAAAGTAAGACCTACATCTGTAATTGTTTGATCCTCTCCTCAGCAAGGTACTCAGCAGTAACATTTTGATAAAAGTCCAAATAAATTTGCAGGCCAGCAGAATGACCGCAATGGATTAAAGACACTTGCCACTAAGTCTGACAATCATAGTTAGAACCCTGGAACCTATATGGTAAAAGGAGAGAACTGATCTCCACACAAGCCTTGAAGCATGATCTTATAGGAAGGAGAGGGGGTGGAGGGAGGAAGAGATGGGAGTGGTGCACAAGCCAATTAGTTTGGTCTTTTTTATTTTACACACTCTCCCCCTTTTCCTAACAACATGGAAGAAGCATGTATGGTCTGTTAGGGTCTAGTTTTCGGGCTTCATACAATTTAACATAGCAAGGATTAATACCACCTCCCTCTTACCCATGTACAAAGGAACTAGTAACAATTTCTTTTTTATGTGCATTGTGCATTGGTGTTGTCTGTATGTATGTCTGTATAAGGAAATTGGATCCCCTGGAACTATAATTACAGACAGTTGTAAGTTGCCATGTGGATGCTGGGAATTGAACCTGGGTCCTCTGGAAGAACAGCCAGTGCTCTTAACTGATAAGCCATCCTCCAGCCATAGGAACAATTTTCTTATTAAAAATTATTTCCAAATCAAATTACTGTGATTATCCATTAAGCATCCAAAGTTTTTTTAGAGTACAAACAAGAATATAGTAACAAGATGCCAAACACATCACACATACATCCCCATATACCAAGAAACTAACCACACAATAAAATACAGAAACTACAAATGAATGCTATAAAACTACCTTATAACCTCTGACAACCATAATATATAATAATTATGACAGTAAGTCACTTACCTTTTCTGAATGATTAAGCATGTCTTGAGCCTCTTTTCTTTCTCCTTCCACTCTTTCAAGATTATGTTTAAGATGCTTCACCTCCTCTTGTAAAGATGTAATTCGTGCTATGAAATGAGAAAAAGGATAAAGCAAAAACTAAGTTATGATATTATAAATCAGAATTGTTATTATTTGAGAGTGAGGAGGTTGGTGATGGAGGATTTCTACATGCTTGTTAATGTTTAGTTTTGAATTTTTATTTAATGTGCATGAGTGTTTTTCCTGCATGTATGTTGTGTCCCACTTTCATGTGGTGGAGGCAAGAGAGAGAATTGGGTCCATTGGAATGGGAATTACATACAGATAGTTCTAAGGAGTCAGGTGGGGTTGGTGATTTAACTCAGGTCGTTTTTGCAAGAGCTGCAAGTGCTATTAACTGCTGAACCATCTCTTTAGCCTAGTGGTTCTCAACCTCCCAAATGCTGCAACCCTTTAATACAGCTCCTATATTGTGGTGATCCACAACCATAAAATTATTTTGCAGGTGTTATGAGTCGTGATGTAAATATCTGTGCTTTCAGATGGTCTTTGGCAACCCCAATGGAAGACTGCTTTGACCCCCAGAGGGAACACAAACCATAGGCTGAGAACCACTCTCCTAGAAAGATATCTAACCAAGGAAGAACAAGGCTCATTCACTGAAAACTAAAATTGTTAACCCCCAGGTTCAGAGGAGGATGACTATTGCCTGGATAGAATTATTTTTACATGGAAGAAATAGCCCCAATTATCCGCCCCCCACCAGCCTTTTAAACAAATGGTGCTGAAACAATTGGATATCAGATGTTAGATATCATTACTCATTAGGAATGCTAAGAACAAAATGGAAAAAAACAGAATCCCAACTCCTTGACATGGGAAAATGAAATGGTTCATTCACTGTAGAAAAAAGTTTAGCATTCCTACAAAAGTTTAGAATTAATACACGACCAAGCAATTTCAAAAGAACACAAATGGCACATATTGTAAATTAATGTTCAAAGCATTGTTATCTACAATAACAAAAAGGTGACTACAATCTGAAGCTCTACCAACATAAAAACTGTAGTACAAACATACAAAACTTAGCTTTTAACGAGATACTAATAATGCTACAGAAATTAAAAAATATTATATATAAAAGAAGCCTCATGCAAAAAAATCACATTATTATATAATGCCAATAGAGAATATACAGATCAAGTAAATTCAGAGATAAAGAAAACCACTGGCTTTCAGTGGCTAGATGGAAGTGGGAAAAAGAGAAAATTTAATGGGTAAAATGTATTTAGAAGCTAATGAAATTTGAGAACTAGATAGAGGAGACAGTTGTTCAACCTTCTGAATGTAATGGTGAGCACTGTTTTGAAAATGAAGAACTGGACAACCACCAAATGCTACCAAAAAAAAAAAAAAAACAGATTTCACATGCTTCCTTATATCTAACCACTACTGAATTTTCTTGTTCAAACCCTACCTGAGACACATTGAGTCACTAGACAGATCAAGCTTCTAGATCTAAATCCCAATGTACAGTACTATGAGTTGGAATAACATATTAATTTATACTGGTGGGTGACATCAGCAAATCCAGAATGGGATATCATGACACTCAAGAGGCAGACAGAGGCAAGCAGATCTCTGTAAATTCTCAGGTGAGCCAGGGCCACATACTGAGATTGTTTCAGTCAAAACAAAAACCCCCAAATAGGATTATCTCCTAAGTAAAAAATGAAACAAAATAAGCAATAGAAAGGACAAGCATATAACAAATCATACTATAAATTTTTCTTAACTTTAACCAGTATCTAAAAGATTCTGTTAAAAAACAGTTAATAAACATGATGGTCTCAACTTTGGAAGCAATTAGTTCCAAGTGTGGTCATAAGCAAAAGATAAACATTTTTAAGAACTGGAAGAATTTATGGAACTAATCTTTGAGCAATGAGACTTCCACATATAGCTAATTTGTTGTATAAAAAGCAGTGAGGCCAGGCGTAGTGGTACAGGCCTTTAATCTCACCACTTGAGAGGCAGAGGCAGGTGGATTTCTGTTGAGTTCCAGGTCAGTCTGGTCCTCAAGCAGAGTTTCAGGACAGGCAGGACTGTTACACAGAGAAACTTTGTCTCCAAAAACCATCCCCAGCACTACTCCCCCCCCCAATAAAGCACTGAGAAAAACTTGATTTGAACAAGTGTGAAGTTTTCCCAGTAACTATGAAGAACCTCCTTTCTTGGTTTTATCTGAATATATCTGAAGCCTGGTACCTGAGAGATAAAACTATTCAATTCTCAGCTATCAGTCAATGGGAGCTCCTAATTTCTGTAGTCACAAAAACTGACCTGACCTCTCTCCACAGAATTAAGTTCCATAAGACCCAAAATATGTTCACTTTCATGACTAAGGTTAAAACATATTCCCCAAATCCTCTAGTCTTCCCTGAGAGGTCTGGAAATTCTCATGTGTGAGAATACAGGAAAATATCTAGGAAGTAAAGGCAGACATCTTTGAAAAACAAATCAAATGGCATTTACCTTTTAAAACTGTTCCTTTTACCCATTGTCAGTTATGGTTAATTTGCTTTTTAGTTTCACAAAGAATGCTAATATCTCTAATCCCAACCTTTCCTAGTTCCCTGGGTCTTTTTTTTGTAATGGTCCTGCTTCCATAACTGAGGAATTCGTGAGATTTAGCAATGATAACCCTCTCAGCCTGGATTAGGCGAATTGTGAATAAGACTTAAAAATTACTTCACAGAAACATCTGTGAAAGGATCACAGCACAACACAAACACAGATACTATGCCAGCTCTATAGAAAGATGACTTCCACTTATACCAAATTGTTTTCTGTGAGAGCAATGATACATAAAAAAAAAAGACTCATATTAAAAAGTAGTTACATTAGGTGGTCAGTGGTGGCACACACCATTAATCCCAGCCTGGTCTACAGAGTGATTTCCAGGAAAATGAAGGCTACACAGAGAAATCCTATCTCAAACCAAACCAAACCAAACAAACAAACAAAAAAAAGCCAAACAAACAAACAAAAACAAACATAGCTAAATTAAACACAAGTTTAAACACAAGTTAAAGAACAGGACTGGAATTACAGCTTACGTGGTAATTAGCATGACTAAAATCCTAGGCTTCATCCCAACCTACAAAAAAAAATTTTAAGATAAAAACTGTGGGGACTAGAGAGATGGCTCAGAGGTTAAGATCATTGGCTGCACATCCAGAGGTCCTGAGTTCAATTCAAGGTAATCACATGGTGCCTCACAACCATCTATAATGAGATCTGATACCCTCTTCTGGCCCGTGAGGAACATGGAGTGTTAAGTTCCCAGGCACAGAAAGTAGGATGGTAGAGAGCACTGCAGGCAGGAAGGAATGTGAGTTACTGTGTAACAAGAAGTTAGTTTGGGTTGATAAAAATGATCTGGAGATTTGTGGATAGATGCATAGTAATGTTGAATGTATTTAATGACACTTAAAAATGCTTAAAATGGGAGCTGATGACATAGTTTTGTAGGTAAAGGGCTTACCATGCAAGCCTGACAACCTGAGCTCAATGCCCAGAAACCAAGTAAGGGTAGAGAGAACGAGCTACCTTTACCAAGTTTTTCTCTGACCACCCCACCCATATGTGCCCCATGACAACACACAGTTCTCTCTACCATGCATCACACACATTACAATAATAAAACAAAAACTTACAATGGTAAATTATATATGACATATACTTTACCAAAAAGTATTACCTTGAAGGTCTCCAATCATCTCAGAATCATGCCCTCTGTCTCTTCGCTCAGCTTCCAATACTGCTTGCAGTTGGTAGTACTCTTTGTCTGCTTGTGACTTGGAATTCTCTAAAATTCTGTTTCTCTCCTGTAATTCTCTGTTCAGGGACTCTAGCTGACTAATTGACTTGCTCATCTCTGTGTGACTCTTCCTTAATCTTACAGCTGTGTCTGATTCTGTCCTAAGTAAGTCATTGGCTTCTTCTAACTATTAAAAAAGAAAGAAAGAATTTTGACCAAACATGATCATGCTTCTTTTAATTAACTATAATTTTAAGAGGATCCCACTGAAGAACTTACCTGCTTCTGTAACTGTGCCAGCTTCTCGTTAGCAAGCTGAGAGCTCTGACTCGCTTTCCGTAAGTCTTCCAACTGGTCCTTTAGTGTAGAAACTAGAAGTCAAAGATATGTAGAAATTATATACTTTTATTAGAAAAAAATCTTTTTAAATGAAATTTATTCTTACACCACAACAATCAGTGAAATTAGGTCCATTCCCACTTCCAAAACCAAATTCTATCTTACAAGTTCTTATATTCTAAATTAATCAAAAAGTAGAGCATAGCCAGGCAGTTGTGGCCCACACTTTTAATCCTAGCACTCGGAAGGCAGAGGAAGCCTGCTATGTGAGTTCAAAGCCAATCTGGTCTACAGAGCTAGTTCCAGGACAATCAGGGCTACACAAAGAAACCCTGTCTTGAAAAAACAAGCAACAAACAGAACAGAGTTTTATAATACAGAGTAAAACAGCTTTGTTTCTGTTATAGTAGTATTCTAAATTCTTTTATGGTCTTCATGGGACCAATCTATTGGTGTAATAATACAAAGTTCCTTTTGCTGTTTGTTTTTACTTTTTATTTTCTTTGAGATTTGATTTACTATGCCCTGCTGGCTCTTCTCAAACACAAGAGCTCTTGCCTTAATCCCCTGAGTGCTGAGATATAGGGATGCACCACTACACTTAGTTATAAAGCTAGTTTTCTATTTGCTTTTGAACAGTATAAATTACTTGAATAATTTGGTACTTTTAAAATAGCACAGAAATCAAAGGATATTAAATGGTAGAATAACAAGAATTCTTCCCTTGTTTCTTCTTTAACTGGCTCTTACTCCAGAACTACTACTAGTTCTTCCTTCTTAGGATAATCTATCAATCAGTTATCTTAAGGAACCAAATATATCATACATACATATCTACAGAAATATATACATATTTAATGACATAAGGAGATACTTTGTTAAGCTGTATATTCTTTATGATACAAATAGTCCAGTTTATACCACTGAATACATCATACCTTTATGAATCCCATATGTAAAGCCTTATGTATATATCATACTGCATACGTGAGTACATTTATAAAATAAACTAGAAATAAAATCATTGTTATCAAATGGCTTAAAAAACTTAGAGTTCAGTGTTTGCTTAGATAGTCCAGCATTTTTCAAAATAACAATTTACCTTCATTTTCTACATTTCTTCTCTTCTCATTTTCCTGTTCCATTTTTCTTTGGTATTCATTAATTCTATGTTGTAGCAACATTTTTTCTTTCTCAATTTGAGACACCACAGATTCTAGATTTCTTCTTTGATTCCCCTAGAATCATAACAACAATAGTTACAACTGCAAACAATACTGATAGTTTGCTCTTTAAAAATACTTCAGATGAAATCTTAATATACATTTTTTTTTGCTTAAAATAAGGTTGTATATTCTTCTCAGTTGTGAGTATGTGCCTAGAGTATACTGTGAATGCCCGTGTGTGGAGACCAGCAATTGCTGTCAGATGCCTTCCTCTATCGTTTCTCTTTTGTATCACGTGAGATATGGTCTCTCACTGAAACTGTGGCTCACTTGTCTCTATACTGCTTTCTCAAACTAAGGTTACAGTAATGCTCAGCCATGTCCTGAGCCCCATGTAGTACACCGCAATGACAGTTTTACAGTAACAGATAAAGTTACTCCTACTTGAACTAGACACAGACACATTTTCCGTGTTCGACTTACCATCACCAGTATTACCAGTGTTGGCAGGTTTTTGTTGCTTTGTTTTTACATTTAAGACCTGACATCAGGAAACTCTGCTTTACTGTGTGCTTTTCTGGATTTTCCCATGTATAAGTAAACACTATTTTTTTTTATGTAATATATTATCAGAGAGATTTGTAGAGGTGACACAGATCTCCATAGTATTTCCAGTTCTAAGATTTTGTCATATGTACTTTAAAACTCATCGCATGTGTGGAGGTTGGAGGACAACTCTCAGGAATCCATTTCCTCCTGCCACGATATAGGATATGGGGTAATACCAAGGTTATCAGAGCCTCTGCCTACTGAGGCACCTCTTTTAACTTTAAATCCAACTTGAAGCTGGGCATGATGGCACACATGTATAATCTCAGTATACAGGAGGCTGTGGTAGGAATATCAGCATGAGTCACCAAGACAAGCTCCTTCAAAGCTTTACACTTCTATATTCATGTTTAAATCAACTACTAAGTTAATGGTCACAAGGTATGACACATTAAGGTTCAGATTTTGGCTCACAATTGTTCCAGTATCATTTGTTGAAGGATTACACTTTACCAAAATGCTTTAACTCTTGTCAAAGGTCAGTGGGCCATAATTTTAAGAGTGTATTTCTGTTCTTCATTCTGTTTTCCTGATATGTAGTCACTTCATCTCTTCCCTAAGAATAGCTTTGGGTGATTCCCATTACTTGTGTGTGTTTAGCTCATGAAAATATTGCATCTACTGGGCACGTACATTCATGGGGAGTGAGGAAGATGACTTCATTTGGTTGCATAATCCTGATATATAGACTATATACTGAGAAACGAATTTCTTCTCACCAGGGTGTGAGTGGTTAAGAGTACCCCATTGCTTACTCTGAGGCTGGAAGCAGCAGCCTCTGGATCTTACACTATACAGCCTCAGCTTTTCCTTTTGATATAGCACTGAGAAGTCCCTTTAATCAGTAACATTTGGCTAAAATGCAAATATGGATCAAATGCCACCAGTTTTCCTTCCCTAGCCTATGCAAGTTGCCACGGCTACTGTAACTGCGAAAGCACAAAGCTACAGTGTTTCTTCCTTTTTTTCTTTTACATGTATCAATTACAAACTTCTAGCTAAACTAACCACACAACTGAAGTTTTACCTACTAACTCCCCTTTTCCTATCTTAGAAATTATAACCCCTTAACCCTCACTACCTCCTAAGCTGTGCCTGCATATTTTACAAGACACATCTCCCTGAGACACGAGGCACCCCACTTCCTGGTGTTGACAGATATGCCTGCTCGGTATCCTTGCTATTACCAGAGAATTGCTAATTTTATCTGCATTGAGCATATACACTGGAACCTTGGGATTGGGGACAAACCCTTTTTTTTTTCCTTTCCTCGAGACAGGGTTTCTCTGTATTGTTTTGGAGGCTGTCCTGGAACTTGCTTTGTAGACCAGGCTGGTCTCAAACTCACAGAGATCTGCCTGCCTCTTCCTCCTGAGTGCTGGGATTAGAGGTGTGAGCCACCAATGTGGGGACAACTCTTGAGAACTTTTGAGAAGGAATTTAGAAGAAAGTTTTTTGAGAGAAGATTTTGGAGAGACACTTTTGAAGAGAACTTTAGGGGAAAAACTTTTTTTGAAGAATAAAGACCCATGACAAGAATGAAACGCATATGGGATTAAAGGCGTGCGCAACCAACGCCCGGCTATGTATTCTTTCATAATTACGTATGAAGTGAATTATAGGCTATATATTGTGTTATTATCAACTTGAGGTTTCTGAAAATTTGTATCATGAATGGATGTGGCATTTTGTTAAATGCTTTTTCTGTATCAACTGGTAAGATCATTTAGTTTTTCTTCTTTAATATGGTGAATTAAGCTGATTGATTTAAAAATATTAAAAGAATTTTACATCCCTGAAATAAACTACAGTCAGATATATTATTTTTATGTGTTGCTGAGATCTATGTTAATATTTTGCTAAGGACTTATATTTGTAAGTGATAGTGTTTTCTAGTTTTCTCTATAATCTATGATTTGGTATAAGGTTATCAGTATAACAAAATGAATTAGGAAGTGTTCTTATTTTGCAGGTGTTGTAAATTATTTGGTGGTTTCTTTAAACTTGGCAGAATTCTCTAGTGAAGTTATGGGGTCATTGAGATTCACTTCTTTGTGGAGATGGGGACTTTTAAAATCATGGATTTACTTTCCTCACAGTTATACACAGCTACTGAAATTACCTATTTCAGTCTTATTAGATGTTTGCCAATTTTGCAAATCTTTTCAAACAGGTTCACTGGTTCCATCTATTATTTTTTCATTTTCATTTCCAATTGGACCACCTCAGCTTCTATCCTTTTCACTGTTAAGATTAGTTATTAGCGACTTTTCTAATATAAACATGTATTCAATAAGCTTTCCTTTAGACACTGCATCTCAAAAATTTTGATTTTGTATTTTCATTTAATGTAACTCTTTTCTTTTTTTTTTCCTTTTTTTTAATATATTATTCCTTTATTTATTTTGTATACACTTTTGTGCTTGCATGCCAGCAGAGGGCACCAGATCTCATTCCAGGTGGTTGAGAACCACCATGTGGTTGCTGGGAATTGAACTCAGGACCTCTGGATGTATAGTCAGTGCTCTTAACCACTGAGCCATCTCTCCAGCCCCTAATGTAACTCTTTTCAATGATGAAAAGTTTCAACTTGCTTTTTTTAACATAAAAGCTTAAAGATATCAACATTCCAATGTATTTTTTCATCCTCCTTCAGAGTGTCTCTTTTCCTCATTTGACTTTGTGTTCAGTTTTCCTGTTATCTGCTACTCATTCTGATTCTTTTAAATTTACATTATGGCTCAGGACAAGATCTGCCTTGGTATGTGGTCCTTAAGCACTTGAAAAAAATGTAATTGTCACAGTTGAATAAATGTTATTAATGATGTACTTGTGGTCTATGGAGTCTTTTCTTAGCTTTTGAGGCTGGTATTCCTACTATTTATTTTATTTTCTGAGTCAGGATCTAATGTGTTCCAGGCTAGCCCTGAACTTTCTATATATCTGAATATGACCTTGAACTTTTGTTCCTCCAGCTTCCATTTCCCAGGTATTAGGATTATAGGTATATGTCACCATCCCTCCTTTATGAAATCCTGAGGGCTGAATTTATGCCACACAAGCACTCTATAAACTGAGCTATAGCTCCAGCCCCACATCCCTGTGGTTTTTCTTAGGAATCAAGTACCGGAGAGCTGATCTGCTTTCTTCACACCTTTCAGGATCTCTTCACATTTGTTTTACATTTAATTCATAAGGGATTTAGCTATGCTTAGTGGTAAGAAAAGGGAACAGTAATTTCACTTTGCCTCTCTTTAAGTAGGACTATGCTAACTTAATAATTAAGATCTTCCTCCCAATCTTGAATTTAGAAAGATAAGTAACTTCAACATAGTTTATCTGAATTTAGGACTGATTCCTCAAACACTCAGAATGAAAATTACAGTGTGTAACTAAGACCTGTGGCTAATGGCAAAATGCTGTCAATAAATCTTTAGATGACTACATTTATATCCTAAGACACAAGTTAAAAGGAAAAATACCACTAACAGATACAATTACAGCTGGCCAGCAGTAGTGTACACCTTTATTTCACATAGTACTCAGGAGGCAGAGGCAGGTGGCTTTCTGAATTAAAAGTCAGACTGGTCTACAAAGCACATTACAGGACAGCCAGGACCGTTGCACAAAGAAATCCTGTTTTGAAAAAGCAGCAGCAGCAGCAGCAGCAGCAGCAACAACAACAGCCCCAAACAAACAAACAAACAAAAAGCCCAAACAAATACTATTACCTCAGGGAAGAAAAAGAGAACAAAGATTAAATCTAAAAAAGGAAATTATACATTAGAAGAAAACTATCAAGATTGTCTATTTTTACCTAAGAAAGTAATCACACACATAAGAAAGTTAACTAAGAATAAAAATGTATTATATATTTGTACACAAATATCTATCCACAAACACTGTTTCTCAGCTATGAAACCAGGCTGGTAGGAAAAACATGAATACTTCTAAAACCAATTCTAGGACCTATTGGTCATATAGTATCATGTCTATATAAATCATTTCAAATTATTTTATATTTTTCTTCTCAATCTGCCTCTTTCTGACAGAGTCGCAGCTCCTATTTTTATTTTTTAATGGTTTGTCAATACTGGGTTTCTCTGTCAAACAGTCCTGGCTATCCTGGAATTCACTTTGTAGACCAGGCTGGCATCAAACTGAGATCTGCCTGCCTCTACCTCCCATATGCTGGGATTAAAAGTGTCTGTCAACACTGCTGGGCACAGCTTCTATTTTTGATCTCTTGATTCTTTTTGTTTTTCAGTTATCAAGAACCACAAAACTGAAATGTATGTACTAAAATTTCAACAAGGTCACAGAATAAAGAACAAAGGAAACTAAAGCAAAATCTGTATACTTGAACCTGGAATCTAAAGTAAAATTTTCATCTTAATTTTCTGGTTAAGTTTTGTAATCTCAAATAAGATTTTCACTAGAAACAAACCAATGTGAGAGAAGAAAATCAACAAAAAATACTTAGTAAACTAAAAAAGTACCTCTTCGTCCAATTCTTTCATTATCTTGTCTAGTTTTATGTTCGAAGTTCTGCAAAAGCAAAAAAAATACTGATTATAGGTATATTTACTTTCATTACCCAGTGTTAATACCTATTTCTTTACTTTTTCACTTGATTTACTTCTCTCTCTCTCTCTCTGTGATCCTGTCTGATGAAGACGTGTGTATGAATGAATGAATCTACCTACCTACCTACCTACCTACCTACCTATCTATCTATCTATCTATCTATCTATCTATCTATCTATCTATCTATCTATCTATCGTGGTTTTACAAGACAGGGTTTCTCTGTATTGCTTTGGAGGCTGTCCTGGAACTTACTCTGTAGACCAGGCTGGCCTCAAACTCACAGAGATCCACCTGTCTCTGCCTCCCAAGTGCTGGGATTACCTTGTGAATGACAGGGAAGGTGGCATATAGGTAAGTGCACCACTGGGCAATGATGTAGGTAAAATTCTGAGATCTACTGAAACCTCCACCCCGATTTGTTTGCTTTGGCTCTAATCACAGTTTTGACCTTCTAACATAGTGGGAATCAACCTGTGAATCACAACCCCTTTGGGTGTTGCATATCAGGTATCCATCATATCAGATATTTACTTTACAATTCATGTCAGTAGCAAAATTACAGCTATGAAGTAGCAGCGAAATAATTTTAAGGTTGGGAGTCACCACAACATAAGGAACTGTATTAGGAAGGTTGAGAACCTCTGTTCTACACATACTATATATGTAATATGCTCATTTCACACATCCAAAACTAACCTGTTCTATACAGTTCCCTTCAATATTAATTTGCTTTTCTTCTAGAATGTCCAAGTAGACATTGTATCAGCAGAGAATTATCTCTGACTCTGACTTATCTTCCTGTTTTGTTTTTTAATCAATAATCAAAAATAAAAGGCCAATCAAATAATTAGGAGTTGTTTTCAATCTGTAGGTGTGCATGTTTGTGGGCAAGTGTGCAGATACACAGATACAGAGGCATGACATTGACATTAGGCATCTTCCTTGATTATGCTCCACTTTTTTACTGAGGCAGCCTAGAAAATTCAGAGCTTGTCAATTTGGCCCAGTCTAGCTAGCCAGTTAGCCCAGAAGGATCCATCTCTGCTCTGCCTATAGAGTTCTGGAATTAGCGGTAGCTGCCATGTCCACCTGGCCTAAAAGCCAGTGGATGATGGTGAACCATTTCTCACTTCTTTAAGGACTTTTTGTGTATTTCTACCATACTTAAGGTAAATTTCAAATTCCTTATCTTGTCAATAAAAAAAAGTACATTAATATTCTGACCTTGCATATTTGCCGGGACTCATTTCTAACTTTTCTTCCTATCTAACACACATGAAGTTACCTTACAACAAGGTTCCCACATATGTATAATTCCTGGATTTTAACACTTTGTTTTACTCTTCCCACTTCAGTCTTCTCACCCACTGAGGTGATATATTGTTTATAAATTTAATAAAGCTACTGGAGATCAAAATGCAAAGCTAGCCACAGTCATAGAGCCAGGTGGCGGTGGCACACACCTTTAATCCCAGGACTCAGGAGACAGGCAGAGCTCTATGAGTTCAAGGCCACCCAGGGTTACACAAGAGTAAATCAACCAAAAAGAATTAACAGAGCTCAGGCCTTTAATCCCAAAACTAGGAAGGTATATAAGGCAAAGTCAGTCTTAGGCTATTAGTCTCCAGCCATGTTGAGGAGAGCATGGCAGTCTAGGATACTGAGGCTTGGCAGAGAGCAGTGCAGTCTAGAGATGCAATCTAAGGTTCAGTGGATTGCCCCTTTGGTCTGAGCACTGGTAGAGGTGAGAACCTTGTAGTGGCTGGCTGATTTGCTTTTCTGATGTTCAGCTTAAACCCTGATATCTGTCTCTAGGTTTTTGTTATTTGTGCTATACCCAACTTTCTGGCTCTGGTTTTTAAAAACATCCAATAAAGTGTTATAGGTATCTGCTGATACAATCTTCAAATTTTTTTTTTTGTCTTTTTGGTTTTTTGAGGGGGACAGGCGTGGCCATATATATGTAAAAACCCAAGTTAGCCCTGATCTTCCTGCTCCACTTCCTCAGTGCTGGGCCTCCAAACATTGCATACTTGAATCATTTTATTCTCCCTAACTTACCATCTATTATACTAATTTATAATTACCTGCATTATTTTCCCTGATATTTACAACTCCACGTAAGTAGGTGCTATATCTTTTTTATTTGGTACTATATTGTTGGTATGTACATTATTTGACACAAACTAAAATCTTTGTTGAAGAAATATAATTAAAATAATTTGAGTGCCTGTTCTAAAACTCTTAATCCTCTTGCCTCAGTATCCTACAGGCTGATTAAAATCGGTCATTTCTATTTCACGAGGTTATAAATTTTTATATGATTATTTTCCATTTGTGGTTACTCTGATTTCTTGCTCAAAACCTTTATTGCCAACACCACCAGCTACTGTTTAAATTTTCTTAAAATTTTAAAGATTTATTTTATTTTAAAGCATGTGTACATGTATGCCCATAGGCAAGGTATGTACACACGAGCACAGATGGAGTCCAGGAGAAGTGTTGGATCTCCTGGAACTGGACTTATGGGTGGTTGTGAATCATTTCACACAGCTGCTCCAAGAGTAGTAAGCATTCTTAACTGTTGAGCCATCTTTCCTGCCCATAGTTTTTTTTTTTTTGATGTAGAAATTTCTCAGTATTTATATATCTACTCCTTTCCTGTTTCTACTCTTTACTCTTATAAACTCGTTCAAAATCTTGACTTTGGCTGTTTGTTCATTACATTTTTAAAATTTTAAATTTATATATAATGCACCAGGGAAGGTAGGCAGAGAAAAATCTTAATTACTTCCTATGCCTCCAGCACTTTCAACTTTCCCAATTCCATTTACTGAATACAGTATCCGTTACAATTATATTTCACTTATTCAATAAGTCATAAAATGTTACTATAAAGTTAGTATTTGTAGTTAACAAGTACCAACATTATGCTTGGTTATTTTAAAATACCATGATAATCCTTTGAATATTTCAATGGTCCTCAACCTTCCTAATGCTGTGACCCTTTAATACAATTTCTTATGTTGTAGTGGCTCCCAATATTATTTTCTTTGCTATTTCATAAATGTAATTTTGCTACTGTCTTGAATTGTAATGTAAATATGTGAGATGCAGAATGGTCTTAGGTAAACCCTTGAAGGATTGTTTGACCCCTATAGGGATTGTGATTCACAAGATGAAAACCACTGCTCTACAGCATAAATATATGGTATCAATAGAATTTGATTCAACCAGGAATAAGAAAACCAACAAATTACATCCCAGAAAAATCTCAGTGAAAGTATGAAAATTAATCATTTTAGGTTAGAAGATTATTTTGCACTTCAGAAAGCCCTTTCAATTAGCTAGTTAAATCAGGAGGGAAACATAACAAATGAGGCAACTAAATTAATTAAAACTAAACACACTTTTTAAAAGCTACCATAGCAAATAGAGTTTAAACAGTCTGAAGAAAGCATATGTGTAACTAACAGCAACACAAATGTTTCCTTTCTCTTCTTTTTGCAGTGCTTGGGATCAAATTCAGGGCCATGTGGAGTAAAAGTACCCACTCTACTGTAAATCTACATTCCAAGCCATTAATAATACGTTGAATTCTAGCCAAGACACTTTTTTATAGATGTGCATAAATTGCAACTTTAACATCCCATCTTATATACACCTCCAGGTGTTTACAGAATATATTAAATGTTCTAAAATATGTATATAACTCCTACTATGAGAACACCATTGAAGGACAGTCTCACCTGCACTTCTGCTCCATTTCATCTTTTAATTGCATTTCATTATGCAGTTGTTCTTCAAGCTTGTAGATTGTTTTCTGTAAACTTTCCTGCTTTAAGTAAAAGAAAAAAACCTTCACTCTGTTAATGTCTGCAGAAATTAAAACACCTTTTGTTACTATTTTATGGCTATTTAGAATATGACCATTTAGTTTAATTCCTTATCTTTCTCAACAATATTAGTTGGTATTGTTTCAATACAGTTGGGCATAATTCAAATGTATATCAAAACACTATCTATTAACTCAATATGTACATTTTTGTTTTTATGTACCAGTTAATAATGTACAATGATCCAAAGACATAGGCACAAAATATTACAATGCTTATAATTAAATTACATACAGAGTGTTCCAAAGAAAAGAAGGAGCCACTTCTAATGTTACCAAGAATATACATGCTTTAAGATGGATCTAACAGATGACAAAATTAGCCTCAAGGAGAAGTGGGTAGAAAGAAGGCATTTTAGAAAGAATGAAGAGTTGATAGGAGGGAAGAAAACATCACATTTGGTAATGGGAAGAAATCAAGTATAGCACAAGACAAAACATCCCAGAGGAATTAACTTGTGTCAAACTTTGAAGTATGTAAAAGACATCCTTGAATACACAACAAAACTTGAGGACCCAATTTAAAATTTGCAATATCATACTAACAACCTAAAATAATATTCTAGGGCTAGGAATTAGTTCACTAGGAAGTACTTGCTATACAAGCACCCACATAAGAAGCTGGGTATGGTGGCACATGGTTGTAATCCCAGTGCTAAACAGGGAGAAGACAAGATGATGCCTGGGGTTTGCTGATCAGTCATCTTAGTCAATCAATGGACTCTAGGATTAGTGGAGCACCCTGAATAAAATAAGGTAGAGAGTAATAGAATATATAGGATCTGACCTCTGTACACACACATGTAACACATGCACATATGCACACACCCCAATTTCACTAGTAAGATGAATACTTAAAGGACAATAGATTAGAAAAAGCATCCAGGTAAGAAGCTATTGGAACAATTCAGGTGGATATGTAGTAAAACCCTGGCTCTAAGCATGAAGAGTATGTTAGAAGATAGATCTAGAAAACTAGAATAAAAAAGAATAGAGACATTGTTACTATTACAAAAAAGGCAAGAAATCTAGAACATTGTCAGTGAAGGTTTGGGCAGAGGAAGACTGTGAGTTTAACTCTGCCTAGTCTGATGTGTCTGTGAAGTACCCAGGAAGAGAGATTCAGGTGTGGAGCTAAGAGAATAAGATGGGCATTCATGTGAGTCCATTTAATATTAGTTGAGCAGTGGAAGGGGATCCAGCACTGAAGGCTAAAAATGTAAAAAGTCATGAAAAACAAAAGGAATTAATTAATTATTAATGGCAAATGCAACAAAAAATAAGAAAAGTCAGTATCTAAAGCAGTAAGGAAATTTTTTTCATTATATTTGGCCTTGAAATGTGCATCTCAGCTACGACTTTCAAGATTTTTGTCATTAAATCAGTAGATTTTTGTATTCAGTTCTAGGCTAACATAAATTGTATTACAAAGGAATAGTAATAACCAAATGACATCAGTCACAACTGGAAATTTACACAATTACAACAAAACAAAACACAGAATAACCACAAAACAAAACAAATCAGGATAATCAAATAAATCAAACTGAAGATTTACTCAAGTACTAGTTACCTTACATTCTAGAGAAAATCCATGAAGTGCAAGATTACAAAAAATATTGTTATTTTCCCTAGGAAGTAGTATTTTCATTTCAATAAATTTTGAGCCCCTATTAACTATACATTTTGCCAAACAGTTTTTGGACTGAAAATTTTAAAAACCCACAGATTTGAAAGGAAACAAGGAAGGGCATATGAGAGGGCATGGATCAAGAAAAGGGAAGGATGGAATGTTGTAATTATACTTTTCAAAAATAAAGTGATTTAAAAAATGTTAAAAAAAAAAAGCTCAAAAGAAGTGATCAGGGTCTGGAGAGATGGCTCAATGGTTAAGAGCACTTATCCCTCTTCCAGAGGACCTCAGTTCAACTTCCAGCAACCATTATTAAGCAGTTCACAAATGCCTGTAACTCCAGCTCCAGGGGATCTGACACCTTCTACTCTCCAGTATCACATAAAGTGGATGTAAGTAACCCATACCTATAATACCAACACTTGGGATTAAGGTGTACAAGGATCAAGTTCATGATCATCTCTGACTAGACACTGAGTCTGAGGCCAGTAACAGCTATATAGTACCTTCCCTCAAAACCAGCAAATTTGTTCAGTGGTTAAGACCACTTAATACTCTTACAGACCACCAGAGTTCAGTTCCTAGCACCCATATCAGGGAGCTTACAACCACCTGTAGCTCTAGTTCCAGGAGATCTGAGGCTCACTCTCTCCTGTCTTCCACAGGTATTTGAACTCACATTATATACCTACACACACCCAGGCATTTACACATATGCACAAAAATGTTCAATATTGAAAAAAATTGTAAAAACAATTAGAAAATAATTGCTACTCCTTTGCTTCTTGTTAAAAGCATAAGCAAGATGATGAGGATATAGCTCAGTGGTCAAGCTTATAAGACACTGGCTTTGATCCCAATGTCAGAAAACACCCAAACCCCAAAACAAAAGTAAATAAAGTGTCCCATGTAAACAAGGTATTTTAAGAATGCTTTAAGGATAACAGATAATTACTCCTAAAAACAGGAATGTCCCCCAGCAAAGTCCTATTTAACTCAAAAGGGTCTTCTTAAATTTAGGGAAGGAAGGCTTGTTTTTCAGCCACACAAACAACAGAAAGATAACTAGAACATACAAAGTTCCTTAATAATATACTTATTCATCATATAGTCATAATTCCAAAGAATGAAAAAAATAAGTTATGCTGAAAATACTGATTATTTTCTATTTCTCCAGCTCCCTTTCAGTCTTAAAAATCTACCACTGTGGTAATATTTTGTTTATGATCTAATAAAGCTTGCCTGAAGATTAGTATGCAAAGCTAGCCACAGCCACAGAGGCCAGGCAGTGGTGGTACACACCTTTAATCTCAGCAGCCATACTAGTTAGCCACGGATGCTGGGTGGTGGTGTACGCCTTTAATCCCAGCACTAGAGAGGAATATAAAACAGAAGCTTAGGGTCTCAGTTTGTATTCAATCTGCAGTCAGGCTGAGGACAGAATTGCCCCAGGCTTGGTAGAGGGAAGAACTCTCTAGTGGTTGGCTGCTCTGCTATTCTGATCTTCAACTTGAACCCTAATGTCTGCCTCTGGGTTGTTATTTTTCATGTTACATACCACCTTCTACTTTTGTCATAAAACCTACAGACTACATTACCTGGATCTGTTGTGTTATGATTAGTCTCAGAACATAAGGGAAAACAACAAAGTTGGGGATATGAAATTAGTTTCCCAATACTCTTCTTTGCTATGCTCTGGTGTTCTATATTCTATGTTCCTCTTCTATTATGCCAGGCTTTCTAAGAGCTATAGTAACATAATTCTCTTTCCTCCCAGCAGTATAGGAGCAATGGTTTTCCACTGCTGTTAGTCCAAAGGTGTTTTCTCACCTTTTATTGTTCTGTTGATAGGTGCTTGTATTGTAATAGTCTCTTTATTAAACTCTTTTCATTTAATCCAACATAATGTGATATACATGCCCATTGAGATATTAAAAAGAAATTGTAATATATACTGCAACATGGATGAATTAAGGTAAATGAAATAAGCCAGTCACATAAAGATAAATGTACCTAATCCCATTTCTAGGATGATGGCAGAATAAATTCACTGACAAAGAAAATAGAACTAATAGTGGCTACGAGGGCCTGAGGAGAGGGTGATGAAATGAGTAGTTTACCTTTTAATACAGTTTTCATCTTAGAATGATGAAAAAGTTCAAGAGATGAATAGCTAGCAAAGCTATGTGATGGTTTCTAATGTTAAACTCTATATTTAAGTTAGTTAAAATGATAAGCTGTGTTATATATATTTTACCAGCACACACAAAATCTCTTCATCCATTCAAAACTTTTTAATGTGTTATGTGTTCCTTCTGGTAATCCTCACTGCCCACTACCTTTTGATGCAGACAGGTTAACCAGGAACCCCACATATCCCAAACTGGTTTTGAATATGTGATCTTCCTCCCTCAGCTTCCAATGTGTTAAAATTATAGTCATATACCACCACAATGCTCAATCTCTAACTTCCTTAATGACAAAATGATTTCTCATGCATTTCTAATTCAAAGATTTAAAGGATAATAATTGTCAATCAGTAACAATTTATAACTTATTACCTACTCATATATGTATATATTATATATATATATAATCCATTTGATACTCAAAAAGAAATCATACTGAAGAATAGACAATAATTTAGAAGTGTCATACCTGGCAGTGGTGGCACACATTTTTAATCCTAGCATTCAGGAAGCAGAGGCAGGTGGATCTCTGTGTTGTCAAGGCCAGCATGGTCTACAGAGCAGAGTTCCAGTGAGAAACTCCGTTTCAAGCAAATGAACGAACGAACAAACGTCATAGTCTAAACTCACTAACTGCACATTCACAAGCATGCATACAACTGTGAATTTAAAAATAAAACCAGAATGACAGCAAGAAATACCTACCAAGCTTTTATCCACATTGGAGCTGGTTCTATTCTCACTGGGATTAGCTGAAGGTAAGTATCTACAGGGCACAGGGTAAGGAATTAAAAAAAAAAAAAACACCTTTTCAATATTTAGGGACAAACAAAAAGCATGATGTGCTTGTTTTATGTTCAATATTATACTAGCTAATTTTTAAAAATTAAGTACAAGCTTAATTTTTTTAAGAAACAGACATGATATGTAAATTAAATAGTTCTTAAGTAAATACTGTGATTATAATTAAACATTTTAAAGGAAAATATATCAATATTTATAATGTATAAAGTAGAATGAAAATAAAAACTAGCCAAATTTTAAACATACTTAAATGAAGACATATTCATGATACAGTGACATCAAGAAACAGTGTTTTTTTTTATTTTTTTAATTTAAATTAGAAACAAGTTTGCTTCACATGTCAAGTCAAAGTGTTATTTATTACATGAAGTATTCCAATAGTTACTTTTAAAATTCAAAGAAATCACAACCTTGGTGTGTTTCTTCTAATTTTGCTTTTAACTCCTTCGAGGCTTTGGACTTTTAGTTTTTTTGTTTGTTTGTTTGTTTTTAATTCTTCACTCATTATCTCTAGATGTTTTAAAAACATTAGCAACATACTTTAGGCTCCCCCACAGATTTCTATATTTTAGATTTGCTATAAAATAGCACAACTAAAAGTACATAAAACTGGAAGCTCCATTATGCAGATGATTACTAAAAATTTTACCAGTATTCTATTTACTTCATTTTACTGAGCATTCACATACTGCACAAAATGATTAAACATTTTAGAAAAGCAGTCAAAGTTATTCGCCCAACATTATAACCTAGGTAATATAACATTTAAAATCAGACTTTAGGAAAACCAATCTAGATTTCCTGTGTACATATGTCAAAATAAAGTAGCTATAGTATTATGTAATTGTCAGGAGGAAGGAATTAAATAGTAGGCTTTTCTACAATGAAAGCTCAGGTGTGACGCTGGTAGTGATGCTGTACAAGCATCCAGTGTTGTTCTAAATAGATTCCTGGAGAAGCTGAGTTTAGAAGGCAGGAGTACACTGACCTCTTGACAACAGACCTAAATCCCTCACTATGAAAATTTTGACAAAAATTGGCAAGACTCTTTAAAGTAAAATTAGCTATAATTAAAATTTAATAATCATGCTAAATAAATCAAGTATTTAAAACCACACCATGAAGAATAAATTGATGAAAACCAAAGTTTGAAGTAATGAACAATAATGTGCAGATTTAAACCAGAAGTGTCATGTGTTTTGTTGCCTGGTACTGGTCTAGCACTTTGTTTCTATTGAGTAGAACTTACTAATTTATATTGCATAGATCATCCATTTCCTCACTGGACATATACTGTATCTTATACTGTAACATAGTATGAATCATACGTGTGATAAAGAGCAAAATATCAAATATATCCATTGAATGAATGAATGCCCAGCACAATGAAATAATGTCAAAGGTTAAGCTTATGCCTTAAGTACATGTAAAGATATGTCTATCTGGTACTAACAGTAGACAGTACCAGTGGTAATAAGAGCTAACACTGAGTGCTTACTCCATGCAAAAGCATAGTTGTGCTTTACTACATTTTTATTCACAAAAATCCTTAAAGCAATCCAGAATTAGGCAGGAGCTACTGCTATCATTATTGCTATCCCTATTTTCAGGGGACTGAATCATAAAAGGTTACAGTTATTTGTCCAACATTACACTATAGATACTATTTGATGTTAACTATTCATGGGAATGGTCATTCAATTTGTTTTTCTTTTGGAGGAATCAATTTTTCAAGAACTAATAATTATGGGCTTTTAGTAGCATTAATATGGTGAAGAAATGCTAGGTAAATGTCGTATGTTGCTTCAAAATAATAGTGACTGAATTGTCAGTACTAATAGAATTGTTCCATCTGTTATTTCCACTTTAAGATATGCTACATAATTCAATATAGATTTTCCTGAAAAACTATATTTTGAACATTAATGAGACTTGACAATATTTAGATGTCTTAAGAAAATAAGGTGGCCGGGCGGTGGTGGCGCACACCTTTAATCCCAGCACTCGGGAGGCAGAGGCAGGCGGATCTCTGTGAGTTTGAGGCCAGGCTGGACCCACAGCCTCCAAAACAATACGGAGAAACCCTGTCTCGTAAAACCAAAAAAAAAAAAAAGGTGAATATAAAAAAAATTATCACTTACCCCTAAATTACTGCATAGTATACTTACCTACGATTGCTATAATATGTAAATCCTACAAAAGGTAGTTGATTGCCAACAAAAGCTTTAGGAATAGGAAATGTTTCTTCATCTCCTTTGTCTTCTTCCAAATCATCAAAATTACTAGTATCAATGTCACTACTTAAATCAGGTACAACTGGTGCTACAGCTAAAAACAGAAAAAAAGTAGTTCTTTTCAAACTTAGCACACAAATATAGTGGCTCAGAGATCTACATCAGCTCAGCACAATAGCATGCACCCCTAGTTCCAGCTACTCAAGAGGCTGTCAGGAGTGCTTTAGCTCAGAAGATCAAGGATAGATTGGACAGCAAAACAGACCTCATCTAAAGCAAGTAAACAGGATTCCATACTAAATACTGATGGCTTCTTGTTTCTAAATAATTTGTGAACCCTAACATAAGATGCAGTAAATTCTATAATACTAAGATTTACTAGAATTCAAAATTAAATGATTAAATACTCGAAGTTATTTATGCTTTAAGATTAAGTTGAATGCTACAAACAATATTAAGTTTTGCCACAGAACACAACACAGTTTAAAATACTCAAAAGCATTTGGAAATGCATACATTAATTTCCAGAACCTATAGCTTAACAAAGTATAATTAAAAAAAAAAGACAGTTTAAGTGCTGGATAGTTTTTTTTAAGTTATTAATCTGCCATACAGAAAGCCAGAAATCACAGTTATTTCTTAGTTGTCCTAGAAATAGAGGAGGTAGGGAATCATTCATGATGGGATATAGTTAAAGGGCTCCCATATAATAATGTAAAACACCAGTAACTGTTTAACTATTCATAATACAAGAGAAAATACCACAAGAAATTAATGTTCCTAATGTCTTCTGGAGCTTGACTATGATACTAAAAACTAAGTATAAAGTCTTTAGTAAAAATAGAGCGGCCAAAAAAATGCTGGATCACTACATTAGACACAATTACTGCACTTTCTTTAGAGAAAAAGATGAACGTGAGCAAAACCAACTGATCTTGTTTCATGGACTTTTTTACATAAAGGAGCTATTTTTTCTTTTGAATTACTGGGATTCAGGCAAGAAATATTTATCAAGTTCAATCTTAGGCACACAGAACTATTTGGTGAATTTTGGAAAAGCCAACAAGTGAGCCCAATAAAGTCGTAGCATTAATCAACAATAGCAACAAAGGGGAAAGGAGAGGCCGTCTGACCACTCACTTTCATGGTCAAAAGAATTGCCTACTAGATAATGTCATTGTCCTAGTAACAGCAACTGTCCGATTTGCAAAATGAGGAATAAATTATGGTCCTGGCAAAATTAATCATCAACGAACCAACCATCCAATCTTTCTTTTTTCTTTTTCCCTTCTTTTTACTTTTTTTTTTTGAGATAGAGTCTTACTGTGTATCCTTGTCTAGCCTTAAACTCACTGAGACTTGCCTGCCTCTGCCTCCTGAGTGCTTAGAATTAAAGTTGTGAACCACCATACCTGGCATATTTACTTCTTAAAACAATCGCTTTCAATCTTAAAAAAATTTTTTGGTCCACTGAAATAACATTTGACAATGTATGTATACACCTGCAGCTATCATGAATACAGGGAGAAATGCTACTGGCATCTGAGCACATGAGTACTTTTAAACAGTTTGCAATACTGCTAAGGACAATAGGCTCTGCTCCCATGTCCACAAAACAGATTTATCTAGTCAGCTGCTGAAGCTAAAAAACTTTTTAAAATTATCATGTAGGAATATTTTAAAGAAGTCAACCAATGTGCTGTATCGTCTCTTGCTGTTATCAGTGTACTTGGTTTTCCTATATTTTAATTTTAAAAAATATTTTATTATACTTATGTGTGCATACATGCCAATGGCATAGCATGGCATATAATGGAGGTCAGAAGACAACTTGTAGGTACTGTGGATCCTGGCATAAAATTCAGGGATCAGCCTTTGGTAGCAAGCACCTTTACCTACTGAGCCACCTTACCTGTCCATCAGAGTAATTTTAAATTTGTCAAGGTTTAAAATCTCTACTTCTGAGTTTAGACTGTGTATAGTGCCACCCAAATCACATGAGAAAGGATTAGTGATTTATTGTCAAGAGTACTTAATTACAAATAGGCTTTGTTAATAAACAATCAATAGCTTGGTGGTGGTGGTGCACACAGTAGGGAGGCAGGCATATCTCTCTGAGTGTGAGGCTAGCCTGATCTACAGAGCGACTTCCAGGATAGACTCCAAAGAAACTCAGCCTTAATAAATAGCCAGTCAATAATCCTGTGAGCATTAACAAAACTAACAGGGAATCCCCAAAACACCTTTCTCTACTGAAGTAAACGTTTCTTGGCAAAAACTGTCATAAACAACTTTCTTAAGAACTGTATGATCTAATAAATACCTTAAAACAAGTAGGGGATGTTTTAAAAAAAGAGAGGGACTTAAAGAGATGGCTCAGCAGTTAAGAGCATTTGCTGCTCTTACAGAAGACCCAAGTTCTGTTTCCAGCACCTTCATCAAGTGGCTCACAATTACTTCTAACTCCAGTTTCAGGGAATCGGATGCCTTCTTCTGACTTTTGTATATGCTTACTTACATGCATGTGGTGTGCATACAAACACAGTAATACAACATACACATAAATTAATAAAATCAAAATAAAGACAAGTAAAGAAAAATAGGGGTTCACAATTTTGATGTTTCAGGAAATTTCTGTCATTGGCTAACAGAACAGAGACCATAGTAATCACACAAGACAGGGGACATGAACTTTGTAAAACAAGTTTGGACAGTAAATGCCCACAGGTAACAATAACTGACAACCCTTAAAGGACTAATCTGATTTCAGAGCTAACTTTGGAACATTCAAAATGTCAGACTCCTGATAAAAAAATTACAAGGCATACATACATATTTTTAAAAGGACATATGGTTCATTCACATGGCATTTTTGAAAAAAAGTTAGAAATCATCATTGAAAAATCTGAGACATCTGAATTACTAAATACAATTTTATAATAAACGAAGATACTATGGACAATGAACTATAAGGAAGCAGGAGAATGATTCCTTAACTATCAGGAAATAGAAAAAGGAACCAAATAGAAAATCTGGCAGTGAATTGAAAAAGTATACAAAGCCTAAAGGAACTGAGGCACACTAGCACCTGGACATGTACTATTAAGAAGTGAAAAACCATTAAGTAGAACAAAATATTAAAATGATCAAAACTTTCAAAGGCTGGAAAGTTACAGAGACTTAGATTTGAATCCCTGCACTGCCAATGGCTTGTGGTGTGGTAAGGTTTTTCAGGGGAAAAGGGTCTTTTCATTTCTTTAGTCATCTATCTTTTTTTTTTAAGATTTATTTATTTCTTATGTATACAGTATTCTACCTGCATTTATGTCTGAATGCCAGAAGAGGGCATCAGACCCTATTATAGATGTTTGTGAGCCACCATGTGGGCTGGGAATTAAACTTAGGACCTCTGAAAGAGCAGCCAGTGCTCTTAACCCCTGAGTCTTCTTTCCTGCCCTAGTTTTCTAATTTAATCTCATGTTCCTGTCATTTCTTCAACTCTGTCTCAAGGAGATAGGAAAAATGAAAATTCAAAAGTATTAAAAGCAATAATAATTGGAATTGGAGACATGCTTAGTCATCAGAGTACTGGCTGTTCTCGGGGAGCCTGTTTGGTTCCCAGTACACATATGGCAGTGCAAACTATAGCTTCAGCCCCAGGGATACAACACCCTCTTTTTGTCTTTGCAGGCATCAGACACATACATGTTGCACATACGTACATGCAAGCAAACATCCATATATTAAAACTAAAGAAATCTTCAAAAGGGATTATAATCATTATACATAATTATTTAAAACTTAATTCATTAATTCCAGTTCAGAATAAAACATTCTTGATTTTTCAGGACAAAGCTGTAAAGAAGTTCAGGAAGTGGAAAAAGGGAAGAAAATGATAGTAGTTTTACAGCTTTTAGTTTTTCAAAAACCACAAAGCAGAGCCTATAAAGTTTAAGAAAAGCTACAAAAATGCTCCTAAGTATGCTGAATCTAACAAAGACATGTGGTTCGGTGGTATAGTGCTTGTCTGGAATACATAAAATCCTGGACTTGATTCTCAGCATCACTAAGGAAAAAAACAAACAAAAACAAAACAACAGCAATAACAAAACCCTCTAAAAAAACAGAAAGCAATGCAGCTCTTTAAAATATAAAGAAATGACAATACTAATAAAAATCACAAAAGACAGCAATAATCTGTCTAAAGTCATTTGCGTAAGTTCCCCTCCCCCCCTTTTTAAATAGATAAAGGCAGTTTTATGAAGGACATGCAGGGTTATAATAAAATTATATGGATTTAAACTTCAATTCCCATACAACTATGAGCTGCACAAGGGGAAACACTGTTATTTCTTCCAATGCCTGGAATAAAATCATGCTTGGCCTGAAATAGGGGTTCAAATATTTCTCTTCCACTTACTACCAACTTTTCAAGCCAAAAAAAAAAAAAGAAATATAACCATCCTATTTTTAGAGTGGTTTACTATGTGGTTATTCTACAATTATCTGTATATTTCTTAACTCTTAAAAAATAATTCAAACGCAATTCAAAAGATACTTGTCTTTAGTCTCCTCATATACTTTTTTTTTACCTTTTTTTAACCTTTTTAAATTTACTAAAGCATACATGAATAAAAGAACAAAACTTTTCAGTGTAACTATCTGCCTCATTTCCTGCTCATTGCTATCTAGCAAGTCTACTTTGCAGTCTAAGGACAATAATGGTATCCCATCTATCAGTTGAGCAGGTTGTTCCCTAGGTGTAACTGTCACTGAGTTCTCGCAAGGTCACATTGCTGTTGTAGCTTCTCTAAATAAGACTGTAAGTACACAGTCAATGACATTTTTTGCTATAATACAATCTATCGACCTCTACACTAATCTGCTTCTCCTCCTCCTTCTTGGTAAGTTTATAGCTTAGAACACTATGTTGTAAAAACATGTAACTGCTTCGTTTAGTAATCTTTGATAACTAGAATACATTACTAAAATTAGCAAAGCTACATAACCCATTCCATTTCTTAAAAATTAGTTTAAAAATTTCCCCTTCAAGTGAAAACTACCACTGTCTCATGAATTCTACACTCTTAATGTCCCTAACATGATCCAGGAGAGTTGATGACTACTGACATAGCAGCATTATCCTTCTGATAAATAAAAAGGAAAGAAAATTCTGAAACTTCAGTAGGGAAAAAATATAAATTCTTATTTTTCCAAATCTGGGACATCTTTGGTGCTATTACATCATTTTAATATAACTATCTTATGTAAAGTTTTCTTCAGATCACCTTGTAACTTTAACTTTCTTTTATAAAAACTAAGGAAATATTCTACAATGACTGAAAATTGAATTCTTGCATACTATGTATTTTTTCACAACTGCAATCTTCAAAGCACTAGTAAATCAAGTATACCACAAGTGTCAATGTCCACCTAAGTAAAACTGAGTTATAGTCTATACTTAGAAGTAACATAGTTTTCTTATACCTTAAGTTTTAATTAAAATAAGAGAAAAACTTGTCTTTTCACAGGTGAAAATATTTTTTGTTTTGATTTTCAAGACAGGCATTCTCTGTAGCTTTGGAGGCTGTCCTAGAACTCACTCAGTAGACCAGGTTGGCCTTGAACTCCCAGAGTTATGCCTGTTTCTACCTCCCTAGTGCTGGGATTAAAGGTGTGTGCCACCAGTGCCCAGCTGGGAAAACATTTTGATTCCAATTGTTCCTACTTACTGATTGATTTTTTTTTTATACAGAAATAACTAAGCCTATAGGAAGAGCAACTCAAAAATGCTCAAGTATCAACTATGACTGTTGAGCCCAGATCCATTTCCACCAGTATGGTATGTGCAAGTTACATGAGAGGCACAACTCCACAAAGTTCTATAGCATTATCAAATATTCTTTTTAACTATTTAGACAATTTTATGCATCTCTGTGAACTTATTTTCATCATTTGTACACAAATATTTAGCAAGGAACTTCCAACTTCCTACAACTACTTTCAAACACTCTTGAGTGCCCAGGGGAAAACATAACTTACTGTCTCGGAGTGTTTCCCAAGCCCACTGATCATTTTTGAAGAAGAGATGACGTTTGATTTCCTCTACACCATTTCTGCCCAATCTCACTTCTCTAAAGGGAAGGAGAAAAGTAATTAGTTATTTAAGATCTTATTATAACCTATATACGTTTCTTTGTGACAGAACAACAAATCTATTATCAGGCTGGGTATGATGGCTCATGCCTTTAATCTCATTATTCAGGAGGCAGAGAAAAGTGAATCTCTGAGTTAGAGGCTAGCCTGGTCTACAATCAAGTGCCAGGACAGCCAGGACTATGCAGAGAAACTCCATCTTGAAAAAACCCAAATCTATTATCAGCAAAATTTTCAGAAAAAGAGCAGATTGACATTAAAGGAATCTTTCAAAAGAAAAAAATGAAAAAGCACACACTTATTCCTGTTTTTCACTGTTAATGAAAACCCAGACAAAAAGACTTATATGACAAGTCAAACACAATGACTTTCCTTGTTTTTAAAATTTGTGGTATAATTATAAAATTTTTGTGTAAAAAACTTTAATTCATACAAAATTCTACCAAAAATCCCAAAACATATTTAAAATTTTAATTTACACTTTATTTTTAAAAACTATACAGCTGGGGTGGTTCACGCCTTTAATCCCAGCACTAGAGAGGCAGAGACAGGTGGATCTCTGAATTCCAGGTCTACCTGGTCTACAGAGCAGTTCTAGGACAGTTTCCAAAGCTAAGGAGAAATCCTATCTCAAAAAACAAAAACAACAACAAAAACCCTATTCAGCATTTTTAATCAATGAAAACCTTTCATGGCAAAGCAGAGCCGGGGGGTTGGGGGTGGAGTCTGACTATATCCTGTGAGTATGTGCAGAGGAAGGCGGATTACAAACTCAAGGCCAGATGGAGCTACTCTGAAGACTGTAGTTCAGTGGCATAGCACTTAAGAATGTACTATGCCTTGGGCTCGGTCTGCAGCAAAATAGTCACACATACCTTACAATGAACAAAAACAAAATCCACAAGCACCACTAGCCCCATTTTGTAGAGCATAATGAAGTAAAACTGGTTGTCAACAGAAGTGAAAAAGAGGAGTCTGGCGCCCTGTGTTCTCCAGCACAGTTTAATTGGGAGGGGAGGGAGGGAGGGAGGAGTGGGAGGGAGGGAGGGAAGGTAAACTAACTAAATAAATAAATAGATAAAATAAAAATCCAAGATCTGATAATTATCCATCTTTTTTTCACTGAGACAGGGTTTCTCTATGGCTTTAGAGGCTGCCCTGGAACTAGCTCTTGTAGACCAGGCTGGTCTCGAACTCACAGGGATCCACCTACCTCTGCTTCCTGAGTGCTGGAATTAAAGACATGCGCCACCCCCACCCAGCTAATTATCAGTCTTATAATTAAGTTAAAATACAATAAATGAAACGTTATCTGGCTATTAGCTGCCTGCTCGTATGCACTAAGCTGACAGCCAAAAAGGATATCGCAATATCCTAACCTTTTATCAGGCTTCATTATCACAAGACATCAGCTTTTACATTCTAATAGTTCACATGCAAGAGGCAAGATGAGAAAGAATGCCTTAGAATTTAAAGAAGTGCATAAGCTGATGAGATGGAAAAAGTACATGCTGTGCAAGTCTGACCACCTGGCTTTGAGAGGAGAGAAGGCCTAACCTGCATGCAGGGGGCCAGCATACACATAACAACAAAAGGAAACTCAGTATCAAAATTAGTTACCTGTCGGTAAGGAAGGCACAAATGAGATTTTTTGCTTCTTTTGATATGTCATTATCATCAGGGAAAGTAAGTGAATTTTTATGGTTCATAATTTTACTGTAAGTCCCAACCAAAGAATCTGCATAAAAAGGTGTATCACCTGAAAAAATTGACAGAAAAAAATGAAAGCCAAAGAAATACATATACAAAAATATATATTTTAAAGAAAAGAATCTATCAGTTACCTGGTTTAAAAAAAATAATAAATATTTCTTAAACTAAAAGCATACTCTTGACATAGAAAAGTTAACACATCACAAAATTAGACTATAAGCAGCTTTTAAAACACAGACAAAACACTTTTAGGGACCATGTTTATTTCAAATAAATTAATACTGCTTAATATAGTATTTTATGAGAAATCAAGTGATGAGATTAGGATGAAAAACATAAGATGCTTAAACAAAACAGAAGTTGGAGAAATATCTCTGCAGTTAAAAATACTTTTTGCTCTTAGATAGGACCCAGAATCTATTCTCCATCTTATGTTGGGCTGTCAGGCATGCACATGGTACACAGACAAACATGCTAATAAAATACTCATACATATAAAATAATCTTAAAACACAAGCACACACACACCCATACCTCTCCTTTACTCACCTACAAGCATTTCATATAAAAATACCCCAACTGACCACCAGTCACACTCTCGTCCATAATAGCCGTCACCACCTTGGGATTTTAATACTTCAGGTGAAATATAATCAGGTGTTCCAACGGCTGTATCACATCGTACCATACCTTCCTAAAAGGCGAAGCAAGCCTGGATTAGGACTTAATTGTTTTCAATTTAATATAGCCAAAGAAGAACTGAATTATATAATATCATAACAAAACACATTATTAACAATAGCACTCACTAGATGCCACCATTTCTTATTCTTCTAACTGCCAATATAATGACTGCATATTAACTGCAGAGACCAAAGCAAAGCAAAGAGATAGACGGGATTATATAACAAAGCATTTCACAGCATGAAAATACTGATTTCATCATTTTTTAACCAAACTATGTGACTGATTTAACTATTCTAGAACTGTGATAAAAATACGGAAAAGCTAGCTGGATAGATATGAAATTGAGCCGCATGTATAAGGCAAAATGCTTGAAAGTGCTATCATGGAATAACTATTAAGTCTGCATTTTAATGCCCTACTCCAAAAACATTTATTTTTACCTACTTAATTAATGCATTGTATTAAAACTAAATGTTGACACAATAGTTCTTATGTAATTTTTCCTTTTAATCAATATCTCAAAATGACAACTATATATTTCTAATTGCTGTAAAATATATATAAGCCATTACAACCAAAGAAAAAAGGTGGCATATTTCCTCTTTTAGCTACATGTATAAATTATTATACAAATAGTGAAAACAAGTCTGTCTTATAACTCACTCTTTAATCACAAAATCTTGTATATTTTAAGAGACAGCAATTACAGTATTCATAAAGTATTTCTGAAACATTTGAAATTAGTTTTTAACATTTAGTGACATTCGCACTAATTCCCTTTCTACTTACCAGTAGTATATATAACAAAGCTGCTATGAAGATTTAGTAAATCTACATTTACCCCAAATAGAGAGGGAAAAATAAAGCACTGACAAGTTACTAATACAACACTGTAGCCATGGTAACGAGAACAACAAATATAGTCCTGTGATTCTAGACAAATACAGATATGGTTAGTGAATTTTTAACAGCATTTTCTAAGGAAATACTATCTTGAATTAGAAAATAAAATTAGAATTTAAAAATTAACCTTATTCATCTTCATGCAAGTACCAAAATCTGCTAACTTCAAATGTCCAGACTTATCCAGCAGCATGTTATCAGGCTTTACATCTCTAAGTGAGAGAAAAAACAAACAATAGAGTATTGCTGAATTAGGTCAGACACTGATAAAGGTTATGAAGCAGTTACATCAGACCAAGTCCCTTTAATGTACATGAGACAACCTAAATCAGTATGTGCTCTTATCCTCACCTAGAGACTCAAGTGCATCATAACACTCCTTTATGTACTGTTGTTGTTGGTTTTTTTTTTTTTTAGCGCAGCTTGATTTTTTTTTCCCCCTTTTATGTTTTTTGAGACAGGGTCTCTCTGTGTAGCTCACAGTTTGATTCTTATGATAAGAAAATCAGTAACTTCAGAGATTAAGGACAAAAATACATATCATCTAGACAGAAAAGTCAAATGAAACATTAATGTTTGCCAAGGAATAAAAGACATTTCCTTCAGTGGCATTGCCACTGGTAAGTCCTTATGTTCCCAAAAATAACCCCTCAACTACAATCTTGTAAGCAACCCAAATTAAAGGCATAGGGAGGTAAAAAGATATTAAAGTACAAGGGAGATTGGTTGGATACAGGAAGATCAGTATAAACAGGGACATGAAAGGGTAACAACAATTAAAAGTCATCACATAACTTTTGGAAACTACTTTACAATTTTTATTTTATTTTTGGTTTTTGGAGACAGGGTTTTTCTGTGTAACAAATAGTGCTGGCTGCCATCTTGAAACTCAATTCGTAGACCAGGCTGGCCTTGATTAAAGACATGAGCCACCATGCGTGGCAATAGTTTTCACCTTTTAATACATGATATAAAAGCTATTCACCATGGGGCTGGAGGGATAGCTCAGAGGTTAAGAGAACTGACTGCGCCGGGCGGTGGTGGCGCACGCCTTTAATCCCAGCACTCGGGAGGCAGAGGCAGGCGATCTCTGTGAGTTTGAGGCTGGGCTGGACCGACAGCCTCGAAAACAATACAGAGAAACCCTGTCTCTTAAAAACCAAAAAAAAAAAAAAAAAAAAAAAAAAAGAGAACTGACTGCTCTACCAGGGGTCCTGAGTTCAATTCCCAGCAATGATATGGTGGCTCACAACCATCTGTAATGAGATCTGTTGCCCTCTTCCAGGGGGCAGGCATACATGCAGACAGAACACTACATACATAATAAATAAATTTTTTAAAAAAGCTATACAACTAGGTTAACATTATTAAAGAATATATTTACAACAAGATTAAGCTAAATACACTAGATTTCCAACATGCCACATGTGTCATAGGGGAGAAATTAAGTAGGCTGGGAGTAGGAAATATTAATCATGTGATGTTTAAGTTCTCTTTCACTGCTCCTTTCAAAAAAATGAGAAACTAAAAGCATTGTTATCTTTACCTATGAATAAAACCCATGGAATGAATTGCATCCAATGCAAGAACTACTTCTGCAGTATAGAATCGTGCCCATTTTTCAGGTACGTCATAGTTGCTCATCAGGTTTACAAGGTCTCCACCAGGCATGTATTCCATCACCATGTAGAGATACCGGTCATCTTGGAATGCATAAAAAAGCTACGAATTAAAAGAAAAATAATTAAAATGATTTTTGGAACATTTTGTTTTCACATTAAAACCTAACAAAAATACTACTGTAAGATGGAAGTAGATGGTTGAACTGTAGGACAGCTGTAAGTGCAGGTCAATTCTTAGGGCAGACAAACACCACAAGGATCACACCAAAGAGCTATAAACTGAATATTCCAAAGAGGTAAAAGGAGTCATTTTATAGCTTTCTATACTACCTCTAAGTTTTTATACTAAAAGGTTTTATAATAGTTCCAACAAGGACAAACTTCTTAAGCAAAGAAATACTGTACTTCTGGTTTTTAACATGCACATGGGAGTTTACTGTTAACTTTAAAAAGAACATTAAAACTCTCAGGAATCATAAACTGGACTTTGCTTTTATTGCTCTGCATTAGTTTCCTGACTCTGGAAATTTGCTTAACTTCTCCATGTTTCTGACTGACCACTGTTTTTGACTGACTAAATTGATTTTACTTGCAAACCTGTTGTTCAACTAGCATCTAAATGCCTGGCAGTTGAAAAAAAATCTAACAAATTTTTAATGAACAAAAAAGTCATAAATACATAAATAATAGAAAGATGGATGGATGGATGGATGGATGGATGGATGGATGGATGGATGGATGGTCATAGCCTCTAACTTGGAGTGCACCTAACAACAACTATCTTTTTGGACTGTTAGAAGGAGTACCAAAATCATTAGTAAGAAATTGTAAAATACTGGGAAGAAATCTACTGTGTGTTCAGAGCTTAAGTTAAAAAGAAAAAAAAAGCAATTTTTAAGTAAACACTATTTTAGAACAAACACCACCAGACTTATATAGATGTCATAAAGCCTTCACATTTCATTTTCTCAATAGTATTTAATGGATTTCACACTGAACTGGAAGCTTGCTGTTTCATCGAGGCTGGCCAGCCAAAAAGTTCTTAGGATCTGCCTGTTTCTGTCCCCCAGTGCTATGTTACAGGCACATGTTGCTACATCTAAGCTTTTTTTTTTATGTGTATGAATTTTGGCTGCAATTATGCCTACGCACAAAGTGCATGCCTAGTGTTTATGGAGGCCAAAAGAAGAAATCAGATCCCTTGGAACTAACATAACGGATGGTTGTGAGCTGCCATGTGGGTGCCTGGAATTAAACCTGGGTCCTCTAAAAGATCAGAATGAAGTGCTCTTAACTGCTGACATTGGTGCTGGGGATTTGAACTTGTATCTTTAAGCTTTCAAGAACAAATGCTTTTACCCACTGAACAGTCTATACAGTTCCACTTATATTAATTTAAAAACCAAATAGGAACAGATGGCTCAGCTGGTACAGCATGTGCCTTAATAAACATAAGAACTTGAGTTTGATCCCTAGAAGCCATGTGAAAATGCAGGGTATGCTGGCATTCACTAGTAATCTCCGTGCTGGAGAGATAGAGACACGATAGCTGGGACTTGCTGGCCAGCCACACTCTACACCAACGAAAGATTCTGTCTCAAAGGAGGAAGGCAAACTGCACTAGTTCTCATCCTGCTTCAAACAAATGCACCTGCACCTGCACCTACACACACACACACACACACACACACACACACACACACACACACGCCCACATATCATTACATTAAAAGCAACTAAATTTAGAAGGATGAGAAATAAAGCATTATTTCATGACTACACCAGAGTAAACATATAATTTCTTACTTGACTGCCATAAAGAAGCATTGTTATTTTGGTTGCAGTTTATCTTATTTACATATAATGTAATAAGTAAAATAAAACTTGAAAATATCTAAATCTTTAACAGAAATAATAATAGACATCCATTTTTCAGGAGTTATCAACTCCTGAAATACTGTGTCCGAGCTCTCTTGTCCTCCACTTATATCATCAAGGGTTATTCAACAATGTCTAAATGCCCTTTTAGTTGTCATAACTGGTATGTGAAATGGGGAAGAATTACCACTGGTATATTCTGGATAGAGGATAGGTGTGTTGTCAAGCATCATAAACACATTAGTAACTGGCATAATACACAGAGTAATTGTGGTAGTTTGAATAAGAATACCCCTCCCCCTCCATAGCTCTTGTGGTCTGAATAGGTGGTCCTCAGTTGATAACCATTTGGAGAGGCTTAGGATGTGTGGCCTTGTTAGAAGTATGTCACTGGAAGCAGCCTTTAAAAATTTAACAGCCCCATCATTTCCAGTTTGCTCAAATGTGCTTCTTGTCTGTGGTCTGAGATATGAGCACTCACCATTCTGCTCCAGTCACCATGCTCACCTGCTGCCATGCCTTCCCACCACGATG
Source organism: Mesocricetus auratus (assembly GCF_017639785.1). Classification (NCBI taxonomy): domain Eukaryota; kingdom Metazoa; phylum Chordata; class Mammalia; order Rodentia; family Cricetidae; genus Mesocricetus; species Mesocricetus auratus. The sequence continues at coordinate 51,882,555 of NW_024429199.1, forward strand.
TGATGGACTCATCCCTTGGAAACTAGAAGCCCAAATAAACCCTGACCTCTATGAATTGCTTTAGTTATGGTGTTTTATCACAGAAACAGAAATGTAACTAATATAACAATTCTTTATAATAAAGAATTATCTAGGGTCAAATATGATGACATATGCCTCTAATGACCAGTTTCAGGCTGGCCTTACCAGCATACAGGGTTCAGGGCCACCAATGTTTCATAGTCAGACCTTATCTCAAAAACAAAAGAAAAAGGGAGAAAAGTATTATCTGGCACACAAAGTTAGTAATACAGAAGCTAAAGAACCCTGACATACACAGGTGACAAAAAATAGAGACTTCAAGTTTAAAATGTGGGAGCTAAAGAGATGGTTCAGTGGTTATAACCACTTGTTGCATGTACCTATTATCTCAGTACTCAGGAAGTAGAGGCAGGAGGCTCACAGTACAAAGCTATCCTAAGATACACAGAAGTATGAGGCCTAGCATAAGATCCTGTCTAGATCAAAAAAATCTTAAAGACAGCTTCATATTTATAAGCAAGGAAACCATGGCCCATGAACTTTAAATTGGCCAATGGCAATCAATGCTACTAGAACTTATGTATTTCTTTTGGAGATGGGGTCTTCTTGCCTGAACTCCAGAACTTGTGCCTCTGCCTTCAGTATTGTGACCATGCCTGTTGATATTAGGGTATATATATGTTCCCTGGTACTAAAAGCTTAAGGCCAACACAGTATTATTTGGGGCTTAGTGAAACTCTTATTTCAATAAAAGAGACATTTACATGACTAGGCAGTAAAAAAAGTATGAGGACCTCATGTTTACACACACACACACACACACACACACACCACACACACACACAAAATCACTATAAAAGCTAAGGCAGAAATACTTTCCTTAAATCAAAGCAGATTAAATTCTACAAAAAACAAAACAATTATTTTGTTCTGACCTTTCTAAAGATAACACAACAAAATTAAACTTTATGACTTCAAAAATACTGGTATGTTAGACAATTTTATAACTACCAATAAATTATTATTGTTCTAAAAATAATTTCCCAGATATGTCTTTACAAACTAGTACAGCATTAAGAAAACAGGATCAAAACCATACCTGAACAACCCAAGGACTATTGGCAAAGGCCATAATGTCCCTCTCTTCCCAGAAAAAAGCAGAGTCAGATCTCTTAATCATTTCAAATTTGCTGAGAAGCTTCATAGCATATACCTTCCTGGTGGATTTATGCCTTACCTTTAAAATTGAAAACAAACCATTCGTTAATTTAAAGCTCAATGTTTTGCTGAACAATTTACAACATGACTTTAATACTTACTAAATAATGTGGTTGTTTTTGTTTCTTTGCTTCTGTTTACTTATCCCAATTGGCTAGTGTCAGGACCTGAATTACTACAAGTATATTATAAAAATAAATAAACCTTCTATTCCCTGTATTTCCCATAATCTGTCCCATTATGTACGTTGCCCTGTTCATAAAACTTTATTACACAGAATTCTAGAAAGGAGTTTCTTGTGAGACATGAGGTGTTTACTGAAATGCTTAAGGAAAACACTTCCTTATCACTTCCAGATTTGAACCAAAATTTCATGCTTTAGGCATGGTATTAAAAGAAAAGTTCTATGAAAACAATTATTTTTGCAAAGATTATGTTAAACAGGCAAGTATTTTGTTTTTCACTTTTAAAAAAGTTGTTTTTAAAAGTTCTGAGTAACTTACCAATTGAACTTCTCCAAATGCACCTCTGCCAATCACCTTCACTACTTCATAATCTTCAGCTTTCATCCGTAAATCTCTAATTTTATTTATTGTGTCTTTATCTGTATAAAAATATAATTAAGTCACTAAAGCACTGTAATGACCACTACTTACTTTACAATAAAATTACTAAAAACACAACGAAAAGAAAACAATAACACTTCATTACAAATTAGGGTTGGGATGGATCAGTGGTGAAGTGCTTGCCTTGTGAGGCTCTGGGTTTAGCCCCAGTGCTCTATCCCTTGAAATAATTGACATATGTGAAATCTGAACTTATAAAATAGAGAAATTTACTATGCTAAGAATTGTTTCAATAAATTCTGTAATGATTTCACTATTGTATCAAAAGTTTTTATAAAAATCTAATGATGTCAAGTTATAAATACAAAAACTGCTGTGCTTTAAAAATTTTTAAAACAGAACCTAGGGATCTGTTTATACTAGGCAAGTATATTTTACCAACTAAGCTACATCCCCAAGCTGAATATAAATGCCGCACTAAAAATAATATGATTAGTTAAATTTAATTTGTTCCTGGCATTTTAGGTAAATTATCAGATTTGATTTTGAAAACATAGGTATATGTTTTACATCAATGAAATAAAACTGTGTTTATCAGATCATTTACTATGATCCTTTATAAAAGATACAAATTCAACATATCAAAGACATATGTAATAATAAAGAATTAAAATTAAATTTCTAGCTGGCAATCTTCGTACTTACAGTATTAATCTGAAGCTAGACTTTAAAACATGCAGTGGAGATCACTGAAATTATATAAACCTGTCATGCTACAGATGACAATAATTTACAAATCCTCAATGGAAAGATAGTCTAGCTCCTAATTTGGTCATAGATTAAAATAGGGCTATTTTAGTCCATATGGGTCAACACGGGCAAGAGATTGCATGGAAAAGCTTCACATTTCAGTGCTGTCCATACACATAAAAAAATTGTTAAAGTTCTAGTTTCTAATAAAGGTAGCTATAATATTCTTGCCTTCCTGTTAAAGTATATGTTTAAACTTAAATATTGTTCTAAATTATGATCAACAGACACAATGTTAATAAATTTCTATACAAGCATAAATATATTTATTAATTTTCTAGGTCACAGTACTGCAAGATGGTACTACAGAGATACAGATAATATCCAACCAATCGTTTACACAAGTAATTCGTACCTACTCTACATGAGGTTCTAAAGTAATCACTAGATATGGAAAGGTAACTGGTAACACTGTTAGTGTTTCTAAAGGGTCAAATGCTAGTGAATGAAACAATGAAAAGTCTAACTCAAAACAGTATAAAATAAAAGAGATAATCAGTGTTTCTGAAGTACTAAGAGAATACCAATTAAAGCCTGCCTTGGAGAGAAAGGATTAGAAAAACTTTCTAGAGACAATGACACCTGAAATGAAAAATAGTTGTTAACCATTAGACAGAACATTTAAGAGATAGAGCGGTGAAATCGGTTGCTAGAGTAGTATGTTTGTGGTAAAGTGGCAGAAGAGGCTGGGGAGCCCCAAACTAGTTAAGAAGACTGAGCTTTGCCTGTAAATAAGTAGCTAGAAATTATTATTTGATGGGTGTAGTGACACGTCTTTAAGTCTTTAATAGCACTCTGGAGGCAGACAGGCAAATCTCTGTGAGTTCAAGGCCACCTGGTATACAGAGAGACCTTCTAGGCCAGTCAAAACAAGAAGGAAAAAAGAAGAATTGGAGGAGGAGGAGGAGGAGGAGGAGGAGGAGGAGGAGGAGGAGGAGGAGGAGGAGGAGGAGGAGGAGGAGGAGGAGGAGGAGGAGGAGGAGGAGGAGGAGGAGGAGGAGGAGGAGGAGGAGGAGGAGGAGAAAGAGGAGGAGGAGGAGGAGGAGGAGGAGAAAGAGGAGGAGGAGGAGGAGGAGGAGAAAGAGGAGGAGAAGGAGGAGGAGGAGAAAGAGGAGAAAGAGGAGAAGGAAAAGAAGAAGGAGAAGCAGAAGTGCAGCATAAGCAGCAGCAGCAGCAGCAAGGAAAATAAAGAAAAGGGGGAAAAAAGCTATCATTTAACAATAAATAAATAATAAATGTTTTCTAGATTACAGGTTCCTGAAACTCAATATATAAAAATCAAGGCACAATAACAACAACTAGTATGGGTTGTTGGAAGCTATAAAAATAAACTCAGACAAATAAGCATAATCAAATCTACACTATAGCTAAACTACTCTGAAGAATGTTAAAGATAAATTGAGTAAGGATAAGATTGGAGTGGCGAGAATTTTAAGAGCATTTTAAGATTACAAATGAGAAATAAGAAAATCCTAAGCTGGGGTAGTGTTTTAGAATGGCCAGTGACACTTGAGAAAGTATCCCAGACTCTAGTTACAAGAGGTTTAGAACCATAAGAAAAGGTTGCAAATCTTGAGAAAGCTGATAGACAAAACATTTGAAATCAATAGGCCCTCCTAGTTCCTTGACATTTGCTTGTCCTAGCACAGGCCTACATGCTACCAAGTGTAAAGGTCTGCTGGCCAACAGTTCTGACAAACTTAGTTTTCTACAGTCCTAGCTACCCTACATCACTTCACCAAGGGTTCAATCTAGAACTAAGCACATACTTACTTTAACAGTAAAGTCTAACCTGCAGAGTTTGGGACTACTTACCCACTGTATCTCGACATTTAAAAACTCAACAAAGCACTCCTTGGTGGAAAGATGCTATTTATGATTCTTTTGAAGTAGACAACAGTACACACATTAGAAGATTTTTCCAAACCTATCTTAGATGATTGGATTTTACTGGATCTGTAAACTCCATCAACAGGAAACTTAGGCTTGATTTTCACTGAAATTTCCCTAACAGTCAAGAAAAAACCAATACGATATTCCCATTTGTTTTACATGGCAAATACCTTTCTAATTTTATTTATTAGTTTTTGGAGGCAGTTTTTTGGAACTCACTATGTAGACCAGGCTAGCCTCAAACTCAGAGACCCACCTATCTCTGCCTCCTAAGTGCCGGGATTAAGGGTATGTACCACCACACCTAGCCATTCTTAATTGTTTTCTAACATAGCTATGTAGTAACAATCCAAGGTAAGTTATTCCCTCTCACGTTATTAGTTATTTATCTTCACCTTTACATATAAGCAATCTTTGGGGGCTCTATAGTTACATTATGCTAACATAGAACATCCTAAAACATGACTATTTCTTCTCATTACCAGCATATGATCAGATTTATAACAATTATAATTAATTCCCAAACACCAAGATTAGGCAGGAAATTAAGGATTAAAGCAGTGATTTTTTTCCCCCTAGTATCATTTCATAGTAGCACTAAGAAAATTGGAAGTGGGACTATATAGCATCTTATAAAACTTAGGCAAACTTATAAAGGAACCAGATCTGAGGATAAGAATTAAGGGCTGGAGGGATAGCTCAGCCGTTAAAGGCTAGGCTCACAACCAAAAATATAAGAATTAAGGATACCATATGCAAGACAATAATTCACTCAGTCACTACGTAGTAGATACTATTCTTAAAGATGGGAAGAAATAGGATCCCTGGTATAGGCAAGTCATGTTCCACCAACCTTCCTAATGCTACAACCTTTTAATACAGTTCTTCATGTTGTAGTAACTTATTTTGGTGCTATTTCATGGCTAGTTTTGCTACTGTTATGAACCCTAATGTAAATATCTGTGTTTTCCCATGACCTTATTGTGAAAGGGTGATTCAATTCCCAAAGGGGTAATGAATCACAGGTTGAGAACCACTGTTCTGGAGAGAAGAGAAATAAGTAAGCAGTTATGTTCATTTCACTTTATAGTGTATATTATAAAGGAAATAAGGCCAAACTTACTACGACATGGTCAGAAGATATCTACAGAATAGTTGCTAAGGTACATTGGTACCTCAAATAAACTGTAGCCTATACTGAGCATGGTAATGCATGCCTACAGCACTTGAAAGGCTGAGGCAAAAAAGGATTGAGTTTCAGGCCAGCTTGGGCTATTACATAATGGACTCACACAACCAAAGGGAGGGAAGGGAGAGCGAGGACCCCCTCATCCAAGACTGTCTTGTTAAAAAATGTAGCAGCTGTTTTCTTTTCCTTAATTCTTTGAACAATTGTTCTTGCCAAAATTATAATGGTCTTTTGGTGGCAGGCAAAGACCGAACCCAGGTCCTTGTACAAGCTAGGCAAGCACTCTACCCCAAAGCAAATAGTATTAAGCAAGTGTTTCTTTCTCTGTTCATATTTGTTTGGTTGCCATTAATAACATACCATTAGTGAATAACTTCCTGTTTTGCTATAAAATAAGCCAGTAGAAAAGATTGCAGACTTGTTTACTTTCCATTTTTGTTAAGAAATTGAACTGTGATGAGACTATTCCACTTTAAGTTCTCTAATTATATCTATGGCTGTCCTCTGAGTATTCAGTCTGATATCACCATTGGATATTATATTCTTTAGCACAGCTGACCTGTCAACTGCACAATAAAAATGTTTTACCATCTAATTTGATAATATAACCCATATTACAACATGTTTCAAAAGGACATTTAAAGCATATTTTTTCTATTCTTGTTTGAATACAATAGATATAAAAAGGTAAAATGTGATACACGTGGCACTCAAAATACAACTTGTAATTATATCAGTATGATTTGCATCACACTGCATAAGCAATGAAAAGGCTATGATGTATGGTATCTGTTACAACTATCCAACTGAACCATGGTAGCACAACAGCAGGTATAAATGAGGCATTAAAAACTGAGCATGGTGCTGGGTGCAGTGGTGCACCATTTTACTCTCAGCACTCAGGAGTCAGAGGAAGGTGAATTTTTGAGTTCAAGGCCAGCTTGGTCTACACAGAGAAATTGTCTGAAAAACAAAACAAAAAACTGAGCACGACAATGTCCCAATAAAGCTGTTACTTACAGACACTGAAATCTGGATTTCAGATTACTTCCATGCCATGATACATTATTCCTCTAACTTTTCCAATTATTAAAAACATAAATATCACCCTTAGCTTGGGCTTTAAGGAAATCAGGTTCTCATCTGAGGACATCATTTCTCCTGCAGCTCTCCAGTGATAACCTCTACTCTCCCACCTCACTTAGACTAAGTGAAATCAGCTGCCATCGCCACTCACAATCTCTCACTGTAAACGAGATGGCTGTAAATCTACTGACTCTCAGGTCACTTAGAAAATTTTTTAGTTTACTGATTTCTCCAATACCCTGCTTTAATTATTGCATTCTTCTGCTGCACTTAGTTTGGTAAAACAACAATTCTATTTAAATCTATCTCTCCAGTTACTCTGTTTGCACTTATGCAGTTTAGCATGTCTAGGTAAACATATAAAACCATGTATCTTATTTAAATCATAATCATACATATCAGGCTAGTTTTAATTCTACTTCCCAACCATGTATTTCCCTAACATACTTTCAATTTCTAATTTCTAATATTCTCCTACTCTACAATATAGCATATGGGCTGACTAGTTTCATGTAAACTTAACATAAGCTAGAATCATTTGAAAAGTGGAAACTTCAAGTGAATATCTCCACCAAACTGGCCTTTAAGCAAGCAAGCCTACAGGACACTTTCCTTCCTTCCTTCCTTCCTTTCCTTTTTCTTTTCTTTTCTTTTTTTTTTCTTTTGGTTTTATGAGACAGGGTTTCTCTGTATTGTTTTGGAGGCTGTGGGTCCAGCCTGGCCTCGAACTCACAGAGATCCACCTGCCTCTGCCTCCCAAGTGCTGGGATTAAAGGCATGTGCCACCACTGCCCGGCTCTTTTCCTTTTTTAATCTTTTCTTTTTTTAATGATTTATTTTTGTTTTATGTGCATTGGTGCTTTGCCTGCATGCATGTCCGTATGAGGGTGTCAGATCACCTTCAACTGGAGCCACAACTGGAGCCACAGACAGCAGTGAACCACCGTAGGTGCTAGGAATTGAACCAGGGTCCTCTGGAAGTGCAGGTAATGCTGTTAGCCATTAAGCCATCTCTCCAGCCACAGTACATTTTCTTGATTAATGATTGATGTGGGAGGGTCCAGTTCACTGTGTGTGCTGCCACCCCCTAGGCTGGATGTCCTAGGTGATATGAGAAAGTAGGCTGTGCAATGCAGTAAGCAGTACCTCTCTACTTTCTCTGCATCAGTTCCTGCTTCCAGGTTCCTGCCCAGAGTTCCTTCAATGGCAGACTGTGATATGGAACAGTTAAGCTCAAATAAACTCTGTCTTTCATTGTTGTTTTTTGGTCTTACTACTACAACAGAAATCCTTAGACATTATATTTCAGTGGTGTGTTTTTTCTCTTACATCTCTCACAAACTGATTTTCACATATACTGAATATTCTTTCTGTTTACTAAGCTAAAACAAATGAAGCACTCAGAGAACTGTCAGGTTACCACCATGCATATGTGTATGTTGAATTATGTATTCCCTTTCTAGCACATGTAGACATATTTGAACTCTTCACCTTTAACAACACAATATTCCTATCTTAATCCCTCAAAGTCAATGTCCTAAGCTTTTCACCTCTAAGTTCTCCCCCATTACATAGTCCAAGATGGCCCCAAATTCAGGATTCCCAACTGCAAGATTACAGGCATGGGCCTCAACATCTGGCCATAAGCAAGTTTCAATCTACAAATAATTATAAATTTTGTATTGCAAAGTCTTTGTGATATTCCTAATAGTTTGCAACCCATACATATTCATAATTACTATTTCACTCTTCTCCCCATGTCTTTACTCGTTCTCAAACAACTAGGACTGTGACTACTAACTCATGTGACTAAATGCATGAGACTGTCCACATAGATCAGTGGAATAGATAACCCACAAATAAATTCACACAGAAACAGTCACAGTGACTTATTATTCGACACATGCCAAAAACAGACACTAGAAAAGAAATTGCCTTCCAACAAGTGAAACTAGGAAATACACACATACTAAACTATAGGTTTCCTTTATTGAGATAAACACGTTTCTTTCCCAGGATATTTATGAATATGAATTTTTACCCATCATTTTTCTGTATCTACTAAGATATGCATTTCCTTTATTAATATATTAAAGTATGCTGATCTGATTTTTTTTTGTACTACTGGCAGAAACCTTCATTTGTGATTTTTTTTACTTATCAGCATGTATGATTTGTTAAAATTCTGTTTCATTAGTATTACTCTTCTTGCTTTTCCCCTAGTCTAATATTTCAAATAAGCTATGTAAATTTAATTTTAAATTTAAAAGGTCACTTCACTTATTTCTATCCTAGCAATGTTTCCATTTATAAAATGTAATACACAGACATACTTAGTATTACAAAAGCATAGTAAAAATAAATTAGATGTTGTAGCTCACACATAGCATGCTAAACTTTCAGGAGTGTGAGGCAGGACATTGTGAGTTTAAGGTGAACTTGGCTGCAGTACAAGTCAAACAAAACAAAATAGAAAACAATAGCAGATTAAGAAAGTTTTTTTTCCCAACATGTTTACCCTATGTGTCAAAATTATACTCTACCCTCTACCTCTATACTAACAATCAACCTCAACTTTGTTTACCACCAAGCAAGAAGTAGTTCATCTCTGGTTATTTCACTAAGTTATAAAGTATGGACGAACAAATATAAACTAGTAAAAATTGTTCAATTCTTTCAGTAGGAAGTAAGAAATTAGCAACAATTTTATACTTAAAATTTCCCAATTCAAACAGATGGGGATGTAGCTCAATGGTAAAATACTTGGTTCATTTTTCATCACTAGAGAAAAATGATTTGCAATCACAGAATTTGGTACCAAACTCCAAGATAAAATTAAAACAGATTTATTTTTAGAAAAAAAATCTGACGAAGTACAAAATAGACAACTAAAACTGTTCTGTGCAGAAATGACAAAAAGAAATTACAACAAAGAAAAAAAGACAACTATTTTGTATGACTATATTAAATGAAACAGAAATAAATGGGGTGGGAAGGATCTTATAATTTCTTACTGTTAATTCTTCAAATTTCAAACTATTTTAACTTAATATTTTTAAATAATTTCAAAATTTAAAATAATGCATGCATTTTTAAAAATATATACTTATTTAGTTATTTACTTTTCATCCCCTAATTACTCTGTGGATTTTCTTGATAGGCACCTAAATTAGCTTTTAAAATTTTACTCACAAGGTGTCTTGTTTTAGTGCAGCAGGTAGTGTCAATATTACATAGAATTAACTGATGAAACAGTAAAAATTCAACAAAAAGGAAGCAGGCTTGAATAATCTGATACTCAGTTACATGCAGAGTAACATTAAACTCTACAGAAAGTACTTACATCTGCTTAGAAAGTTGTCAATATTTTTGTTTTTTCTTAAGGCAGGAAAATCCAAATCATAAACCAAAGCATCTAATCCATCCTAAAGGAACAAACAAATACATAGTGTTAGCACAACAGAATATTTTCTGGTTTTAATATTTAATGTTTTTTTTCTTCAATTTATCTTGTGTTCATTTAACATCCTTTACAAGGTTATATAAGCAGTAGGGAAGATAAAAGTTCCATTATTTTTTATTTCATATATACTTTTTTAAATTCTTTTTTTTTAATTTAAATTAGAAACAAGCTTGCTTCACATGTCAATCCTAGCTCCCTCTCCCTCCCCTCCATATACACTTTTTTTTAACTTTCTAAAACTTCCAGTCAGTGAAGCAAGAAAATCACCAGATTGATTGCATATGATTATGATTCATATACTCTATTTGCAAGGATATGAAATTTTACATTCCACTTAACTTTACTACTAAATGTATCTCCATTTCACAGGTGTTCAGCAAAAACCTACATTTATGGCTATAAATATTTTACAGAGTAATAGTTAAATAATATTTAATGACACATAAAATTAGAAATAAGTCATACATAATCAATTTGTACACATATTTAATTATAAAAACATACCAAGTGTTCAAGGGCTCACTTTCTCTTTAAAGCACCTTCCAGGACAACAAACAGGAAAAGACAAATAGGAACCCTTTGCCTTTCAAAACCAGACATTTAAGTATGTAAGCAAGTGCTGGGCAATGTGAAGGTGTAGCAATCCATACGACCAAGGAAAAGTTTGTAATGAGACTGTATCTTGCTTATATAATACAGCAGAAGGCATGTTCAGATAATCCCAAAGTGTTTTCGTTAATGTGGTTTATGTACTGATTAGTAATAGTACTAATTGTTCTCTACAGAAAGAACAATGATTTTGGATCATCCTAATAAAGTGATGAATTCCAGATAGGTCACAGTATTTTTGGTTTTCAAGACAGGGTTTCTCTGTGTAGCTTTGAAGCCTATCCTGGCACTCACTCCGTAGACCAGGCTGGCCTCGAACTCACAGAGATCCGCCAACACCTGGCCAAGTAGCTATTTTTATATTCCTACTTTAATTGTATCTGTATTTTGTCTCCCTATTGCTAGGAATAACAAACTATACATTTTAGTAATAATAGTGATAAAATCTAAGGAGTCAACTCAGGTCATGATGTTAAAATCTTCCCTAATGCAGCAATTCCATCTGCTTTTTGTTTGACCACTGATACTAGATGTTTTGACTTACCATCAAGTATTTTCACTCTATAGTAAGATGAGATGATCTATGTTTTTCAGTGCCACCCACAGGCAAAACTCAAGTTTTTTTAGGTCAAAGAAATAAAATTAATGGAAAGATATTCTACTGTAATCAAAGCATACACCAACTAAGGCTAAGGGAAGTTAAAACACTATATAGGGGTCCAGGCTTCTATTTTGATACAGCAGAAAAGCTGTACAAACAAGCAATGTGAATGAATATTCAACATGAAATAGGGCAAGAAATCCTCCAAAATTTTATAAAGTGAAGACTATGGAGCTACAGAAAGCTCAGTGGTTTAGAACAACTGCTGCTCTTCCGGAAGACCTGTTTTCAATTCCCAGCAGTCTGTTACTCCAGTTTCCAGGGTCCTGATACCCTCTTTTGTCTTCTGAAGGAACCTGTATACACATGCTGCACATACCCATAAATAAAAATTTAAAAATAAAAATGAATTTTTAATTTCTTAATGATCCTATTATAATCATTTAAGTTTTCTTGTATAGAGAAACTGTAGAAGAAAAAAAAAACTTCTTGTCTCTCAAGAGTTTAGAAGTAGGGCAAAAAAGTATGCAAGATATCTACCCGTTGGTGGCACAAGCCTTTAATCCCAGTACTCGGGAGGTGGAGGCAGGCAGATCTCTGTGAGTTTGACACCAGTCCAGGACAATCTCCATAACAATACAGAGAAACCTTGACTAGAAAAACAAACAAAAAAAAGGATATCTACAAACTATTTAAGTAGGGACTACATAAACAGAAAAGATTATCTGATTTGGGGGACTTTAAAGGCAGGGAAATAAGAGAGCTGACTCATAAAGGTAAGACCTAGTAGGAGTAAGATTAAGACGGGAAAGCAAGGGAGAAAAGCAAAAAGTTAGAGAAGAGTGCTCCTGACTAGAAAGGGTAAGACGGATGTGGAGGAGGTAAAACTGTGAAAATGGATTAGGGAACAGTAAAGTATGACACACCAGACTAGGAATTTGGGTGTATATCTTCCAATACCCTTTTGGAAACAAGAGTTTAAAAGGAAGGAGGAGAGTGGCATATGATGTCTTATTGAAATAAGATGATGATTAGCACTAAAAGACACAGGTAGAAAAGGAGCAATTAAGGAGGATACTGTGATGTTGTAAAAATATAGGCACAATCAGATAACAGACTAAACTAAACATTAAAACTGAGTGGAGACAAGAAACAAAAGAACTCGAACTACAAGGGGCAAGATGAGCTGAGAATGATGTGTGTCTAAGAATGTATATGCTATATCTTCTAGCCTATAAGAATGGTGACTTCATTTACAAAAACACAGGCCATAAACTGGAAAAGATGTTTTGGACATACTAAATTTAAGGTCCTCAAGGAGCTTAAGTTATGGATAACAAAATGGCAGGTAACAATGTGAGTATTACTTCAAAAGGATTTTCAAAGTTTGGGAGTCATGAGGGTACATGTAGCCCAAGAACAGATGCAGTTATCCAACAAGAGTAAATAAAGAATGAAAAGGAATGAAGAATAAAATCCTGGGAAACAATGGCACCTGAGAGGTAAACAAGGCAAAAATATACAATGGAAAACACAAACAGGAATAAAGATAGGAGACCCTCGAGAAAACTGAAGAAACACCTAGAAGGAACTTAAGAACAAATAAAATACAACACAACGGGAACTAGAAGTTTGGACCTACCAAACGAATGAAAAAGAAGCCAAATCATTTGGAATTAAATAACACTGCAGATAGTTATACATGTTTGAATGACTTATTGCCAGTGAACTATATATACTTCAGAAATAATATATTGAATTCTATATTGATACAAGTATTTCACTTTTTTGTTTTTTAAGTTTGTGATTTTTTAGATCTTACTACATAGGCCAAACTGATCTTGAACTTATTTATCCTACTTCCTCATCTTCCCAAGCTCTGGGACCACAGACACACTTCATCATACATCATACCCTGCAACATATGTTGTATTGTGTTTAAGTTGGCAAATTCTAAGCTCTCCTCTCCCCATAAATATTATCAATAGCCATTAAGCATGGACGCATGTACGTGTGCGCACTCCCACACTGTACTAGCTGGATAGTAGTCCAAGTAATTTTGTAGGTGTTAGAGAAAACTAAGGCTTACAGGCAAATAAGAAATTGTCTTCAAACAGCAGGAAAGAGCTTCTTTACTTGCTTTTCCGATCCATCCCTGGGCAAGGACAATCTTGTGTCTTGGGCTACTGGTAGAATGAGTCCCATTCCCACATACCTTAAACCCAAGACAGCACAAAGTAAAGCTCTACTGTTTATGTCCATTTCTATCTACATGAGAGACAACTCGTAGAGCAATGGCCTTGTCTGTTTCAAAATAACTGAGACTGCAGACAGGTAGGCAGCAGTTCTACTCATAAAATTTTGGTGTAAGATAGGCTACTACAAGCTCCACTGAGAACCAAGACAAGAGATTGGGAGCATATGAGAGATTTCTAATACAACACAGTAATAGGTCCAGTGAGACCATTTGGGGTATCAGTACTCTCAAAAGCAGCCATGTACATGACAGTATTTAGAAAATCACTTGCATGCCAAGGGGGGTTGGGGGAAACATGTTTAAAAACAAATAATAAACCTAACAGGCCTTTAACTCTGACCATAAGGCAAGTCTAGCGAGCTGAGTCGTGTCCCAGCACAGAACAATAGCATAGACTATGAAAAGTAGGCTTCTTTTTTGTGTGCTTTTGGTGTGTGTACACCTAATATTAAAATTTCCATCCAAACAGTTGAAGATAAACATTAGCTAGTAATCACTAACAAAGAGGTAGTAGAGTGTGCTTCCTGGCATGTAGGAAGCTCTAGGTTTGATTTTGAGCACTAAAAACTAGCACCATGGCTCAAGCCTGTAGAGAAAAAGGATCTGAAGTTCAAGATCATCTTTATGTACAAAGCAAGTCCAAAGGCAGTCTGGGATACATGCAAGAAAAGTAACCTTGTCTCAAAAAACAAAACAAAGGTAAACAATACAACACTACAAAATGAAAATCTAATTTGATTTCCAAGGTTAACATACAGTATTCTATTTTAAAACTCACAAAATAGACAAAGGCATATAAAACATGCCTTAATTCAGAGGAATAAAATAAATGAACAGAAAGCATCCTCAAGGAAGCCTAGACATTGGATTTATTAACCAAAAAAAAGAAAAGAAAAGAAAAGAAATTCACTTCAAATGTAACATACATTTAAAAAGTAAAGTAGTATTAAATGCCTTCATCAAAAACAAAAAGCTGAACTGGGCAGTGGTGGTGCACATCTCTTTAATCCTAGCCCTCGGAAGGCAGAGGCAGGTAGATCTTTGTGAGTTTGAGGCCAGTATGGTCTACAGAGCAAGTTTCAGGACAGCCAGGGATACACACAAAAAGCCTTGTCTTGAGAAACAAACAGACAAACAAAAAAACCCCAAACAAACAAGCAAGACATAAAACACTATGCAGGCTGGGGTGGTACACACTTTTAATCCCAGCACTCAGGAGGAAAAGGAAGGAAGGAAGGAAGGAAGGAAGGAAGGAAGGAAGGAAGGAAGGAAGGAAGGAAGGAAGGAGACTGCAGAAAAACTGAGGTGTAGAATGTCAGCTTGCCTAAAACAAAAAGAGTAATGCTCCTCAATCAACAACCTGAATTCCTTTCTCAAAAATACTAGACAGAGCTAAGAAAGAAAATAAATCAGAGAGATTAACTGTTAATAAAATTGTACACAAAAGGAAACTCAAGTGAAACAGAGCTGGTTCTCTGATAGCAACAATCAAACTAACAACCTAACAAGCTTATCAAAAGAAAACAGACAAGACAAAGTAGCAGCATCAGAAATGAAATAGATGTATTACAAAAGATCTTGAAAATACAGGAAATGTGACCCAGAAATAATAATTTTAAAAAATAGATACAAATGTGGCAGTTTTGATGAAGCTGACAATCCCTTAAAAAGGACAAACTAAAGCAAATTACTCAATATGAATATATTAATTAGTATAACTCCTACCAAATCTTTAAGAGAATTAACAGTAATTTTAGACTGTAATTCTAGTGGATAGAAAGAGGAGTGCTTTTAACTCATTTTGTATAGTCAACAATAACTGGATAACAAAGCCAGATGAAGTACAAAAGAAAACTACAAACCAGTATCTTTTGAGAATACGGCGATGAGTATATATGAAACAATATATAAAAATAAGATAAAACCAATTAGTTTATTCCAAAGATGCAAGACTTACAAGGTATTTAAAAAGGAAACCACAGGGTCTGGCCAGATGGCTCAAGTGTATAAAGGTACTTAATACCGAAACTGACAACCTGAGTTCAATTTCTATGACCCAAATGGTCTAAGGAAAAAAAGGATTTTCACAGGTTGTCCTATGACCTTCAAGCATGTGCTGAGACATGGCATATCCCCCAACACACATACACAGATAAAAACAAATTTTAAAAATGTCATTTCAAAAAGTTTAAATGTGTATTTTTGTTTTGTTTTTGTAGACAGGGTTTTTCTGTATAGTTCTGGCCATCCTGGAACTCACTCTGTAAACCAGGCTGACCTCTTGAATTCACAGAGATACACCTGCCTCTGCCTCCCAAGTGCTGAGATTAAAGGTGTGCACCACCACTACCCAGTAAATTTAAAAAAAAATCTTTCCGGGGCTACATGAGACCTTGCTAAAAAATAAATAAATAAATGAATAAATAAAACCAGAAATATTTTAAAGAGAAAAAAACATATGATTGATCATATTAACAGATACAGATAATGCATTTGAAAGAATCCAATACTCATGAGAAATTAAGAAAACTATAGGTGACTTTTTCAAGTTCATAAAGTATACTACAGTTTAAAGGAAACCTATACTCATACAAAATACACCCACATAAGTATAGGCCTCAACACGCCTATTTTTCCTTCCCCCTTTCAGTCTATCTGTTGTAGGAATTGAATGCAGGGCCTCACACATGTTAAGAAGTACTCTGCCACTAAGCTAAATCTTCTTTAATTTTCAGTTTAATAGAAAACAGAAGTCAGACACTGGGGAATCAGAGGCTGTGAATCTGAGTTTGAGGCCAGACTGGTCTACAGAGTGAGTTTCAAACCAGCCAAGGCTTCACAGTGAAACTGTTTCTAATTTTAAAAAAGAACTTCAAACAAAAGAAAAGAGACAAATTCTCAATATTTACTTCTACATGCAACCTATTATAATACTTTGTCTTGGTTGAAGCTTAAAAACATAACTTCATGAACATATGTAGCTAGAAAGGATAATGTGAAAATTATCAACTTCTATGTCAAACTCTTCTATGACAATTGGCATTTCGAATGTATTACTTTATTCAGAAATAATTTTAAATATCATGCATTTATCAAAAAACACTGGCTCACTCACTTGGCTCTTCTAAAATGTTGATACATTTTATCACACAATAGAGACAAATAATATTTATTAATGTCACCCCAATCTCACATAGAAAAAAAAAAACCTGTAAGCATGAAAAGCACATGGTGGTACACAACTTTAATCCCAGCAACTCAGGAGGCAGAAGCAAGAGGATCCCTATTTGTTTGAGGTCAGTCTGGGATAGCCAAGACTACAAGACCCTGTTTCAAACAAACAGACAAAGCATGATCACAAATAAAAGTTTCCAATATCTAGTCAGCATACATGTTTCTAAGTGACACATCCACACAAACAAGCCCGCATATAATACTTAAAGGCAATATTGTTAACTTCAACAAGTAAATGTTCAATTCTGTCTTAGGACCATCATGTCTTCCCTAAATACACAGCTTTTCCTTATACTTCAGTGACAACAACACAGCCCCACCCCCAAGTTCCCTTTTTTCAGTGAATCCCTTTTCCCATTCCAAGACCCTGCTAAATGTTCAGTCAACTCTTGACCAAACAAAATAATATCAACTCTTCCTATAAGCACTCTGTATTTAGTTTTTTGTCAGCATGACACTAGCTAGCATTATCTAAGAAAAAGGAACCTGAACTGAGAAAATGATCCATCAGACTGCCCTGTAGGCAAGTCTATAAGGCATTTTCTTGATTAATGATTAGCATGGGAAGGCTCAGTTCACTGTGGACAGTGCCACCCCTAAGCAGGTTGTCCTGAGAGCTGTAAGAAATATATCAAAACATGAATCTAAAGAGCAAATCAGTTCCTCTATTGCCTCTGCTTTAATTCCTGTCTTCAAGTTCCTGCCTTAATTCCTGTTCTGACGTCCCCCAATGATGGATTATCAACTGTAAGCCAAAACAAATCCTTTCCTTTCCAAGTTGCTTTTAGTCATAGTGTTTGCCACAGCAATAAAAGCAAACTAAGGTACTCCCTATTTTATTTTACCTAAATTATTACTATTATTTAATAATGAATGGTATGCATAATGGTATCATTAATCATCACCCTATAACTCTTCACCATTATTCTTCTGAACACCATGTTTCATAGCTTACTGAACTTAATTTCCCTACACTACAAATCCATGTTTTAGTAGGCAGTTTGTGAATGTGTCAGAGAAGTGGGGGAGGGGGAGGGAGGGAGGGAGACAGAGAAGGGGGAGGGAGGTAGAGAAGGAGGGAGGTAAGAGGAAGAGAGGAGAGAGACAGAGAATGTGTACACATCTGGGTGTTTAAAGGCCTATTTGTCTTGCCAAAGATAAACTGGAAGACTAACCATGCTATTATTCATCATGTCATCTTACTAGGAAGCCATGACCATGCTAAATTTGAAAATTCAGGATTAATAATGAGTACCTTCAAGAATAACAGTCATGATCCATAGCTAGTATCAGAGAAGCAAATGATATCAACATACTATAGCAAGGAAAATCATCACTCAATGTAACAGAAAATTCACCCACAGAATGGTGAAAGGCTGGTGATGTCAAAGGGTAGTGATAGCAGATGATTCAAGTCTACACTCCAGAACACAAGTTCTGCAGACAACAAAATTAACCCTTGTGGACTATCAGATACTGTGCAAACCTCCACATCCCAATCTTTGCTTGTTCCTACATCCAATTCACAGTAACAGCCTAATGTCAACCATTTGGAAACCCGGAACACCAACTGAGTAGTTGAGGGCCTCTGCACATTGCTCCAGTTCTCTTTGCCAACACCCACAGTGGGCATTCCTCAACTTACCTAAATGTCAAGATGTCAGGATGGTTATTGACTGTATCCATATCCAAAGCTGTATCTCCTTGAAACTTTTCTATCTGTAAAATAGCTTTACTGAAGCTCTAGTAAAGGGCATCTAATTCCTTGATGTCCCTCTCAAAGAACACAGATCAACAAAAGTACAAAATCCTTCCCATGTGGCTTCTTTGCATTATTAAGTCAATACATTGGAGACAATGCACATATCCACATTCTAGGTACAAGGGGCTTTCAAGGTAATTATACTGACAAGACATTTGTTTTCTCTAAAATGTCAGGCATGGCCACTGCCTCTCTTCCACTCAATTCTCTCCTACTGCTTCCACAGGCAGCTCAGGTCTCAACAGATAACTATCTTAATCTCATAATATACTGCAGGTTCAGACAAAGATCTCACTTTTACTCCTCATCTCATTATATTCTTTTTTTTAATGTTTTTAAATTTTTTTTATTAGTGTGTTATATTTGTGGAGGTCAAAGGACAATTTATGGGAGTCAGATCTCACCACCATAGATTCTAGGGATCAAAATCACAACATCAGTTCCAGGATAGGGTCCAAAGCCACTATCCTTTTACCCACTGACCCATCTCACCAGTCCCCTTGTCTGATCAAGTTTATGATTACTGTTCCCAAGATAAAATATCACAGGACTTATTTTCACAACCTTGTCAATAAATATTTGTTAAAGTCTTTTCCTCAACGACTTTGTATCTTGCCACTCAAAATTTTAGATACCTATATTTTACTTTCATTTTATTTAAAAATTCCTCATTTACTGCATTCTGTGTACCAAGTATTCCTTCCTACTCCCTACAGTAATTACTTATCTTTGAGGCACATTAAACTGTTAATATTCTTCTTGCTGTACCACATACTAACATCAGCATGTCTACCACTTACTAATTATATGCTGTTAGGTAGCTCAACCTTTTTCTGAGCTGTAAGTGTATTCGTAATGTGACAATAATATGTTTCACTTAATCCATAAGACTATTGTAAAGATAATAAATGTGACAAATCTTATAAAAATGAGCATCACTAGCTTGTGAACTCTCATCTGAAGTTCAAAACCACTGTAGGAAGGGGGGGAGACAATGACACATAATATAACTTACAATGGGCCAGGAATTGCTCCGAGAACAAGTGACACATCTGTAAACAAGACAATCAGGGCCCTGCATGTATGGACTCACCTGAAGAACATCAGTGTCACAGAATATAGTAGCTCAGGAGCCAATGTCTTAAATAGTCTGCAAATATTTTCATTAAAGAAAAAACATAATCTAAGAATTTCTAATCTCTTGATTTTGTGAAAATATTTGTTCTTAAAAACAATGAACACCTTAATCCCAGCACTCAGGAGGTAGAGGCAGGTGGATCTCTGTGAGTTTAGAGACCAGCCTAGTTTACAGAGTCGGTTCCAGGATAGGGTCCAAAGCCACAGAGAAATAAGCCCTTTTCTTATGGCAGGCAAGGGAACTGGAATTTTTAAAAAGTAATAATTAAAGGATCATTTTATTCAGATTCTCCATCCTCCCCCCACAAAAAAGAAAAAAAAAACAGCAATTGGACTTAGCAGATAAAGATGCTTGCTACCAAGCCTGACTATAGTTGGATCCCTAGAATAGACATGGTAGGCGACAACTGATTCCTGCCAAACAGTCCTGATTCCCATCCAACACACACCCATACACATAATTACACACGAAATAAGTAAAACTTAAAAATCAGATCTATCTTCTTTTCCTGGATTCTGTATCAAATTTGATTCTCAAACAAAACAAAAAAATAGGTCTACCAAGCAAAATGAAACAAACCAGTCTTTTCTACCAAAAGAAAGTGCTAATCCTTGCCAACACAGCATAGTGACTAACTGCTTTTCTTTTTAAAAAAGAATGTCTTAAATGGGAAGAAGACTTTTCCTACTTTGATTTCCTACCAGCAGTTTCCAAAGAGATGCAGGGGCCCTACTAAGAATACAAATTCCACTACACTACTTCTGTCAATGTTAGTTCTCACTTGTTAAATGTATTGGTTCTGAGGTAATTGATCAATGAATAAGCATTTGCAAATCCTTACCATGTCATTCAAAGTAGCATTAAAGATCCAGCCCTGTTGGCAGTCTTCAATGCAGTCCTCGGAACTAATTAAAAATTCTTTTCCTAATGTCAGAAATCTTAATAATGAAGTACTTAAAAAGTAATTTCTGCCAGGTGGTGGTGGCGTACGCCTTTAATCCCAGCACTTGGGAGGCAGAGGCAGGAGGACCTCTGTGAGTTTGACACCAGCCTGGTCAAGACAGCCTCCAAAGCCAGAGAAACCCTGTCCCGAAAAACCAAAAAAAAAAAAGATAATCTCTACTTGAGTTCCCTTCATGACAGCTTCGGGAAGATATGTGGGATTGTACAGCACAATTCTTTTTCTTGATACATGAACTCCAATTTCCACACTTCCCTCATCCACCTCTAAAATGGCATGATAGAAGCCGGTTCACCCTTCAGTGCTGAAAATGAGCAGGCCTAAGCTCATTAGCTAGTATTCTGACCAATGTTTCACATACTGGCACATGAGCTGAGTTTGCCTGATCAGTTAGAAACTTCAGTTGAAGGTTAAAACAGAAGAGTTTTAGTGTTCACTGTACAAGCAATTTGGAAGCTAATGACAATCATCTTAGAAACCCAAGAAGTTGTCTACCCAGGAAAGAAGACAAAATCAAAGAAGCAGATCTAGAAAGCTGGTAGCCAGTCACATCATCTGAGCTCTGAATCAAAGGCATTAACTGAAACTGTAATCTACCTATGACTTATTCAAGGGCAGTATATTCTTTATTGTTTATACAAATATTGTTGAATTTTCAAACCTTTCCAATCAAAAGATTTCCAATTGTAGGTAAAAAGTCTTTATGATAGGTCCTTAGTCTTTAGTTCACTACATTTCAGTAGTTACAGAGTCACTACTGTAAAAATGAAGAGAGAGGAAGTGAATGAGCTGAATGAGGCATTATAAAACAAGCCCATTGTTTTCACTAAGATAATAATCTAAAACTCTAAGAAATATAGAGGTTAATAACTTAAAAGTCTGTAGACGGTATGGGAGATGCATCTCTGTAGGGTTCTATCAGAAGATCCTTCAGTAACCTGAACAGCAAGATAAACTCCCACAGGTAAAAACCCTTTGCAGCCAGACCAGGCAAATTTGACATGTTGGTAAAAGAGGCCAAAAGTCAACTACTTATCAGGTTACAGCACTGTTTATGTGAGGTTTCAAAGACAGCTATGAAAAACGTCCAAAGCTTATCTCACGTCATTCTCATCACAACCTATGAAGCACATTCCTAACTCCATTTTTTTAAAGATTTATTTATTAATTACACAGTGTTCTACTGCCTGCATGTATGCCTGCAGGCCAGAAGTGGATGCCAGATCACATTACAGATAGTTGTGAACCACCATGTGGCTGCTGGGAATTGAACTCAGTACCTTTGGAAGAACAGTCAGTGTTCTTAACCTCTGAGCCATCTCTCCTAGCCCCCCTTAACTACATTTTATAGACTGGGAAAACTGCAGTTTAGGAGACTTTAAGTTACTTAGCCAACATCTAAGAATATCTGATGAACATCTATGGTATCATTTGGCCATTCCCATACTAATAATTCTCATGTGATCCTCATCATAACTGATTAGTTAAGTGGGCGCCCAACTTAAGTATAACAAATTGATTTTTTTTCTTTCTGAGATCTAGACTTGACAGTCAATGCTTTGAAGTTAGTGGTCAAAGCTAAAACTGTTTAGATGTGATGCTCTGGTCTCTGGGCAGCAGTATTTTCATGTGTCTAAATCCTTTCTGAGGAAAAAGAATGATGCCAATATAAAGAAAGCATGAGAGAAGAGACAAAAAGAGCTACTGAATCCTCATATTTAATTAGAGTAGTTTTCTTTGAATCTATAAATTCATTTTGCATGCTAAAATTTAAGTTGGGTTTCATCACCTACAAATTAATCCAGATAAAAATTTATGAGTTTACAGAATAGTTATTACAAAACACAAATATCAATAGAATTAATATTCAGAATTCAGCTAAGACCTCAAGAAATTAAAGGTAAAAGTAGCACACAAAACAGATGCATACAGTCTGGAGGGTGGTGGCTCTTGCCTTTCAGGTGGATCTCTGTGAGTTCAAGGCCAGCCTGGTCTACAGAGCTAGTTCCATAACAGCCAGAGCTGTTACAGAGAAATCCTGTCTCAAACAAAACAAGCAAATCCAAGGCACGTTTTATATATAGATGAATACTGAACCACACAAGAGGTATGATATAGTAAGAGTTTAAAACAAAATTCCAGCACAGTTATGGTGGATGTTAAGAATATAAAGATGAAAAAAAACTGGTGAAAGAACTCAAGGCAAGAAAGCGACAGATCTTGAAAATATGGGAGCAGAATGGTAAAAATAAGATGAAATACTATAGAAATTCTGAAGTGTGTTCTAAGGAATGGTGGAAATGAAGACAAAGCAAAGACATAGGACTGAGATTAAGAAAAAAATATAGTATTAGCTACAACTGGCAAACTGCTAGACTAGCCTGTTAGTCCAAGAAGGTTGAGTTAAAATTTGAACTTGGATGGAAGAAACAGTAACAGAAAAACAAAGATCATAGTCAAGAACATGTATTAAGTACCCAACACTCTGGAGGCAAAGGCAGGCAGATAAAGAGCTCCATGAATTCTAAGCTAGCCTGGTCTCTGTCTATTGCGGCCAGAGAAAAATAGCTATTGACACCTGTTCATTTCATCTGCATAATTAAAACATACAAAGCATTACCATGATCCTCAAGTTTATAAGCTACATATTCAAGCTCAAGTAAGTTAGATAATTTACCCAAGATCATACAACTAAATAAAAAAGCTGAACTGTGGAATGGAGAGGTAGATAATAATTCACTTGATAACCCAAGTTCTTTTCTACAAGGACAAAGTAATGAAGATAAATAACAACATGAATGATGACAATGATAGCTAATACTGACTCATTATCAAGAACTTCTAGGCATTACCCTTTCCAACATGCCTAGCAGTCCTAAGAAAAATTATACTTAATCTTACTAGAACATGATATGCTTGAATCTTAAAATTCATAAGAAATTTTTCCCAAAGTCACAAGGCTAATAAGTGGCTAACTTTGTTGGCTTCAGAACCAGTTCCACTCCAGAACTCATGCTCTTACTCACTGTATAACTACAAGTCTATTAGAAGTAAGATAAGATGAGTAACCCCTTTTCTTGTTGACACAAGCTAGAGTCATTTGGAAAAATGGAACCTCAACAGAGAAATGTACCCATAAGATTGGGCCGTAGGCAAGTCTGTGGGAATATTTTCTTGATTAATGATTGAGGGGGGAGGGCACAGCCCATTGTAGGAGGTGCCATTCCTGGACAGATAGTGCTAGGTTGTACATAAAAAAGCAACATGAGCAAGCCATGAGAAACAAGCCAGTAAGCAGTGTTTCTTAATGAGTTTTCTTCAGTTCCTGCCTATAGGTTCCTGGCCTACTTGAGATCCTGCCTTGGCTTCCCTCAGTGATGAACTATGACCAGGATGTATAAGCCAAACAAACCCTTCCCTCCTCAAGCTGCTTTTGGTTATGCTGTTTATCATAGGAATAGAATGCAACTGAAAGCAGGTGAGTGGTAAAAACTGGGAAAACATTTTTTCTCCTGTAACAGAAGTGGTGAAAAATTAGACTACTGTATCTGAAACAATGTTTTGACAAGGCTGGTGTAGTGTCTTTTCTTCACTCTAGACAACTAACCAGGCCTGACCCTCCTTAGCTCCTGAGATGGTGACACTGCGTGTGCTCAGGGTGATACTGTAGTAGTCATAGTTACTCTTTTCACTGATGTGATAAAATAACTGAAAGAAGCAACTTTCTGAGGGAAAGCTTCATTTTGACTCAGTTCTTCATGACCAGTAACTTACTTCTCATGGCTTGTTCATCCTGCTTTTTTATACAACCCAGGATCATGTGTTCAGGTGTGGCACACCCTCCCCATCCATCATTAGTCAAGAAAATGCTGCACAAACTTGCCTAGAGGCAAACCTTATGGAATATTTCTTAGGACCACCAATGGCTCTATCCAGATAAACAGTAGCGATCAGGAAACAGAGAACTGACAGGAAGTAGAGTTGAGCCTGTCTATTGGCCTAGTTTTGCCAAATGTTATACAACTTTAAAAACTTTAAAAAACCATGCCACCAGATGGGGACCAAGGACGTAAGCACATGGTGAATGCATTTCACATTTAAATTTTAACAGTTGGAAATTTAAATAAACTTACATCTAACAAAGTTAACTGGAAATAGAATTAGTGAACTTTTGATTATACTTTTTAAAAATTCCAACATTCAGCCGGGTGGCATACACCTTTAATCCCAGCACTTGGGAGGCAGAGAACACGTCTGCAGAGTCTGGCAACCTGAGTTTCATCCCTGTAATTCACATGGCAGAGGGAAAAAATGCACTCCTAGTAGCTTTCAGGTAAATAAAGGCCACAGAAAACTGACATGTAGGACTGAGAAAGCAGCTAGGAGACATCCTCTGGGCTTCTTTACTGCCAACTGCTGTATAAAAATGATTGTTTCTACTTAGAACATGTGGCCCCTTTTCTTGGAGCTTTCTACCCCCATTTCTCTCTTCATTCATTTATTCAGTCCTTAAGACAGTGGCAGGTAGTCCCAAGAGTACTACTGTCACCTCACTAAAGGGTTTCCTTGACTATTATCTACAACTTTGTAACAGTCTGTCTGTGCCAAGTCTATCACAGGAAGGCTCAAAAAATACTTTCCTCTGCTAAGTAGCAATTAAAAGTTGAAGAATTCATCCTTTATATCATGAACTATATTTCAAAGTAAACAGTCCTAGTCTCAACAGAATTAGTTAATAAACATAAAAGAACACTAAAATTATACACAATCTGTTTCTTGTGGTGATGTAAAAGAAAACAGTCACATGAATGAAAACAAATTTACTAAAAAGTCCAACATAGTTAAAACCACCACTGCTCAGCCATTTAAAAGACTTAAAGACCAAACAAAACAAAACCAGTTAACATGTAATGTGGGACTGTTTGGTTTGCAGAAACACAGATTTTAATAAAGTAACTGGATTAAAAAACAAAACAAAACCAATGTTTTAGATATTCAGAGAAGTGTAAATATAAATTAGAAATTAATGATAACAAGGAGTGTCTGCTTTAGATATAATAGTCATTGTGGCTATAAACAAATGTCCTTTGTTTTATTTTTAAGAGATACTAAATCCCAGCACTGGTGGCACATGCCTTTATTCCCAGTACTCAGGAGGCAGAGGCAGATGCATATCTCTGAGTTTGAGTCCAGCCTGGTCTACAGAGCGAGTTCTAGGACAACCAGTACTCCACAGAGAAACCCTGTCTCTAAAAACCAAAACACAAATAAACACAAATATACACCAGAGTGCGCGTGTGTGTGCGCGCGCACACACACACACACACACACACACACACACACACACACACACACACAGAGACACTAAAGCATCTTATGGGTGAAATAATACATAGAATTTTAACATATTGTAGTAAGGACAGTGAAGCATCATAAGCTTCTGCGAAACGCAAATGCTGGGTAACAGGGGTACATTATCTTACTTCTGTATGTTTAAAATTTTTCATTATAAAATTACCAAAGTAAACTCAAATATTATATTTCTCTGCACTAGAACTAGTTTTGCAACTCGAGTGTATATAAGAACCCAACATCTCATGCAAAATTCCAGACATCATCCTCAAATATTCTGATTTTTGTTTGCCAAGGCATAAGCTCAGAATCCATTTTTAAACACGTTCAAGTGAGTTTGATTCAGAAAATCCATAGACTCATGTATGAAAATTACACACTTTTGGTAGTTTGAATGTAACTGGCCCCCATAAACTCATTGGGTGTGGCACTATTAGGTGGTGTGGCTTTGTTGCAATAGGTGTGGTATAGTGGTGGTAGTGACTGGCGGCGTATACTTTAATCCCAACACTCAGGAGGCAGAGGCAGGTGGATCCCTGTGAGTTCAAGGCCAGTTTGGTCTATAGAGTGAGTTCCAGGACAGCCAGGACTGTTACACAGAGAAACCCTATCTCAAAAAATTAAAAAAATTCCTTTGTAAGAGTTGCTGTGGTCATGATGTCTCTTCACAGCAATAAAACTGTAACTAAGAAGTTGATACCAAGGACTGAGGTATTGCTGTGATAGACCAGACCATGTTAGTGTTTGGAGTAATATGAACTTTGGTACTTTGGGTTAGGAAAACAGTGGAATGTTTTAAGCACTGCTTAATGGGCCATACTAGTAGGAAGACAGTGGTAGTGAGTGTGATTTGATGAACTGGGGATGGGAGTACCTCAAGAAATTTCAGAGAATTTTACTATGTTACTTAGAAATCATTCTTGTGATATTGTAGAAGTGGCTGCCTTTTGCCCTTGTCTGGGGAATGTCTGCCTGAGGCTAAAGTAAAGAGTTTTAGATTTATACCACTGGCAGAAGAAATCTCAAAACAGCTTAGTATAGACTCTGTCTAACTCTAATGAAGATATATAATGAAAAGGAGCAAGCTGAGCAAGGAAAAATATTTGAGGGGAAAAGGGCACAAGAACATGATGGTAAGGTTCAAGGAGATGAACAAATTAGGAAAAGGAATAAAGGGAGTGGTGAGCTCAGGACAAGGTCTCATACAGCTAAGTTTACAACCTGTGGAAAGGAATTAAAGAAACGTTTAGAGCTAGGTGTAGTAGTGCACGACTTTAATCCCAGCTCTGATAAAGCAGAGGCTGGTGGATCTCTGAGTTTGAGGCAAGCCTGGTCTACAGAGCAAATTTAAGAAAAGCAAAGCTTAGGCAGTAAAGGTAACAATCAAAAACAGAAAGCTGATGAAGATAAAATTGAACAAGGGAGCCATGGCCATATTCCAACCCCAGCAAACAGTAGAACTTGGCAGCTTCAGTCACGTAGTTCTGGCTTTAGAGTTAAGGATAGACAACAAAATGGGTTATAGGATTGGCTCCCCAAGACTAATGAAAGCTGCTGAGGCCAGGCATGTGTCAAGGGCCTACTAAAGAGCCCATTTCGTGGAGCAGTGAAGTTGAAGCCTAGATTGTCTTGGAGACTCCAAGATGTTGGAGATAACAGAGTCATGGGATTAAGGAGAGCTGCTAACAGGGAGTGGAACCAGCCCAAGAGAAAGAAGTGTGCTGCAGTCAACAAAGCTGAATGGAGATGAGACCTGAAGAGCAATTTGACATTAGACATGAAGATGCAGAGTTTGGAGTTTGCCCAGCTAATTTTTGGCCTTGCTTTGGTTCAGTGTTTCCTCACTGTGCTTCCTTCCCTACGTTCTGGGAATGGTAATGTATGCCCTATGTCATTATATGTTGTGATCTGCTTTTTTATTTTGACTTTACAGGGGATTACAGTTAAGATATTGCCATGAATCTTAACTTAATCTGAACTTTTAAACACTGTTGAGACTGTGAGAGACTATGGGGACTTTTAAAGTTGGACTAAATGCATTTTGTATTATATTTTTATAGGCTTGTGGGGGGCCAGAGAGTGAAATTGGCCCCCATAAGCTAGAAGATGTGGCTTTGTTGGAGTGGGTATGGCCTTATAGGAAGAAATGTGTGACTGTGGGGGTGGGCTTGAGATTTCCTATGCTCAAGATACCACCCAGTGTCACAGTCCACTTCCTGTTGCCTTCTGATTAAGATGTAGCCAGCACCATGTCTGCCTGCACACTGCCATGTTCTCCACCATGATGATAATGGACTGAACCTCTGAACTGTAAAGCTGACATCTCAATTAAATGTTTTCCTTTATAAGAGTTACTATGGTCATGGTGTCTCTTCACAGAAATAGGAACCTTAAGACAACACTCAAGACAGCTTTACTACAAGTCTTTAAATATATCCCAACCTTTAAGTAAAAGCATCATACATACCTTATCTCCCTGTAAAGCCTTTCCCAACACTATCTTAATATGATAGACATTTAGTACTTTTCCTACAATTATGAATTCCATGAAAGCAGGATCCATGACTGTTTTTAGCTCACTATGGTATCCCCAATGTCTTTTAGAGTTCCAAACACCAAGTATGATTGGGTGACAGCAAAAAGAAAAAGGTGTTAACATGACCCACTGTTTCAGTTTAGTAGATAAAGTCAACCTTTTAAATAATGACAAAAGTTAAAGATAACCTCTTGCCTATCTACAATATCAGACTTTAATTTGTACCTAGCCTCCTACTAATCACTTAGCAATTACAAGGAAAGTACAATTTGTATTTCATAATCCCAAAAAGGAAATAGCTACATTTTACAAAAATAAAATACATACACGAATTTTACTCATTCACTCATGAGAAGGGCATTTTGTTTTGTTTTTATTTTTTGTTTGTTTGTTTTTATCAGCCTATAAGCCAACCTGACCTTAAACCCACAATGTAGTTGAAGATGCCTTTGAACTGCCTCTATCTCCTGAGTGTTAAGACTACAAGTTTGTACCACCACTCAGGGCTCACAAATATATCATAATGGATATAAAAGCAAGTATCTTTGTTATCATTTTTTAACAAAAAGCACAAACCCCTAGAGCAGTGGCTCTTAACATGTGGGTCACAACCCCTTTGAGGAGGTGGGCGTCGAATGACCCTTGCCTAAGATCATCAGAAAACACAGAAATTTACATTATGATTCATAACAGCAACAAAACTACAATTATGAAGAAGCAACAAAAATAATTTTATGGTTGGTGGGGGGGATCTGTATTAAAAGGTCATAGCATTAGAAAGGTTGAGAATCAGTGTCCTAGAGTTATAAAAAGTTATAAAAGTTATAAAAAGTGCAAAATAGAACAATTAAAGTCAGTTTAAGAACTACTTCCAAAAAAAAGCACAACCCAAAGATAGTGCCTACAGCTGTATTTCTAACTCAATTATCATTTAAATGTGTAAATTTTATTTCTTAAATAATAAACCAATGATACAATGTATCTCTTCACAGTAATAAAACCCTAAAGCAGTATTCTGCTGCTGTGAAGGGATCATGACCATTACAACTCTTATAAAAGAAAGCCTTTAACTACAGCTTGCTCACAGTTCCAGAGGTTTAATCCACTGTCCTCATCATGAGGAGCAAGGCAGCAGGCAGGCAGAAATAGTAGCTAAGAAGTCTACATCTGGATCCAAAGGCAGCAGGAAGAAGAGAGTCTATGGGTTTGAAATAGGCTTTTTGAAACCTCAAAGCCTACCTACCCCCAGTGACACACTTCCTCCAACAAGGCCACGCCTCCTAATCCCTATCAAGTAATGTCATTCCCTAATGATCAAGCATTCAAACATATGAGCCTAAGGGAGACATTTTTATTCAAACCATCACAAGTACATAATAAATCCTGACTAAGGTGCTAGAGATGTAACTCAGAGATAAAGCATTTGTGCAAGGTCCTGGAATTAATTCCCATAACTACAAAATAAAACATGACTGAGTGAACAGTATCCAAAAACCCCTCCCTTAGTTGAATTCATCTAATGTTTACATTTTCAGTTATATTATGTTTGGATGTTTCATCAATACTTATCTGGATTATAACCTTAAGTGTCAGGTAAATTACTATGCACTTAAAGACAATGCACCACCGGTAATACTACAATATGACAATAACGGTTGCCAATTATCAAGTTACTAGCCACTATAAACTGATAATTTGTATATTTAATTCTCATAACAATTTTCTTGAAGTTAAAATGAGTTTTGGGGGGTTAAAATAACTCACCTAAAACCCCCTAGGACAGTCAGGAATACACAGAGAAACCTATCCTAAAACAAACAAACAAAATTCCTCTAGCTCACACATGACAAGACCTAGATTTGAATTCACATTTAGATCTACAGAAAATTTACTAAATGTTTAAATGAAATGGGAGACTAGTTTGTTTATTGTCCTTGCAATAAACTAACAATCAGAACAGTCTAGTCTAAACTATGCATGCTTGCAAGGCTGAAGTAAGAATTTCATTGCTTGAGGCTAGGTGTTCTTGGGGCTACCTTTAGCATCATAGTTGAAACCTGTGGTAGTATGAGTAAGAATGCTCCCCATAGGCTCATGTATTTGAATGCTTAGTCATCAGGGAGTGGCATTATTTGAAAAGTGTTAGGAAATGTGGCCTTGATGGTCACTGAGGGTGGGCTCTGAGTGTGTGTCTCTGCTTGCAGATCAGGATGTAGCTCTCAGCTACATTTATCTCCAGCACCATACCTGCCTGCCTGCTTCCATGCTCCCCGCCATGATAATGGACTAAGCCTCTGAAACTGTAAGCAAAGCCCCAAATAAATGCTTTCTTTTATAAAAATTGCCTTGGTTATGGTATCTCTTCACAGAAATAGAACAATGACTAAGATAGAGCCCCATCTCTTTAAAAACGAAACAAAACAAAGCAAAAAGCTAAGGAAAAAGGTTTGCTCCAAACCAATATGTCCTACTGGTAATAGTAAAACCCATAAACTAGAAATCAAGAGTACTAAGAGGCACACAGCTATCTATGGACAACAGTAGGCACATAGCTTTGAACATCAGTAGGCACACAGCTATGAGTTATTTCAAATCTTTTTATTCCACCAACAGTAGCATATTTTCAAATGTGATTAATCCAACTGGTAAGGGGATGGAGATTATGCAATAATCAAGATCCTCAATTTCTACTCAAAGTCTTTTGTAATAACTCAAATGCATGGACTAGTATTGCCAAAAAGTTCATAACAGTTTAGTGGCAGATGGTAGTGATACTAACACAAATATTTTAGTTTAGAACATAAGAAATCTAGATAATATGATGCCCAAAAAGATACACAGAAGACAGCTGAATATTTGGAATAAAGGAGCCAGGCATTGGTGGCACATGCCTTTAATTCCAGCATTTGGGAAGCAGAAGCAGATCTCTGTGAGTTCAAGGCCAGCCTGGTCTACAGTGAGTTTCAGGACAGGCTCCAAAACAATGCAGAGAAACCCTGTCTTGGAAAACCAAAAAAAAAAAAGTTTGGAATAAAGGAATAAAGGGCAAAGTAGATGCATCAATCAAGATGCTTAAGGCACAAGCCAGAGTATTAATATATAGTTTTTAGTAGTAAATGGAAAAATTCAGTTGGTAATTGTATTAGCAGTACTCAAATGTCAATTATTTACAAATAATTGTATTTGCTATCAATGACTGGACAATTTTTCAGGTGATTTACCAACTTTAGAATGTTTTTTAAAGTGATATAAGTTCACTACCATCAAAAATAGTTTTTAATAGATGTGAAATATATTTACTAATGATGTTTTAAAAATCATCAACCTTGTGCTGGCCTAGGATTAGTTACCATAAGCGTTTGCATTTAACGTTCAGCTAAGTTTCTTTAGCCTCAAGACACCTAAAGTTAAAAATCACTTCCTCAGTATCAATTCTAAAACCCCTAGGAACTAATTTTTTAAATAGAAAGTAGATTTTTCAATACTACTGTCAAACTAATCCGGGAAGTTAATACTAAGATCCTCATTCAACAAACACTATATACTTTGACACGTTACCGTTCTGATACGACCTGCAATAACAGTTTCTAGGTATGTTCAGTGGACTGACAGCAGAATCAAAACCTAAGTTCAGAAGTAGCTAGCAGGGAACCAGTGAAACTGCTTAAAAGGGGCTTGAACTATGAGGTTTACTGGTGCTCCAAAACTCTTGCAAAAGAGAAATCTGGCATCTTCCCAAGATGACTATGCACACCTGAGACTCGTAGTTAACCAGAGTGCAAACAAGAGGAACCCAAGGCAACGCAAAGAAAACAGCGGCACTCACCAGCAAACAATCTGAATTCACTTCCGATTTGGGATCCCGCAGCAGGTTGTCGATTTTTTCAAACCGAGTCTCAAAACTGTCCCCAGTCGACATGATGCTGCTAATTGTGACAATACCTTCGTACCCGCAGCGGAAAGCAAGTTCAACCAACTTCCTCTGCGGTGGGTTCGCAGCCGCCGGGCAGAGGAGCCGGAACCTCGGGGTCACCAGGTGCGCCGGTTCCCCCTCCTCCCCCTCACTGAGGGGACTTCTGCTCTTCAGACCCCAGGCTGGGGGTGACAGCGACCCGCAGCCGCTCGGACGCCCAAAGTTGCATCCCACCCGGCAGCCTCTCGCGACACCCAACAGCGCCGTCGCCAGCAGCCCGGTCGCTCCGGCGAGGCGCCTCAGCCTAGCGGGCCCCGGCAGCCTTCGCCATGGCGGGGCCCAGTCCAGAGAAGGGCAGCGGCGGGAAGAGGGAGCGCAGCAGGGTGGAGACTCCCTCGGGGCAGCCAGGGAGGGCGAAGAGGAAAGGCGAAAGCGAAGGGCGGGTGAGGAGCTGCGCCAGCTGCAGCCGCCGCCGCCGCCGCCGCCGCCTGGGCCCCGGGCCGGCACCGCTCCGCTCTGAGGCGCTGTGGGGGCGGTCTAACCCCGCATCCCTGGTTCCTCTCGGCCCGGCCCGACCACTGATCAGCCCCCGGCCAAGAACCGGTCCCCACAGAACAGGCTCACTCTCCCATTTTATCCGATCGCTGCTGGGGTTGCTACCGCGGTGTCCGGCGGGGCAGGGCGAGGCCGGTGGCCCGCAGACGGCTCGGGGGAAGACGGGCCGGTGAGGAAGA
This sequence comes from Mesocricetus auratus, assembly GCF_017639785.1. Classification (NCBI taxonomy): domain Eukaryota; kingdom Metazoa; phylum Chordata; class Mammalia; order Rodentia; family Cricetidae; genus Mesocricetus; species Mesocricetus auratus. The sequence continues at coordinate 51,915,898 of NW_024429199.1, forward strand.
CGACCGAGGGGTCCGGACGGCTGCAGATGAGGGAGCTTCTGGGAGGGGCTGCGGTCGGGCTGGGAAAAGGGCGAGTCGCGGAGGCGAATGCCTGGGGGGTGGGGCGAGGAGGGCTGAGAGGGACTAATATGTCCGCCTTCCTGTTCAAACAAACGGAGACCGCCGGTGCGCAGTGCGCAGGCGCGGCGCGGGCGTTCGGAAGGGGAACAGTCCGGGACTCGCGCGCGCGCACGCTGGCGCCTGTCAGGGCGGGTCTGGCCGGGTCGCGACGGTCGGGGTAGGGCGGGGCAGGCCGGGCGGGGGCGGGGCCGCCGTGGAGGTCCGGGCGGAGGTGGACCTTTTCCTGCTTCTGGTCTCGGTACTGGCTGGTGCCCAGCTTAGCTTCCTCTGGGAGTTACTTAGCCTCTGGTCGGGAGAATTCTGACAAGGAAAAACGGCGCTTGTTATCACTGAGATAGATACTTTTGGCTGGGCCAGGAGGATGCTTTTCGTCCGGAGGTACCAGAGAGTTATTTCATCACCAGTGGAATTTGGATTTTTCCAGACCACTGTGGTCAGCTGTCCTTGAGCCCCACCACGCTGAATCTGTTTAACGATGCAATGGGAAAAATCACCACGCACTCAGCGTTCCCAAGCCGTGTGTGTCAAGGGAGTCTTAAAATATTGACTCTGGAAGATAGAATCGATAAAAGTTAAACGCAGTTTAATTAAAGAGGAAAATTCATAGAAAAATCAATGTTTTTAAGCTATTCCTATTGTCTTTCTCACATCAACTTTTAGTTCTGTCTTGCTTGCGTGATGCTACTGTTTCAATGTCAGGACACTCAGTAAAACTTAGAACTGTGGTTTTATCCCAACTAATGTGGAATATGAAAATAATGAGCATTTCCTCCTAGCTCAGTTTCTTCATTGACTGTGGGGTGACAGGCTGAAAGGTTTCTGATTGTTTTTCACTGCCTTCAGCAGAAGGCCAACCTGTATTTGTTCCTAATCAATCCTTGAGTTTGATCATAGTTAAATGAAAGATTGCTGGAGGTTGAACATGTGGGTGTGTTTTACCCCACACTGGGAAATGCTACAGATGAACCAAATGTCCCTGTATAAAAAGCAATGCGTAGCGTCTGAACAATTCATCTGCATGGGAGCCAGAGGTTAGGAAAACACTACATTGTTTGGATGTTTATTTCTTTTCTTTTTTTTTCATTTTATTAGGTACAAGAAATGTTTCGATATAAAGTCCACTGTGTAAATCAAGATAGGAAGTAAGCCTTCACGGAAAATCATAACCAAAATGAAAACTAGGTACAAACTTTAAAAGATTCGTTTATGTATTTACAATATTCTGTCTGCATGTATGCCTGCAGGCCAGAAGTGGGAGCCGGATCTCATTACAGATGGTTTTGAGCCACCATATGGTTGCTGAGGATTGAACTCAGGTCCTCTGGAAGAGCAGCCAGTGCTCTTAACCCCTGGGCCATCCCTCCAACCCCCCTCAGGTATTTTATGAAATGCTTTTGCAGTGACTTTTCTTGGCCCTAGTATTTTAAGTCAGTCATGTGAATTATATTTATTTTTAAGCATAGGGCTTAAAATAATCTGGCAGTTTCCCTGAAATAAATTTCCTAAACCCTGCTTGTCCTTTATTACCATTTTTAGGTATTTGTAGAGTTTTTTTTTTCCTCAGAGAACTGAAAATTGTTGCTTTCCATTTGGAAACACATGAAAAAGTACAGGTAGCTAAGACAATAAGACACCAATAAAGTTATTGACAATGCCCCTACTGGAAGTATATGTGAAGCATATGTGTATTTACCTATAAGGCTATCTTGATGATTGTTGTAAGCATTGTGGCTCAGATGGAAAGGGATCCTGGCAGTCAGGAGCTAAGGAATATTAAATGTTACAGCTCAGAAGGAAAAGTATTCTGGCAATCAGGAGTTGAGGAGTAACACAGGTGACAGGAAGTATAGTGACTTACTGCTCTGCTCCAGGGAAAGGCTTCCCAGTGTAACAGCTCTGCTTTGGCAGGGTCGGCCTTCCCCAGTGAAGCTGTTAGAGTTTGGCTCCAGTTCCCTGGAGTGTAACAACTCTGCCCCTGCTCTGCTAGGGGAAGGTTTACCTAGCAAAAGTGTAACAGCCTTGCTCTGCTCTGCTCCAGGATCCATCTCTGCTCCAGTGAAAGAATGTCTCACCCAAACCTATTCAAGTGATTTACTGGGAGGGAAGAATCCAGGAGCGTGGCTACCTCTGCCTTCGTGAAGAAGACAGCAGCAAATGGAAGAGGCACAGGGTTTATATAGGGCTTCTTAGGGGCAGGGTTTTTCCAGAGAGAAGATTTCCAGGGTGGGAATTGGTCATATTTCAATCCCTTGAACTCAGATTGGCTAGATCTTCTTAGGGATTGGTTGGTTTTCTGCTCAGGGATTCGTTGGTTTTCTATTTAGTTGGTTTGGTCAGATTTGGCTCTGGTTTCAGGGCCCAGGTTTGTTTCTTTCACTGACCTTTTTAGCCTTTTGTGTCTAATTTCAGGGCCAGGGCATATTACTTTGACTGGCTCTGAATCTGGGACCAAAGTGTTTCTTTGGTTCTAGTTTCAGGGTCAGGGTGTATTTCTTTGGCCGTGGTTGCAGGGCCAAAGTATGTTTCTTTGGATGGCCCGTCCCCCATACAGTTATGGAATATAATAACTTTTCTTTAAGAAGCAAAAGTAATAGCAGATGATGTTCTATTATTGAATTTTAAGAATATATAGCCGGGTGGTGGTGGCGCACACCTTTAATCCCAGCACTCGGGAGGCAGAGGCAGGCGGATGTCTGTGAGTTCCAGGCCAGGCTGGACCGACAGCCTCCAAAACAATACAGAGAAACCCTGTCTCGTAAAGAATATATTAAGGCACTGAAGGGTGGGTAGTGGAGCACGCCATTAATCCCAGTACCCATTCTAGGCAGAGGCAGCCTGATCTCTGTGAGTTAGAGGTCACCCTGGTCTACAGACTGAGCTCCAGGACAACCAAGGCTGTTATAGAGAGAAAGCCTGTCTTGAAAACCAAAAACAAAACAAAAAAGGGATACATTAAGATGTATACAAATAGCTTACCAAGAGCTAGGCACTACTCTACAAACAATGTGCTGAAGTTAAAAGCAGTTGCTGCTCTTCTAGAAGTTATGAGTTTTGTTCCTAGAACCCATTTCAAGCAGCTCACAACCATCTGTAACTCCAGGTCCAAAAGAGTTGACATTTTTGGCTTCTGAAGATACCCCCACATACATGGCATATGGACATGGACACACACACACACACACACACAGAGAGAGAGAGAGAGAGAGAGAGAGAGAGGTATATTATAATTTCAAACAAACTGTTATGAATATACCTGTACCAAAGATGGGGAAACAGTTGCTCAAGATCATAACAGCTTATTTGATCATTGGTCATAAAGAAACCAAAATGGGACAGAGACAATTTCCCAACAATAGTAATACTTGGAAGACTTGCAACTACTGTTCAATCCGAATGGAGAACCAACAATGCATTGTATTGTTTGAATCAGCAACAATTTAAATGATTCCTTGTAAGAAAAGGAGTGATATGATTATGGTCCATAGGGAAAGATGTAAAATGGTTTTGTAGGTTCAGAGTAAAGAAGGTCTTGACAGTGTTTAATGACATTGGATTGGCTAGCCATTCCTAAACACTGGACCCAAGAGCCAATGGCATCCCTTGGAGTTTCCATGATTTGTAGCAAAGTGAGAAAAAAATAAAGATGTAATGATCACATTTGCAGTGCACATACAACTAAAACTGAAGTGATAAAAGGCTAACATGACCTGGGTGCAAGGAGAAGGGGCAAATCCATGAGGCATTATATACTTTGTAAGTTCATAAATGTTGTCAAACAAAGAAAAATCTTTTAAAAGATGTAATAAGTTTTTGTAAACAAAATAGAACTAGTTTAAAAAAGAGTATCTTTTAATCTTTATGTGCTTTAAAAAATTAAACATAGCTTTTCTTTAAGGATGAAGAATAATAATAGATGGTCTATGGGTTTGCTTGTTTGTTTGAATTTGGTTTGTATTTGTTTGTTGTTATTGCTGTAACTCAGTACTAAGGCTGAGGCCTCATATATGCTAAGTATGTGTCTTGCCACTAAGCTATAACTCCAGCTCCTGGAATCTTTTTTTTTAATTTTCTTAGTCAGCAATTAAAGACTACAGAGTTGGTAACTCTATAAAAACATATAGACTAAGTTGGCCATTCTTTTTAACTTTTCTGGACTTAGGGATTCAGTCAACTGAAAACATTTCATTGAGATGAGACTCAACCTACAGTGAAGAAATTATAGTGCTAGAAGAATTAGAATGAGGCATTGTTGGGAGTGATCATGGGGAAACTAGATTGGAGTATAGACTTCAATATAGTGAAGCAAATAGAACATTTCTCTTATTTGGTTATTTGGTGGAAAATACGCTTGGTTGCATGTTTATGCAATTTCTTTCATAAACATGGAGGGGGGCACAGTGTTTTGAGAGGTAGCCTCCAAAGATGGCTTCCAGTGAACTATGTCTCCTGATCCACTCTGGAGTTCCCACCTACACTAAAGCTAGGCAGAGACTTTTACCAGTAGGATGTAACACAGGCACTATGCCAGATGTGAAATTCCCAAGTAATCAATAAAGAATTGTGAGGTAGGTTGTGTGTGTGTGTGTGTGTGTGTGTGTGTGTGTTATAGCTATGTTCCTATTGACACCTTAGACAGTATTTCCAAGAAAGTATGATATTTATTGTGGCTAATGTAGCTTTCCAGAGGGCATCATATTTCTAAAAATGTACAACAACTTCATCAGATTCTGAACATTAGTAAACAGAAAGTTATGAGAATTTAGATTCCATTCTGTTTCAAGAGGTTGGTTTCTATATAGTTAGTATTTTCCCCAAAGTAGTTTATTTTTGCATGTTTTTCTAGGTCTAAGAAGTAAATCAGGAAGAGTATGTTCTTTTTCTTAAGAGTATTTCTTTTGAGATCAGCCAAGAGGGTTTTTTGGGGGGGTTCTTTATTTATTTTGTTTTTATTTTTGTTTTTTTTTTCTTTCCACAGAACATTTTAGATCTACTGCAGCCTTGCTTCTGCAGGGGCAGAGTTTGGGATGCGGGAATCTGTCAGGATTATAGCAAGAAAAGTGTATGGTAAGCTGTGAGCACACAGTGCACTCATGCTTCCCCTGACTCACCCTGGAATGTTTTCCTCTAACATCTGTTTTGTATTTCTTAGAAACTGCTATTCCATTCAACTGCAAACATACTTGCATTGACCCTAGAAATAGAAGGAGAAATAGAAGGAAAGGGATTCCTGTAAACTAGTTACTCCTCTGCTTTATGTCAATGCTGTCTTAGAGACCTCACTGTGATCACACCCCCAAACCCAAGCATGCAAATGGCTAATATTCCCTTGTATATCAAGAATAAGGAAATTTTATATTCGTGAACCTTCTGAGATGGTCTATTTGTGACCACAGTAAGAGCAGGAAACTCAGTTCAGGGAAGTGATAGTCACTCGCATAGTTGGTTACATGACCTCTTATTTTTTCCAAGTCTCCAATCTAGATTTCTTCCTCCTGCTTAAAAACATCACTCCACTGAATTCCAAGGCTTTCCTTTCTCACCCCTTACTTTTCAGGTTTTTACATCTTTCTCTGTAGTGATATATTATTTATGATTTAATAAAGATTGCCTGAAGTATCAGAAAGCAAAGCCAGCCATACTAGTTAGCTGTAGAAACTAGGCAGTGATAGCACACACCTTTAATCCCAGGACTCAGGGAACAGGTGGATGGCTCTGAGTTCAAGGCCACCCTGGCCTATACAATAGTGAATCAGTCTAACAGAGAATTAGAGCTCATACCTTTAATTCCAGCCCTAGAGATATATATAATAGATAGGAGCCCAGTGTCTCAGGCTGCATTCTGAGAGTTGGTTTCTAGCCACGCTGATGAGAGCATTGCAGTCTGAGTGAATCTGAGGAGCAGTGAAGTTGGGAGTAGTCTGAAGTAGAGGAAAAAGCAAGTGGCCGGCTGCTTTGCTTTTCTGATCTTCAGCTTGAAGCTTGAACCCCAATATCAGCCTCTGGGTTTTATTTTTCGTGTTCTATTTCTCTTTAAGGCCCTTCATTTAGTGAGTTGTCTTTTTTGGCAATGACCAGTTCTCATTCAGTATTCACTTTGCTTTCTTTCATCATTTCTTTTATCATCATCAGGCCCAACTTTAAGCCCTGCTTCTAAGTACCTAGTAGCAGAAAAATGTTTTTGACATTTCACTCTCATCATTCAATTACCTCCTGAAAAATCTCTGTAACTAGAAGAGAGCCATTGATACCTGCACCTATCTATTTTTTTTAAACAGGTCTAATGTAGCTCAGGCTGGACTCAAAGTCTTTATGTAGCTAAAAATATCTTGAATTCTTGATCCTCCTAACTCCATTAATTCTACCATGCCCATTTTTTACTTTATGTACACTTTATTAATAACAATAATTTTTGTACTGTATCTTGTTTTATTAGCATATAGTTAGTATAAATACTGTATTTGTTGTTTTTATACATTTGATCTATGTGACCTTGTCTTTGTTGCTTCATACATTCCTTAGAGCATAAGCTAAAATTTTAGGTTTTTAAAAAATTGTTTTTCAAGACAGGGTTTCTCTGTGTTACAGCCCTAGCTCTCCTGGAACTCACTCTGTAGACCAGCTGGCTTTGAATTCACATAGATCCACCTGCCTCTGCCTACTCAGTGCTAGGACTAAAGGTGTATGCCACCACACCCAATAAACTAGAATGTTTGAAAAGAAAAATCAATAATCATGTTTTTCCTTTCATCATAAAAATAGTACATGGAAGATATAAAAAGTAAGCAGAGAGCAAAAATCACCCATATTCCGGCCACCCAGTTACAATCACCACGATGTGCTTAGGGTATCTCTTTTGATATTTTTCCCTCTGCAGACATTTATGTGTCTTATACGTTGTATATATAATTTTGTATACTCTTTTTATTCAGCTTATATAATCTTGCTAGCCTACTTACCCAGCTTTTAATACTTGCATAATATCACTTTAAAGATAATTATGATCATTTATTTAACCATAATTCTATTGGCCTATAAATAGTGTTGTTGTGTACTTCTCTCTCTATGAAGGATTTGGGGGTTTTTTTTGCCTTTTTACTTTTTTTCAAAGATTTATTTATAGCCGGACAGTGGTGGCACATGCCTTTAATCCCAGCACTTGAGAGGCAGAGACAGGTAGATCTCTGTGAATTTGAGACCAGTCTGGTCTACAGAGGGAGTTCCAGGATAGGCTTCAAAAAAGCTACACAGAGAAACCCTGTCTCAAAAAAAAGATTTATTAAATATATATATATATATATATATATATATATATATATATATATACAGTGTTTTGTCTGCATGTATGCCTGCACATCAGAAGAGGGAACCAGATCTCATTATAGATGGCTGTGAGTCACCATGTGATTCCAAGACCCCTGGAAGAACAGTCAGTGCTCTTAACTTCTGGGCCATCTCTCCACCCCCATCTCCATAGGAATTTGTAATTCCTATGAAAGCTTTATTATCAATCTACCATGGATAGTTATGAAAATTCAATAGCTCCCTCCTCCAAATAGGAAGTTGAATAACATTTAATAAAAATAGCCAATGCTAAGATACAGTGGTGCCTCAAAAGGGTAAAAACAAGAAAATAAAAATCAATGTTAAATGAAAAAAATCCCATGGGGGGGAAAAACCCAAAACAATCAAATCACAACACAGGTTGGGCAGCCTAGAGCCGGGGAGGTGAAAGCTACAAGTCCCAGGCCAGAAACAAAACATCCACAAAATAAAACAATCAGAAAATGGGCATAGATAGGCAGAGGGATTGATTAAGCTGCCATCCCCAGACACCAGAGTGAGCTGAAAGTCAACCATGAGCCCCCCAAACATGCTGAGAAAAGTAAACACTGCAGATTAGGGAGTCAGATTCCCTGCAAGGGTCAGAGATCTGTGGCATGCCTTCTCTGCTTTGGTACCTACAAGAGAGTATGAGCCTCCTCGAGGCTTCTAAATTTTCGGGCAGCTTGGGGTTGGTGTTCTGGGAGAATTCCTCGGGGTTCTGCCTAGTTGTCCATCATGATGGTGGTTGTACAATATTTTGTGCTGACTGAACACGAGGTAGGGACAAACAGGCCAGAGAGACTGTGGGTACAAGACTCTCACATGACTTGTACAATCTGTACCTCAGCTGCATTTTGTAGGCCTTGGACAACTACTTGAGTTTTATCTTGTTCCTTCAAAAGAGGAACCAAGTCTTCATGCCTCTCATGGTTAGTTTGAATCAGTCAGTTGGGACCTTGTGAGTGTTCTTGCTTGGGTCGGGATCCATCTCGAGGTTTTTAGTGCCTGATGCTATTCACAGGTAAACCCAGGGTGTTGATTCCAGCAAGACAAATTCTCGAAATTTCCTCCATTGGAGTTACTTCCATCTTGGCTGCAGCTCATTTGAATTCAGTTCATCAACTTCCTGTTTTTTCCTTAGCAGTGGTTCTCAGAACCAGGTAAGAATAGTTTAACACTTTCCAGGAACACTGTTTTGCCAAGTTGTGCCCTTTTATTCTCTCTCCAGCACTGGGTTTGTCATTATACTTGGGTTCATTTGTATTAACTTGGTATCTTTGATTGTGGTTGTTCAATTTTCTATATTTATTGATTTTGTTAAAATTTTTTTGATTTATCTTACATGTATTAGTATTTTACCTGCATGTGTGCCTAGTGTCCAGGGAAGTCAGAGAGCGCAATGAATCCATTAGGACTGGAGTTATAGATGACTGTGAGCCACCATGTTGGTGCTGAGAATTGAATCCAGGTCCTTTGCAAGAGGAACTAGTGCTCTCAGCCATAGAGCCATCTCTCCAGCCCATGATTTTTATGTTTCTATGAATTCATTTATGTTTCACACTTATTCACCTATTGGTTTTACATTTTTCCAGCCCCCTGCTTTAGCAGCCATCACAGGCTAACATGTGCTTGCCTGACCTTGCCCCTCCTGTTCTACTCGACAGGAGGTCAGATAACCTCCTCTGGCAAGGAACCAATCAGAAGTTAGCTGGCGGGGCTGTGTTTTATGGCTCTGGGTGTGCTTTATGTATACATGTACAACAGTGATGTGCAGAACATAACAACTGACGTGGGAAGGCCTATAGGCCATAACAACCAGTTGACCAATCAATACAGAACAGGTGGTCCAAGCCCTGAAGCACACCAATCCTGAGACTGTTGTGTACCCCTAGACACTCTGCTTATGCTACCCAATATATTCCCTGCCTTGTGTTTCCCCTGGTCCTTCTCCAGCATCTGCTGCGGTGAATGGAGTTAATGGGGTTAGCTCATTAAACAACACCAAAGGACTGTTTGCTTTTGTATCGAAATGGGTCTCTTGGTGATTTTGAGGTTTCAGAATTTGGGCACAACACATATATCATCATAATCTTTCTTTTACTAATTATAGATTTTTACCAATTTTAAAAAAAATTTTGAGTGTTTTTCTTGTTTTTTGTTAGTTTTGGGTTTTGTTTTGTTTTGTTTGGGACAGAGTTTTTCTGTATAGCTCTGGCTGTCCTGGAATGTACTCTGTAGACCAGGATCCAACTGCCTCTGCCTCCGAGTGCTGGGGTTAAAGGTATGTACCACTACTAACTGCATTTATTTTCATTTTTTTAAAAAAAATAATTTTCGGTGGCTGGAGAGATGTCTCAGTGGTTAATTCCCAATTCCTACATGGTGGCTCCCAACTATTAATAGTGAGATCTGATACCCTCTTCTGCAGATAGAACACTCATATACATAAAATACATAAATAAGAATGAGAATAATTTTTATGTGTGTGGGTGTTTTCCGGCATGTACTTATGTATACCACATGCATGAAAGCCAGAGGAGTACATTGGATTCCCTAGGACTGAGGTTACAGAGGGTTGTTGAGACACTCTGTGGGTACTGGGAATTGATTCTAGGTCATCTGGAAGAGCAGCCAGTACTCTTAACCACTGAGCTACCTCTCCAACCTCAAGTTCTTTTCTTTTGTCCCCCTGCTATTCTGCCATGTCTTTCATTTTAAGTCTAATTGGAATATATCTTGATATAAAGGTAAAAATTATATGTTCTCAAGGCAAGGTTTGGTGGCGAATGCCTTTGGTCCCAGCGCTTGGGGGGCAGAACCAGGCAGATCTCTCTGAGTTCAAGGCCAGCCTGGTCTACAGAGTCAGTTCCAGGACAGTCTCCAAAGCTACACAAAGAAACCCTGTATCAACCCCCCCCATTGTATGTTTTCAAATTACTAAAGAATTTTAAAATATTCATTCAATTATATGTGTGGGAGTGGGGTGTGGAGTATATGTGTGTGGGTATACTGTACCACAGCATGTGTGTGGTAGTCAGAGGGCAGCTGTGAGAGTTGGTTCTCTCCTCCTAGATTCTGAGTTCTGAGGATTCAACTCATGTAGCAAACACCTTTACCCACTGAACCATCTCTTCAGCCCTTGAAATTGGTAAACAATTCTGTTAACAGCATCAAACAATTATTTTCTTCCTTCCTTCCTTCCTTCCTTCTTTCTTTTGTTTTTCTTTTTTCTTTTCTGAGACAGGATTTCACTGTGTAGCCCTGGCTGTCCTGGAGCTTGCTCTGTAGACCAGGCTGGCCTCTGCTTCCCAAAGTGCTGGAATTAAAGGTGTGTGTCACCACCACTCTGCTAACAATATTTTTCTTAATGATTATGACACCATTATCATCATACATGAGCATGAATTGTTCCACATAATTGTATATAATATTGAACTATTCCATATGTTATTGAAGTACTAGATATATATTGTACATCTCTTAAGAACAGAAAATGGGTTCAGTAAGATGACTAAGAAGGTAAAAGTGCCTGACACAAAAATCTGATGACCTAAGCATGCACACGCACACACATACACACACACAAGAAACAGGAGTATGTTCTGAGAAATGTGTCCTTAAGCAACTGTTATGTGAACATTAGATTCTTATCAGCTTGACCATGCATATTTCTTACTGTAGTTATTTCTTGCTAGTCTAAGAATTTTGCTGCTACCCTAACTGGAAGCTTCGTTTTGACTGTCTCATGATTATATGAAAGTGTAGTGTTGAATATGATATGCCATTCTGCTGATCTATTATGTATCCATAAGCTCTTAATTATTTTGAAATTATTAATAAATTTTAGTAACCACTAATTTATCATAAATATGACAGGATCAATTATATGATATGTACTTATTTTATATAATACTTCTTTTAAAATTAATTTATTTTGTGTGCATGTGTGTGGGTGAGTGTGTGTCACTGTGTATGAGTGGAGGTCAGAGGACAACTTTGTGGGAGTCAGTTCTCATTTCCACCATGTGGATTCTGGCTCTCAGGCAGTCAGACTTGGCAGCCAGTCCTTTAACTCTGAGCTATCTCAACAGATGCCCTTTGATACTTCTCTAATGCTTGCTAATGTTTTGTTTTGTTTCTCAAAAGAGTTGGCATTAGACTTCAAATATTAAACAAGCAACAGTAACAGAATTTTATTTTATTTATTTTACACATTTTTACTTTTTTATTTTAATGCATTGGTGTTTTGCCTGCATGTGTGTCTTTGTGAAGGTGCTGGATTCACTGGAACTGAAGTTACAGAGTTTTGTGATCTGCCATGTGTGTAAAGAGCATTCTTTCTGCCAGCCTGGTCCCAGAGCCAATTACAATGTTACAGTGCTGTCGGCCAATGTCCAGGACTTCTCGTTGGCTAGTTCTGTCTTAAGTATTAACCCATGCCTACTAATATATATGTTTCTATAAGGTCTTATCTTACTGAGAATGCCAGCCTCATGTATCCTCTCTTCCAGGATCATGTGGTGACTCTCTACTCTTGACTGCGTTTCTCAGAATCCTCCCACCTATCTTGCTTTCCTATTGGCCAACAGTGCTTTATTTATCAACCAATAAGGCAAACATATACACAGAAGGACTACCCCCATCGCATGTGGTTGCTGGGAATTGAACCCATGTCCTCTGGAAAAGCAGCCAGTGCTCTTAACCTCTGAGCCATCATCTCTCCAGGCCCTCAGAATTGTTTTGTGATTTACTTTTATGGCTGCCTTCTGCTTGTGGAAAATAGTTTTGTTTTTTATCTTCTGCTCCATTTTAAAGAAAATTTAAGTCTAAAAAATTACAGAAGTGAAAAATGTCATTCAAATAAAAATGCATGTTTTATTTGGCATATAAATATTTGATTGATGTCAACACGTCGGGGAAGAGAAAGACACTGTTTTTATCTGAGAAAAGACTTTTTACATCGGAAATTAGCAAGTGCTTTAAGATGAATAAATTTCTGTATAAAACTAGCAAAGCATGAAAAAAAATTTAAAGATACATGCTAAACTCAAACTGAAACTCTCTCCCAAAAGCAATTAGATTAGATAGAGAATTGAAACAAATGTTTTTCAAAATGGTGGCTTTCTATGATTTTATTTACCAGTATAAAACTTAGTTGTTTTAATAGCCCAAATGTGAAAAAATTATAATGTGGGCTGTTGTAACTGAGGTGGGAGCTAGTAGCAGCAAGTCCACCCACATTCCAATACTTCTAGCACCAAGAGTGTTTACAGAATGCCTAGCCTGGGACTCTGAGTAAAATGATTCCTAAGTCATTATCCTAGATACCATGGAGGATATTTATGCAAAGCTACCCCCTTGAAAAAGAGTATGGAAAAATATATCAAGACATCACAGCATAACTAGAATGCTTGTGTTTTGACTACATCCAGTTATTTTAAGAACATACTTGATTAGTTGTCTGTACATAGGCACTTACCCAGGCAAATACTGATATAGTTCCTTTGGACTATGTAGTCTCCAAGAGCTTCATTATATTAATTTTACATAACTCTACAAATATCTTTGGCATTTCATCGTACATTAAATATCAGAATGTAACTCCCAATTTTTACCAAGACAGTGGCCTCTGATTCCTGTTGATTACAAATCAGAACTGGATAAAATATCTATTAAAACACTATCTTAGGACTTTACAAAGTGAACACAATGAACAAACAGTAGCATGGCCTCAAAAATTAAAGCAACACAGGACTAGAGAGACAGTTTTCTCATTTAAGAGTATTAGCCACTCTTTCAGAAGACCTGGGTTGTGGTGACTCACAACCATCTGTAACTCCAGTCCCAAGGATTCAATGTCCTATTCTGGCCTCTGTAAACACTGGAGGCACATGGTGCACTAACACACACACACACACACACACACACACACACACACACACACACACCGTACATAGTCTTCTGGCCTCTGCAAACACTGCAGCCACATGGTGCACTAACACACACACACACACACACACACACACACACCGTACATAGTCTTCTGGCCTCTGCAAACACTGCAGCCACATGGTGCACTAACACACACACACACACACACACACACACACACACACACACCCCACACAGAAGAGTAAGTTTCTCCCTTTTCCCTCTTTTTACCTATGGCTTTTCTCTAAGGGGAAAACTGAACTGCAGAGCTTCTTAGCAGCAATAATGCAGGGTGTTAAAATTCTTAGAAGAAACTCTCTGCACAAAACTGGGGAAACGATACCTCTATTAAAGAATGTGAAAGGTACCCTGAAAAAAAGTGAGCTGGGGAAGAGAACGACCCAAGAAAATAGTAAGAGTCTCTCAAAGTGCCAAGTTACCTTTGATGTACATGTACATGAGACTGGCCTAAGGCAAGACAGCAATAACTTCAAGAACTGAATAAAGGCATTCAGCCTCGACACCTCTGCTATTTGGAACAAGGTAATTCCTTGCTCTGTCCTGTGCAATTAAAGACGTTTAGCAAAACTTCTGACCTCTATGCATTGCATGCTAGTCACCATTGAGGGTCAACCAGATCCCAAGGGACCACATAAGTTGGAAGTATATTTTGAAGTTTGTGTTGAATAGATATAAATTGACATTGACAAAGGTTAGAAACCCTGTCTACAGGCAGAAATTTTTAAAACTTGCAGTTGGATGCTAGACAGTGGTGGCGCACAACTTTAATCCCAGAATGTGGGAGGCAAAGACAGGTGGATCTCTGTGAGTTTGAGGCCAGCCTGGTCTCTAGAGTGAGTTCCAGGACAGCCAGAGCTACACAGAGAAACCCTGTCTCAAAAAACTAAAACCAAACAAACAAGCAAACAAACAAACAAAATATCCCTTAAAGTCAAAAGCTAATGTGATTGGTCATCGGCAAAAATAACAATTATTTAAAATAGCACTTTTTAGGTTTTTACAAGACTCATATCCAAATAATGAATATTCATTCATGCAATAAAAATGAGTCTAAAACTGAAGAACCAGGAAAAGATGACTGTCAAGATGACATGTATGTTAAGATGGTCAGACAAAGGCTTTGAAGCAGGAAAAATTGAACACATGAAACAAAGGAGAAGAAAAATAATTTTTCTTGGCAAAGGAATGAAATTACATAAAGAGAAAAAACAGATAATGGAATCAAAACGACTTCTTCAAGGAGCTTTAAAAAAAGTAATCCTAAAATATATTTGAAACCATGAAAAGCCTATAATAGCAAAAGTCATCTCAAGCAAAAAGAACAAAACAAAAGGTTAACTTCAAAATATACTACACAATCATAGTAATCAAAGCAACATAGCACTACCTACCACAAAATAGGCACAGGCAATTTGACAGGATGTAGAATCACACAGGGAGACAACCTCTGACTTTCCTGTGAGGGACAATCTAAATTAGGTCAGCCTCTGATCATGCCTTTCTTGGTGATATATCATTTATGATTTATTAAAACTTGCCTGAAAATTCAGAAAGCAACCACAAGCCATAGAAGCCAGGCACACACCTTTATTTCCAGCAGCCAGAAGTTAGGAGGTGGTAGTCCACACCTTTAATCCTAGGACTCAGAATTAGGAGGTAGCAGGATCTCTGTGAGGGCAAGGCCACCCAGATCTACACAATATTGATTCAGTCCTGAAGAGAAACAGCTCATACAAAGATGATCTCAGCACCTGTGATCCATGCCTTTAATCCCAGGATGAGGGAGGTATATAAGATAGGAGCAGGATCTCAGTATCAGGCATTCATTCTCCAGCCATGTTGGCAATAGGAATGCCCCAACCCTGTTAAATGTAAGAGCTCTCTGGTAGCTTGGCTGCTTTGCTTCCCTGATCTTCAGCTTGAACCCCAATATCTGTTTTTGGGTCATTTATTTATTTATTTATGTTAAACCTTTCAGACCAACATAAGAATTTCCCACCCTCCTCCTTTTCTGACTATCTTGCTGCATAAACACTAAGTTTTGCCTGCTAATTGCACAGGTCCTGAACTACACTCCAGTCTAAAGACTACACATGGCAAAAGAGTAATTCTTCAAAGGAAAACCATTGATGACATATTTTCAGTTGCCAATATTAATTAGATTGCTTTCATGACATTGCTTCCAGCTTCAACAATGTGCAATTATCCCTTGCTCCATCCTTTAACTGATTTCTTACAGGTAACGTGTATTATTATGCATCCAAAAATAAATCATTTTTGTACTTTAGTTCTCAACCAAAAAGATAGTTCTTAGACCTCAAGCAATCCTCTGCCTCTACCTGCTAAGTACTAGGATTATAGATGCAAGCCACCATGCCCAACATGGTTTGATAAAACGTTTAAAATACTTAAATTTTCATATGTGTATGTATGTATGTGTGTATATATATATGAATATATATGAATTGCCACGTGTATGCAAATGCCTGTGGAAACAAGAGAGGGTAATGGGTCCCCTGTGGTTAGAGTCAGAGGCTGATCTGAGCTGCGCTGTGTAGGTGCTGGAAACCAAACCCAAATTTATCCTCTGGAAGAGCAGCAAGCACTCTCAGCCACCAAGTGTATATCTTCAGGCACTTGATAAACCTTTTTAGAAATTATGGTATCGATTTTTGGTTTTGGTTGTTTCTGGTGTTGTTGAAATGATAATTTGGTTTTCTTTTTCTGTGTGTGTGTTGATATGATACAGTCACATTCATTAAAATGTTTTAAAGGCAGGTGGATCTCTGTGAGTTCGAGGCCAGCCTGGCCTACAAAGGGAGATCCAGGACAGCCAGGACTATTTCATAGAGAAACCCTGCTTGTATGTAGGTATACCACTTGCTTGCCTGGTGGTGTATATCTATGAGTGCTTTATCTGCTTGTATGTAGGTGCATCACTTGCTTGCTTGGTGCCCACAGAGTTCAGAAGAAAGAATCATATACTCTGGAGAGTTGTGAGCTATCATGTAAATGCTAGGAACCAAATCCAGGTCTTCTGAAAGAGCAACAAGTACCCTCCCTTAACTGCTCAGCTACCTGTCTAGCTCCCAACAGTGTTTTTTTTTTTTTATACTCTACTCTTTTGTGTATTAGATACAGGGAACTAAACCTGGGGCCTCCATGTACTAGAAAAGCTAGGGAAGTGCTCTATCACTGAGGGTGGCTTTGAACTCACTCTGTAGTCCAGGGACAACTTGTTATCCCTCTGGCTTATACAACCAGCCCCAGATACTCCACTACTTTTTAAAACTTAATTGTTCTCCTGATTTCTGATAAGCGTCCCTGGCTCATGTATGCAGTAGATGTGTTTATGTTTCCTTTATCTCTATCTGCTTTTGTTTCATATATTTTGAAGCCCCATTAGGAGGGTATGTGCACAGTTAGAGTTATTACTTGTTTTGGTTGGCTACCCATTTGTAATTGTGTTATGTTTCTTTTTCTCAATAATAATAATACTTCTTTTCCTAAATCTCCTTCAGCATAAGCTGTCCAAATTCATGACCTGGAAGTATTCCATCTCACATTCCCGAGTCACATATCTTAATCTAATTTAGTCAGAAAATCCAGTAGTTTACATGTTTCTAAAAACAGAAATATTGGACTTAAAACAAATTGAAAACTGTGTGACTAAAGCATACAACCCCCACATACAAGGCCATCTCACATTACTAAAGAAAAGTTTTAGAACATATTCTGTGAACTAGCTAATTGATTGTAAATTGAAATGGTATGTGGAAACTTCTGCTGTGTTTTCCTCCATATTTTAAGACGCTTTAGCCTGTTTTTTTATCTATACTTCCTCAGCACTAAACTTTTCCCAGAAAACCAGGAGAAATAATCTTCACAGTGCCACCCCCCAACACAACACACACACACACACACACACACACACACACACCCTAAATGCCAACCCAAATTCCTGAGGGAGCCAAGGTCTACTTGATATCTATTTCTGGATCTGTGGGTAGTGGAGAATTTTGTCAGGTTGTTTTTAGTCCTAACAAGGCAGCATACACCAACTGTGTCATTGGTGGGGGAAATTGTATCCCCTCACTACCTACTCATGGCTGTTATTTCCCTTGCATAGCCCTTTCCAAAAGCAACAAGAAAAGCTACAAATCAGAAAACATTCCTTACAGTCAAAGGGAGAAACTGTTTTTGGTGAGATTTGGCAAAGAAGTTAAAGTATGAAAATGGGAGTGCCCTTATGTCTCAGCTTTCTCTTCTAGGACATAAAGATTATAACACCTGTGGGGGTGGGGGCTGGGGGAGGTTGTTCTGAGAAGGATTAAGATTGGAGATATGGTTCAGTAGGTTAGGGCATTTCCTGCCAAGCCTGGATGACCTGAGTTCCATCGCTAGGACACACAAGGTGAAAGGAGAGATCTGACTCCTTCAATCTGTCCTCTGATCTTCACATGCATCACAACACATAAATAAAATACATTAAAAATAAAATACTTTAGTATGCTATAAAACATTTGATACTACTCTTCCTTTGATTCAATAAGAAATTTTGATTAATATTCATTTCTCTATGGTACCAATAAAATTTATCACCTTACTTTTTAGTTGGAATTGGAAAAGTTGTTTTTGTTTTGTTTTTCAAGTCAGGGTTTCTCTGTGTAGCTTTGGAGCCTGTCCTGGAACTCTGTAGACCAAGTGAGATCCTCCTGCCTCTGCCTCCCCAGTGCTGGAATTAAAGGACTATGCTACCACTGCTCAGTTGAAAAGTTGATACTTTTAGTTTATATTTTCTTCAAATTCTCTTACTTTAGAGATTGCCCCCCCTCCCCGTGCTGGGGACTGAGCCCAGGGCTTTGCAATGCAGGCAAGTCTGCCACTGAGCTAAATCCAAAACCGTCAGCAAATCATTTTGTTTTTATTTATTTATTTATTTATTTATTTATTTATTTTGGTTTTTACGAGACAGGGTTTCTCTGTATTGTTTTGGAGGCTATCGGTCCAGCCCAGCCTCGAACTCACAGAGATCCGCCTACCTCTGCCTCCCACTGGGATTAAAGGCGTGCGCCACCACCGCCCGGCAGCAAATCATTTTAAAGTGCTTTATCTTTTCTATTTATTGCTCTGCTTTCCATCTTCAATGTGAGTGATTAAATCCATATTAATATAAAGGCATTTCAGCCTTACAGAGTATTTTCATGAATATATATGGGCATTTTGTAGGCATTTTTGGCGGATCGGATGGGACAGGTATTCTGGCACTCAGGAGTCACAGAATATTAAGTGTTAAACATCTCAGATGAAAAGGTATCCTGGAGCTCGTGAGCTAAGGAATACCACAGGTTGCAGTAAGCATTGCATCTTACAGCCCTGCCTCACGGAAAGGCTTCCCCAATGTATCGACTCTACAAAAGAGGCCCCTGACTCCACAGGCAGAAGACTTAACTGTTGCCTTCAAGGTGTACTATGAGGGAGATGAAAGAGCCCCAAAGCAAAAATACCTAATGATGGCTAAGGCCTCTCAGCTGACTAAAGCAAAAGCCCAGACTCCCTGGTCTCCTAAAGCCTAAGAACCTCCGTGTCCCTGTTTCAAATGTGGTCTGGAGGGTCACTAGGTCCGGGCCTGTCAGAACCCTCATAAACCACCCAGAGCAAGTCCAAGGTGCCATCAAGAAGGACACTGGAGTGTTGATTGCCCCCATGTCCCTTGTGGCATGAGGAAATCAACCCCAGGTCACCTTTCATCTGACCTCCTTGGTCTGGCCATGAATGACTAAGGAGGCCTGGGCTCCCTTGGCCTGACTACCACCATCTCTGACAGGGAGCCTTGGGTAATTATCGCAGTATCAGGGCAGTTCGTCTCCTTCCTTGCTGAACACTGGAGCCACTTTTTCAGTCTTGAGAAATTTTTGGGGACCAACCACTCCTTGTTCCTCTATTGTCAGAATAGGGGGACAACCTTATCAGTCTCACCAAACCCCACCACTTAGCTGTATCTTTAAGGGTACCCCCTTACCCATTCCTTCCTAGAGATACCAACTTGTCCCATTCCATTGCTGGGAAGGGACGTTTTAGCCAAAATGGAAGCCTCTATTTATTTTGCTCCCCTATCTGCTTGGCCCCAGGCTTGCCAGCTGTTCCCCTTCTTTCTCCTCCAAACCACACAGTCTGACACACTTCTTCCCTTACCATCCTCAGCTATGGGACACCCCAAACCTCTCTCTAGCCAAACATCATACCCCTCTAATCATGTAACTACAAAACCCTGCCAAATATATAACCAAGATTCAATATCTACTTTCTCTCCCAAGTCTCAGGGGACTTAAACCTCTCTGCTCTAGCTTTCTAAGAAACAATTTTCTACACCCCTCATCTTCCCCCTTTAAAATCCCTATACTTGCAGTTAAAAAAATCAATGGAGCTTACCACTTTGTTCAGGATCTCTGACTTATCAACTCAACATTAGTTGCTCTTCATCCTTAAACTCTCCTCTCCCACCATCCCCTCATAAACCTCTTATTTCTCTGTCAGTGACTTCAAGGATGCCTTCTTTTCTATTCCTCTGGACCACCAGTCACAGAATATCTTTGCCTTTACTTGGACTGACCCAGACACACATTTCTACCCAACTCACCGAGACAGTCCTATTTTCAAGGAAAATAACTAAACTGATGAGGCAGCTAGAACTGCGACTCTCAGGGGTCTGGGTCCCCATCACATGCCACAAGGTGCTCTCATTTTATAACCTTTGCCTCCATCACCATCTCCACATATCTCAACAAATTTTATCCTATCCCTAATAGTCAGCCTTTGTCCCACTTTATTAAAACCTATTTACAGTCTGCCTCTAAGAAACTATCCTATGTAAAGACTATCACCATTTCTTATAGTTTGTCAAACTTCTACGCCTACCTCCAGGCATTGGAGTCTCCCTTTCCCCACTCATCAAGCCAGGGATCCCTCTCTGGATCAGACTGTCAGCTCAACTCGATTTCTCCCACATACCTACAGTTTAATTCTTCAGATACCTTTTTTCCTAGTGGATACGTTCTCAGGATGGGTAGGAGTTTTTCTCACCACTAATAAAAGATCACAAACAGTTTCTGATCTCCTTTTTAGGGAGACCATCCCCTGTTTTGGAGTTCCAACCTCCCTTCAATCAGATAGTGACCCTAAATTTACCTTTCAAATTCTAAAAACTTTTGGCCAAAGTCCTTATATCTCCTACCATCCCCAGTCTTCAGATAAAGCTAAACAAACTAGTCATTCTCTCAAAAATATTCCTATCAAACTCCCAAAAACTACATACAGATTGGATAAAACTCCTACTGTTGGCTCTCCTGTGACAAAGAGCCCTTCCTCATCCCTCTTTCTTTTTTGACAGTACTGATACCACATCCTTGTCATACCATCTCTTGATTCAAACCTTAATCTCTACATATCAGTTTTTAAATAATGTCTTGCCTAACTGCTTTAAAGAATGCTGGTTGTGTGTCCCTCCTGGGTCAAACTCACAACCATTTGTGGCCTTACCCATTGTCTTAACAGACTTTCTTACCTTGCCACTTCTAAACTACTCTGAGCCAAACACTACTACCATCGTTATCTCTTCCACATCTCTCTCTTCAGTATTGCAGACTATTTTAACTCCTCAGAAATACACCTTGTGGACACTTGGGTTCTACAGATTGCAATAATACCACAATGCTTAGTACTACCACACAACCCCTATGCCCAAACATTCACAGTGTTTTTCAATTCTCTGTGGCACACAAGTATACCACTGCCTACCTGTTAGGTGGTCAGAGACCTACATCCTGGTGTTCCTTTTCCCTAAATTAGGGGTGATACCTGTTGAAGAGCCCTTACCAATTCTCATCATTAAAATTATAACAACACAACATGACATAGGCAATTAAGTCATACCCTTCTGATAGCCCTGCACATAACTGCAGGTATAGCCACAGGAGCAGCAGGACTAACTACTTCCCTAGATATATACAGCTTTCCTCACCCTTCAGTCTATCTAAAATGTTGCTTCCATGTTAGTCAAGCAGGTATAATAAAGTTAAGATTCAACAACCTCAGACAGACCTTCAAAAACTTAAGGAACAGCTTGATGCTTCTGGCCAGTAGATCACTAATGATCCAATATAAAACTAGATGTTACCTTTCTAAAACCCTCTTCTGTCTCTTTTATTAATCCTACCATTTTGTCTTACAAACATCTTGTCTATATTCCAACAAGTTCAAAAAATTTCTAACCAGACTTTCAACCAGTTGCTGTTGCAGGATTACCAGTCCCTAGCTATGGAGCCAGAGAGCTACAACACCTGGACACATCTGGACAAAGATGAAGATTGTCCCATGAACTTTGATGCCCTTATTCAGCTGGAAGTAGTCTAATGATAACACCGCCCCTTTTCCAAACCCCAGTTGTATTAAACAAAAAAGGGGGGCATATAGGAGAAAAGGTCCAGCCAAAGAAACACACTCTGAGAAGAGCCAAAGAAACACACTGTGGCCCGAAAACCATAACCAAAGAAATGTACCCTGACCCTGAAACCAGTGCCAAAGAAACATACTTTGTCCCTAGAATCAGAGTCAGTGAAAGAAATACACCCTGTCCCTAAAATTGGAGCCAAAGGGCTAAAAAGGACCAGTGAAAGAAACACAGTTTGGCCCTGAAACCAGAGCAAAATCTGACCCTAACCCTGCACAAAAAACTAACCAATCCTCGAGCAGGAGCTTTGCTAATCTGAGCTCAGCATTAAAATCTGACCAATCCCCACCCTGGAAGCCCTATATAAACCATGTGTTTGTTCAGCTTGTGGCTGTTCATGCTACCAGGCTGTCCTCTGCCACTCTGGCAGAGGGTAGCCACTCTCCTGGATTCTTCCCTCCCAATAAACCTTTTCGATGAGCTTTGGATGAGAGGTGACCCTGGGAAGAGCAGAGCGAACAGAGCTGTAACACTTCTGCCAGGGAAACCTTCCCTTGGCAGAGCGGTGTTGTTACACTCCCAGGGAGCAGAGCTGAACTGTAGCAATTTCCCCTGGGAAACCTCCTGCTGGAGCAAAACTGCCTCACTGGGCAAACATCCCCAACTGGAAGCCCCTCTCTTGCTGGAGCAGAGCCGATACTCTGGGGAAGCCTTTCCCAGAGGCAGGGCTATAAGCTACTATGCTTACTGCAGCCTGTAGTAGTCCTTGGTTCCCAAGCTCCAGGATACCTTTCCATCTGAGCTGTTTAACACTTAGTATTCTGTGACTCCCGAGTGCCCGAATACCTGTCCCAACTGATCTGCCCAGAATGCCTGCAGAAACAAGCTTCTTTTATATGTGAATCCCAGTTCCCTCTCCTACCCTGCTCCCCACCGACCCCCTATTCCATCCCCTTTCTGCTCCCTCAGGAGGGTGAGGCCTTCTATGGGGGAATCATCAAAGTGTGTCATAACATTTGGAGCAGGGTCTAGGCCCTCCCCCATGTGTCTAGACTGAGAGAGTATCTCTCTGTGTGGAATGGGCTCCTAAAATCCACTCGTATACTAGGGATAAATACTGATCCACTACCAGAGGCCTCATAGATTTCTCAAGCCTCCTAACTGACACCCATATTCAGGGGGTCTGGATCAGTACTGTGCTCGTATCCCAGCTATCAGTCTGGGGTCCATGAGCTCCCCCTTGTTCAGGTCAGCCATTCTGTGGGTTTCTCCAGCCTGGTCTTAACCCCTTTGCTTATCACTCCCCCATCTCTACAACTGGATTCAAGGAGTTTGGCTCAGTGTCTAGCTGTGGGTGTCTGCTTCTGCTTCCTTCAGCTACTGGATGAAGGTTCTAGGGTGGCATTTAAGGTAGTCATTATTGTGGGATCCCACCTGGGTCCTGTTGTTGCTTTAGTCCCCAAATAACACACAAGACTCTGTATTAATTATGAAGCTGTTGGCCATTTGCTTGGTTTCTTATCAGCTAGCTCTGACTTAATTATTGACCCATAATTACTAATATATATTTTATAAGGACTTATATTTACAAGGACATACTTCTGACACGTCCTTCCTCCCGGGAGATGACATGGTGCCCTTCTTAACTACATTCCCCAAAATCCTCCTAGACTCCTAGTCCCACATATCTTGCTTCCCTATTGGCCAACAGTGCTTTATTTACATATACACATAAGGACTTCCCCTATCATCTCATCAATCTCATTAACAGGGGAGGGCATTTAAGACAGCCTCTCCACTATTGCTTAGATTCTTTTTTTTTTAAGATATATTTATTATGAATATAACATCCTGTTCCCATGTATGTCTGCATGCCAGAAGAGGGCACCAGATCTCATTACAGATGGTTGTGAGCCACCATGTGGTTGCTGGGAATTGAACTCAGGACCTCTGGAAGAACAATCAGTGCTCTTAACCTCTGAGCCATCTCTCCAGCCCCTATTGCTTAGATTCTTAGTTGGTGTCATTCTTGTAGATCTTTGGACATTTCCCTAGTGCCAGATTTCTCTTTAAACCTATACTGGCTCCCTCTTATGACATCTCTTTTCTTGTTCTCCTATATTCTTCCCCTGACTCAATCTTCCTGCTCCCTCATGTCCTCCTCTTCTATCCTCTTCTCCCCTTCTCTTTCTCCTAATTCCCTCTCCCCTCCCATCATGCTCCCAATTAGCTCAGGAGATGTTGTCCCTTTCCCCTTCTCCAGGAGATCATGTATGTCTCTATTAGGGTCCTCCTTGTTTCCTAGCTTCTCTGGTAGTGTGGATTGTAGGCTGATAATCTTTTGCTCTACATCTAAAATCCATATATGAGTGAATTATCATGTTTGTCTTTTTGTGACTGGGTTACCTTACTCGGGATGGTTTCTTCTAGTTTCATCCATTTGCCTGCAAACTTAAAGATTCCATTTTTTCCCACTGAGTACCACATTTTCTTTATCCATTCTTCATTTGTGCGGCATCTAAGTTGATTCCAGGTTCTGGCTACTACCAATAATGCTGCTATGAATATAGTTGAACAGATGTCCTTGTTGTATGAATGTGCATCTTTTGGGTATATGCCTAAGAGTGGAATCTTGAGGTAGACTGATTCCCATTTTCCTGAGGAACCACCATACAGATTTCCAAAGTGGCTGTATGATTTTGCATTCCCACTAACAGTGGAGGAGTGTTTCCCTTTCTCCATATCCTCTCCAGCATAAATTATCATTAGTGTTTTTGATTTTAGCCATTCTGACAGGAGCAAAATGATATCTCAGAGTTGTTTTTATTTGCATTTCCCTGATGGCTGAGGATGTTTAGCACTTTCTTAAGTGTCTTTCAGCAATTTTAGATTCCTCTATTGAGAATTCTCTACTTAGTTCTATACCCTACATTTTAATTGGATTATTTGGTGTTTTGGTGACTGACTTCTTGTGTTCATTGAATATTTTGGAAATCAGCCCTCTGTCAGATAGATGTAGGGTTGGTGAAGATTTTTCCCCATTCTGTGAGCTGCCGTTTTGTCTTGTTGACTATGTCCTTTGCCTTACAGAAGCTTCTCAGTTTAGGAAGATCCCATTTACTAATTGTTAATCTCAATGTCTGTGCTACTGGTGTGATGTTCAGGAAGCGGTCTCCTGTACCAATTCATCCAAGAGTACCTCCGTTGGATGGATTTTGTCAAAGGAATTTTCAGTATCTAGTGAAATGATCATGTGGTTTTCTTTCTCAGTTTGCTTATATGGTGGATTGCATTGATTGATTTTCATATGTTGAACCAACCCTGCCTGCCTGGGATGAAGCCTACTTGATTATAGTGGATGAGTTTTCTGATGTGTTCTTGGATCCGATTTGCCAGTATTTTATTGAGTAGTTTTGCATCAATGTTTATGAGGGATGTTGGTCTGAAGTTCTCTTTCTTAGTTGTGTCTTTGTGTGGCTTGGGTATCAATGTTATTGAAGCCTCGTAAAAAGAGTTTGGCAAAGACCCTTCTACTTCTATTGCACATAATACTTTGAGAAGAATTGGGAGAAGCTGGTCTTTGAATTTCTGGTAGAATTCTGCACTGAGGCCATCTGGACCTGGGATTTTTGGTTGGGAGACTTTGATGACTGCTTCTATTTCCTTAGGTGTTGTAGGTCTATTTAAATTGCTTATCTGTTCTTGATTTAATTTTGGTAAGTAATATCTATCCAGAAAGTTGTCCATTTCCTTTAAATTTTCAAATATTGTGGAGTACAGGTTTTCAAAGTATGACCTGATGATTCTCTGGATTTCCTCAGTGTCTGTTGTTATGTCTCCCATTTCATTTCTGATTTTGTAAATTTGCATGTTCACACTCTGTCGTTTGGTAAGTTTGGATAAAGGTTTGTCTATCTTGTTGATTTTCTTAAAGAACCAGCTCTTTGTCATGTTGATATTTTGTATTGTTTTCCTAGTTTCTGCTTTATTGATTTCAGCCCTCAATTTGATTGTTTCCTGGCGTCTGCTCCTCCTGGGTGAATTTGTTTCTTTGTGTTCTAGAGCTTTCAGTTGTGCTGTTAATTCTCTAGTGTAACTATTCTCCAGTTTCTTCATGTGGGCACTTCAAAGTGTCCCATAAGTTTGGGTATGTTGTGTCTTCATTCTCATTGAATTCTAGGAAGACTTTAATTTCTTTTTTATTTCTTCTTTGATCCAGGAGTGTTGCAATTGTGCATTATTCAACTTCCATGAGTTTTCAGGATTTCTGTGATTTGTGTTGTTGAATTCTAACTTTAACACATGGTAGTCTGATAAGATACATGGAGTTATTCCATTTTTTTGTACCTTTTGAGGTTTGATATGTTGCCAAGTATGTGGTCAGTTTTTGAGAAGGTTCTGTGTGGAGCTGAGAAGGAGGTATATTCTTTTGTGTTTGGATGGATTGTTCTATAGATGTCTGTTAAACTCAATTCAGTCATAACTTCTATTAGTTCCTTTGTTTCTTTGTTAAGTTTCTGTCTGGTAGTCCTGTCTAGTGGTGAGAGTGGGGCGTTGAAGTCTCCCACTATAAGTGTGTGGGGCTTTAGATGTGATTTGAGTTTTAGTAATTATTCTTTTATGAACGTGGGTGCCTTTTTTTGGGACTTGATGTTCAAAATTGAAACTTCATCTTAGTGGATTTCTCCTGTGATGAATATGAAGTGACCTCCTTCATCTCTTTTGATTGATTTTATCTTAAAAATCTAATTTGTTAGATATTAGGATTGCTACCCCTGCTTGTTTCTTGGGTCCATTTGATTGGAAAATCTTTTCCCAACCCTTAACCCTGAAGTAATGTCTGTCTTTGCGGTTCAGGTGTTTTTTTTTTTTTTTTTTTTTTTGGTTTTTCGAGACAGGGTTTCTCTGTATTGTTTTGGAGACTGTCCTGGAACTAGCTCTGTAGACCAGGCTGGCCTCGAACTCACAGAGATCCGCCTGCCTCTGCCTCCCAAGTGCTGGGATTAAAGGCGTGCACCACCAACGCCCGGCCAGGTGTGTTTCTTGTATGCAGCAGAAGGATGGCTTCTGTCTTCGAATCCATTCTGTTAATCTGTGTCTCTTTATGAGAGAGTTAAGACTATTATACTGAGGGATATTAGTGACCATTGATTGCTCATTCTTGTTTGTTTTGGAACATTTGATGGTGGAATTATATGTGGATTTCAACCTCTTTTCTTTTGGCTGTTGGTAAAGTGGTATTATCTATTGCCTATGTTTTTCTGGTTGTAGTTAACTCCCTTGGGTTAGGGTTTTCCTTCCAGAACTTTCTGTAGAGCTGGGTTAGTGGATATGTATTGTTTAAATCTGGCTTTGTCATGGAATATCTTGTTTTCACCATCTATAGTGATTGAAAGCTTTTCTGGGTATAGCAGTCTGGGCTGGCATCCTTGGTCTCTTAGTGTTGGTAGAATAGCTATCCAGGGCCTTCTGGCTTTCAGAGTTTCCATGAAGAAGTCAGGTGTGATTCTGATAGGTTTGCCTTTGTATGTTACTTGGCCTTTTTCCTTTGCTGCTCTTAATATTCTTTATTTTGTATGTTCGGGGTTTTTACTATTATGTGGCGAGGAGACTTCCTTTTGTGGTCCACTCTGTTTGGTGTTCTGTAGGCTTCTTGTACTTTCATTGGGATGTCTTTCTTTAAGTTGGGAAAGTTTTCTTCTATGATTTTGTTGAATATATTTTCTGCCCCTTTGAAGTGGATTTCTTCGCCTTCTATACCTATTATTCTTAGGTTTTGTCTTTCTTCATGAACTTTTAAAGCCCTTTGGATATCTGTAGAATTGTGTGACAACTTGTTTTTATAAATCCTAAGCTAAAAGATTAAAATGATGAAATGACTCTAAGAATTTCAGGACATTAACATGTACTTAACACAATTAAAGGAATATAACCTGATCTGGTAAAATCCTAAAATTGTTAATCAACATTTCCTCAAAACATATTGACAAGTCTCAGAAGGGATAAATCCAGACAAAAGTGAGGCAAGATTCAGAGGCTGAGCACTTTAGAGACTACGTATAGGAAGACCTACGACATGGAACAGACATCCTTGTGGTGAGAATGGGCATCTTTTGGGGATATGCCTAAGAGTGCAATTGCTGGGTCTTGTGGTAGACTGATTTACATTTTCCTGAAGAATCTCCATACTGATTTCCAAAGTGGCTGTACAAGTTTGCACTCCCACCAGCAATGGACGAGTGTTCCCCTTTCTCCACATCCTCTCCAGCATAAACTGTCATTAGTGTTTTTGATTTTAGCCATTCTGACAGGAGCAAAATGATATCTCAGAGTTGTTTTTATTTGCATTTCCCTGATGGCTGAGGATGTTTAGCACTTTCTTAAGTGTCTCTCAGCAATTTTAGCATCCTCTATTGAGAATTCACTATTTAGTTCAGTCCCCCACTTTTTAATTGGATCTTTTGGTGTTTTGGAGACTTGCTTCTTGAGTTCTTTGTAAATTTTGGAGATCAGCCCTCTGTCAGATATGGGATTAGTGAATATATTTTCCCAATCTGTAGGTTGCCTTTTTGTCTTGCAAGGAAGAATGAATCAGGAGGAGATGGGAGGTAGAGGAGGAGACTGGGAGGAATGGAGTGAGGAGAAACTGGTCAGGATATAATATATAAGAGAAGCATAAATAAATAAATAAATAGTTGTTATTTTCATCTTCAGACTGTTAGGTGCACAGGAAAAAACCCCAAGTACTCCAAAAGGCAGGCACACTCACTTAGTGCAAAATGACATTATTTGATCAGCTCAAGGTAGACTATAGAAGATAGCTGGCAAAAAGATAAAAACTCACATCTAGAGGTCCTCAGGAACCTGTAAAATGGATTTTATGTTCACAAAAGAGAGCCATTTCTACTATCTTCCCTTTCCTATGGAAAAAAGGACATATGGGAACATCGTGACATACCTGTTCTTGTCTACATACCAAAGTCTAGGGTAGCATTCTGGCTTTTCTTACCTACTCCACCATGTTAGTTCCCAGGCTGTTCCAGATTTCAGATCACTCTCTTCCCTGCTCTCTATAAAATCAGCAAGGCTTTCCCACTGCAATTTCTCTTTCTTCTCTGACTTCCATTTTCTCTGGAGAGATAGCCCTAGCCATGTTCATTCTGCTTCATTTTCTCTGTCTCTGTGTTCTGAACTATTCCAGATGACTCTAGATTTTTTTCTCTCTCTCTCATTCTCTCCCTCTCTCATCCACAATAAAATTCTCCCCATTCATGAAATAATCATTTCTATTTCAGTGGTTTCTTCACTATACCCTCACTTACACAAATTTTAAAATGTGAACAGTATTTCCAAATTTACTAAAATATAGCTAACATTTTACCCTTGATTAGAAATAACTATCATACTTCCTTTTAAAAAATGCTTCATGATATTATTTGTAATCAGTGTTACTTGCATTAGTACCTGATCATCTACACTGAGAATCTATGGAAACAATCACTCCAATCTTTTAGACTTAATAATCTATTACAAGTCAGTGTTTATAAACTTTCAAAGGAGGATGTGAATGAGTATAAAATTCAACATAGAAGCTACACTTTGAGCAGAATCCCATTTACTGTTCATTGTTGCTAATGAATGTCAAAATATTCTGATTTTAAAAATTAGATCCTTACTGTTTCTGTCCTCTAAATGTCAGTGGTTCAGGACTGGTTTCTTTCTGAAGCACACCAGACTTTTAAATACATGTGAAGAACTGAGGACTCTCAAGAACAGCTGTTTATAACTCTAACTGCTAATCTTTTAATCAGGTGGCTTTGACTGGACATGTATTTGCCTTAAGAATTTCAATCATCTAAGTTTTATACTTGTGCTCTCAAATTTCCGTATATAAAGAGCTATGGTGAAAGACAAAGATTTACCTGGAGATTTTAAGAGAAAGGAATGGAAAAAGTGCAATTTATATGAAGATTCCAATTTACTTTTTTTTTTTTTTTTGGTTTTTCGAGACAAGGTTTCTCTGTGGCTTTGGAGGCTGGCCTGGAACTCACTCTGTAGACCAGGCTGGCCTCAAACTCACAGAGATCCACCTGCCTCTGCCTCCCGAGTGCTGGGATTAAAGGCGTCCAATTTACTTCTTCTCTTACTTCTGAGTGTTGACCCAGAGCGTTTTCACTTCCACTAAGTCTACAATACATTTCTACATGTAGCATAAAATCATTCTTTGGTTATAATACATTATAAAGGATAAGAAATACAAATAAATGTGTGTGGTTAAGAATTATTCGTTCAGTTTTTTAGTGCTTCAGCATGTTTAACAAATTTGGGGTATTTGCATATATAGTATTTTCAAAGACTAAGTATGCCAACTAGTAAAAAGATCAAGTATGCATTAATATATTATACAAATGTATATTGAAATATAACTATTCATCTTTTTTTAAGCTGCCCCCTCTGGCCTCTGCCCAAAATGTAACTGTTTATCATCATCAAATATAGACCCAATTTAAACTATAAAAGTATTTTTTATCTTTCTCATATTTTTCAAGAAATTTAGAGTGCATTTTCAGATTTAATATTGAAAAATCATACTTGAAGAGAAAACATGACATATTTTTAAATACACGTAAATCAACTCAAAGCCACAGGTTTTCACCAAATGACTGTTATGTACAAGTTACTGAATAAAAGGGCTTGAGAAAGTAGAGCAACATTATCAGGTCTGCACTGCACCCTAGTGGCAAGAGGTAGCACATACATGTTGATTTCTTTCAAGTTAAAGTTAACAATTCTAACTTAAATTGTACACTTCTTCCAATTTCTTGGACGCACATTTCATTATCATCACTGAAGCCACCTGATTATTAAGAGCACACAGAACTTCCCAGTATTCACTATTGTTTCACACCTGACCATAATCTTCTCCTAACCGCCTCTTTCTATCATGCAGTAATCATTATTTTATTTTTGAATTCTGTGAGATCATTTTTTCTAGTGTCACTTATACCTAGTTTCACAAAGTTCTTTTATTCCTGTGCCTGATTTATTTCACTTACCGTAATGATCTCCAGTTCTATAAATGCTATTATAAGTCACAAGATTTTCATGTTTCTACTTCTTGAATATAAATATTTTATAATGAGGTCAGTGGCAGACTTTTATATAATAATGACTTTTATATAATTATATAATAATGATAATAATGAAAATAACAGTTAAAATCAAGTAGTTTTCTGGAATAACTAAATGCAATAGAAATAAATTTATATTTTTAGACAACTTTATAAATAAATATGAAAGACCCTATAACAGATTGGTAGAAAATAACAAGATCACACTTTCCTAGGTGGCCAGAATGACTGATTAATTGTTTTATGTGGTCGTGGTCATTAAATATTTCACTACTAGTAAGTCTCTAAATGTATCTGTTGTACATCTCAAACTTCTAGAAGAGATTCTTTTTTGTTGGTGGTGTTTTGTTTTGTTTTGTTTTTTGAGACAAAGTTTCTATGTGTAGCTTTGTAGACCAAGCTGTTCTCCAACTCACAAAGATCTGGCTGCCTCCGCTTCACCAGTGCTGGGATTAAAGGCATGCTCTACCAACACCCAGCCCTACAAGAGATTCTTAAAAGAAAATAAATAGCTTGTCCTAGTCACTCATGCTTTTAATTCCAGCACTCAAGAAGCTGAAACAGGTGAATTATCAATACTCTGTGGTCAGTAGGTTACAGAATGAATGAGACTCTGTCACAAAAGTCTGAAAGAGAAAGAAGGACGGGCAGGAAAGACAGGAAAACAGTGTCATTTAGAACAAGGTTTCCTGCTTCCTGTCCTGAATTTGATTAAGTCCACCAATTGTAAGTGATTGATCTTTTAGCATCCATTCTCTTGTCTATACAGCCGGAAATTGTTCCCTTTGTGCTATGTTCCAGAGAGAGAAAACCCTGACTACTCCAGTTCCCTTCTACCAGATTTTCCCATACCACTCCACATTTGGCACCTTGGATGTTTTCTGTTTCATACTTCCACATCCATAGAGACATATCTGAATCCAGTTTTTCTACTTCATTTTCCACTGTTTCAAGAATTCTAAATACACTTGGGAGTTAGAACAAAATAAAGAAAACTTTTAAACAACTTTAAGAATCCATCAAAATTTGTTTTCTATTTCTGTAATTTTTATATTTATCCTATAAAAATATTTCCAACTATTCAAAAATACAAGTATTAAAACTTGTCTTGACGGGCAGTGGTGGAACATATTTTAATCCCAGCACCCAGGAGGCAGAGGCAGAGGCAGGCAGATCTCTGTGAGTTTGAGACCAGCCTAGTCTACAGAGTAAGTTCCAGGACAGCCAATGCTGTGAAACCCTGTTTCAAACAACAAAACAATAAAATGATTTGTACTTTATTAGTTTTATATTACTCTAAATATATTTAATTTGTAATTGTTGGTATTGATTTCTACGTTTTTTCTCTTTCTCTGGTTGGGGTTTTGGGTTAGGGTTAGGGTGTTAGAGTTAGAGGGTTAGAGTGTTAGGATAGTTTTAGGGTTAGGTTTAGCAGTTAGGGTTTAATGTTAAGCGTTTATGATTTAGGGTGAAGTTAGGGTGGTGGGTGGTTAGGGTTAGGGTTTGCATTAAGCTGGCCTACTGATGTGTGAACACATCGGCCATCTATTGTGTTAGAGGATTGGTCCACTCACCTTGATGGATAGCCATGTTGATCAGTGATGAACAGCCCTGATGATTCATAATGCTTATCCTATCCTTGCTGACCTGTGATTGGCAGGCTAGTGTGACTCTCTCTCTCTCTCTCTTTCTCTTGTGTGTGTGTGTGTGTGTACCCACTATCAGTGTCACATTTAACCACTTCAATGACTTGATCCATGCTAATGCAGCCCGTGGTGCATTTCTCTCAGGGTGTGGGTGCACAGTTCTCTCAGTGGATCAACATCTCAGTTTGAATGGACAGATGTATTTGTGTTGGCCTGTGGCTGAGTCAGTGGGTGTCTCTTCAATCCAGGTCACTATACCATGAGTAGTTCATCCATCAAGTCTGTAATGTATAGACTGACAGACAGCTGAGCTCCTCTCTGGTCCCTTCACAGCTGCCATGAGTGTTGGTTCAGTAATATGGGTGAATGACCTACTTGCAGTAACTGATCTGCCAGTCACCATGTGTGCACATCCTGGTTTGTAAAGTGTGGTCTGCTGATAGGGTGATGAAGAATCTTCTTAAGTGCCCTGTGGTACAGGTCCTGAGATGTGGAAAGTGGCTGTTGCAAATTAAGAATCTGAACACAAGATGGATGGCACACAAGTGACTCCAAATAGCTTGAGCTGTGGTTAGACTTTAACAGAGTTGTTCTACCAGGTTTACTTGAACACTTTTATTATTGTTTTTTTTTAACTTCTAAGAGTTACATCATAGTCATCATAAAAATCCCCACATTCCCCTTTATGCTTCCCCCTACACATTTACTACCCCCTACATAACCTCATTCTAAACAGAGTTCTGCATTTTTGTAGGCTTAATGAATCCTTGAGCCAGGCACATCCTGTTCTTGCAGAACTTATGTCACTTGGCAGCTACTTGTGGTTACAAAGTTAAAAGGTAATTAGACATGGGTACACTGCTTTAAGGATAACAATATTTGAACCCCAACAATTGTTTGATGTCTGTAAGACATACTTTTCAATACTTCTCTGGTCTACAAGAGGGTTCTACTCCTCTCAATCTTTCTATAAAGTGCAGGTTTTGGTAAGACATTCTTTTCTCATCCCACCATACCATTCTTCCACCAATATAAGCTCCTGTGTGTGGTAAGAGTGGATCTCTTCCTCCCATATTTTATATTGCATTTTTTCCTCTTGGAGCATATGAGGTCCTGCTACGGATTGTATATACTCTCAAGAGTTGAACAGTCATTCGTAGGCTGACTCAAGACTAGGCTGCACTACTTACAAAAGGCGTGGATAACCTACTATTTGCAGACTGACTAGTCAGTCACTGTGGACCTTCTGACCTGTAATGGGCCAGTCTGATGATGTCCTGACATAGAGTGGACAACCTCTGTTCACAGACTTATCTGCCAGTCACTGTGTGTACTCCTCCTAGTCATTAATGGCAAGGTCCACTGACCTCTTAATGATCTGAACACCTCCTTAGTGCTAGCACAGGAGCTGTGATTGGGCTAGTGTGTTGGTCTGTGAATGACTGGTGTGATTAAAAGACCCCCAGAGTGGGGAGACCCTCACTCAAGTTTTGGGATAAGCCGATGCCCCAATAATTCAAGAGAGACCATTCTTGATGCAAGCACACGAGGTTTATTTGGGGAACCAGTGCACTGGGGCCGAGCTCATGACCCTCGCAGGGGCAGAGGAGTTCGACCCCCTAGTAGCTGCAGTCAGGGTGTCTTAAAAGGGAAAAACCGAATCAGGGAGTTAGGCAAACATCAAAAAGGATGAGGAAGTTAAATAATAGCTTATGTCTTTTTTTTTTTTTGTGGTTTTTTGAGACAGGGTTTCTCTGTGGCTTTGGAGGCTGTCCTGGAACTCTCTCTCTGTAGACCAGGCTGGTCTCGAACTCACAGAGATCCACCTGCCTCTGCCTCCCGAGTGCTGGGATTAAAAGATAGCTTATGTCTTAACAGGAAGGTTATCTCAAGCAAGCATTCTTTGGGCATTGTACAGTTAAACATTGAGCAGGAATGTGGTGAGCTAGTTCCTGGATCAGGGAGGGTTATCTTTTAAGTTTATCTTGAGGTCTCCAGTTTCTCATGAGAGGGCAGAAGGGCAAGTCACTCTGTGATGGGCTAGTCACTAGGGGTCTAAAAATGTTGAGTTGGGATCTCTCTTGATCCTGAGTTCAAGGATCTGCTGACTCATGATTGGGTCCATCTGCTAAGCCAAGGGTGGACTCACTGCCCCACTAATTAGAGAGTGGCTTTGTTTTGGGGACTGGTCAGGTGGGTCCCTTGAAACCTTGATGCTGACACCCTACAGTATCTGCCCCCCCCAAAGTCCCCTGGACCCAGCTCTTCCCCAGCTGTGGCAGGCAAGTCACTGTGACCTTGAGGTAACTGGGACAGCAACATCAAAGCAGAATGGTGGTATACCGAGGTAGTGTTATGCCCAGGCAGGCCACCCCAAGGACATGACACATCCGATGCAAATGCAAAGGGTTTCTTTTAATTCAAGATAGCTTGGACTTCTACTCTTGTAAGTGGCAGAAGCCCTGAACAATAACTAAGCAGGGTTTTTATAAGGAAAGAACATAAGGCTGAAAGTCACAAATTTTAGAGTTTCCATGGTTGCTTAAGGTCATACAAAGTACAGTGTTGGGCAGTAACTAAATATTTTAAGGGAGATACATTTGACTTAGATAAGACAGGGCATGGAGTTGCAGGGTTGGGGGGCTCACAGGGTCTGTCAGTTATCCCCATGGGCTGGGGAATTTGACAACCAGCTGGGCACCTTTACAACCAGCAATTAGCAAAGGAATGTTAGCAGGAGTGACAGATAGTCACCTCCCCTTCTCTGGGAGCAGGGCTCAGGTGCCAGTCATGGCATTCCCAGGCATTAGACATTCCCTTTTCAGGGCCCATGTTTTTAAACTTTTATTAATTTTAATTTGTGATCCTTCAGTAGCTTGGGTTTTGTTCTCCAGCCACATTGAGGATAGAGAGACATTCAGTCTCAGGATTCTATAGCCATGCTGAGGAGAGGCAGCATGATCAGCCCAGTTAGCCTGAGGTAGTGGTAAGAGCTAGTGGTTTGCTACTTTGTTTTTCTGATTTTCAGCTTGAAGTTTGAACTCTAGTATCAGTCACTGGGTCTTTTATTTTTCATGCAACAGCCAGCTGGAGGTAGGAGAGTGTGGGTGGGGTGTGGGACGGGGTGGGACTGAGGCATCCTTTGTGGAACACTGGCAGCTGGGGGAACATGGAGCCACCTAGGAGGGGGACACTGAGAAAATCTCAGGGACTCTGAGGTAACCTGCCAGACACTGAAGGACTTGAGAGGAATGCCAAGTTAGCCTGTGGTTCACTAAGGTGCTGTGCAGGTACTGGGGCATATTGAGGCAGCATGGGGGAAAATGCAACAATTAGGGAAGATACCAAGGCAGTTGGGAGAGATACTGAGATAGCCAATGGAGCATCAGGGTAGCTGATGGGCACTGACTCAGCCATGGGTAAACTGAGGCAGTGGGGGACACCCATGCAGCCTGAGGGGACAGTTAGGTTTTGGGGGACATGACACTGATGAATCCTGGGGGAAAACTGATGCAGCTGGGTGGTGTAGAGGCAATGGTTGCCGGGGGGGGGGCACTGAGGCAGTCAGGAGAGTGAACCTTAAGCAACCTGAAGGACATTGGGTAGCCTTGGAGCGGGGAGTTTTGTAGGAGGCTAGCAGAGTCACTGTATCAAGGGTAAATATCAGAACAGAACAGTTGTTTTGTAAATGAACTTTAACCTTAACAGAAATCTTCCTGGGAATCAGTGATTGCTTTCCTTGATTTATAGAGTTGTTTTTCTGGAGCATCTTTACAGCATTTGCATGGCCTTTGGTCACAGATGGAACACCTGAAGCTGTTGGATTATTGGGTACTGACAATGGAACACAATAAGGTCTAAAGTTGCAGGGGCATGATGCAGAGGCAGGCAGATCTCTGTTAGTTGGAGACCAGCCTGGTCTACAGGGCAAGTTCCAGAACAGCCTCCAAAACAATACAGAGAAACTATGTCTCAGAAAAAAAAACAGGAAAGGAAGAAACGAAGGAAGGAAGGAAGGAAGGAAGGAAGGAAGGAAGGAAGAAAAACACACAGATTAGGTTAAGTTTGACAAACTTGTTTGCCAAAAAATAAATCTTTCTGAATCATTCAATAAATATGCCTTTGTACTGCCGCACGAGGTTCAGTCCATCAGAGGCTGAACTTTCCTGCTTCCATCCAGGTCTAATGATTTCATTTTGTAGTGACCTTTTTCTTCAACAAACTCACACAACACAGGACATGAGGCAGCTGGGGTGCTCTGTGGCAATCAGGGGTACAAGGTGGCAGTGTTGTGCCCAAATTCTGAACTTCCAAATCACCAAGAGACCCTTTCCAATGCAAAAGCAAACAGTCTTTAGTAATTTAATGAGTTAACTGCATTAACTCAGTTCCACAGTTCATCTAACACAGAAGATGGAGCAAGAAGGATCTAGGGGCAGGGAATTTATTGGGACAGAGCAAGGGGAGTGTCTGGGGGGTCCACAAAAGTCTCAGGATTGGTACACTTCTGGGCGTGGATGGCCTGTCCTGTGCTGATTTGTCAACCCTTTGTTGTGCCCTATAGGCCCTCCCAGGGCAGTTGGTATGCTCTTCCCTTCACTTTGGCTGTAAAGCACATCCAGAGCTCCTGAAGCACATCCAAAGTGTGCCATCTGACTTCTGATTGGTTCATTGCCACTTTTGGCTTCCTAGCGAGGGGTGTGATCAGGGAAGGCAGGTTGCTAAGACAGAGGTGTTTGCCTTGCTGGGTCTTTTCTGCAGCCTGTCATGGCTGCTAAAGTTGAGTACGGGGTGAGGGTCTGGTCCCTTCACGATGAGGCAACCAGGGGCACACCAAAGTAGTTGTGGCCAGACATTGGAGCACCTGAGGGGATAGGAGGTGTCAGGAACACTTACCAGGGTTTAGCCTGGGAGGAATGATGGCAGACCCAGCAAGTTGGTTTTGAGTATATATTTCACTTCACACTTGTATCAGAGCAATACACACAAATTGAAGCAAAGTCTCAGGAACTCTGAGCAATTCTCCTAATTGTTCCCCAAATGTCAACCAATCAATATCTAACCCATGCCTCTCCCTACTTACTGATGTAATCCTTTGATTTTTGTCTTTAAAACTAGTGTAATGAACTGTGGTGCCACTCCCTCTGGAGACTGCTGGATAGAGTCCCTATTGGTAGGATTGAAAAATAAAGCCCTGCATTTGCAGTTCCATAAGTATGTCTCCTTGGTGGTCTCTGGGGGGTCTTAGTGACTTGGGCATAGCAGTGTTAACAAGCTTACTTCCAAACAAATAAAATACTTAAGCTATTCGTTTACCATGAAAAGAAAAGAATTTCAGGAATAAAATTCTAAAGCAATGGAACAATCACCCAGCCTTCTGGGGGGACCTGTCATCTTGTTTGTGATCTGGTTCCTGCTTTTTCCTCAAGGTTGTCTGAAGTCCCTGTGGCTACCAGGTTAAAAATTACATGCAATTTACCTGACCTCACCATGGGGTCACAGAACAAATATCTTTTGTGTTGTGAAAGCTGTATTTAATTTTTAATATTCTGGTCATCTGTCCACTCATGTGACAGCAATCACTCCACCCCACATAGTATATTGGGCTTTGTAATCCACATTATGTCCAGGAGGAAGAAAGGGAGGTGCCTATGGAATGCAGGAAGAAAGCAGGGTCACCTATTGGATCCAGGGGCAAGTGATATTGAAATGCATATCTTTGCAGATCTGGGAAAGGTCTGTGTTAGAGGAAATGCATG
Source organism: Mesocricetus auratus (assembly GCF_017639785.1). Lineage (NCBI taxonomy): Eukaryota > Metazoa > Chordata > Mammalia > Rodentia > Cricetidae > Mesocricetus > Mesocricetus auratus. Next base: position 51,954,278 of record NW_024429199.1, read on the forward strand.
GCCAGGAAACATTGTGCTGTGTCTTTAAATACACTATAACCTTAAGGGAGGTGCTCTTGTCACTCAGGCCTCACAAGCCAATCAGGGCCTCCAGGCGACCTGCCAGTGAGAAGTGGTGCAGGGCCCTTCCTGTGGCGGACTTCAGGACCAGCTTTGAAGAGGATCTGGCACCAGCGGTTTTGTGTGCTCTGCTTCAGGGAACTGAGCCGAGAGCTTGGGCAACCTGGGAAACCACGATATGGTGAACAGAGAGCTGATGTCCCCAGTTGGGGAGGAGCAGAATGTAAGGAGCTGGGGCCCGTGTCACGGGTCCTTCCGGGATCTGGGTGGGAAACGGCAGCCAGATTCCCTGTGGTGTGAGACATTTGAGTTCCTGTGCGGTCTGTGCAACTCCCTCGACCCAGGATACGTCTCTGAATAACTTTGTGGGCTCTATCCGCTCAGAGCACTGGGAGCAGCTGCTGTTCCTGGATGGGGAGGAACAGATGGTGAGGTCCGGGAGCCAGTGTGGTGGGTCCTACCCAGATATGGTTGGAAAACTGCAGCCAGATTTCCTGTCCTGTAAGGTTCTGTGTTTTCCTTGTAACTCCCTGGACCCAGAATAACTTTGCTCTGTGGGCTGAATCTGTTCAGAGCACTTGGTGCAGTGAGCTGTGTGTAGAAACATCTTTCTAGTCAACTTCAACATGCTTTTGGTGCATCCATAGAAAGCAGGTTGTGAAGCTAGATGAGGGCTAGTTTCCCTAGTTTCTTCTAGATATTCAGCACTTTGCATTTTACCTTTCTGTGTTAAGATCCATTTATAATCAATTTTGCAGAGGTTGTGTAGCACTCCAACAGTGTGCTGTGATGTAGAAGAGTAGAATTGGTGATGTAAAGGATTTACCAATACAAAACAGAATTTAGGTGAGGGAGGACTGCCTCTAAGACACTCAAAACACAAGTATATGCTAACCAGGCCTGTTAGAGATTAGGACGCCAAGATAGATATGTGTACACCAGGATTGTCCACACATTTGGCTCCAAACCATTACAAAGAAGCCAATCATGATTTATAACCAGCCAGTAGTCCCAAACCTATATCAAAGAAAAGGCATCTAACAAGCTGCTCAAGGAGGCAGGCATTGCAGGGTCACAACCAACCTTAGAGCCTGGTGAGCCATAAAGTTTCATTTTTTTTCTTGAGAAAAGCACAGTTCTGCCAGATGGGCAATATGACACCAGGTGACAACTGTTTGAAAATTAAACACTATTGTGTTAAGGGCTGACCTAATCATTCAATGCTTTCATTTAAGACCTCAGGCATGGAGGATGAGCATTCTCAGGAGAGCTAGCATTTTTTAATTCATATCATATGAATGATAACAGACCAGATTGTGTGGGTGTACAGTTTGGAAGATTATCTTGAGCCAATAAATATTGAATTTGCTATTAGGCAACTCTCCTATACAGTTATGTTCAATTCTGCTTGACACAGTTATATCAGCTCAGAGAGTCAGGCCATTGACTGTAACTTTGTGTGTTAGTTTACAGAGCTCAGCCATCAACATATGCATATGGTCAGGGTCAATCTATCTCTTATTAATGACATTCCTGCTACTAGGGAAGGACCTCCCTTTTTCAAAGTCAATATAGCTAAGTTTGTTTTTATTTTATTTTTCTTAAGATTTATATATTGTGTATTCAGTTTTCTGCCTGCATGCATGCCTGCAGGCCAGATGAGAGCATCAGATCTCATTATAGATGGTTGTGCGCCACCATGTGGGTGCTGGGATTTGAACCCAGGTCCTCTGTAAGATCAGCCAGTGCTGTAACCACTGAGCCATCTCTCCAGCCCGTTTTTATTTTAAAATACATTATTTTATGTTTTTAAAAATCACTCATTGATATTATTTTAAAATATTTTCTTTAAGTGCATTGCTGCTCTTATCTCTGTTTCTGTTCTCCATTGTTTCTAGGTCATTAGTAGTTTCATTCCTTTCCTCTCAAATGAGGTTGATTATTGATTTCTGTGTAGAGAAATGTCTACTGTAGACTTTTTGTTGAGAAAAACAGCCCCAGAAAGTTTCAGATGAAATTCTAGTGGTGAAAATGAGACAGGAATTTTCAAGGATTTACGCACCATGAAATGCAAGTGTAACGTGTATTCTTTCCTACTGCATGTCGCAGAGCTGCGTGAGTCCCAAATGAACACACAGAATGCTATATTACGTATGAAGCTGTTGGCCATTTGCTTGATTTCTTATTGGCTATCTCTGACTTAATTATTAACCCATAACTGCTAGTCTGAGTATTTCCATGTGGTCTTCTCTTACCGGAGAAAATGGACCTCTTACTTCTCCTGTATCCTGCATCGTGAGTATTTCTGTTTCCCAGAAACCTCCTCAATTCCTAGTGCCACCTATCTTGCTTCCCTATTGGCCCACAGTGCTTTATTCAACAACCAATAAGAGAAGCATAAACACGGAAGGGCTTCTCTCATCAGGGAAGGCCCTTGCTCTGCATTGGAAGCCTAGGAATGTTGTGCCAAGTAGAAGACTTCATGCAGTCAAGCCCTTAATTTATAGAAGGATCCAAATGTTTCTCTCACTTCTTAGTTTTGGAAGTTGTTTGCTCTGCACTTCCTCTTTACTCAGATAACATTATTTCCTCAGGTCTCTGATGGAGATGAAGACTAGATAGTTTTAGTTATAGTTTTCCTTGTTACCAAATTCAGAAAAGACACTAACAGAAGAAGTATAAAGTGTATAAGGTTCAGACACATAAGAAGATAGTTTTGGGTTGCTAATACAAGGATAGAATATGAATTAGGTACAACACTTTGGACTCATCAATATAGAATAGATAATGGAGTATTTTCTCTGAATTTATCAAATGCTAATGGACTAGACATTGTTAATACAATTATTGCCTGTATATCTCTGTTTATAGTTATTGTACTCGCTGTATATAGTTTTACTATGTTAGTTAAAACCTGTGCTTTTTATTTAGAGAAAAGGTGGGAAATGTGTGATATTTTGATTGTGTTCTAATGAATAAAGCTTGCCTGGAGTCAGAGGGCGGGGCCAGCCACTACCTGACCATAGAGCCTTGGAGGCCTGAAGACAGAGAGAAGACAGGACAGTGGTAAGGCAGCTTGAAGAGAAGATTTTGGCCCTTTTGAGTGGAGGAAATGTAGAGGTAGGAAGTGACAGTTGGTGCTCCCCTGCTTCTCTGCATATTCAGGTTTGCAGGGGATAGAGCAAGGCTGCCATAACTGTTTCCCAGAGGGGCAATGAACTCTAAATGGGTGCATAGGAATAGGGACACCCGGGACACATGATTCTCGTGTGGCAAGGGCTTGCAGGCCCTAGAGCCTAGATTCCTAGTTCTGTAGGAGTCTGCAGAGTTAGGACTTGTTTATTCTTGACAAGAAGGATAGTCATATGGGTTTGGAGGAGGCAAAGCCTTTTCAAAAAGAATGCAATGAAGCATTCGTTTAGGAAAAGGTCTTCCAAAGCCTGCTTAACTAACTGCGAACACATTCTAGAAAAAATGTAGAGAGGGTTTAAGGGTGACCAGACCCAAAGTAACATAATTAAATTTCCCTTAATTTTACCAGAGTTTGGGGTCAACAGAAAAAAAACAAAACTAGGGAAAATAAACTTGAGCGCTGGGAGGGCTCTGCAGCAGTGGAGGAGGGAGGGAGGGAACCACAGCTCTTGGAGCTGTAAAGCCATTGCTTTTTTCACTACTCTCCTCCCACAGTCTCCTGAGCAGAGCCCCTGCATTGGCCCCAGACACTGTTTTGGTGGGGGTGAGTAGAAGGTGGAGGTTGCAGCAATCAGCTCCAGTCATGGGGGGTAATCTGATTCCTGGCCTGTGGGCTAGCATTCTGTAGGAGACACTTCTGAGCCTCCTAGAAGAAAAGAGCAATGGATTGTGAGGGGAGTGGCAAGTAAGGAGTGACTCTAGGTGACTGGCAGCTGGGTTGGGTGTTTGGAGTGTGTGTTAGGATAGAAAATAATTTAGGTACAATACCTTGGACTCACCAAGATAAGATAGATAATAAGATATTTTCTCTAGATTTACCAAGTAGATATGAACTTGATATTGTTATATATTTCATGCATGTATTTATTTGTATATAGTTGTTATACTTATTATATATAGTTTTACTATGTTAATTAAAACCTCCCCTTTTTATTCAGACAAAAAGGTGGAAATGTGTGATATTTTGATTATATTCTGATAATAAATCTTGTCTGGAGTCAGAGATAGGAGGTACTTGTAACATGAAAATTAAAACCTAGAGATTGATATTAGGGTTTAAGCTTCAACCTGAAGATCAGAGAAGCAAAACAGCTGTCCACTAGCTCTTACCTCTACCTCAGGCTGAAAAAGATGTGTCCTGTCCTCAGCATGGCTGGAGAATAGATCTTTCGTGAGACCCTTTGCTTTTTTGTTTTATACCTCTCAAATCCTAGGAGAGCTCACCTTTGTATGAGTTGTTTCTCTTTAGGACTGGATCAATTTCATGTAGCTCAGGGTGGCCTTGAACTAACAGAGATCTGTCTGCCTGTCTTCTGAGTCCTGGGATTAAAGGTGTGTGCTACCACTGCCTGGCTCTATGGCTATCTAGTATGGCTTCTGGGATTGAAGGTGTGTATCACCACTGACTAACCTCTATAGCTTGTGGCTGTCTTGCCTGAATCTTCAGGCAAGGTTTAATAAACCATAAATAATTTATTACCACATATAACCACCTCTGACACCCTCTTTTCTCTTATGTCACTTGTATACTCATGGAAGGTATTCTCTCTTACATATAAACATATACAAAATGTGGGGATAAACTTGTTTTCAAAAGTTCTTGTGACTCATAAAGCAATTAGAGCAAACCCAGTTTTCTTTAGGTGTGTAATACAAGTCATGTACTGTTTTTTTAAGAATCTGTTATCTTGCATTTGATTTGCGAAAGTTTTCATTTCTTCAGTCTGATGCAGACTTAAGTCAATCATCAGTCACAGGAAACAAAATGATGCCTAAGTGATCCTAACAGACATCCTTTTCTTTGTCATTAGGGAATGAGATCCTTTTAGTAGTCAAAACTATGTTCTACAAGGTTTAACATCAGAAAGCCTCAAGTGAATCTCTCCAGTTTGGGCAGAACACCTCTCCTCACTTGCTCCATTTTCTATAAGCTGTAAAGGACAGAACCTGAGTACACAGGATGAGTGCTGGGCAGTGATTTCTAATGGTTTAATTTTCATTAACATCTTGTCATTCTTGTTTAAGGGACCATGATACATATTTGTAGGTATGTCTTTTTGTCTTGTTTGGTCAGTGGTACCATGTATGTTGCTCATTTTATTGTCATTTAAATTTATTGTTTCTCTGGAAAATGGTTCTTTTTTTTTTTTTTTTTTTTTTACAGAAAACGTACTATATTATGTTTTAATTTGCCTGACTTTTTTGGGAGGGGTGGTTGGGAAGAGTCTGTGGAGAGACAGTTTCTGATGGCTGGCATGACCTCTGGTCCATCAGAGTATCTTGGACTCAGTTTGCTTACTTTATCTTCTGACTGTTGTGGTCTGCACTTGAGCAGAGGGTATCCATTTGATTTGGGGATAGGGACATGGCTTTGGGGGTGGTGGCTGTAGGGTTGGGGGGAATGTGTCTGTGGGAATGTAGGAGTATAGTTTCATGTGCTGGTGGCCTGCCTACCTGTTCTTCTGGCTGGTGTGACATGCACATGAGCAGGGGATGTCTGCCTGAGTTGGGGGCTGAAACACAGTTATATTCTTCTTTTTCTGATTGGCAATATATCCTGTGTTTGAAATGTTTAATTTTTTCTTGATTTTACAAGATGTGACAGTCCAGAGACTATCTTGAGTGTCAGAAGAGACATTGGACATTTGCACTGTTTGGGTTGTTACAGGTTATGTGGATCATTGTACTAAATATGTTTTCATTTTTTACTTTGCATTTATTCTTCTTTCACACAACACATCCTGACTGCAGCCTCCTCTTCTTCCATTCCTTTCAGTTCCTGCTAATCCCCATTCTCCCATATCCCAGATCTGTTTCCCTTCAGAAAAGAGGAGGCATCCCAGGGATATCAATCAAACACAGCATAACAAGGTATAATACAGCTAGGTACAAACCCTTATGTGAAGGGTGAACAAGGTAGCCCATTTACAAACTTGTACATCCACTTTGGAAATCTCTGGCATTTTCTCAGGAAATTGGGATTCAATCCACCTCAAGACCAATCAATACTACTCTTGGGCATATACCCAAAGGATGTACACTCATACCACAAGGGCATTTGTTCAGCTGGAAACAATCTAGATGTCCCTCAACCAAAGAATGGATAGGGAAAATGTGTTACATTTACACAATGGAGAGGGAAAGAACTCAACAGAAAAAAAACAAAAAACAATGACATTGTGAAATCTTCAGGGAAATGGATGAAACTAGATCCTAAGTGAGGTAACCCAGACCCAGCAGAACCAACATGGTATATATTCACTCATGAGTGGATATTAGCTACAAATTGAAGTATTAGCATACTACAATCTACAATCTCATCGAAGCTAGGTAAAAAGGGGGACCCTAAGAGGGATATATTGAACGCCCCAGGAAGGGGAGAATGATAATGAGTCTTGGATAAACTAGGAGGGGGTTAGAAGGGAGGGGATGGGGGATGGGATCATGATGGCTCGAGATGACAGAGTTGGGGAATGGGTGGTAGTGGAGAGAAATGAAAGGGATACTTTAACAGAGGGAACCATTATGGGGTCAGGGAGACTTGTGGCTAGGGAAATTCTCAGGAATCCACAAGGATGACCCCAGCTAAGACTCCTAGCAGCTGTGGAGAGGTGCCTGAACTGGCTTTCCCCTTTAATCATAGAACCTACTTCCAGTAACTGATGCAATCAGATGCAGTGACCCACAGCCAAGCACTAGGCTGAGCTCCTGGAGTTCAGTTGAAGAGAGGGAGAAGGGAATATATTGAGGGGAGAAGGGGAATCCAGATCATTATTGGGAAACCACAGAGGTAGTTGACCCGAGCTAATGAGAGCTCACAGATTCTGGACTGACAGCTGTGGAACCTACATGGAACCAGACTAGACCCTCTGAATGTGGGTGATGTGGCTTGATCTGTTGAGAGAGCCCCTGGAGTGGGACTGTGAGAGTTCATTTCATGAAGCTGTGAGGAGAAAGCCTGGTGGTGTGTTTTTTTGTTTGTTTTTTGTTTTTGTTTTTTCTTTGCTCTTTTGGGAGCCTGGCACTCAGCTCTCAAAGAAGTCACACACAGAGGCTTATTCTTCCTTATAAATGCCCAGTCTTAGTTTGGCTTGTTTCTAGCCAGCTTTCCTTAAATTATCCCATCTATCCTTTTCCTCTGGGATTCTGTCTTTCTCCATTTTATATACCCTTTTTTACTTTTTGCTCTGAGACTTGCTGTGCAACTGGGTTGTTGGCCCCTGGTGTCCTCTCCTTTTCTTGATCCTCCTTCCTTTTTTGCTCCCAGATATCTATTCCCATTTATTAACTCTGCCTGCCTGCTCTGCCTTATCCTTTCCAGGCATCCTACTGGCAGTTCAGCTCTTTTTTAGACCAGTCAAGTATTTAGACAAAGTATCACAGCTTCACAGAGTTAAGCAAATGTCACATAAAAGAATGCAGCACATACTTGCATCATGAAAACAAATGTTCCACAGCATAAACAAATATAACCCATCTTAAAATAATATTCCACCACATTGAGGGTTGCATTTTGAGACCATAAGCTATGACACTTCTGTCAAGACCTGGTTGCATATAAGGGGTGAAAGTAACCAAAGAGGGATGTATGAGAATTGGCAGGGATGAGGCCTTTGTTACTGAAGCCCTCTGCATCTGAGACAGAGATGTAAGATTTAATGTTTGTCCTACTGTGCTTCAGTCTTGCCTTGGTCCAATCTTACCTCATTGTGTCTTCATTTCTCTGTTTTGAAACGTGAGTGGTATTCTTTGCCATGTTGGAAAGATGTAACTTGTTATCTGATTTTACAAGATGTCATTCACAGTCAAGAGCTTACCTTGAGTGTCAGAAGAGACTTTGGAAGTTTGAACAGTGTAGGGGCCATTTCAGACTATGAGGCTCAATAAATTGACTAAATGCATTTTCCTCATGGTTGATTTCATGAAAAACCTCCCAGATAGGATGATGTATTTGAACACGTGTCTTTCCTTTGTGACTTTCTTTTGATTGCTTGTGAAGCCTTTCTTAGGAGGAGCCTTTCTGGATGAAATTCCTCATTAGGAGTGTGATATCAGTCTCTATAGCTTCATCCCATTTCCTGTTCTTTGTGTCTACTGTGTTGTGTTTCAAACTAATCAGCCAGCTTCCTTCTTGTGCTGTCATGCCTTCACCACCCATATAGACTGTCTCTAAATCACATAAGGCACAGTAGAAGTGATTGCTATTCAGTGATAAGGCAATTTAGTAGCCTGATGTTTTAAGTTTTTTTTTTTTTTGTTTGTTTGTTTTTGAAGAGAAGGTTTGTCTGTGTAGCTCTGGCTGTCATGAAAGTAGCTCTGTACACCAAGCTGGCCTCAAAATTATTGATGCCTCTGTCTCTCAGTCCCAAGTCCTGTGATTAAAGGTGGGTCAACATTCCTGTCTATTTTTATTTTTGTATTGTTGGGTGATGGGCCTGGAATGTAGGTTTTTGTACATGTCAAGCATATGTTGTTGTACTGAGTTTCGCCCATATCTTTTTTTTCTCATTTTTAAAAATTTAAATTAGAAACAAGCTTGTTTCACATGTCAGTCCCAGCTCCCTCTCCCTCCCCTTCTCCCCTGCTCCCCCCACCAGACCCCCCAGCCTCCCTCCCAATCCCCACTCCACTCCCCAGGGAGGGTGAGGCCCTCCATGGGGAATCTCCAGAGTCTGTCCTTTCATCCAGGGCAGGGCCTAGGCCCTCCCCCCAAGAGTCCAGACTGAGAGAGCATCCCTCATTGTAGGATGGGCACCCAAAGCCCATTTGTATGCCAGGGATAAATACTACCCAAGGCTCCATAGATTGCCTAGGCCTCCTCACTGACACCCACATTCAGCGGGTCTGGATCAGTCCCATGCTGTCCTCTCAGTCTTGGGTCCAAGAGCTCCCCCTTGTTCAGGTCAGCTGTTTCTATGGGTTAAACCAGCCCAGTCTTGACCCCTTTGCTCATCAGTCCTCCCTTTCTGTCACTGGATTCCAGAGTTCAGTTAAGTATTTAGCTGTGGATGTCTGTCTCTGCTTCCATCAGTCATTGGATGAAGGTTCTTTTTCCCAGACTATCTGGCAGTGGGATTGTATGCTAGCACTCCCTTGATTCACGTCTAAAATTCATATATGAGTGAGTACATACCATGTTTCTCTTTTTGTGACTGTCACCCATATCTTGAATTTTAAAATTTGGTAGAGTATATCATTCTGTTTCCCAGGATGGTTTATATTGATTACATTAATACTGCCTGAGTCTTCTGAGTCATTGCAGGTGCATGGTTTTCTTCTTTCCTGTCATGTTTGTTTTCAATTTTTTAATGAATGTGAGTATTTTACCTGTATGGATGGATATACACTACATGGGTACCTGGTCCTCACAGTGATCTCAGAAGTCCTGACCTTGGTATAATGGATGGTTGTGATTCCCCCATGTAAGTACTTGTAATTGAGCCCACCTATATGCAAGACCAACAAGAGCTCTTTACTAATAAACCATCTCTCCTGCCCTGTGTTGATTGTTCATGATCAGCCTTTATATTGCTAATGTTTTCATCTATTCATTAGTACCTGTTTAAACACACAGTGCCTTTTAGTGAAATTTTATTGATGTTTCAGTTTAAATTAGGGCACTTTGGGTTTCTGGAAAATGAATGCAGAACTGGAGTGGATGCATAATTCTTTGTAGGAACTTCAGTATATAACCTCTGAGTGCTTTCTGTCTTTTTGATTTGTTTGACCAATTTTTTGCACAGAAAACAGGGTCTCAATATGTTCTTGTGGCTGTCCTGGACCTGGTTGCATAGACTAGGCTGACATTCTACTCAGAAGTAAATATATCTACCTCTGCCTTCTATGTGATGGGGTTAAAGGTGTGAGCCAATACACCCAGCTTGTCCATCTTATTTTTCTTTTTGTAGTTAGTAATTGTTCATACAATTTCTCTCATGTGTACTTTGTTCTGTTGATCTATTTACTTGTCTCTCTGTTTGTTAATAGGTATTGCTCTTCCAAGGTGATATTTGATTCAAAGGGTACAGAAATAACAGAGATGAACCTCCTATACAGTTTCCTTCTAAATTGACTTGGTGATTACATTATTATAATGTCTATGTCATCAAATAAGTGTGGGGAGCACCAGAATTATATGACTATACTGTCAAAGAAGTGAAGTATACATTTACAATGTTGTCGGCATCATGTTTTCTGTTTTACACATGCATGGGATATTTTAGAATGTGGTGACCTATGATGATGTACATATTGACTTCACTTGGGAAGAGTGGACTTTAATGGATCCTTCTCAGAAGAAACTCTATGAAGATGTGATGCTAGAGACCTACAGGAACCTCACTACTGTAGGTAAGACTGAATTATTCTTCACAGTTTAAAATAAAGGGCATCTATTCCTTGGTTGTTGATGTTCTTCTATAATTTGGTTGAGAAAGAAGAAGAATGAAGTGAATCAATTAGGCATGACTCCAATGTTCACTGAAGATGGTAACTTAAATTTTGGACAATTTCAATAATATAACGTACATTTTCTGGTACTACATTGTAGGATACAATTGGGAAGACCATCATGTTGAAGAATATTGTCAAAGTTCTAGAAGATATGAAAGGTAATTTTCATGTGCAAGATGACACAAATGTGCCTCTGAAGTAATTGTAATATGTCCTGGAAGTTTAAAACAAAAGCAACAGTATAAATAAGCACAGCTTAAAGTTCATGGATGATTATTAAATTCTCACAAAATGATATACCTCAATTTCAGGTAGGTGAATTGCATTTGCATGGCATTCTTTCAAGAAAGAAGATAAGGGAACAATGCCTTAACAGATATCATTTGAATTATAGCAGCATGAGAGCTATGCTGTAGAACTTTCAATCCATATGTTTCATACCATTCATATTACAAAAGGTATATGCATTAAAGAGGTGATAAATAAATCTCCAAAACCTTCTAATCAGCAAATAGTCCATAGTTAAGCTAGTATTACTAATATGCCTTTTGTGACTGTGCTAAGCTTAGTGAGGGGCAGTTAGAATTAAGAGTCAATGGGCAGTTGTTGTGGAGAAACCTTAATCCTTATATAACACATCTATAAGGAACAGAAACTCAAAATGTGAATTCAAAGTGGAAACCATTTGTTATTCTTCTCTTACTAGGTATATTGTATGTCTCTCTGTGTACAAACCCTGTGACCACAGGGATATGGAAAAATGTTAACATGTCTCTCTCAGGACAGTTAGAAGATATACCTCAGTCTCCACATTGAGTATACTTGTTTAATTTGAGTCAAGTGAAGAATTAGTTGGTTGTCCAGATCCATTGTTAAAATATCAACAATGCCCTATGAGTACTAGTACTGTGTAAATACTTCTGTTTGTCCTAGTTCACTTAGCAAATGTAGTATGACTCAAAGTATAGGAAAACTTATAAATGCAATAAGGTTGGTAAAGCTCTGAGTTTTTCCAGTTCTATTTAAATATGTGAAAAATTTCATATAGAAAAAAGATTCTGTAAATGTGAGCATGTAAGAAAGGATCTTACCACAATGGGTATCATCAAAGATGCAAAACAACCCTAAATGAAGGGGACAACATGAGTGTAAACACAGTGATAGAACCGAAAGATCTAATTCTTCTTTACAAATGGACCAAACTGTAAAATTAATTCATATAAATATAAAAATTCAACAACACATTGAATGTAATAAAGCTTTTACATGTGCCAATCATCATTGCAGGAATGAAAGAAGTCAAACTGGAGAGAAACCTTCAGTTTATACTCAATGTGTTAAAGCCTTTGCATATGATGCCCATCTTCAAAGGCATGAAACAACTCATACTGGAGAGAAACCCTATGAATGTAACCAGTGTGGTGAAGTCTTTGCATATCACATTACACTTCAAAGGCATAAAATAACTCATACTGGAGAGAAACCCTATGAATGCAATCAGTGTGGTAAAGGCTTTGTATGCCTCAGTCACCTGCAAATACATGAAAGAACTCACACTGGAGAGAAACCCTATGAATGTAATCAGTGTGATAAATCCTTTGTACGGTCTAGTCTTCTGCAAAAGCATGAAAAGACACATACTGGATGGAAACCCTATGAATGTAATCAGTGTGGTAAAGCCTTTGCACGTTCTAGTCTTCTGCAAAAACATGAAAGAACACATACTGGAGAGAAGCCCTATGAATGTAATCAGTGTGGTAAAGCCTTTGCACGTCACAGTAGTCTGCAAAAACATAAAAGAACACATACTGGATGGAAACCCTATGAATGTAATCAGTGTGGTAAAGCCTTTACACATCGCAGTAGTCTACAAATGCATGAAAGGACACACACTGGAGAGAAACCCTATGAATGTAATCAGTGTTGTAAAGGCTTTGCACGTCTCAGTCACCTGCAAATACATGTAAGAACACACACTGGAGAAAAACCCTATGAATGTAATCAGTGTGATAAAGCCTTTGCACAACGCAGTGGTCTGCAAATGCATGAAAGGACACATACTGGAGAGAAACCCTATGAATGTAATCAGTGTGGTAAAGCCTTTTCATGTTCTAGTCACCTTCAAAGACATGAAAGAACTCACACTGGAGAGAAACCCTATGAATGTAATCAGTGTGGTAAAGTCTTTGCATATCACATTAGTCTTCAAAGACATAAAATAACTCATACTGGAGAGAAACCCTATGAATGCAATCAGTGTGGTAAAGTCTTTGTACAACACAGTTATCTGCAAAGACATGAAAGAACACATACTGCAGAGAAACCCTATGAATGTAATCAGTGTGGTAAAGCCTTTACACATCGTAGTAGTCTGCAAATACACGAAAGAATACATACTGGAGAGAAACCCTATGAATGTAATCAGTGTGGTAAAGCCTTTGCACGTTCTAGCCTTCTGCACATGCATGAAAGGACACACACTGGAGAGAAACCCTATAAATGCAATCATTGTGGTAAAACCTTTGCACGGTCTAGTATTCTGCAAATGCATGAAAGGACACATACTGGAGAGAAACCCTTTGAATGTAATCATTGTGGTAAAGCCTTTGCACGGTCTAGTATTCTGCAAATGCATGAAAGGACACATACTGGAGAGAAACCCTATGAGTGTAATCAGTGTGGTAAAGCCTTTGCATGTTCTAATCTTCTACAAAAACATAAAAGGACACATACTGGAGAGAAACCCTATGAATGTAATCAGTGTGGTAAAGCCTTTGCACGTTCTAATCTTCTGCAAAAGCATGAAATGACACATACTGAATGGAAACCTTATGAATGTAATCAGTGTGGTAAAGCCTTTGCACGTTCTAGTCTTCTGCAAAAACATGAAAGGACACATACTGGAGAGAAACCCTATGAATGTAATCAGTGTGGTAAAGCCTTTGCACGTCGCAGTAGTTTGCAAATGCATGAAAGGACACATACTGGAGAGAAACCCTATGAATGTAATCAGTGTGGTAAAGGCTTTGCATATCACATTACTCTTCAAAGGCATAAAATAATTCATACTGGAGAGAAACCCTATGAATGCAATCAGTGTGGTAAAGGCTTTGCACAACACGGTCACCTGCAAATACATGAAAGGACCCATACTGGAGAGAAACCCTATGAATGTAATCAGTGTGATAAAGCCTTTGCACATCGGAGTAGTCTGAAAATGCATGAAATGACACATACTGGAGAGAAACCCTATGAATGCAATCAGTGTGGTAAAGGCTTTGCACGCCCCAGTCGCCTGAAAATACATGAAAGAACACACTGGAGAGAAACCCTATGAATGCAATCAGTGTGGTAAAGGCTTTGCACAACACGGTCACCTGCAAATACATGAAAGGACCCATACTGGAGAGAAACCCTATGAATGTAATCAGTGTGATAAAGCCTTTGCACATCGGAGTAGTCTGAAAATGCATGAAATGACACATACTAGAGAGAAACCCTATGAATACAATCAGTGTGGTAAAGGCTTTGCACGCCTCAGTCGCCTGAAAATACATGAAAGGACACACTGGAGAGAAACCCTATGAATGTAATCAGTGTGGTAAAGCCTTTGCATATCACAGCATTTTTCAGTGTCATAAAAGAACACATAAAGGAGAGAAACACTGAGTGTAATCACTGTGTTAAAGTATTTGCATGTGTCAGTAGTCTCCGAAATCTTGAGAGAATATCACCCTGCAGAGAAGCTATATAAATGTAATTGGTGTGGTAAAGTTTTACAGTTTATACATGAGTAAAACTTTTTTTGTGAAATCAATCTGTTAATGCCTTTGCATATTACATTAGTCTTTGAGTACCTGAAAAAGATGCTGAGGGCTCCTTATTATAAAGAATTTGGTAAGATCTTTTCCAACACACATTCGGTTAAACAAGAGTGTTTATTCTATAGAAAGGAATTTGACAGTGTCAGCAATCTATTCAAGTGTTATGATGACTGTTTTAACACCATTTGCACCAGCAAACTCATGGGGAAAATGAACTTGTGAATTTATGAATCCCTATGTGTAGGGTAAAAGAGTCCAGCAAAGAAACACAGTGACCCTGAAATCAGAGCAAGCGAAGGACACAGACTTTGGCCCTGAATCCGCAGCCAAAGAAGCACACCCTGACCCTGAAACTAGAGCCAAAGAAAAACACTTTGTCCCTGAATCCAGAGCCAATGAAAGAAACACCTTGGTCTTGAAACCAGAACCAAAGAAACACATTCTACCCTTGACAAACTGAGCATAAAACCAATGAATCCCTGAGCTCAAAACCAACCATTCCCTGATAAAGAAATACAGTCAATTTCTCAGCTTCTTTAAGCTCAGTGACTGAAATCCCACCAATTCCCACCCTGAAAATCTCCAAGGAAAAACTGCCCATAAGAAGCCCTATATAAAAGCCCTGTGCCTATTCAGTGACAGAAGCCCTTTTCCACCTTGACAGAGGCAGCCACTCCCCTCGGTTCCTCCCTCTAAAATAAATCTCTTAAATAAGAGTTTGGGGTGAAGACTTTCTTTCACCAGTCTGGAGCAGAAACTCCATAGTGGAGTGGTGCAGGGAAGCAATGAACACCTCTGCTGGGATGCTCCCTTAGGGAGTGAAACAGAGGTAACAACTTTTTGCTGGAGCCAGAACAGACTGCTACCTTTCTATAGTGGTTTCCCCCTTAATTGAGTGAAGCAGAAGAGTACCAATTTGGGCTATAACTGAGAAGAAATGGACAACTTTCTCGGGAAACTCTCTAGTGGAGTGGGACAGAGATGCAATGGACACTTCTGGGAAACTTCAGAGTGGATCGAAACCCAGAATACCTTCCCTTAACAGCTGTGGGTATATCCTGATTTCTGACGGTCATAATACATTTTTCTTCAAAATGCTGGGTATTCAGGATATCTTCCCTCCATAGTCTGGTATAACCTGACTTCCCTACAATCAGGATTCCTTTCTCCCAGCTGTAGGTAACCAGGATAGATATAGCCTGACTTCTGACAGTCAGGGTACCTTTCTCTTCAGAGCTGTAGGTATCTAGGATACCTTGCCTCCACAGCTTCAGGTATAGCCTGACTTTCCAACATAGTACCTTTCTCTTAATAGTTGTAGGTATCGTCCCTTCACTACTGAAGGTATAGCTTGACTTTTGACATGTTATCTCCCCTCACCTCAGAACTGTAACATTTACACTATGAATTTTACACTTCAATTATATGAAATAATTAATTCAGATATAAAACTTCATGGATTTGTATTAGTTCCTTTTGTGTTGTTGTGATATAATGTCTATGTCAACTTATAAAAGAGTTTAATCTGATCCTTGGTTCTAGAAGGATACAGATCACCATGAGAGTGGCATGACAACAAGTGTCAGAGATGGCAGTTAAAGCAGGAGGCTAAGAATTCACATCCTTAACCTACTGTATAAAGCAGAGAGTGGGAACTGGGAGTGTTGTGTACATGTAAATTCTCAAAACCCTACCCCTGGTGACATATTTCCTCCAACACTGCAACATTTCCTACATCTTCCCCCAAGTGATATCACCGACTTAGAAGGATTGATTTCTCTGACTTCAAACCTATATGCTTGCTTTCTGCTACATGAACCAATTTATGGTGACAAAAATCTCTATAAGTAAGCTGTTAGGTGCCTCAACAAAGAACAACTTTCATGAGTGAAAATATGTTTGTTTGAAGAATCATTTTAATTTTAATTATGTGATGTCAGTGTGTGTTTGTGTGGGTATGTGAATGTACATGCAGGTTCCTGAGAATGATAGACTCTTGGGTCTTCTGGTACCAGTTGTCAATAATCATACCTTGGTCCTGGGAATGAACATATCTGGCACTGTAAATATTTTAAAGCCTGTTTATGCCATTTTGAAGTCAGAAAATAGGGACAAACTCATACAAGAGAAAAATGATTTGGTAAAAACTTTAGACATCATAGTTGTCTTCATGTTCAAGGAAAGAAATATTGCTCCATTTCTTTTTCATGGTAGCCCTGAAGGAAGTAAATTAAAGTAAGTATGTCTGAGAAAGGGTGGTGGGTTGTTGTTTCTGGTTTTGTTTTTCATATTTTTAGAAATTTCCTTGAGATTTTGTTGTTTGTTATTCAGTCTGACTTGGATTTCAGTAATGATTGAGGGTTACATTTGAGCTCAATGATCTTCATGTGTCTGCCTCTTGAATACATGTCTAAGGGTAGATCATATACTGTACCCAATGTATACTGTTTTATCAACACCATTTAAAAATGTTAATTTTAAAATGCTTAAGAGTATATAAGAAACATTAACTACTTCATGTATGTATTCAAAACAGTATTTTCATTTATCTGGTAGAGATGTAATAAAGTAGGATAATCATCAATCAACTGTGTATATAATATCATAATTTGATGTTACTGGCATGAGAATAATGGTACTGGCATACAGGTCATACACACATATAATGAGATTTAAAATTAGCATGTAAAAATCAATTACACTTACATATACTAGCAGTAAACAGTCTGAAAATTTCAAAATTAATTCAATTTAAAATAGCATTAAGAATAAATGCTATTAACTTAGGCAGTTAAAAGATTTTTTTTTTTTTTTGGTTTTTACAAGACAGGGTTTCTCTGTATTGTTTTGGAGGCTATCGGTCCAGCCTGGCCTCGAACTCACAGAGATCCGCCTGCCTCTGCCTCCTGAGTGCTGGGATTAAAGGCGTGCGCCACCACCGCCCGGCAGTTAAAAGATTTTTAAAAATGGAAATTATAAAACATTACTGAAACCAGTTATGGCAAATCTCAACACTAGGGAAGCTAAGGCAGAAAGATCAACACTCTGCAGGGTAGCCTAGGCTTTGTGAGTCCATTTCAAAGATACCAAAAACAAAATACTAAAAACAAACAAAAACCCAACAAACCTGTAAGACTCACACTTCTTGACTTTAAAGTAATCGAAACTACATGGGACTGATATAGACAGACAGACAGACCCCTAACCCTAACCAGTGGAACAGATGGCCACAAACAAACCCTCTCGTATATGGCATATGATTTTAGGTAAGTGTGCAAAAACCATTCACTATGAAAAGATCAGTATTTTTAACAAATGGTGCTAGGAAAAGTGTGTATTCCCACACTGAATACTGAAGTTAAATGTTCACCTAAGACAAAAAATCAACTCAAAGTGGACCAAAGACTTGCACCTAAGACCTAATACTTAAACTAAGAAAAACAAGGGATAAAAAGCCTGACAATGTTGACTTCAGCAATGATTCCTTGGAAATAACATCGAAAACAGGCATGGTGGCTCACACATGTACCCTGTAACTCAGGAGGCTGAGGCAGGAGGACAGCATTAGAGTTCAAACCCAGCCTACACAGACAATTGAGTTTGAGGATAGACTGAAACATATGTAGTGAGACCTTGCCACCAAACACAGATTCTACACAAATTCAATCTAATACCCAACAGCCTGAGAAAGCCTCATATGTTTCTTATTAAAGTTTAATAACAGATTTGTACCAGAAATACTTCTTGACAGGGATAAGGCTAACCAGACAGGAAAGAGAAAAACCTATCCCCAAATTATTGTACATGACAGACAAAATGTAGACATTTTTCACTGGTAAAAAAATGTAAAAGAAACCTTTTTTTTTTTCTGAGACACGGTTTCACTGAATTGTTTTGGAGGCTGTCCTGGAACTTGATCTGTAGACCAGGCTGGCCTTGAACTCAAGAGATCCGCCTGCCTCTGCCTCCGAGTGCTGGGATTAAAGGCGTGCACCACCAACACCCCGCAAAAGAAAACTCTTAAGGTAATGCTTGAAATGTAGGAGGACAAGGATACATGAGATGTTTTACTTATCATCTTGAGTGATAACTAAAAACATGTTTGTTGCAGTGGCCTTTTGTGCTTTTCAAGACAGGGTTTCTCTGTGAATCCCAGGCCGTCCTGGACATCATTCTCTAGACCAAGCTGGCCTCAAAGTCCGAGAACTGCCTGTGCCACCACACCCATAGTTAGTGTCCTTTATAACTTTTTATAAACAAATATTTTGTAAGTAACAAAGGAAATAATAGCACACAGAAAAGGTAGTACTGCCTAATAATAATTGTTGATCTCCTGATTTCTCCCTCTACCCAGGTCTTGGGCAACCTGGCCCTGTTCCTGCTTCTGAGTCCTCACCTTCTCTTGCTCAGGTGGTTTCTCCTGAGCACCCGCCTGTCACTCCACACCAGTCCTCTCCAGGGCCTGTGCCTTCTCCTTAGGGAGCCTTTCCTGGTCTAGGGGCCTCTCTAATCCTCATTCCCTCTCGGCCCTGGGTTCAATCTTATCTGTTCTTCTCCAGGTGACCTTCCCTCACCCCAGGATCTGTCTTTGACAGGTGACTGCTCCTCGATGACAGTTCAAAGGCTGTCAAAGTTCACATGGCTGCATCGTACATGCTTTAATTGGCTACATAAGAACTCTGCATGCAGAGTCCACAAAGAGTTGGGCCAAAGGCAGCTCCATGACTCCAGTTTCAAGATCCCAAATTGCTGAGCATTGTTCTAAACCATTCCCTTTCCATTTATGAGCAAGTACCTCCTGCCTGTTCTCTCTCTTTCCATTTTTGCTCCTGATTGGTTATCAACTACCCCGCCCTTCATTCCTTTTCCCAATAAACTCCATGTGGGTTTGTTGAGTTTAGTGGATCGTGTTTCAGTGCCCAAAGCTGCATCAAAGAACAACAACAATAATAATAATCTGCAGAATAACTGTTAATAGTGCATCTGTTAGGCTAGCATCATAGCTCACGTTAAGAGCACTTCTTGTTCTTCAACAGGATTTGAGTTCTATTTCTACCCTCTAGCCCTGATGGCTCTCAACCATGTGTAACTACAGCTCCTAGAGATGATAATTTCTCCTAATCTCCATGGGCACTTGCATATGCATGTACATATATACACATAATTTTAAGTAAATATTATATATACATACATATATATATATATAATTTTTGAGACAGGGTTTTTCTTTGTAGCATTTGCTGTCCTCCAACTCAGAGATCTACCTGCATCTGTCTCCACAGTGCTTAAATCAAAAGGCTTGAACCACCACTGCCTGACTTTTTTAAAGTGTATTTGCTTTCCTGTTGATTAACAAGAAACCCCCAAATTAAGTAACTATAGTAAAGCTCCAGAGTGCAACAGTTAAGTGTCTTTGGCTAGACTGGAGGTCACTGCCATACTTCCTCTGTGACACCTTGATTAAAAACTTGACCATCAGTGGGGTCTAGTAGCTCAATATTGGACGACCTGTAACTCCAGGACTCAGGAGGCTAAAGCATGAAGATAGCCAAAGTTTGAGGACACTCTGGGCAACATAGTAAGACTCTTCCTCAAAAACCCAGCAAAATGAGAGGCACAGTTGTCACCCAGCACTTAGGAGGTAGAGGCAAGATAATCAAGCCTGCAAGGTCCTCTGGTGCTGCATAGAGAGCTCAAGATGAGTGTGCACTACATGAAGTCTTGGGTAAGGAAGGAAGGGGCCTACAGACTTTCACAAAATCTACATACCAATCAAAACAAATTAAAACCTTATCATCTTTGATTTCTACACTTAGTCACCAAAGCTTAGCAAGCAATAACCTAAAATATTTTTTAAATATTTCAGTTTGGGGAATATTTTTGGACTGTCAAAAAAAGTTGCAAGGGCATCTTTGAACAGCAAGAAAAGCAGATGTAAGATACATACACAACAATATACAGGGACAAATCTCTAAAAGGTGAAAAATCAATCACTACTTAAACAGCATATATAAGAAGTATTCTTTCTCTATAAGTTCACATTAAAATTGGGTAGTGGGGTACTTGTCACCATGATCCAGCAATCCCAGCTACCCCAGAGGCTGAGACAGTAAAGTAGGCTACCTTATGCCCAGGAGTTGCAGACCAGTCATCACAATAACTAAATAAACTTAAAAATTCGGGTAAGCAGTTTGAATGTCAGTCATGCAAAGAATTGAAACCCTATATCCTCCCTTTATTCTCAATTGCCTTTTGACAAAGGCAGATAAATAAAAGAAATATGTTGTACTACAGACATGTGAACTTCATAAATCCACTTTACAGCTTGGCTTCCAAAGCTTAAATTCAGTGATGTCTTCTTGATTAATTATAGGCTAATAAACTATCACATCTAGAATAAAGAAAACTAGCAATTACTCTTTCCAAGGTGTAAATAATTCCAAAGCAAGCACCAAAGTGTCTACAAAGTAGATACGAGTTTTATTCCCAGTAGCTGCTGTGGTGGAAGACACTGTATCACTCAAGAGGCAGTCAGTTGGGTCTCCTATTGCTAACTGTGAGAGTGAGAGCTGAAACCTATCATTGCAGTTAGCAGGTTGCTCCACGATCAAGGAGGACTTCATATCAGTGGCTGGAAGTGTATCCCAGAAAGAACTTGTGGAAAGGAGTTGGAGATGGAGGCACCTCCAGAAGGGTTTGGTTTTTAGGGCAGGAGAGATTGGGTGGCTGGCAGCAGGAAGTGAGAAAATCAATCAGAAACCACAACACAAGGGAAACACCTCTCCCAGAGCTGGAAGGCTGGACTCCTTTGAATCGGATGAAATGGAGAGGTCAAGGAGTTCAGGGAGGAACAGGAATTCTGTGCTGGGTCTGGGGGGGAGCCCCCCTCATTTCCTAGTCTCATTTCAATTCAGCGTGAGAGTTAGCTCTGGGTGGAGGTGAGGGAAAAAAAATGTTTGGGGGCAGGTGTACCCGGGTGAGCTTGGAATCTGCTGCCTATGTCTAATGCTCTTCGGCTGTGCATGGGAGCTTTAGGTGGGCTCACATGTTATAAACTGAATCCTCTGCACATGATAAATTGTCATATTTTTGGCTGTATTTGTGAGCACGGGCCAGTGCTGGCACCTGTAGCCATCCTGGGTGCGGTTTAGGCATCATTACTGAGCAACGCTGCCCGGGCTCTGCCCAGGTGCATGCTGGGATCTGTAGTTTGGAGCCACCCTCTCAGAGTGTGTGTCCTGGGCAGGCCGTGGCATGGCCCTGGCCGTGGATTGGCGGCCTCACCTAGCAGCCACGCGCAGCACACCTGGATCTTAGAGTGCCTTCTGAACCTGTGCAGCCACTGCTGGTGTTGGGTACTGCAAGTCATGAGGTGCCAAACACCCAGTTAGGGTGGGGGCTTTTGGAGTCTGAACTGAGGTGAATCCAAGGGAGGAGCCACCTTGGCACCCTGAGGACAGGGCTTGGAAAGGTGCTAACAAACACCATCTGGACTCACACAAGCCTCTCTACCTGCACCTCCCTGTTATGATGGAAGCTTTACCCAACCTGCCTTCTCCACCTCCTCAAGGAACAGATGTCTGAGGTATACAGAATGGCAGTTAACTGATTACTTCTCCACTCATACTTCTGTTAAATGTGAGCCCACCCACTCCTGACTCCCCTGCCACCCCCCAACATCGTCCCTTGTCAGCAGGAGGAAACCAGACTTAAACCTATGCCCCTATACTCAAGGAGTCTGGGTTGTTTAGGTGGAAGTCCTACAGGGTTAGGGTTAGGGTTAGGGTTAGCAAAGAGGTTAGAATGTTTGGTAGACCCGTTCCAAACCCCGCCCTCAAGGTGCCAAGGGTGGGCCCTCCCTTGGAGTCACCTCAGTCGAGACTCCACCCTTAAAAGCCTGCCCTTGGTGGCTTCACCCCTGGAGGGCATTAAAATCCCTCACCTCTGGATTCACCTCTTTGTTTCTGGTTTTCCATTTCCCTGGGGCCACCCAGGAATTCTTTGCTCAGATTAAACCATTATGCTGTGCCTCTTCTGCTCACCTGGTCCTGTCACTCAGGCCTCACTAGCCAATCAGAGCCTCTAGCAGACCCACCAGTCAGGTGGGCGGTTCTTCCAGGAGCCAGGCTTTCTGCTCAGCTCTTTGCCCCAGGAAGTCAGAAGTTGTTTCTGTGCTGTGCCTTTGTGTTCTGGGGAGAACATTGGTAATCTCAGCAGCCGCACCATGGTGAGTGAGGCACTACAGACTGAGAGGAGTGGTGGGCCGAGGTGAGTGGAGAGCTTAGGCAAGCTGGGTAACCACAACATAGTGAGTGAGGGGCTGCTGTCCCCAGATGGGAGGAGCAGATGGTGAGTTGCAGGAGCCGGTGTGGTGAGTCCTCCCCAGATCTGAGTGGGAACCTGCAGCCAGATTCCCTGTCCTGTTCGGTTTTACATGGACCCAAGGGTAGGCCTCTGAGTAACTTTGTGCCATGGGCTGAGAACTTTGGTCTGTGGGCTGAATCTTCTGAGAGCAGGGAGAGCAAGGAGAGCAGGGAACTGTGTGTAGAAACATCTTTGCAGCCAACATCAACATGCTTTTGGTTCATCCATGGTTGCTGAGCTTGGAGAGGCGCTGTTGCTCTAGTGTCTTTTAAACATTCAGCACTTTGCATTTTACTTCATGTGTAAACATCTATTATTGTGATGCTGTAAAAGGCATCTCATGTGTTTGGTTGCACTCCACTTACAGGCCTTGATATAGAAGAGCAGAATTGGTTATATAAAGATTTGCCAATGCTTAGGCAATAAATAGTAAGTCTCATAAAGTAGAATTTAACTGAGGGAGGACTGCCTCTAAGACACCCAAAAGGTAAGTGTATGCTAACCAGGCCTGTTAGAAATTAGCATGTGAAGATACACATTTGTGCACTGGGTTTGTGACATTTGGCTCTATACCATTACAAAGAAGCCTCCCCTCCCCTGATTTACAACCACTCACGAGGCCCACATTCATGTCAAAGAACAGGAGGGTAACAAGCTGCTCAAGGAGGCATCATAGGGTTACTAGCAACCTTAAAGTTTTCCTCTTGAGACAAGCTTAGTTATGCTGGATGGGCAATAGAACACCAGCGGATAACTGTTTGAAAAGTAAAACACTGTTATGTTAAGGATTTGCATGATCAAGCAAGGCTTTTTTTTTGGTCCTCAGGCAGGGAAGACGAACATTCTTGGAATAGTTAGTAACAGCTGGGGCCTAGGTCTTGGGAGGGTTCCCTAGGGGCCTGGTGTGTATTGACAGTAAAGCAGAGCTCTTTCTTTAAAACTAGGAATTTGCTTGGGAGAGCTGGTAATGATATGCAGCCATGACTTTTGTGGAGGGGTTGCTTCAGATCCTGAGAACTTGACTCTTTCCACACATGGGGCTTTGGTTATTGGTCCCAAGGCCACTGTGGGCTTAGTAATGTTACTGAGATACCCTGTGTTCCCTTGTGTAGCATCATTGGAGTAGCTGCCTCCTGAATTTGTCCCATCATATGATGATTCCTGGTATTTCTACTCCCTCTATTTACCCCCTGGTAGTAGCATACAAGATGCTATTCTTCTTAAGAAGCTTAAATCCCATCACTCCAGAGGAAGAGGCAGGCAGATTTCTGTGAGCTCAGGGCCAGATCACTGGTGTACTTAGGAATTATTCTAGGATATATCTTTGCTGTGTAATCCTCCTGTATAACTGAATGGCTAGACCTACAAGTTGCCTGTGTCTATTTAATTTGTTCAAACTGTAACCTGGAGCATGAACCTAAAAGACACTTAAGGATGATGGCATATGTGGAATGCAAGTGTGTCTAAGCTGGCTCCACTTTGAGCATTAGCTAGAGATGGAAGAGATTTTTTTAAATTAACCTTCCAAGTGTGTGAAGTAATTTCTCCTTGAGAAGTCATCTTAATTCTAGGACAGCTGCATTTCCATCTTGTTAGAAAAGATGTTTCTGAGACAAACTCTCTTATGTTGATTAGGCAGCTTTGATTCCAGTCTGCTGCTCTCCAGGGCAATGACCTTGCTGTCCTCTATATTACACCTTCAAAATTCTTAAATGACTGTACCACCTCAGAGATTTAAAATTGTCCATTTGAGTGATGGAGTCAGCTATCCAAAGCAGTCACAGGAAAAGGATTTGCATGTGGAGCATTGCTTCTGCCTTCAAACCAAAACAGAAGGAATAGTTCATTGTGTGCACTGCAGGGAAACAGGGCAGGGAATCAGCTGCTGGAGTCACCAGAATGAAAAGGGACATGATTGTGGTACCAGGGATGTTTTTTAATTTCCCAGCATGTTTTAATTCATGTCATGTGAATGAACACAGACCAGTGTTGGTGTACAGCTTGGGAAGGTTATATTGAGCCAATGAACAGTGAATTTGTAATTAGGCAATTCTTCTATGCAGATATGTATATGCAATCCTGGTTGACACAGTTAAGTCAGCTCAGAGGTTTGAGGCACAGGCCATTGGCTGTAACTCCATGTGTCAGCTTACATCACTCAATAGCTAACATTTTACATGTGACAAAGTCATATGATGTCTTAATAATGGCATTCTCCCTACCAGGGAAGTACCTACTGCATTTCAAAGTCAGTATAGCTAAGTGTTCTTTCAATTACTTTTATCTCCCTAAAAAATCAGTTATTTATAACATTTTTGAAATTTCATTTTCTTTCAATGCCATAATCCCTTTGTTTCTGTTTTCCATTGTTTCCTGGTTTAATAATTTCATTCCATTTTTTTCTTCAGTGCTTTCACTTATTTATTTGTTTATTTATTTGTATCAGTTTAGAGCAGTGGTTCTCAACCTATGTGGTCACAGCTCCCTCTGGGGGAATCAAATGACCCTATCAGAGGACTGACCTAAGAACACTGGAAAGCACAGATATTTATATTACAATACATACCAGCAGAATTATTGTTATGAAGCAGCACTGAAAATAATTGTATGGCTGGGGGTCACTACATCATGAGGAACTGTATTAAAGAGTCACAGCATTATGAAGGTTGGGAACCCCTGGTTTTGATCAATGTCTCCTGTAGCTCAGGCTTGCCTCGCACTGTATAATTGAGAATTGCTTTGAACACCTAATCCTGCTTCTGCTGCCCAGGGCTGGAAAGACAGTCACATAACTCCTTCCAGGCTGGGCCTTGACTGATCTCTGGGAGGGAAAAATAAACAGTAAATGAATATCCTCCAAGTTATCTAGATTTTATTGGGAATTTACAAATTAAGTGAGAACCTGTGTAAGAATTTCATTGACCAACTTTAATACTTGTGTAGTCAAAATACAAAAAGGGAGGGACAAGAAGAAGGGAGAAAGATTTCCTGCTGTGACAGTAGTTGACATCAGCCATGTGGAGTCAGGTAATCAATTTTAGATGTTTCATAAATGCCCTGACTGGACATTTCTCAGTTGCGAGGATCAGGCAATCAACAATCTAAATAAAGAACAGAACTTAACATGAAACCAGATTACTGCAGTTACACCATTTGAACCTAAACAGAATCACTGGATAAAATGGTGTTGGCCTGCCTACCATAATTATTTTTCCCAGGTTTAAAATGATAGCCCTGAGAGAAATAGAGTGAGTAGTACTTGTTGTGCTCTAATACAAATCCCGAGTCTCTGGAGCACATGGCCATAAAGTGTTTCAACTTTGTAATATAATTTTTTGGGATTATATTTACATTATTTCCACTGTCTCTTTCCTGCCTCCAAGGCCTCCCTTCCTTGTGTTCTCATCCATGACTGCTTTTTGTTTAACAACAGATGTTGTTTGAATGTGACCTGTGTTTGGTTGCATGACCTCCCTGCTATGAAACAAAGGACCCTGTGCCTTTGAAAGACCCCAGACCCACTCAGTTATATTTTCAGCTTCACAATAGATTAGCCACCTGCAAAACTTTTCACACAAACAAGTACAGGCACCCGGGTTCAGGGCGAGGTCAGTCTCAAAAAGTATGCCAAAACAGGATATCTGTGGCTGAACATTTGGCCCAGGGAAGGAACGGGAAGTTCTGGGAGTATGCCAAAACAGGATATCTGTGGCTGAACATCTGGCCCGGGGAAGGAACGGGAAGTTCTGGGAAAACCATAAGTACCCCAACAGGAACCAAGTCAGCTATTATCAGATTTCCGTGCACCTGGGGGCCTTGGCCTCGAGTGACACCATCGCCTCATTCAAAGCAACCAATGAAATCCCTGTGACCATGCATCTGCTTCTGTACGCCGCTTCTGCCTTCCCAAATCTACCCCATAAAAAGCGCCCTTACCATGTCTGAGGCGCGCAAGTCCCCCGAAGGTCTTGCTGCCCGCAGGTACCTGTGTGTGCCGAATAAACCTCTTGCGACTTGCATCCATGGTCTCTCCTGGTCTTTGGGTCCTGGGGTCTCCTCCGGAAGGAAGGTCCTCCACCAGGGTCTTTCACCTTGGAAGAGGAACAGGAAGTAAGTGCTCTGGGAGATTGGAGGATTTTACTGAACTAACAATTTTCCAGGGCTGGAGAGATGGCTCAGCGGCTAAAAGCACTGGCTGGTCTTCCAGAGGTCTGGAGCTCAATTCCCAGCAATCACATGATGGTTCACAACCATCTGTAATGAGATCTGGTAATCTCTTCTGGCTTGCAGGGATACATGCAGACAGAATGGTGTGTACATAATAAGTAAGTAAGTAAATAAATAAATAAAAAGAATTTTCCAGATCAGGACCCTGTCTGACTGTAGTGTGGAAGAGCAAAGCTGGTAGGGCCTGTGTGGTCTGAGTCATTCAATCTCTGCTCACCCAGTAGGGTGACTGCTAATGTCCTGAAGCTCAACAGAGTCGTCTTAACTAATGATAAGCTTTAGGAAGACTTAGTCATCAGGAGCATCAGTGGGAGGTAGCTCACAGATTCTTTCCAGGATTCTCCTCTTGTTCTGCTGTGGGGAGCTTTAAGGGAGACCGCAAGCCATGCCACAGTGAGTGTGGGGGCCACTGTCCCCAGAGCAGGAAGAGGATGTGGCTGAGCTATCTGAATCTGAACTACTTGGACTGGGATGGACTAGGAGCCAGATTGAGGTTCTGTTGATCCTTGTGTTTACCTGGGCAGTGGCCCTTGGCCTCTGAGCTTTGCTGAGTGTGGATTCCCTGGGGAGGGGGAGGCTCTGCCATCCTGGCATGGGAGACTATGAGCTGGTGATATCATTGTCTATGTGCACACATAGGCATTGCTGTTGTTGTGCAGGGGAAAGACAGATTGGAAAACTGAAGGTCTAGTTTCTAGAAGTTTTGGATATTACATTCCACTTTCAGGTTTGTCTTACAAATGTCACAGATAGTTTATAAACTGGTAGAAAGGAGGTTATGTGCATCATCCTTCAACAATACAGGATTCAAATGCTTTCGACTTTCTGCTGCTGGCAGTGAAGTTCAGTTCCAGGGCACTTAAGGAGTTTCTGAACTGTAGAAGTATTTCTGGTTAGCATAGTATTTTGCATGTGAATAGGGAAGATGCCTTGTTACAGGCCTGTTCTTTGATATGGGGATAGGCCTCAAGGCTAGTTTTAAATAAGGGGTGGCTCATTTGTAATAGTTTGGAGCCAATTGTCTAGACAATCCTGGTGAACAAATGTGTATCCCAGCATCCTAATTTCTAACAGGCCTGGTTAGCATATACTTACCTCTGGATGTTTTAGACACAGTCCTCACTCAACTAAATTCTTCTTTATGAGACTTACTATATCCTGAGCATTTGCAATTTTACTCTTCTACATCACATCTTAGTAGTGGAGTATTACCCAATACATGAGATGCCTTTTTCAATCTCCACAAAATTAAGAATAAATGGATATTACATGTAAATGTGGAATGCAAAGGGCTGAACCTCTAGAAGGTACTTAATTATCTAGTAAGTCTTGAGTGGCAAGTGCAACTCACATAGGGTTTCAACTCACATAGGTTCATTGAAGAAACACCACAATGATTCCTGACCCTTCCTTCTACCCCAGACAAAGACCTTTTCTAGATCAGCAGAGATAATCATTTCTATATCTCTTGCCCCTGGATGCAATAGTAGACCTTGCTATCTTCCTGCACTCCGTAGGCATTTCCCTTCCTCCTGCACACAATGTGGCTAGCTAGCTTGTACAGCCCACTATGCTTACTATGTGGATGAAGTGATTCCCTGTCAAAAACCTGGAAGGGTACCCAGAAAATTAACTACTAAAGAGAGATTTAAGGACACAAAAGGAGATGTTTGTTATGTGGCTTTACACTGAGGTCAGGTGAACTGAAGTTGCTTTTTACCTGGTTGTTCACATGAATTTCAAACAATCAGGAAAGAACAGTAGGAACCAGATCACAAAGAAGGTAATAGGTCTTTCTCCCGTCAGTACGATAGATGAGGGCACCATTGTTGTAGGAGTTTTATTCCTAAAATTCAGAGAAAACTCTTGGAAAAGGTATAGTAATAAAAAAGTAGTCTTCATGGAAAGTTGAATATTTAGAGAGTAATGGAACTAGGAACTTTGTATTTATGAACACTATTGATAGCTAGCACATCTTAGTGAGCAGGTTAAACAACAAAACAAAAACTGGATTATTCAAGGTTCTCTACATGAACAGGACTGGTAGAATGAATCTCTCTATGTATTTGGAAAGTGGATTTATTAGAATGTCTCACAAGCTGTGGTTCAGGTAGCCCTACATTGGCTGCCTACCAATGAAAATTTGCGGAGTCCTGTATTTGTTTAGTTCATCAGGCTGGATGTCTCATCTGGTCTTCATTATACTACAAAATTCCAAAGAAATAGGCTCTAATGCTAGTAAAGGAATGAACTTGATAGTCAGAGCTAGGGTCAACGGCCAAAGAGAGAGAGAACTTCCTCCTTTATATATGCAGGCTACCACCAGATTGTGTGATCCATACTAACAGTGGATTTTATTCTCTCTTTAGGTGTTTTTTGTTGTTTTGTTTTGGTGTTTTCAAGACAGGGTGTTGTGCCAGGTTGTAGATTCCCAGAGACTAACCAAAGGAGTTGACACTTATGATGCAAAAGCAAAACATTTCTTTTAATCAAGCCAGCCAGCTCGGATCTCTTTCCATGGCGGAGGAAATGAGATGCCCACCAGCCAAAAAGAGAAGCTTTTAAAGGGAAAAGGGGGAGGGGGAGTCCTGAGACCCAAGTCTCAGTTTGCAAGGTTCCCATGGTTACAGAGATTACTTAGCACACAAAATTTCCATACAAGTTTATCATGAGACCAAGGGCCTTGAAGAAGGCAATAACTACTACCTGGTTAGGTAGAATTAATTGGCACATTAATTGGTCTAGGGGTCCATGGCCAGAGCACATCCTGCGGTTGTGAGGTAGGGGCTAGTTTTATGACTGGTAGGGCAAGAGGCTATCTGACTCCCAGTCTTCTCGAGGCAAGGGAGTAGCTGAAGATGTTGTTGAAGCTGCTCATGGGTCTGAGTTTTTGGCCACATAATCCATGGTCAGGGGGATTAACCACTGGCAAGTCAGGCAGCCATCCAGTTCCCAGTTTTCTTAAGACAATGGGGTAGGGGTGAGCTTAAGTCCCCTTCTTGTGGGAACTGCTTGTGGCTTCCTGTTACCTCACTTAGTTGGGAACTTTTATTTTCCCCATTACATTTCAAGGGTTTAATCTGTGTAGCTCTAGAACTCATTCTGTGGACCTGGCTGGCTTCACTCAGAAAATCTGATGGCCTCTGCCTCCTGAGCACTGGGGTTAAACATGTACACTGCCATCAAGCAGCTAAAAGTGGATCTCATCAGGTTTTTCGATACAGGATTTCTCTATGTGGCTTTGACTGTCCTGGAACTCATTCTGCCAGTCTGACCTGGAGCTCACAGAGATCTGCCTGCCTCTGCAGGAGCTGGAGCAGTGAGATTGGTCTGCAGTGTTGAAATGCTGGAACTTTGTCAAGCAGTGATGGTTACCAAGTGGTCCATGCCATTATTTCACAGCATAGCTTCATGTGCTATGGCTATGTATATAAGTAATTATTATTTGAAATTCCATGCTGATTCATGTCCTCATTATTTTCCAATGGGGTGCTTCATCTTCATTTACTGCATTTAAAGGGGATTATGCAGAGATGCTGTATAATGTCATGGCAATGAGGTTTATTAAAAACAAAACAAATATTTTGCTATCTGTTTATGTGTCTATAATGTGATTACAGGTTTTTAGACCATTAATTACTATTATGTGGAGAGCAGAAGTCAACTTCCTGGGGTCTACTTTTTGCCAACAACTACTGAAACATTAGACCCATAAAATTCTAACTTCCTTGGGAATGTCATTGTGGGAAAAGACTTGAGTCTTCCTAATGAGAATGTCTCTATTGCAGAAACATTTATTTCTTTTCTGACCACCTTACAGGACAAACAGGAACTGAGAATGTGGGAGAATTTTAGAGATTGGGAAAATTCATTACTTGACTACATTAGATATATAGTTTTGTATATATTTGTCTTCTATCTAAGCCTGTTAGGACCACAGGGATGGATTATTTGCCATATGTTATCTTTATTGTTCCAAATTAGTCGAACTGAATGAATATGTTTTAAATTTTTATTAATTTTGTCATTTTTCCCTTTTGTACTATTTTTCTTCTCTTTTTAAGAACAGTATCACTGTGACTCCCTGTCTGGCCTAGAACTCACACTGCAGACTAGGCTGTCTTAGACATCAGAGAGGTCTGACCATCTTGACTCCAGAGTGCCTGCATTATAGTGGGGCGTGTCACTAGATGAGTTGGTTCATTTAATTGGCTTCCTGAGGATGAGTGACTAAGCGTGGCTGGTTAGGGCAGCCAGGACACAGGCTCTGGTCCTAACTCCATTAACAGAAGAAGGTACCCAAATGCAGCCTTTCTGCCTTAAAGTTCACCTTCTTTCAACTATGAGAAATATTATGTTTTCCTCATCGTTGAGTCTGTTATAACTCATCAAAGGACCTAAGAAGAGTTTTCCTTATTCTGCAGATGGTGAAATCCAGGCTCACAGAGATAAATAGATTTTGAATATAGTTAAGTGCAACTCCACATGTTACTCATCTCATCATTCTAAAGCCTCACTAAGTGAAGTTGAAAGCTGAAGACCCCTAAGCTAGCCATGCTGTCAGAGGCCTGTAATCATGGTGCTCAGAGAGTGGAGGTTGGACTTTCAGAATTTCAAAGTCATCCAAGATGAGAATGCTTAATGGGGTATGGTGGGAAGAACACAGATCAAAGAGACCATGACTGGTTCAGAACTGTGTCCATAATCTTCCCTGAAGCTACAATGCTTCAGGGCTATGGCAGCAGCAAGGGTTAGCTAAGGTATTTACCACACCAACTTTCCTATACTTTTTTTATTTTACAAAATGTATTCAAATTAAAACAATCTTATATTATACATCAATCCCACTTCCCTCTCTCTCCCATTATCCACGCCCCCCCCCGTGAACCCCCATGGTGAGGCCTCCATGGGGGATTTTCAATGTCTGCATATCATTTGGGGGAGGGTCTAGGCTGAGAGAGGATCCCTCTGTGGAATGGGCTCCCAAATTCCATTTGTATACTAGGGATAAATACTGATCCACTGCCAGAATCTGCATATATGGCCCAGGCCTCCTGACACCCACATTCAGGGGGTCTGGATTAGTCCTATGCTAGTTTCTTTGCTATCGGTCTGGGGTCCTTGAGCTCCCCCTTGTTCAGGTCAGCTGTCTCTGTGTGTTCCCCAACCTGGTCTTGACCCCTTTGTTCGTTGCTCCTCCCTCTCTGCAACTGGATTCCAGGAGTTCAGCTCAGTGTTTAGCTGTAGGTGTCTGCTTCTGCTTCCATCAGCCACTGAATGAAGCCTCTAGGATGGCATATAAGGTAGTCATCAATCTCATTATCAGGGAAGGGCATTTAAGGTAGCCTCTCCACTATTGCTTAGATTGTTAGTTGGGTCATCCATGTAGATCTCTGGACATTTCCCTAGTGCTAGATTTCTCTTTAAACCTATAATGACTCCCTCTATTATGGTTTCTCTTTACTTGCTCTTGTCTATTTCTTCCTCCAACTCAGTCTTCCTGATCCCTCATGTCCTCCTCTCCTCTCTTCTCACATTATTTTTCTTCTAGCTTTCTCTCCCCTCCCCCCCCCAAGGCTCCCAATTTGCTCTGGAGATCTTGTCCCTTTCCCTATCTCCAGGAGACCCTGTATGTCTCTTTTAGGGTCCTCCTTGTTTCCTAGCTTCTCTGGTGGTTTGGATTGTAGGCTGCTACTCCTTTGCTCTATGTCTAAAATCCATATATTAGTGAGTACATACATGTTTGTCTTTTTGTGAATGGGTTACCTCACTCAGTATGGTTTCTTCTAGTTTCATCCACATGGTCAGGGCCAATTTAAAAGGGAACATAGTGACTATACACAGGTGGCCCTCTTTGTGGCTGCATCTGAGGGCATACCCTGTCAGAACCCCAAGAACAAGCTAGTACAGATGGCTGAATAGTAACTGCTGTCATCCTTAAGTCTCCTTTAGATTTGCCCTGAGGTTATGCTTTGGAAAATTTAAATAGGGATAGGAGAATGCAAGTCTAACCAGTTAGGCTTATGGAGATTTACAGAGCAAAACTATCTTCTAGATTATGCCTTATGATCTAAATATAAATATATCATAATATATGAATTATCAGAGCACTTACAATACATGTTGTAAAAGATATATTTCAAAAGTATGTGAGTAGCACAATCCTCACACATAAAAGCACATAGAACACAAATACAAAAAAAAAATGGGAAACACACCTATTCACACTGTGAATGAAGTTCTTCAATGAATAGCTATACTGAGCTATCCTTTCCTCAGAAACAGGCTTCAATTCTTCTGAGCAACCTCGCTCAGAGGAAGCCACATCTGTTTCTATGAGGAACCAGAAAGTATTTTAGCTAGTCATGACTGGTATCTGTCTCAAGGCTATGACATGATTGTTCAGAATTTCACTTTTAAGGTTTATTTCAGGTATATGTGTGTTTGCCCACATTGGGATGTGTGCAGTACCTGCAGAAGACAGAAGAGGGTATCAGATCCCTTGGAACTGATGTTACAGGAGATGGTTAGCAACCATGGTTTGTAGCAATATACCCAGTGCTCTTAATTGCCAAGCTCACTCTCTAGCCACATTTTTTCCTCAATATATGAATTTATTTAAATTAGAAACATGCATGCCTCACATGTCAATTCCAGCACCCTTTCCCACCCCTCCTCCCTTGTCCCTCCAGCAACCTCCCCACCTCCCCCCAATCCCCACACCATTCCCCAGGGAGGGTGAAGCCCTCCATGGGGGGATCTCTGGAGTCTGTCATTTTATCCAGGGCAGGACCTAGGCCCTTCCCCGTGTGTCCAGGCTGAGAGAGCATCCCTCCATGTGGAATGGGCTCCCAAAGTTCATTCGTACTCCATCCTAGCCATGTTTGTATTTAACAATTTTTTATACATTTTATTTAAAATATATTGCATCACTTTTACACTCCAGTATGTGTTCTTTTATGCATTTTAAGAGTACTTTGAAATTCGAAGATTTTACCACATTGATTGCATTAATAAAGTTTTTTCCTTTATGCATTCTTTTATGCATTTGATGCCTACTATTTAACTCAGAGTTTGCCACAGTTATTACATTCATAGGTTTTCTCTCCAGCATGAGTTATTTTATGCATTTGAAGAGTACTAAGCAGAGCAAAGGCTTTGCCACACTGATTACATTTGTATGGCTTCCCTCCAGTATGTGTTCTTTTATGTATTTGAAGATGACTGTGACAAGCAAAGGCTTTAGCACATTGGTTATATTCATAGAGTTTCTCTCCAGTGTGTGTTCTTTTATACCTTTGAAGATGACTGTTATGTGCAAAGGCTTTAACACATTGTGTATATACAGAAGGCTTCTTTCCAGTTTGGCTTCTTTCATGACTGCAAGGAAAATGGGCACATGTAAATTTTTTACAACATCCTATACAATGTTTGTTGTATCTTGATATCTGTGTAAATTAATACTACAATTTGTTTCAGTTGTAAAGAAGAATCAGATCTTACCGTCTTTTTTTTTTTTTTTTTTTCGAGACAGGGTTTCTCTGTATTGTTTTGGAGGCTCTTTTGGAACTCGCCCTGTACAGATCTTACAGTCTTATCACTGAGTTTACACTCAAGTTTTCTTTGAAGATACCTGTAAAGTCATAATAATTTATTACATGGTTGTCATTTTCAGAAGCTTTTCTTAGAGGAGATTTTTTCATATATTAATGAGAACTAGAAAAATTCAGAAGTTTATCACATTTATTATATTTTTAAATTTCCCTTCACTTTGAGTCATACTACATTTGCTAACTGAATTAGAACAAACAGAAGTATTTACTCATTCCTACTCTCATTGGGCTTTTCTGCAATGTGAGCTTGTTGGTGTATTTTCAATGGAGCTGGAAAACAAATTATTTGTATACTTGAATCAAATTCAACAAATATGCTCAAAATGGGGGCTCCTACATACCTTTTAAATATTCTGTGAGAGAGGTATATTATGTCCTCCTGTCCCATTGCTCACATTCTTTGTATCCTGGCTAATACAGGATATACCTAGTAAAGGAAAGATTTCAAAGAAGAGATTCAGTTTGACTTTCTGTTCCTTGTACTCGTGTGCTAGGGAGATTAAGGTTTCTCTATAATAACTGCCCCTTGACTCTTGACAAAATTGCCCTTTCATTAAACTTAGAAAAGTAATTACAAGTACACGAGTAACACTGGCTTTTCTAAGGAGTATTTGCTTAATAGAAAGTTTGGAGCTATGCTTATCACCCCAATCATGCCTATGCCTTTAGTAGTATAGGTAGTATGAAATAAATGGATTTACAATTCCAGGGCATAGCTCTCATGGTGCGATGATCAGGTGGTAATGTCTCTCAAGGCATTGTTTCCTTGTCTTCTTTCTTAAAATAATGCCTTGTAAATGCAATTCACCAACCTGAAATTGAGGTATGTAGTTTTAACAGAATTTAATAATCATCAATACACTTTAAACGGTGCTTATTTGCACTGTTTGTTCTGTTTCAAACTTCCGGGACACATTACAGTTTTCCCCAAGGCACATTTTTCTCAGCTCATGCATGAAAATTACCTTTCATGTCTTTTAGAACTTGCAGAATGTTCTTCAATAGTATGGTCTTCCCAACTGTATCCTAAAATATACTACCAGAAAATGTATATTATATTATTAACAAATGTGCAAAATTTAATTATTGGCTTCAGTGAACCTTAGAACTTTGACTGATTTATTTAACACATTCTTTTTCTCTCTCAATCACATTAAAGAAAAGCAGCAATAACCAAGGAACAGTTGTCCTATTATTTCAAAATATGAAGGAAAATCCACTCTTACCTACATCAGTGAGGTTCTTGTAGGTCTCCAGCATCACATCTTTGTAGAGATTCTTCTGAGCAGTATCCAGTAAAGTCCAAGTGAAGTTGATATGCACATCATCCTAGGTCACAGCATTCTAAAATATCACATACATGAGTGCAACTGAAAGCATGATACTGACAATGTTGTAAATGTGTATTTCTGTAGAACCTTATTTTAAGGTGTGTTACTTTTATGCTGTGAGACATTTCTTTAATGATGTAATCATGTGTTGCTTTTGTTTATGCTGTATTAGTTTATCTTGTGAAGCTGTGATTCTTGGCCTGTGTACAACACCTGATGTTCTGATAATAGGTGATTATCCAATAGTGAGGCAGGAGAAAGGATAAGCTGTGGTAGCAGGAAGAAAATATACAGAGAAGAATAAATCTGGAAGCAAGGATGAAGGAGCATGAGAAGAGAAGGATGTTAGGGGCCAGCTACCCAGCCATATAACAACTCATGTAATAAGAGGAAAAGCAAGGTATACATAAATAGATAAAGGTAAAAGTCCAGATGCAAACAGTAGATAGGATCATTTAAATTAAGAAAATTTGGCTAGATCTAAGCCATGCAAAGGCCAGGCATTTATAAGTAATAACATGCCTCTGTGTATCAATTTGTGATCTGGGTTGTGCCCTCCCCAAAAGGTAAAAAAATAAAGATCTAAAGGAGTAAAACATTAAGCAAAAGTTTGGTGCCAAACATGGGGCCATATTTACTGTAAGGCTTAAGAAAGCTGAAAAAATTTCATCTCCTTAATGAGTTTCTGCCCACTGATGAGACCTTGAATAGCCAGTACACTAAGTAGTCATGTTAACCTCAGTTAAAGTGACTGCCACGGCACAATCATGGTAATGCTAGAGCTCTAGGAAGGCTGTATGCAGTCCTTGGTGACCTATATCTGACTGGGTTGTGAGTTTTAGGCTTTGCTCTCAGGAACTCAGAAACAGGCATAGCCATCCTGGACAGCATGCAGAAGATCCATGTG
Source organism: Mesocricetus auratus (assembly GCF_017639785.1). NCBI lineage: Eukaryota > Metazoa > Chordata > Mammalia > Rodentia > Cricetidae > Mesocricetus > Mesocricetus auratus. The sequence goes on from NW_024429199.1 coordinate 51,991,248, forward strand.
TAGCTAAATGTTTCCTTTGGGAGTAAAAAAAAAAAAAGACTAAAAGTATATAGTAAAATAGGTACAGATACAAATGGAAATGAAAGAGAGACTGTTGAAAGAAAGGAGTTTATATATTTTATGAATGTCTTAACTTTAAAAATGTCCAAAATATTTATCATATGAGAATAAAAAATGCTTTGGAGGAGCAGTTTTGCTTTTGTTTCCACAGGAAACAAGAGGCTAGGGATTTGTTCCAGGTTGATACAGATATGGTTTGAGCAAGGGAGACCTCTTGAACTTAACAGGACATATATCAAGCAAAGCTACTGACAGTCTTCACAGGACTTGAGCATATCTCAAATTTTCTCTGGGATTTTAACGATGCCTTCATCCACAGGCAGCAAGAAACGTGTGGAGATCACCACTCCCACATGCCCAGCTGTTGGCAGGTGGAGGCTTTGGATAATTTTGTGGGTCATGGATGATTATTATATATATGGAAATATAGCGATGGTCAGATAAAATGTTAGATTATTGAATCTACTATAAGTTAAAAACAATTATTAATCTCAAATATTTTCTATATTAATAGGAATTTAAGTTAATTTCTGTTACAAAACACTATATACATGTTTCTACTCTTGCTTAAAGAATTTTTGTATATTGATACAAATTTAAGTATTTTTTGTTAAAACATTGTGTTCATGTTTCCACTCATGTGTTTTTTGAGAATGTCATAATGAATTGCAAAGTTTATTTTAGCTATTTCACCCATACAGATAATTGAGGGTATCTCTGAGGAAAATTTATATTATATTCTGAAATATCACAAAGAATGATTTCTAAATTTCCTGTTTTTTAAAACAATAATGACCTTAACAATAATGGCTAATATATTACCGGTGACCCTGGAAAGGTGAATTTGGAGTCATGGTGTTGTGTTCCTACTGCAGAAAAATACTAATGGAAGAGCCCATCCCATTATTGTCATTGGATGCATCTTTTAAGTTTTCACAGAAAATACTGTGTGGTATGTATGTCTCCATCAGTCACCGAAAAATCTCAACTTCACATGCTCTCTCAGATTTCTTGCATATGAACTGAATAGTTTAATGAAGTTTTCTTAAAGATTTCACCTATCTGCTATGTTAACACATTTGTATGTTAGAGTTCCACTGCCCTCTTCAAAGGCAGCAGATTTTGCAAGTCAACCCTGAATTTTGAAAAGGATTTGTCTGCTCATTATTTATTTTTTTTTTTGTTTTGCGAGACAGGGTTTTTCTGTATTGTTTTGGAGGCTGTCGGTTCAGCCTCGAACTCACAGAGATCTGCCTGCCTCTGCCTCCCGAATGCTGGGATTAAAGGTGTGTGTCACCACCGCCCAGCCTGTCTGCTCATTTTCATTATTATTGATAACATTGTTTATAGAGGGTATATAAATAATGTTCATAAACCTACATGATAGCTTTAAATGAAGTTACACTGCATTATAATTGCCCACCCAATTGCTGTTCATCAAAAGCTATGTAACTCCTACCCTGTAAAGAGAAGCCTTCCCGCCAGCCTGGTTCCTGAGCCACATCAGTCCCAAATAAACACACAGGAGGCTATATTAATTATGAAGCTGTTGGTCTTGCCTGTTTCTTACTGGCTAGCTCTGACTTAAGTATTTACTCCATAATTGTTAATCTAAGTATTTCTCTTACCAGAGAACTTTCCGGGCTTCTTATCCCTATGGCAGTTACATCTTGACTTTCTGTGTTTCTCCTGTGTTTCTCCTACCCAGAGTCCTCCTTGACTCCTAGTCCCACCTATCTTGCTTTCCTATTGGCTAACAGTGCTTTATTGACATATACACAGGACTTCCCCCATCACTACCCAATAATTTTAACTTTTTTTTAGTTTTCAGGATATTTTATCCTTTTTTTAAATTTAAATTAGAAACATGCATGCTTCAAATGTCAATCCCAGCTCCCCACTTCTCCCTCCCAGCCCTCATTCCCATCCCCAGCCAAATCCCAACATCTTTCCTCAGGGAGGGTGAGGCCCTCCTTGGGGGAATCTCCAGTGTCTGTCATTTCATCCATGGCAGGACGTAGGCCCTTCCCCATGTGTCCAGGCTGAGAGAGCATACCTCCATGTGGAACAGGCTTCTAAAGTATATTTGTATTCCATGGTGAACACTAATCTACTACCCAAGGCCCCAGAGATTTCTGAGGCCTCCTCACTGACACTACCTTCATGGAGTTTGGATCAGTCCCCTGTTGACCTCTTAGCCATCAGTCTGGGGTTCAAGAGCTCCCCCTTGTCCAGTCAGCTGTCTTTGTGGGTTTCACCAGCACGGTCTTAACTCCTTTGCTCATCATTCCTCCATCCCTGTCACTGGGTTCCTGTGGGTCAGTTCAGTGTTTAGCTGTGAGTATCTGTCTCTGCTTCCATCAGTCACTGGATGAAGGTTCTAGGAAGTCATATAAGGAAGTCATCAACCTTATCATTAGGAAGGGCCTATTAATGTAGTCTCTCCACTATTACTTAGTTTTCCAGTTGGTGTTATCCTCATAGATTTCTGGAAATCTCACTGGTGTCAGCTCTCTCTTCAAAGCTATAATGACTCCAACTATTATGGTATCTCTCATATTGTTCTCCTCTATTATTACTCTGACTCAATCTTCCTGCTCCCCCATGTCTTCTTCTACCCTCCTCTTATCTACCTCTCTTTTTCCTGGTTTCCTCTCTTCTCCCCCCATGTTCCCAATCTGCTCAGGAGATCTTGCTTCTTTCCACTTCTTTGGGGTATAATGCATATCTATTGGAAACCTCCCTGCTTCCCAGACTCACTGGCCATGGGATTGTAGGCTGACACTCCCCTGATCCATGTCTAAAATCCATATATGAGTGAGTACATACCATGTTTGTCTTTTTATGACTGGGTTACCTCACTCAGGATGGTTTCTTCTAGTGCCATCCATTTGCCTGCAGATTTCAAGATTCCATTGGTTTTTTTCCGCTGAGTAATACTCTATTGTGTAAATGTACCCCATTTTCTCTATCCACTGTTCAGTTGTGGGGCATCTAGGCTGCTTCCAGGATCTAGATATTACAAATAATGCTGCTATGAACATAGTGGAACAGAAGTCCTTGTTGTATGAATGGGCATCTTTTGAGTATATGCCTAAGAGTGCAATTTCTGGGTCATGTGGTAGACTTCCATGTCCATAGAGACATATCTGAATCCAGTTGCTCTACTTCTTTTTCCACTGTTTCATGAATTCTAAATACACTTGGGAGTTAGAACAAAATAAAGAAAACTTTTAAACAACTTTAGGAATCCATCAAAATTCGTTTTCTATTTCTGTAATTTTTTGTATTTATCCTATAAAAATGTTTCCAACTATTCAAAAATACAAGTATTAAAACTTGACTTGATGGGCAGTGGTAGAACATACTTTTAATCCCAGCACCCAGGAGGCAGAGACAGAGGCAGGCAACAGGATTATAGGGTGAGGCCAGTCTGTATTAAATTTTCAAAAGAAAAATCAATCTTGGGGCTATAGAGATTGCTCAGTGGTTAAGATTATGTAGTTCTCTTATAGAGTATCCAAGGTATCTCCTCAGTACCCTTGGGATGGGGAACTCGTGGAAGCAAGGTTGGCCACAACTACAAATAATGTACGTTCCAATGAATGCGATATGCTCTTCTGTATTCCCCTAGAATCTGCACTCACACATGCACAGACTGGAAAATACATACATACATACATACATACAAACATAATTTAAGTGTGGGGGGGATTGCATTCACATGCATATAAAGTAAACCCCACCTACCGGGCTGCTCTGAAACCTGACAAAACACTGTAACTTGGAGCTCTAAATAGGGCCTCCCAAGAGCCAGTTCATCCTCTGTTCAACTGATGCATCCACTGTGTAGGTCCATATTGAGTCTTGATGTCCAGAACCTCACTTACAGACCTCCAGAACCAGTCCATCCAAAATGCTTCTAGAAATTAACACCTGTATCATAATGTTCCATGAAAAAAAAGAAACTTTGCTAATGCACAAGTCAATGACTACTAAACTCATAGCATTAAAAATGCCATAATGAAGACAAAAATCACAAGAAATTTGCTAAAATATGAAAATAAATAAAATATGAAAAAAGAATTTAATAAAGAGATGAATCTATGAAGAAAAGCAAAATTGAAATCAAAGTTGAAATGATAACTCAGAAACTAAAACAAACAGCTCAAAGAAAAGCTTCGCCAACAAATAGCATCAGAGAAAAGAGACTATTGAGTCTTAATGACAAGGCAGAGCAACTGGATTCCCTCAAAGAAAATTTTATATGAAAAATATAGAAATGCAGGAATTCTGAAACACTATAAAAAGATTTAACCCACAAATTGAAGATATAAAAAAGAAACTTATTTCAAAGACACAGAAAATATTTTCAACGAAGTCATAGAAGAAAATTCCCCAAATCTAAGGAAAAGAAATGACTATCAAGAGACAAGAAACATACAAAACAACAAATACACAGACTAGAAATAAAACTCTTTACATCATCTAATAATCAAAACTCTAAATGTACAAAACAAAGAAAGGCTATTGAACTGTACAATAAAATAATAAAAGATCAGCTCACATATCAAGGAAAGCCTGTAAGAATAACACCTGATTTTTTAATGAAGACTTTGAAAGCAAGCAGGACCTAGACTGATGCAACCAGGGAACTCCTACAGCTGATAAACAACTTCAGCAAGGTGACAGGATACAAAATTAACTGAAAAAAATCAGTAGCTCTACTATATATAGACAATAAAGGGACTGAGAAAGAAATTAGAGAAACATCACCCTTTGCAAACAACATAGAATATCATCTGGTAACACTAACCAAATAGGTGAAAGACCTGATTAACAAGAATTTTGAGTCTTTAAAGAAAGAAATTAAAGAAGATACCAGAAAATGGAAAGATCTCCCATGTTCTTGGATAGGTAGGATCAACATAGTAAAAATGGCAAATTTACCAAAAACAATCTATAGATTCAATGCAATACCTATCAAAATCCCAGTACAATTCTTCACAGACCTTGAAAGGACAATTCTCAACTTTATATGGAAAAACAAAACACCCAGGATAGCCAAAACAATGCTGTACAATAAACAAACTTCAGGAGTTATCACCATCCCTGATTTCAAGCTCTTCTATGGAGCTATAGTTCTGAAAATAGCTTGGTATTGGCACAAAAATAGACAGACCAATGGGATTGAATTGAAGACCCTGATATAACCCACACACCTATGAACACCTGATCTTTGACAAAGAAACTAAAGCTTTAGAATGGGAAAAAAAGAAAGCATCTTCAACAAATGGTGCTGGCATAACTGGATGATGGCATGTAGAAGACTGCAGATAGATCCATATCTATCGCCATGCACAAAACTTAAGTCCAAATGGATCAAATCATAAATCCAGCCATACTGAACTTCTTAGAAGAGAAAGTGGGAAAAAAATTTAAAAAAAAAAAAAGAAGAGAAAGTGGGAAGTACTCTTGAACAAATTGGTACAGGAGACTGCTTCCTTTACATAACACAAGTAACACAGACACTGAGATTGACAATTAATAAATGGGACCTTCTGAAGCTCAGAAGCTCCCACGTCTTTAATCCCAGCACTTGGGAGGTAGAGGCAGGCAGATCTCTGTGAGTTCGAGGCCAGCCTGGTCTACAGAGTGAGTTTCAGGGCAGCCTCTAAAACAATACAGAGAAACCCTGTCTCAAAAAACAAAAACAAACAAACGAAAAAGACACAGTCAACAAGACAAAACAACAGCCCACAGAATGGGAAAAGATATTCACCAACCCCACATCTGATAGAGGGCTGATCTCCAAAATTTACAAAGAACTCAAGAAGCTAGTCTGCAAAACACCAAATAATCCAATTAAAAAGTGGGGTACAGAATTAAATAGAGAATTTTCAATAGAGGAGTCCAAAATGCCTGAAAGACATGTAAGTGTTCAACATCCTTAGCCATCAGGGAAATGCAAATCAAAACAACTCCAAGATACCATCTCACTCCTGTCAGAATGGCTAAAATCAAAAGCACCAATGGAAGTTTATGCTGGAGAGACTGTAGAGAAAGGGGAACACTCCTCCACTGCTGGTGGGAGTGCAAACTTGTAAAGCCATTTTGGATCTCAGTATGGAGATTTCTCAGGAAAATGGTATTAGTTTACCACAAGATCCAGCAATTCCACTCTTAGGCATATACCCAAAAGATGCCCATTCATACAACAAGGATGTCTGTTCCACTATGTTAATAGCAGCATTATTTGTAATATCTAGATCCTGGAAGCAACCTAGATGCCCCACAACTGAACAGTAGATAGAGAAAATGTGGTACATTTACACAATGGAGTACTACTCAGCAGAAAAAAAAACACAATGGAATCATGAAATCTGCAGGCAAATGGATAGCACTAGAAGAAACCATCCTGAGTGAGGTAACCCAGTCACAAAAAGACAAACATGGCATGTACTCACTCATATATGGGGACTGCCAACTTGCAATCTTACTGCCAGAGAGGAAACAGGGAGGACCTTAAGAGAGATATGCATGGTACCCTGGAGAAAGGGAATTGGACGGGATCACCTGAATGTATTGGAAGCATGGGGGGATGTGAGGGAAGAGGGATCTGGGAGAAAGAGGGGGAGAACAGGGGAGAGGAGGACTTGGGGGAGCAGGAAGATTGAGTCAGGGGAAGAATAGAGGAGAGCAGGATGAGAGATATCATAATAGAGGGAGCCATTATAGATTTGAGGAGAGATCTGGCACTAGTGAGATTTTCAGAGATCTACAAGGATAACACCAACTGGCAATCTAAGCAGTGGTGCAGTGGCTACCTCATATGACCTTCACTGATAGAGATTGATGATTACCTTATGCCTTCGTAGAGCCTTCATCCACTGACTGATGGAAGCAGAGGCAGAAACCCACAGCTAAAAACAGAACTGAACTGGAAGTCAGTTGCAGAGAGGGAGAAGTGATGAGCAAAAGACTCAAGACCAGGCTGGTGAAACCCACAGAGGCAGCTGACTGATCCAGCATAGGACTGATCCAGACTCACTGAAATTGGGTGTCAGTGAGGAGTCCTTGGCAGTCTATGGGGCCTAGTATCAGTATTTATCCCTGGTGTACAAATGGACTTTGGGAACACATTCCTCATGGAGGGATGCTCTCTCAGCCTGCACACATGGTAGAGACCCTGAACCCTGCCTGGGATGATATGAAAGACTTTGAAGATCCCCCATGGAATACCTTACCCTCCCTGTATTGCAGAGGGGGGATGAAGGGAGGTTAGGGGTTTGGGGGCATGGGAGATGGGGGAGGAGGGGAGGAAGAGGGAGCTGGGATTGCCATGTGAAGCAAGCTTGTTTCTAATTTTTAAAAAATTTTAAAAAGAAAAGAAATAGAAAGAAAACCACAGAAAAGATATAGAAGGAAAACAACTGGGAAGTAGAAAGAGAAAAATAAAATGAAGAATTAACCTTTGGCCCTCAGAAAAAGTTCCCATGTGTGTCTGTGTATCTGTCCAATAGTTCACAGACTCCATACCTACTCAGTTAATTCTTGACCTGCTGAGCGCAGGTTCCTAAGCCTGAGTTCAAGGCTAGCCTGGACAAAGGCTGTCTTTGAACAAGGCCTGTCTCAAAAACAAAAGAAAAGAAATCACATCAAATATACTGAGAAGGTATAAGAAGATTCTATTCCTGTAAAAATCTGATGATCATGGTCAGTGAGATGGTTCAGTAGGTAAAGGAGATTTCTCATTAACCCACATAAATATGAAAAAGAGAAGTGACTCTCCAAAGTTGTTCTTCTACTTCCACATACACCGTGTGTTGGGGAAGTCCTGTGCATTTGTCAATAAAGCACTGTCTGGCCAATAGGGAATCTAGATAGGAGGGACTAAGAGTCCAGAAGGACTCTGGGTAAGAGAAACATAGGGGTGGAGATGTAACGCCATGGGGTAGGAAGCCCGGAAACTTCTCCGGTAAGAGACATACTTAGATTAACAATTATGGGGTAATTACTTAAGTCAGAGCTAGCCAGTAAGAAACAAGCAAGGCCAACAGCTTCATAATTAATATAGCCTCCTGTGTGTTTATTTGGGACTGATGTGGCTCTAGAACCAGGCTGGCAGGAAGGTTTCTCTCAAGAAAAAAGCTTCCCTTTACAACCGTGGTACTATAATTCCCCACAACACGCACAAGAAACACACATCATATACACACAAACAAAAACAATATTAATAATATTTTCTTAAGAACTGAAAATTTGATGTTCAAATGCCCTGCCCTCTCTAGAATTAGGCCTCATTTAATTATAAAGTTTCTAATATTAGAGAATTGTTCTAATTAGTTTTTTGTCATCTTGACACAAGCCAAGGTCATCTAGGGATGACCTTCATTTGAGAAAACAGCCTCATGAGATTGGCCTGAAGGCAAGCCTATGAGACCATTTCTTCATTAATGACTAATGTTGGAGAGCTCAAACCCCTGAGGGCAGTGCCACCTCTAGGCAGGTTATAATAGTTTGTATAAGAAAGCAGGCTGATCAAGGCCTAGGAAGCATCATGCTTCCATGGTCTCTGCTTCAGTTTTTGCCTTCAGGTTCCCACTCTGCTTGAGCTCCTGCTTTGTCCTCCTTCAGTGATGAATTTTAATTGGGATGTGTAAGCCAAGCAACCCTTTTTGTCATCAAGTTGCCTTTATCCCAGTAACAAACAACTAAATAATATAAAATTTTATTATTAAGTAAATGTGATCTATAACGATACTCGATACTATATAGGGAAAACAATATATTTATTTACCAGAGAGAGAGAGAGAGAGTCGCACAAGCTGGGAGTCAGAAGCGTGGCTGGCTTCCAGCAGAAAAAAGGGAAGCCCCTTTTCCTTTCACTTCCTTTTATCTCTACCTTGACCCCGCCCTGTTGGGCGGGTAGCTTTGTGGTATTGACTCCTACAGTGATCTATAAAATATTTTGTACAGGTATTTTGAATTATTGTGTTTAGTTTAAATGCATTACTTGTCCATAATTTATATTTTAGGAAATGTATTTTGTTATGTGGAGGAAAGCCTGGAATAAGGGATGAAGAAAATAACTATATATTGATGAAAGTATCAACTAGCACAAATGATAAGAATCACATATTCATAAGAAACCAGCACTGAATTACCCAAATGTATGACAAAAATACCATTAAGATGTGAGGGAAGATATATTGCAAAAACTTAGTTTTGGCAAATTTTAAACCTCAATTTTTCCTGGATATTATCTTAAATAGCAGAGTGCCTGCAATAGAAAATTAAGATTACATTTGAGAATTCACCAAACTAAAATAGATTTAAAAGAAATTAAAACACTTAATTGTAAACACAGTATTGTAAAACTAATAGGAAAAATGGGGAGAACATTGTATGGCATTAGTTTGGACAATGATTACTTGTACAAGAATGTAAGCACATAGGTAACAAAGGATAAAATGAGTCAAACATGACTCAGTGTGAAAAGTTTCTGCAGAACAAAGGAAATAGTCAGTGAACAGATAGTCTATAGAAGGGAAGATTAGAGTCTACAGGCTATAAATAGATAGTTATGAATTTATGATTACCTAGGGAGAATATTGTTAATATTACTTTATATGTAAGTTTATTATAAGTGGAAGTAATTGTATCATATTGTTCAAAACATACGAAGGAGAATTTGAATGTACTCATTATGAGGGAGTGATAAATATTTAGGATGAGGATAGCTTAAGTAGTCTCAACTAGTCAACCCATAATATATGAATAAACCAAAACATCACACTGCGTTCCTGATTAGTTACTTTTCTTTTCTGTGATAAAAACATTATAACCAAAGGCATCTTACAAAAGGAAAAGTTTGGCTTTATGACTCCAGAGGTGTCAGTCTGCAAAGGTAAGGAAGGCATGCAACAGGCATAGGAAGCTGAGAAATCACATCTCAAATGTAAAAAGAATCAGAGAAAGCAAACTGAATGTCTGCATGGTTATAAACACTTAAAGTCCACCTTCAGTGAGGTTTTTCTGGCTGAGGCTCTAGGGCTCAAGTTCTATAACCTCCCCAAACAGGGCTACCAATTGGGGAACCAAGTGTTCAAACATATGAATCTATGGGAATATTTATTTATTTAAACCACCACAATCCCCAGTTATTAGAAATTATTATTTCCCAATAACAAAATGCTTGCATTCATTCTCTTATCAATAAATGAGTGATGTATAGCAATATCCCTGAAAAATGAGATATTCCCTCCTCAGAGGTAGGCTCCCTAACTTTTAGGAGGAAAAAAACTTAAATCTCAGGAAGTCCCTGAAAGTAACACAATTCACCAGGTCACTCAAAAAGTTGTAGAAGCAACAACTGCTATTGAGAAGCCAACCTGGGGCTGGAGAGATGGCTCAGCCGTTAAAGGCTAGGCTCACAACCAAAAATATAAGAGAAGTCAACCTGTTTGAGCACTTTCAGACCTATAGGGCTCCCAAAAGTCATGCACCTAGTGCCCAGTCTTGGGTAGGCTTTCTAATGATGCAAATACTACTGGGCCATCCACACTTCTGTAATTAACCTGAAACTCCAATAATCTCACTGGCACTCTAAGCTATACTTTAGTGGAATCTTTTCTTTTGTCTGCCGTCAGTGCCTATCTGGGGTGAAGAGACATTGGTTTAAATCACCAGAGGAAAATTTTTAGAGAATGAATTAAATACAAAATGTATATAGTTAATTAGGAAATTTGAGTTTCTTTTAAACCACATGTAATAATTGGAGATGTGAGAATTTATTTTAAACCATTTCTAAGAAGAGAATTGCTTACAACCCAATTAAAGAGATAATTAATTGCACTTAAGTAAATCCACAAAGAACTCTGTCCTCAGGAACATTTTCTACTACATAAATGGTCTCCTTTAGAACCATCCCCAACAAGATCTCCTGAGCAACTTGGGAGCACTGGGGGAGAGGGGTAGGAGAAAGAAGAGGGAAGAAGAATGGGGAGGAGAACATGAGGGATCTGGAAGATTGAGTCTGGAGAATTATAGAGGAGATCAAGAAAAGAGATCCCATAATTGAGGGAGCCATTATAGATTTAAAGAGAAATCTGGCACTAGGAAAATGTCCAGAGATCCACAAGAATGAACCCAACTAAGAATCTAAGCAATAGTGCTTAAATGCTCTCCTATACTGAGATCGATGACTACCTTAAATGCCATCCTAGTGCCTTCATCCTATAGCTGATGGAAGCATAAGCAGACACCCACAGCTAAGCACTAAGCCATACTCCTGAAATTCAGTTGCAGAGAGGGAGGAGTGATGACCACAGGGGTCAAGACCATGCTAGAGAAACCCACAGAAACAGTAGACTTGACCAAGTGAAAGCACATGGACCCCAGTCATAAAGCTGTGGAACCAGCATTGAATAGAACCAAGCCCTCTGAATGTGAGTGCCAGTTAGGAGGCCTGGGAAGTCTATGGTGCCTCTGACAGTGGAACCAGTATTTATTCCTAGTGCACAAATGGACTTTGGGAGCCCATTCCTGAATAAGTGTGTGATTATTTTGTGTGTGTGATTATCAGTAGCTAAAGAATTTTTACTTACATATCAAAACCACTTAGACAAAGATATATTTCTTGATACCTCTGTCAAATACTACAAAGAAGAGTATTTGAAATCAGTGAGAAAGCAAAGAAGTGACAGTAATGACTGGGAACCCGAGGAATACTTCTATGCATTAATCAGAATAATCAGGAACATCTTTTGAATATGAAAGAATAAGTTTGAGAAACAGTTGAAGTCTTGTAATGAAAAGCAACTTTACTATATCAATAATTCTAATGGATGTCTTTTGATGGATTCTATAATCATCGTTTGTATCAAAAGTTAAAAGTGGGGCTAAAGACTGATGCCCAGCTGTTCACAGCATGTATTGCTTTTGCATAGGGCAGGTGCTCGGGTCCCAACATCTGTGCAAACCTGATACTCCAGTTCTAGGTGATCTAGTGCCCTCTGTCATTCTCAGTCCCCTGCACATATGTGTATGCACTGACATAAAATGTACACACACATACATAAATTAACAAAGATAAAAATCTTTTTAAAATTTAAATGTTTTAAATTTTAACTTTAGAATTCACACTTTCCCTTTTTATAATATTTTCTCATATCTAAAATTCTTCTGTTAAGAGGGAACTGTGTCAGTGGGGCATTGGTGGCACACACCTTTAATCCTAGCACCTGGGAGGCAGAGGCAGGCCGATCTTTGTGAGTTCAAGACCAGCCTGGTCTACTGAGAGAGTTCCAGGACAGCCTCCAAAACAATACAGAGAAACCCTGTCTCGAAAACAAACAAACAAAACAAAACAAACAAACAAACAAAACCAAAAAAAAAAAAGAGGGAACTGTATCAGAGGTGATTACTTCTTGAGACTCTTGGGAAAAACATCTATCCTTTGCACCTTTCTGTCTAAATACTTCAGAGTGTTTTTCTTCTATTCCCAACTTCTATAATCATGTGAAGAAATTGCTATTGCTTATAAATGATGCAGTACTGAGTATTTTTGCTATAGCAGGACAAGTGCATTAGGAAGCCCCAATATCATCACAGCGTTAGGTGTAGTACATGAGATCAAACCAAGAACTTTGCAATTATTAAATACTTAATTCATTAAGCAATCTTTGCATTTTCTAATGTAAAAAGGACTGTAAGAAAATCAAGAAAGTGTTTTTAAATGTTCTTGGAAGTCTTTTGATGTGATCAAGTTCTAAACTGAACAGGGCAAGGAAAGGAAGTTCTTCTCATGAATAAGAATGGAATGCAAACCAGGTCACTCTTAAACAATTACAAATGTTGAGTGTTGCCGGGTGTTGGTGGCGCACGCCTTTAATCCCAGCACTCGGGAGGCAGAGGCAGGCGGATCTCTGTGAGTTCCCTGGTCTACAAAGTGAGTTCCAGGACAGCCTTCAAAGCCACAGAGAAACCCTGTCTTGAAAAGAAAACCAAAAAAAAATGTTGAGTGTTTGTCTTATTATCAAAAGTATTGGAAGATATTTTTATCAAAGTGTATTCATGTTGGAAAAGTTTTAATTAATTTTAAAATATGATTTATGGCATGGTTAGGGGTTAGAGATAGGGGGTTATGGGGTTAGAGTTAGAATTATGAGAGGTTTAGAGTTAAGTTAGGGTTATGGTTAGGGAGTTAGTGTTAGGAATAGGGGAGGTTAGGGCTAGAGTACACTGAACCCTTCCTCTGCAGCAACCTCTTCTAAGATCTCAGCCTTGAAGAGGAAATATGATGCAAAAAAGGAAAGTAACACAAATGGGATTTTGACTTTGAAAAACTAGGGTTAGGATTTGGGTTAGGGTTAGACTCAGGGTTAGGGTCAGGGTCAATGTCAGGGTCAGGGTCAGTGTTAGGGTTAGCATTAGGGTGATAAGGTTTAGGGTTAGATTAGGATTTAAAGCCAGGAATTATTGCTATGGTTTGGGTGACAAGGTCAGATTGATGGTCAGGGTCTGGGGGTTAGGATTAGGAATGAGGTGGAGTTGAGGCTTTCGTTAGATTTATTGTTCACCTTTGGACCAGTATAAATAACTGTGGGGCTGTCCATGCTTCATGATAGGATTACTTGGTTTCTTGGCCATTATGTTGAAGTGGGGATCTTTAAAGAAGTGTCTTCCCAAGCACTCATTCCACTTCTGAAGTCTTTTTGTGACAGGAGCTTGGTGGCAGGTTTGCATCTTTCCCCACTGGAATACTGAACACAAGGCCTCAGCAGCTAGTGAGGAGATGGGCTGATGCCTGCCACCTCTCTTGGAATGTGAGAAAGGCCTTGACTATACTTATTTCCCAGAGGCTGACCAGGCAGGGTCCCTGTGGTCAGATGGGACAGGAGTTAGCTTTTCTTCCTTGCCCTTCCTGGGTTGAACAAATGCTGTGTGTATTTTATCACAGGTGCACCCAGGGGTAAAGGTGGCTGAGAGATCTTCCATCCACCCTCCGGGAGCTCAGGTTCCTCAGCAGCTCAGCATGGTAGCACTTTTCTTTTTGTAAGTTTGTAGCATTAAGTTGATTTAAAAGATGATATTGACTGTGCCAGGTAATTCCAAACTGGCTGACTGGAGTTTTAAGTTTGTGTGTTGGACTGATAGGTATTGATGCCCATTTGGGGATGTTTTGTCTTATCCTAAGTTCAACATCCTGCCCGCCCACCCCTGAAGGTGACACTGATTCTTCATGTATTTTCCTGCCTCCTCCCTTCCCCTTGTCTCTTCCCATACTCCCTTCCACTGTCTCTGCTTTCCTCCCTGCCTTTCCCTTGCTCCTCTCCTCCCTCTGGCCCCTTGCCCTCTGCCTGCCTTCTCCTCCCCTCCTCATGCCCTCCCTTTCCCAGTCCTCTGCTTATTTGCATTCAATAATGGAGAATGGAGCACAGAGCTGCATTTGTGCTCTCTTCCCCAGACATGTGCATGCTAGTGCAACAGCATCAACTGCAAATTTTGTTTCACCTGACACCCGGAATGAAGTCAGTCTCAGTTTCCAAGAGGGAGTGGTGCTGCTGCCTGTGAATTTAGCTTTTGTTCAGTTTCATTTTTATGGACACTTACCAAGGCAGTGAGGGTGGGAACTATCTAACTTGTGAGTGTGTACCCAAAAAGACCAAGCCAGCAGTGGCTGGATGCCAGACAAGCAGTGTCCAGAACCCTTCACTGTAGAGACCTCATCAAAGATCTCAGCCTTGAAGGGTAGAAGTGATGCCAAGTAGGAAAGGCTACACAAATGGAATTTTGACTTTGAGAATCATAAGTAAAAGGAAAGGAGGTACAAGAGGTAGTGAGTGGTAGAAGTGATTTAAGGCATTGTCTTAGGCATAGGGTTATGGTTTAGAAATAGAATTAAAATGGTTATGGACAGGTTCTGCATCCTGCCCTGGGGTTTAGGGGATTAGGGGCTATTCTGGTGGTGGAGGTGAGGCTTAGGGTAAACCTAAAGGAATTAGGGTTAGGGTTAGAAGGTGAGAGTGGAGGTTAGGATTTAGGGTCAGGATTCTGATGACAGTCATGGTAAAAGTCAGGGTTACAGTTAGGGTTAGGGTTGGGACTAGCGTTAGAGTCCTGGTTAGAGTAAAGGTCAGAGGGTCACAGTCAGAGAGTCAGGATCAGAGGGTCAGGGTCAGAGGGTTAGGGCCAAAGGATTAGGGTTAGATGGTTAGGGTTGGGGTTAAGGTTGTACTTAGGCCTGGGCTTGGTATTAGGATTAGTGTTATGTGGGCTAGGGTTAAGGTTAGGGGTTTAGAGTTAGCTTTAGGGATGGAGTTAGGGTAATTCAGGTTTAGGTTTAGGGGTTAGGGTTAGGAAGGGGCTAGGGGTCATTGGTTATGGTTAGGGGTTAGGGTTTGAGGCTAAGAGTTAGGGTTTGGGTTAGGGTTAGAGGATTAGGGTTTGGTTTAGGATGATGGTTAAAAGTGCATAGGGGTTAGTGTTAGGGTTATGGTTAGTGGGTAAGGTTTAGGCAGTTACAGTTAGGGTCTTATGGTTAGAGTTAACGGTTAAAGTGTAGGGCTTAGAGTTTATGGTTGGGTTTGGGCTTGGGACTGGAGTTACTGGTTGGGGTTTTGGGTTAGGGTTAGGGTGTTAGTGTTAGAGGGTTAGAGTGTTAGGATAGTTTTAGGGTTAGGTTTAGCAGTTAGAGTTTAAAGTTTAGGGTTTGTGATTTAGGGTGAAGTTAGGGTAGTGGGTGGTTATGGTTAGGGTTAGCATTAGACTGGCCTACTGATGTGTGAACACATCGGCCATCTATTGTGTTAGAGGATTGGTCCACTCTCCTTGATGGATAGCCTTGTTGATCAGTGATGAACAGCCCTGATGATTCATAATGCTTATCCTATCCTTGCTGACCTGTGATTGGCAGGCTAGTGTGGCTCTCTCTCTCTCTCTCTCTCTCTCTCGTGTGTGTGTGTGTGTGTGTGTGTGTGTGTCCATTATCAGTGTCACATTTAACCACTTCAATGACTTGATCCATGCTTAGGCAGCCTGTGGGTGCACAGGTCTCTCAGTGGATCAACATGTCAGTTTGGCTGGACAGATGTATTTGTGTTGGCCTGTGGCTGAGTCAGTGGGTGTCTCTTCAGTTCAGGTCACTATACCATGAGTAGTTCATCCATCAAGTCTGTAATGTATAGACTGACAGACAGCTGAATCTGATTACCCCTCTCTGGTCCCTTCACAGCTGCCATGAGTGTTGGTTCAGTAATATAGGTGAATAACCTACTTGTAGTAACTGATCTGTCAGTCACCATGTGTGCACATCCTGGTTTGTAAAGTGTGGTCTGCTGATAGGGTGATGAAGAATCTTCTTAAGTGCCCTGTGGTACAGGTCCTGAGATGTGGAAAGTGGCTGTTGCAAATTAAGAATCTGAACACCAGATGAATGGCACAAAACTGACTCTGAATAGCTTGAGCCGTGGTTAGACTTTAACAGAGTTGGTCCACCAGGTTTACTTGAACACTTTTATTATTGGTTTTTATTTTTAACTTCTAAGAGTTACATCATAGTCATCATAAAAATCCCCACATTCCCCTTTATGCTTCCCCCTACACATTTACTACCCCCTACATAACCTCTTTCTAAACAGAGTTCTGCATTTTTGTAGGCTTAATGAATCCTTGAGCCAGGCACATCCTGTTCTTGCAGAACTTATGTCACTTGGCAGCTACTTGTGGTTACAAAGCTGGGGGAACATGGAGCCACCTAGGAGGGGGACACTGAGAAAACCTCAGGGACTCTGAGGTAGCGTGCAGGACATTGAAGGACTTGAGAGGAATGCCAAGTTAGCCTGTGGTTCACTAAGGTGCTGTGTAGGTACTGGGGCATATTGAAGCAGCCTGGGGGGAAAATGCAACAATTAGGGAAGATACCAAGGCTGTTGGGAGTTGGGAGAGATACTGAGATAGCCAATGGAGCATCAGGGTAGCTGATGGGCACTGACTCAGCCATGGATAAACTGAGGCAGTTGGGAGAAACATGAGGGAGTGGGGGAGTGAGGCAGCTTTGGGGATCCCAGGGAGCAAAGGGACACTTAGTCAGCCTGGGCGGATATAGAGGCATTCAGTTGTGAGACATTGATGCAGCAGGGGACTACTATAGCAGTATGAGGGGACAGGAAGTGGGGGACACCCATGCAGCCTGAGGGGACAGTTAGGTTTTGGGGGACATGGCACTGATGAATCCTGGGGGAAAACTGATGCAGCTGGGTGGCATAGAGGCAATGGTGGGGGTGGGGGGCACTGAGGCAGTCAGGAGAGTGAACCTTAGGCAACCTGAAGGACATTGGGTAGCCTTGGAGCAGGGAGCTTTTTAGGAGGCTAGCAGAGTCACTGTATCAAGGGTAAATATCAGAACAGAACAGTTGTTTTGTAAATGAACTTTAACCTTAACAGAAATCTTCCTGGGAATCAGTGATTGCTTTCCTTGATTTATAGAGTTGTTTTTCTGGAGCATCTTTACAGCCTTTGCATTGCCTTTGGTCACAGATGGAACACCTGAAGCTGTTGGATTATTGGGTACTGACAATGGAACACAATAAGGTCTAAAGTCGCAGGGACATGATGCAGAGGCAGGCAGATCTCTGTGATTTGGAGACCAGCCTGGTCTACAGGGCAAGTTCCAGGACAGCCTCCAAAACAATACAGAGAAACTATGTCCCAGAAAAAAACAGGAAAGGAAGAAAGAAAGAAAGGAAGGAAGGAATGAATGAAGAAAAACACACAGATTAGGTTAGGTCATTGGTTTGACAAACTTGTTTGCCAAAAAAAAATCTTTCTGAATCATTCAATAAATATTTCTTTGTACTGCTGCTTGAGGTTCAGTCCATCAGAGGCTGAACTTTCCTGCTTCCACTCAGGTCTAATGATTTCATTTTGTAGTGACCTCTTTCTTCAACAAACTCACACAACACAGGACATGAGGCAGCTGGGGTGCTCTGTGGCAATCAGGGGTACAAGGTGGCAGTGTTGTGCCCAAATTCTGAACCTCCAAATCACAAAGAGACCCATTCCAATGCAAAAGCAAACAGTCTTTAGTAATTTAATGAGTTAACTGCTTTAACTCAGTTCTTCAGTTCATCTAACACAGAAGATAGAGCAAGAAGGACCTAGGGGCAGGGAATTTATTGGGACAGAGCAAGGGGAGTGTCTGGAGGGTCCACAAAAGTCTCAGGATTGGTACACTTCTGGGCTTGGATGGCCTGTCCTGTGTTGACTTGTCAACCCTTTGCTGTGCCCCATAGGCCTTCCCAGGGCAGTTGCTATGCTCTTCCCTTCACTTTGGCTGTAAAGCACATCCAGAGCTCCTGAAGCACATCCAAAGTCTGACTTCTGATTGGTTCGTTGCCACTTCTGGCTTCCTAGTGAGGGGTGTGATCAGGGAAGGCTGGAAGTTCAGCACTTGTTGCTAAGACAGAGGTGTTTGTCATGGCTGCTAAAGTTGAATTATGGGTGAGGGTCTGGTCCCTTCACGATGAGGCAGCCAGGGGCACACCAAAGTAGTTGTGGCCAGACTTTGGAGCACCTGAGGGATACGAAAGAAACATAGGAGGTGTCAGGAACACTTACCAGGGTTTAGCATGGGAGGAATGATGGCAGACTCAGCAAGTTGGTTTTGAGTATATGTTTTACTTCACACTTGTATCAGAGCAATACACACAAATAGAAGCGAAGTCTTAGGAACTCTGAGCAATTCTCCTAATTGTTCCCCAAATGTCAGTCAATCAATATCTAACCCATGCCTCTCCCTACCTACTGATGTAATCCTTTGATTTTTGTCTTTAAAACTAGTGTAATGAACTGTGGTGCCACTCCCTCTGGAGACTGCTGGATAGAGTCCCTGTTGGTAGGATTGAAAAATAAAGCCCCGCATTTGCAGTTCTGTGAGTATGTCTCCTTGGTGGTCTCTGGGGGTCTTAGTGACTTGGGCATAGCAGTGTTAACAAGCTTACTTCCAAACAAATAAAATACTTAAGTTATTCGTTTACCATGAAAAGAAAAGAATTTCAGGAATGAAATTCTAAAGCAATGGAATAATCACCCAGCCTTCTGGGGGGACCTGTCATCTTGTTTGTGATCTGGTTCCTGCTTTTCCCTCAAGGTTGTCAGAAGTCCCTGTGGCTACCAGGTTAAAAATTACATGCAATTTACCTGACCTCACCCTGAGGTCACAGAACAAATATCTTTTGTGTCGTAAAAGCTGTATTTAATTTTTAATATTCTGGTCATCAGTCCACTCCTGTGACAGCAATCACTCCACCCCACATAGTATATTGGGCATTGTAATCCACATTGTGTCCAGGAGGAAGAAAGGGAGGTGCCTATGGAATACAGGAAGACAGCAGGGCCAGCTATGGATCCAGGGGCAAGTGATATTGAAATGCATATCTCTGCAGATCTGGAAAAGGTCTGTGTTTGAGGAAATGCATGGCCAGGAAACATTGTGCTGTGTTTTTAAATACACTATAACCTTAAGGGAGGTGCTCTTGTCACTCAGGCCTCACAAGCCAATCAGAGCCTCCAGAGGACCTGCCAGTGAGACGTGGTGCAGGGCCCTTCCTGTGGCGGACTTCAGGGCCAGCTTTGAAGAGGATCTGGCTACAGCGGTTTTGTGCGCTGTGCTTCAGGGAACTGAGCCGAGAGCTTGGGCAACCTGGGAAACCACGATTTGGTGAACAGGGAGCTGATGTCCCCAGGTGGGAAGGAGCAGATGGTAAGGAGCTGGGGCCCGTGTCAAGGGTCCTTCCGGGATCTGGGTGGGAAACGGCAGCCAGATTTCCTGTGGCGTGAGACATTTGAGTTCCTGCGCGGTCTGTGCAACTCCTAGGACCCAGGATACGTCTCTGAATAACTTTGTTTGTGGGCTCTATCTGCTCAGAACACTGGGAGCAGCTGCTGTTCCTGGATGGGGAGGAACAGATGGTGAGGTCCGGGAGCCAGTGTGGTGGGTCCTACCCAGATATGGTTGGAAAACTGCAGCCAGATTTCCTGTCCTGTAAGGTTCTGTGTTTTCCTTGTAACTCCCTGGACCCAGAATAACTTTGCTCTGTGGGCTGAATCTGTTCAGAGCACTTGGTGCAGTGAGCTGTGTGTAGAAACATCTTTCTAGTCAACTTCAACATGCTTTTGGTGCATCCATAGAAAGCAGGTTGTGAAGCTAGATGAGGGCTAGTTTCCCTAGTTTCTTCTAGATATTCAGCACTTTGCATTTTACCTTTCTGTGTTAAGATCCATTTATAATCAATTTTGCAGAGGTTGTGTAGCACTCCAACAGTGTGCTGTGATGTAGAAGAGTAGAATTGGTGATGTAAAGGATTTACCAATACAAAACCATTTAGGTGAGGGAGGTCTGCCTCTAAGACACTCAAAAGAGAAGTATATGCTAACCAGGCCTGTTAGAGATTAGGAAGCTAAGATAGACATGTGTACACCAGGATTGTCCACACATTTGGCTCCAAACCATTACAAAGAAGCCAATCCTGATTTATAACCAGCCACTAGTCCCAAACCTTTATCAAAGAAAAGGCATCTAACAAGCTGCTCAAGGCGGCAGGCATTGCAGGGTCACAACCAACCCAATCTATGTTGTTGATTTTATTAATTATAATCTAATTATACTGTTCATTTTCTGGAAAATGATGGACTTTCACCAATTTTGTATTTGTTGGTTTGGGAAATTTCTGTGGAGAGGCAGTTTTAGTTTTCTTGATCTTTGATTCTTGCCTCTTCCTATTTCCTGGCATATCTGTGTTTTCCAGTTGTTGCGATCTCCATGTTTGTGTTTTTGCTGCTTGAGTGATTGATATGATTAATACAGTGACTTTAGATGTTTAAAACGTTCTCATATATTATTGTCTCTTTTTTCTAGTTAGCCTCAGCTGTCATTGTGATATAGCCTAGAGTCCTCTGAGGGAACATCAACTGAAGGTGTGCCTAGATCAGAATATCTGGTTGTTGTGTCTGAGAAAGATTGTGTTGATTTTGATTGATGTGGGAAGGCTCTTCCACTGAGTTAGCAATATCTCTAAACAAGTGAATCTGTGCTGGATGAGAGCTAACTAAGCAGAAGACAATGAATGACAAAGCAAGAGAGAAAGTCAAGAAACAATGGTTTTGCCTTCATTTATTAGCTTGAGAATCTATCCTAAGTTCTCACAAGCAGGGACGGTGACCTAGGGGTAACAATCAAACAAGCATGTTCATTACCTGAGTTACTTTTGGTTAGAAAATTTAATCACAGCATCAGAAAAAAGTTGGAACAAAAAAATGGTACCTCAAAAATGATTTTGTTGCTGCAAATGGCTCGGGAATGTTGTCTTTTCAAAAAATGTTGAAGACATCAGAACATAGATGGGCAAAAGTCATAGAAAGTTATTCACAGAGCTTAATCAGCTGTTCTGGAAGAACCTCAAAGAGCAGAATTTTGAGCACAACGGCAGACAGTGGAGGTCAAGGTCATAGGATTTTAGTGGGCAATAGGTTCTCTGGGGGACCATGCAGTTTGCCTGGCCTACCTGCCTAGAGAGACAAGCATCATAGGTTTTTCAGGTTATAGTCCATGGCTCCTGGGGCATAATGTTCCTTCCAGTTCCAGACAGACTGTTGCATCCCCCCCCAGCAGTGAAACATTCTGACTGCTTGTGTTTCTCTATATGATCCCTTAGTAGTCAAGGAAGCATGGAAACTTAACAGGACAATTTTTCTTAGACATTAATCTTGTATACCCTGTATAGCTTGATAACTTCATTGCATCTTGGCAGCTACAACAGTATTGATCCTGAAAACTACCATGTCTTCTGTTTCTGATAAAGATATAAAAAGTCTGATTGCTCTCAATAAGACAGTAACAGTCTCATCTTTCTGTGGCCTCTCCAGCCCAAGGCTGGCTTTGTTCCTTGTGGTACTATCAGGTGATTTTGGCCTGGTAAATCAGCACAGTTGCTTAGAAGACTTCATGAAAAATCTAGAGTTCATTTGTGTGATATTTTGGCCTCAAATCTTCCTTATTCTTTTCATGTCCTAAGAAAGTGAGTAAGGCAGAATTAAAAAGTAATGAGTTGATTTTGTAGACAAAATATTGCTTGTGTTCAATGGTTATTACTCATTCAGGTCTACATTGAAAAAGAAACAAGTAGAAAGAAAGGAAAACTCTGTTTTTTTTTTTTTTTTTTGTTGTTGAGAAAAACAGCCCCAGAAAGTTTCAGATGAAATTCTAGTGGTGAAAATGAGACAGGAATTTTCAAGGATTTACGCACCATGAAATGCAAGTGTAACATGTATTCTTTCCTACTGCATGGTCGCAGAGCTGCGTGAGTCCCAAATGAACACACAGAATGCTATATTACGTATGAAGCTGTTGGCCATTTACTTGATTTCTTATTGGCTATCTCTGACTTAATTATTAACCCATAACTGCTCGTCTGAGTATTTCCATGTGGTCTTCTCTACCGGAGAAAATGGACCTCTTACTTCTCCTGTATCCTACATCGTGAGTATTTCTGTTTCCCAGAAACCTCCTCAATTCCTAGTGCCACCTATCTTGCTTCCCTATTGGCCCACAGTGCTTTATTCAACAACCAATAAGAGAAGCATAAACACAGAAGGGCTTCCCTCATCAGGGAAGGTCCTTGCTCTGCATTGGAAGCCTAGGAATGTTGTGCCAAGTAGAAGACTTCATGCAGTCAAGCCCTTAATTTATAGAAGGATCCAAATGTTTCTGTCACTTCTTAGTTTTGGAAGTTGTTTGCTCTGCACTTCCTGTTTACTCAGATAACATTATTTCCTTCTCAGGTCTCTGATGGAGATGAAGACTAGATAGTTTAGTTATAGTTTTCCTTGTTACCAACTTCAGAAAAGACACTAACAGAAGAAGTATAAAGTGTATAAGGTTCAGACACATAAGAAGATAGTTTTGGGTTGCTAATACAAGGATAGAATGTGAATTAGGTACAACACTTTGGACTCATCAATATAGAATAGATAATGGAGTATTTTCTCTGAATTTATCAAATGCTAATGGACTAGACATTGTTAATACAATTATTGCCTGTATATCTCTGTTTATAGTTATTGTACTCGCTGTATATAGTTTTACTATGTTAGTTAAAACATGTGCTTTTTATTTAGAGAAAAGGTGGGAAATGTGTGATATTTTGATTGTGTTCTAATGAGTAAAGCTTGCCTGGAGTCAGAGGGCGGGGCCAGCCACTACCTGACCATAGAGCCTTGGAGGCCTGAAGACAGAGAGAAGACAGGACAGTGGTAAGGTAGCTTGAAGAGAAGATTTTGGCTCTTTTGAGTGGAGGAAATGTAGAGGTAGGAAGTGACAGTAGATGCTCCCCTGCTTCTCTGCATATTCAGGTTTGCAGGGGATAGAGCAAGGCTGCCATAACTGTTGCCCAGAGGGGGCAATGAACTCTAAATGGGTGCATAGGAATAGGGACACCCGGGTACATGATTCTCGTGTGGCAAGGGCTTGCAGGCCCTAGAGCCTAGATTCCTAGTTCTGTAGGAGTCTGCAGAGTTAGGACTTGTTTATTCTTGACAAGAAGGATAGTCATATGGGTTTGGAGGAGGCAAAGCCTTTTCAAAAAGAATGCAATGAAGCATTCATTTAGGAAAAAGTCTTCCAAAGCCTGCTTAACTAACTGCGAACACATTCTAGAAAAAATGTAGAGAGGGTTTAAGGGTGACCAGACCCAAGGTAACATAATCAAATTTCCCTTATTTTTACCAGAGTTTGGGGTCAACAGAAAAAAAATAAAACTAGGGAAAATAGACTTGAGCGCTGGGAGGGCTCTGCAGCAGTGGAGGAGGGAGGGAGGGAACCACAGCTCTTGGAGCTGTAAAGCCATTGCTTTACTCACTACTCTCCTCCCACAGTCTCCTGAGCAGAGCCCCCGCATTGGCCCCAGACAGTGTTTTGGTGAGGGGTGAGTAGAAGGTGGAGGTTGCAATCAGCTCCAGTCATGGGGGTAATCTTATTCCTGGCCTGTGGGCTAGAATTCTGCAGGAGACATTTCTGAGCCTTCTAGAAGAAAAGAGCAATGGGTTGTGAGGGGAGTGGCAAGTAAGGAGTGACTCTAGGTGACTGGCAGCTGGGTTGGGTGTTTGGAGTGTGTGTTAGGATAGAAAATAATTTAGGAGCCGGGCGGTGGTGGTGCTTGCCTTTAATCTCAGCATGGCTGGAGAATAGATCTTTCATGAGACCCTTTGCTTTTTCGTTTTTATACCTCTCAAATCCTAGGAAAGCTCACCTTTGTATGAGCTGTTTCTCTTTAGGACTGGATCAATTTCATGTAGCTCAGGGTGGCCTTGAACTAGCAGAAATCTGTGTGCCTGTTTCCTGAGTTCTGGGATTAAAGGTGTGTGTTACCACTGCCTGGCTTTATGGCTATCTAGTATGGCTTCTGGAATTGAAGGTGTGTATCACCACTGACTGACCTCTATAGCTTGTGGCTCTTACCTGAATCTTCAGGCAAGGTTTAGTAAACCATAAATGATTTGTCACCACACATAACCACCTCTGAAACCCTCTTTTCTCTTATGTCACCTATATACTCATGAAATGTATTCTCTCTTACACACAAACATATACAAAATGTGGGGATAAACTTGTTTTCAAGAACTTGAGTTCTTGTGACTCATAAAGCAATTAGAGCAAACCAATTTTCTTTAGGTGTATAATACAAATCATTTACTGTTTCTTTAAGAATCTGTTATCTTGCATTTGGTTTGGGAAAGTTTTCATTTCTTCAGTCTGATGCAGACTTAAGTCAGTCATCAGTCACAGGAACCAAAATGGTACCTAAGTGATTCTAACAGACATCCTTTTCTTTATCATTAGGGAATGAGATCCTTTTAGTAGTCAAAACTATGTTCTACAAGGTTTAACATCAGAAAGCCTCAAGTGAATCTCTCCAGTTTTAGCAGAACAGCTCTCCTCACTCTGTTTTCTATAATCGGTAAACGCCAGAACTGGAGTACACAGGATGAGTGCTGGGCAGTGGTTTCTAATGGCTTAATTTTCATTAACATCTTGTCATTCTTGTTTAAGGGACCATGATACATATTTGTAGGTATGTCTTTTTGTCTTGTTTGGTCTGTGGTGCCATGTATGTTGCTCATTTTATTGTCATTTAAATTTATTGTTTCTCTGGAAAATGGTTGATCTTCATTTTTTTTTACATAAAATATACTATATTATGTTATAATTTGCCTGACTTTTTTGTGGGGGCAGTTGGGAAGCGTCTGTGGAGAGACAGTTTCTCATGGCTGGCATGACCTCTGGTCCATCAGAGTGTCTTTGCCTCAATTTGCTTTCTTTATCTTCTGACTGGTGTGGTCTGCACTCGAGCAGAGGATATCCATCTGATTTGGGGATAGGGGACATGGCTTTGGGGGTGGTGGCTGTAGGGTTGTGGGGAATGTGTCTGTGGGAATGTAGGAATATAGTTTCATGTGCTGGTGGCCTGCCTACCTGTTTTTCTAGCTGATGTTATATGCACATGAGCAGGGGATGTCTGTCTGAGTTGGGGGCTGGAAACAGCCATATTCTTTTTCTGATTGGCAATATATCCTGTGTTTGAAATGTTTAATTTTTTTCTTGGTTTTTACAAGATGTGACAATCCAGAGATTTTCTTGAGTGTCAGAAGAGACATTGGACATTTGCACTGTTTGGGTTGTTACAGGTTATGTGGATCATTGTACTAAATAAGTTTTTATTTTTTCTTTGTGTTTATTTTTCTTTCACACAATACATCCCGAATGCAGCCTCCCCTATTTCCATTCCTTTCAGTTCCTGCTAATCCCCATTCTCCCATATCCCAGATCTGTTTCCCTTCAGAAAAGAGGAGGCATCCCAGGGATATCAACCAAACACAGCATAGCAACGTGTAATACAGTTAGGTACAAACCCTCATGTGAAGGGTGAACAAGGTAGCCCAAGAGGAGGAAAAGGGTCCCAAGGACAGGCAAAGGAGTCAGAGACATCATGATTTCTACAGTTAGGAGACTCACCAACATTCCAAGCTAAGTAACCATAGCATGTATGCAGAGGACCTATGTAGTATGATTTCTAATCGATTTTAATAATAAAAGCCCAGAGTCAAATATAGGGGTAAATGTTGAGAAATCAGAGAGATAAAGGAGCAATCCACAGCCATGCCTTAGTTCCGCAACTTCCCAGTCAAAAAGAAACTGAGCTCCTGTTTCCACCCGCCTTATCATTTCCTTTCTTGACCAACCATATCACTTCCTCTCTGTCTGTACAGAACACCAGACCTCTCTGATTAACTAGTGGCTATCTCTACCCTTTGGCTTCAAGCAAGCTTAATTTGTTAGAGAACAAACAAAATATCACATTTCCCCTGTTTAGCTAAAAAAAAGGAATGTTATAATTAATATCAGAAAAACTATAGACAATAAGTACATTAACTCTATACAATATACACAGGCAATAAATACACCAACAATGTCTAGTTCACAGCAATTGACAAATTCAGAGAAAAGCTTCCATATCTGTCCTAACTTGGTGAGTCCAAAAGGTTGTATCTAATTCACTTTCTATCTTAAAGCACATTACCAAACCCAAATTTGATGTCTCTCAGCTTTGTACACTTTACAGGTCTTTAGTGCTTTTCTTTTCTGAATTTGGTAACAAAGAAAACTATAACTATAATTATAGTGTCTTCAACTCCATCAGAGACTGGAGAAGGAAATAACATTACTTGAGTAAACAGGAAGTACAAGAAACTGACTTCCAAAAAAGTGTAAGAAATGATAGAAACAGCTGGCTGCCTGGAAAGTTACCCAAGGTTCCTCTGCAATGTTGGGACATCATCTTTGGCCTACAGGCCTAGCATGTCTGACAGAGTTTTCTCTGAAACAGGATATTCTGAAGGGCTGTCCTACCTTTCCTTGGCAAAGTCTAGCAATCCTTTTGTGTCCTGCTTGTCCAATTTGGACAGCATACTGTCAGCAGTCTAAACAAAGGCACTTTCTCACCCAGTGTCTTACTTTTGCCACAAATAAATTAAGCTCCACGTGGATTTTCATAAATGCCCATCATCACCAATGTAGATTGGTGCTGCCAGGAGCAGACATGTCACATTGCCATAAGAAAAAGAAGAACCTATGTTATTAAAACATCTTAAATGCTATATTCTGTAGATCTCTGAAGTGTTTGAAAATGGTGACCTGTCCATCTAAAATATATCTCTGTCTGACCTTGATAACATGCCTAATGTGACAAGTTTGATTGTAATAGGTGACTAATTGCTAACCCGCATTTCCTTATTATTTTAAATAGTTGGTAATCATAACTTTCAATGGCTAAAAATTTACATTATATTGTAAATGAATTACATAGGTACTATACCTTAAGCAAGATTAGAAACGTATGTACAGTATGTTCTAACAAAAATAATGTCTATGTTGTATCATTCCAGAAAAAAATCCTGGTCAATATAAAATATTTAAAGATAATAGTTGCTTTTATATGTTTAAAAGTAGATTTAATAATCTACCTTTCTATACTATTTCTGTATCTCCCTTTATTTCTTTTCATATCATCTGCAAATAAAAGTTTCACTTCTTCCTTTCTGTAGAGCTGGGTTAATGGTTACGTATTGCTTAAATCTGGTTTTGTCATGGAATATCTTGTTTTCTCCACATGAATTGTGTAGAGCCCAGCCATGACAAGTTCAAGAGAGGACTGAGTTTCAGATTACCCTAAGGCAAAACCTTTTTCCAGAAAAGATCACAAACTGAGGCCAGACAGACACCACAGTGGAAAGAACTACCCAAGGGGAAATTATCAAACCTTCCAAAGGAAATCCTTAATATTCCAACCATAGTAGATAGGTACAATTGATGTCCCTAAGGCCTGCACACATACCCCTCCCCTTTCACCAAGACAACCTAGATCATGGGTCCTGATCCTTAGAAATCCCTCATGCCAAACTCTGCTATTATAAAAACCCTACCCCATGGCTGGAGTGATGGCTCAGTAAATAAGAACACTAGCTGCTCTTCTAGAGGTCCTGAGTTCAATTCCTAGCAACCACGTGGTGGCTCACAACCATCTGTAATGAGATCTGATGCCCTCTTCTGACCTGCAGGGATACATTCAGACAGAATACTGTATATATATAATAAACAAACAAGCAAACAGATAATTAAATATTTAAAAAAACCTACCCCATCTGACTTGAGGCTCTCTGCTCATACCAATGCTTTGGACGGACACACAGAGATTTCAAATTTGAATCAAGGCTCTTTGAATTCACATACAGGATTCAGTCTCATTCTTGGTTTTTGGGGGACTACACAATCTGGGCATAACAACTTGATTTAAGGTATTATTTACTTCTGTGATTTTGCTGGCTAATTTTATATCAATATGACACAAGCTACGTTCATCTGAGGAAAAGGGGGCTTAATGTAGAAAACGGGCTGCAGTCAAAATGTAGGGCATTTTCTTACATAGTAATTAGCGGGGAGGACCAATTTTTCCTGTAATATTATAGCTATATGGATGCCTGGAACATCCTTGGTGTTCTTCCCCAGACCATCCTGAATGATGTTTTCTAGACCTTTCTGGATTATGTCCCTATTTCTACTGATTGGAAACCAATATGCTTCTCAGTGCTCTCCATGACTCTTTGCAATATGGGTCTTTCTTTTCCTGCAATGCTTGGATACCTTTCCATATGTCCATTCATCTCATTTCACTTTCACTGTCTGAGGATCTCATATTGACATAAGGATCTTAAGGAAAAAGCAGATAAGAGGGTCATGGATGGGCAGTGAAAGCAAAGACACATGGGAAGAAGGGACAGAGGAAGAAGAGACTGCAATGAATTTGTACATAGCCAGGGAGTCAATAATCATGGCAGCATTCATTTGCATGTGGTTTCCAGGTGTGATCACCTTCCCTGAATATAATCAAACTTTTCAAGTTCACAGTGAGCCAGGATAAGAGAAGCTTTCTACTACCTCATCTGCATGAGGGTGTCCTCCTTGGAGCTGCACCCTACAGGCTGGAGCAGAGCATGGGAGGAGGAAACAAGCAATTTGTTGAATAATTGCAGTGTTTAGTGATGATGCAAGAGCTGAAATTCCCAGGCGTCCCTCAGGTAGTCAAGGAGGTAGAATGGCCAGGGCTTCCATAGACCCCAATTCCCATTAAGAGCCATAGAGTGTCCCCTTCTTTGGGGACAGTGAAAGATAACAACAAATGGACTAAAGGCTAGAAAGGAGCTCTTCCCTGCACTTCCCATGATGAATAGACTGCAGTGGATGGGACTTTGAACACTTCTTGGTTTGAGACAAGGATGAAAACTGTGTTCCTGAAGTTAAATGAATGTCTGGCAAATCTTCTAAAATTTCAAAGTTGACCTCTCCCATAGATCCCTCTCTCATCCCTCCAAATTAGCAAGGAGAAGCACACTGTGTACCTTTTACCTAGGTTCAGCACAAGGAGAGCAATAGGTCCTGGGCTTGGAGTGGGTTTCAGATTAGGATGGGCCCCAGGGTCAGGTCATTACTGTATGCAGTTGGTGTCTCATTATTCAAGTCCCTATCTCTGATGCCCCTTAAACCTGTTCTAGTTCATTGCCTGGGCATCTACAGGGATTTCTAGGGTCATCTGCTCAGGAAGCTGTGGATCAAGTGAGCTAAATCCTGCATCTGGAGCCTCTGTCAACTGTTTGGCCAATGAGAGCAGCAGTGACTGGGGAATTTCTGGATGAGCTGGAGTAATGCAGGGCCATTCTGCTCTCCACTCCAGAGAACCTTGTCATGTAGAGCAAACTCTGTGTGCAACAGTGATGCCTGGGCAGCTGTAGACACACAACACTCTGCAGTGTGACCTAGACCTGGTGGGCAGTAGAGGATATGGGAGAAGGCTTCCCCAGGGCTAGACCAGGACTCTGTTCATCTGGATTCTGTTGTGTTCTGGCTGCTTCTCTCTGATCACTCCTCCTACTATGTGATATTTCTGACAATGCTCAAGTGGATGCTGGACCAGATCTTCTAGAAGGATTTCTCTGAGGAAGAGAATGTGTTACTAGGTGTGGAAAACCTAACGCAGTGGTCCCAGTTCATCCTCCTCATCCCAAAGTTGAGGCTGAAGATTTTCCACTCCTGCACTCCCAGATCCTTGCCTCAGAACTTGCCTGCCCGATCAGCATCCGAGAGCTGTCCATTTGGTAACCTTTGAATTCTCCTCTCTGCAGGATGAAGGTCAGCTCACTAGAGCATAAACTCAGATCTTTGGGTCACATGCTGGTGATCACTGCTTCCCCTTGGGACCTTGAAAAGGCTGAGTCCTCCTGAGCTGTCCTTGGCTCTTTGGATGGTAAGGTTGGGAGTCTTGATGTTTTCCAGGGCAGGTGTGACCACAGCTATCTGTTGTGACCACCTTGGAGAAAACCTACTGGTATCTTCCAACCTGGAATCTGAGCTCTCAAGGCCAATTCAGAGACACCCTTATGATTCTGTAGTCACCTACTTATAGGACAGTGGGAAAATGTACTGGCCATGAACCATTATGTTCACTTCTAGTCATACTCAGGAACTTTTTCTCAGTGTCACTGAGACTTTGGACAGGTGAGGATAAGCTTTGCATTCTTTCATCTTAGTACACTACCTGCTTTTTATATCCCTTGCCCTACATCTACTGTTTGCTAATGGGTGGAGACTTAGGAATTGGTTAATTTTGTGGGGCTAAGCCATTTGACCATTGCAAACCTGAAGTTCACTGCCAGGAGGTGAAACCTGTAAGTCATGACTTATCCCTTATGTGTACAGGGCATGCTGTGTTATTCATAGCTCAATTTCTCATTTCCCCTCCAACTATCTGTCGCTCTCCCTCACTCTGGTATCCATTTCTCAGTCCCTTTCATCCTCTACACTCAGCATTACTTTCAGGAAAGCAAATTTGGCATTATGTTGTATAATATATTTTATTATTGTGCAATCTTTCAGAAGAATGAAGGAAATATTCTTTGCTTGGCCATTAATGGACAAGCCAGACAAAGGTGCACATGCATGTAATTACAGCATCTGGGAGGCTGAGCCAGGGATATCATGACTTTGAGGCCCACTGGTGGCTGCATCAGCCTTCCAGTGTCTGTTGGATGTGTTGTGATCCATGAAGCCAAGAAAGGCCAGCATATCCTTGTTTACTCCTTGTCCTGTGGGGACATCAAGTGCCTGCATGGCCCTCCTCCTCAGGCACAGTGTGAGCTGTGACTGCATGAATGGCATCACATTTTCTGGGAGCAGAGATCAATGACAAACACCAGAGAGAACTGGCCCAGGATGGCTGTGAGTAGCATCTCCTCAATCTGGTGTGTATTCTGTTAGATTGTGGTGGTCTGGGAGGGAAGTGCTGTAGGTTATGAGGCTGGTTGTAACACCCTGAGTGAGGTCTGTTTTTATAGTCCATGGTGGAAGGGCAGGAATGGCAACATGAGTTAGATCTGAGATTAGAAACCTGAAGCCAATGTACATGTAACCAGAAAGATAGGAGCATTCAGAGAAGAGCAGTACCAAGGGACACTGGAGTAGCACCCAGGGAGCTCAAGAAGTCAGGGTTCAGTTGCCACCATCAACATCAACGTTTTTCCCTCAACAGAAAAAAATAGGATGGTGGTGTTATATTATTGAACATATACATGTATCTGTATATTCATACATATTCCTAAATACTGCATGTTCAATTGATATAATGTTAATTTCACACATGATTTCTGGGCTGACTTTTTTTCCCATGACAACTAGTTGGTATTTTTTCCCTGGGGAAGACTATTTCTTGCCTTATGGATCTGTGTATAGGGTTTACATCATCTTGGTGTCACTTTCGTAGGTCATATATATCAGAAAATTCATATTTTTTAGGTTTTCCAGTTATGTGAAAAGATTTAAAGTATATCCTTATGATTATCTCAATTTCCTTGGGAGCTAGTGTAAATTAATCTCTTTCATATCAAATTAGTAATTAATCTATTCTCTCTCATTCTGTTGACTAATTTGACTAAGGGCTTGCCATTTAATTGATTTACTTGAGGAAACAACTTGGTAATTTACTTATTCCTTCTTTGGTTATTCCTGTTGCTGTTTGTTTCTATCACATTGATTTCATCCCTGGGTTTTATATCCCTGATTTTCAGCCCTCTTATTTATTTACATATACAATTTTGAGAATTGTTTCTGTAGTGATTTATAGTTTGTAATGAAGATATTAATGAGAAATCACCCCAGTACCTTTATGTAGGCAGTCAGTGCTTTGAACTTACTTCTTAGAACTGCCTTCATTCCAGGCACCTCTGTATTTCAGAGAATCCATTGTAAATCCAGGCATTAGTCTAATGGTTCAGACTTGGTATGTGTTGTGGTCTCTTTCCTTTGCAGATTTTAGTGTATTTTTGGTCTGTAGATTTATACTTTTGATTATGTGTCATGCTGTGTTTCTTTTCTGGCCCTGTCTATTGGGTGTTCTGTATGCCTCTTGATCTTTATTAGGTATCCCCTTCTTTAGATTGGAGAAGTTTTTTTTTTAATTATCTGGTTTTTATTTTTGGAAATATCACTTGATATTTCCTATACCTATAAGGATATTGGAGCCCCGCACCTTAGCAGGTTACAATGTTCTTTTGTCTGTAGCAACTAGCTCCTAGAAATGGAAAATAGAATAATCAAGCTGGTCCCTCCTTCTAGGTAATCAAGGGGTTGGAGAACCAGGAACTGGGCCTCATGGTAGGTATCCCAGGCAGAACACCAGATCTCGCTCTTTCCCAGAAGTTAGAAACAAGAAAGCATCTTCAGTAGCAATTCAGCAAGAAGCAAAATTGGAGCCAAGAAAGTCAACCTAAATCAGTCATGATTGCTCAGGGAGGTGGACAGGAGGGAGAGGCTGAGAAAGAATCTAGATGAACAGACTGTGCGAACCAGGAGTCCATGAAAAGAAGAACCAGAGGGCCGGGTATGCATCATGGAGTAGTGCAGGCTTCATTATTGTCAAACATTGGGTATGGGGCCACCCACTCCTCCTCCAGAAGTCGTCAGCTGACAACAGGTACTCAGTTATAAAGTGGAGGCTTGTGAGTCCCCTCTCCACTCCATGCTAGAATGTTGATTGGCTTGATCTGATGCAGGTCTTGTACAGGCAACCACAGCTGCCTTCACAGCCCTCTCATCCAGAGAGAAAGCAATATGCCATACGCATCTGAACTGCTAGGACCAGAAGGACACGGCCTCAGGGAAGATATCAGGAATTCTGCTTTGGAGGTGTTCAGCTCAGTAGGCCAGTCAGAGATGCAAGTGGAGATGTTGAGAAAGCAGTGGAGCAGAAGGCGCTGGAGAGGTTTCCCGGCTTCCTACTCCATGGCGTTACATCTTGACTCTCCTGGAGAAGTTGTTTTTAGACAAATCATATACAAGTAGTTATCTCAGTATGTCCAGTAGAGTCCCTGGAAACTCAAACTTGTGTAGTATAAGAAAGAAGGAAACACAAGTTAAGTTCACCAGTACACTCAAGACCATGGTGAGAAAGAATAGCACCATGTCAGAGTTCATTGTTTTGAAACAGGATAAGTTACTCTATTACCCAGACATAACTTAAATTTGTGATTTTTCTGCCTTGAGATTACAGGAGGGTATATAACACAAATTAAATGCAAATAAACAAACAAAAAGTGTAAAATATATCTGGGTAGTTACTCATTAAAATTTAAAATCATAAATATTTTTACATATTTACAACATAAGTATGATGTAAAATATTTACCTAGTTATGTGTGTCTGGAATTCTTTTTTTTTGTTTGTTTGTTTTTTTTGAGACAGGGTGTCTCTGTATTGTTTTGGAGGCTGTCCTGGAACTCACTCTGTAGACCAGGCTAGCCTCGAACTCACAGAGATCCGCCTGCCTCTGCCTCCCGAGTGCTGGGATTAAAGGCGTGCACCACCAACGCCTGGCTCGCAATTCTTAATATAGACATATACTTTTTTCTTTAGAACCATGGACAGTTGATTCCTTCTTTGCAGAATCTATGGATAAGAGAAGGGTTAGGACTTTGGGCAGCAGTTACTCTTCTTAGAGTTCTTACAGGAATTATGGTCTGTTTTCTGAGAAATGATAACTCCTGGAGAAGATCACAGCTGTGACACATTCTATGGACTCCTAAAAAGTCAAATATGGAACCAATGAGAAGAGAACTGGAGGAAGTCCCATTATCTTGTTTGTGATCTAGTTCCTGATTTTCTTCTCTGGTTGCCTGAAGTCCCTGTGCAACTAGATAAAAGTAAGTTTTTACCTCAGTGTGAAGCCACATAACAAACCTCTCCTATTGTTTCATGAAATCACTCTTTGGTTATTATAGTTTTGGCTACTCTTTCACCTGCATGACAGAAATTCTCTGCACTACACATAGTACAGAAGGCTGTAAAAGTTTGTTAGCTACTCTGTGTTCAGAAGAAGA
Organism: Mesocricetus auratus; assembly: GCF_017639785.1. Classification (NCBI taxonomy): domain Eukaryota; kingdom Metazoa; phylum Chordata; class Mammalia; order Rodentia; family Cricetidae; genus Mesocricetus; species Mesocricetus auratus. The sequence goes on from NW_024429199.1 coordinate 52,025,844, forward strand.
GGAAGTGCCTATGGAGATCAGGGAGAGAGCAGGGTCTGCTGTTCCAGCCAGATGCAAATACTATTGAAATACACATCTCTGCTGACTCAGACAAGGTCTCAGTCCAGGTTGAAAGGCAGGACCGGGAACCAATGGGTTGTGTCTTAAAGCACAGTGTGGGCCTATGGGAGGAGCTCTTGTCAGTCAGGCTTCACCAGGCAATCAGTCCCTCCAGGTGATCTGCCACTCAGAAGGTATGCTGGGTCCTTCCTGCTGCCATCTTCTGGCTTGATTTTGTAGAGAAACTGTTCTGGGTCCTTCCTGCCGCCACCTTCTGGCTTGATTTTGTAGAGAAACTGTTCTGGTGGTCTCATGTGCTGTGCTGTGTGTGCTGCTGCAGGGAGCTGAGCCTAGAGGAGCTGGAAAACCATGACATGGTGAGCTTGGGACTACCATCCCCAGACTGGGAGAAGTGCCTAGTCAAGCCATGGGAACCAGTATGGAGGGTCCTCCCATGACTGAGTGGGAGTAAGAGGCCTGAAGCAGAGTTTTCCATGTTACTGCCTGGTCTTGGGTTGTCTTGAGTGGTCCAAATGATCCTGGGTGCACCACTTCATTTCTGTGTGATCCTAAGAGTTGAGCATGGTCTTTGCAATTCTCTGGGCCAGCCGGCAGACTCTTTGAGAAGTTCACTCTACTGGCTGCGCCTATACAGAGCACTGGGATTGGGAACTGTGCTTTGAAATATCCTTGTTGGCATCACTGTTAAATGCAGGCACCCTTAGTGCTTGTTCTGTCACTAGCAAACACAGATTTGCCTGCCTCAGAGAGCTGTGGTTCCTTTAGTATCTTCCAGAAGTTCTGCACTTTGAACCTTTAATATTTATGTTTTGAATATACTTGGAGTTAATTCTATAGAGCTTGTAAACTCTATTTCCTGTGAAGAGGAGCACTCCACTGCTAAACTGTGATATGGAAGTATAGACATTATGGGACTAGAATTGATAGTATACAGATTTACCAGTTCTTAGGAGACATTAAGCCACAAAATCGAGTTTAGGTAATATATAACTGCTTCCAAATACTTCAAAGACAAGTAGTATGCTAACCATGACTGTTAGAATACAGTATGATTAGATGTAAATGTTTGTTTCTCTGTTTTAACCAGCTCTATTCCAACAACCAAGGAGACAACCCCAATTTATAAGCAGCAGAAATGCCTCTCCCTCCATTAATGTCAGTTCTCTAGATGCTGCTCAAGCAACCATTACAGGATCACAACCCACATTAATTTTGGTGTGCATAAAGTATATTAATCCTAGAAGAGCTTCATCTCTAGTCTTTTGCAAAGCAGTTTTGTGTCAAGGTCTCCTATATTGATTTAGGAGACTTGTATCCTGTCTATAGCCCTACTAGACATTGCTTTTGTTGTCCTGACAAACTACCTTGTATATTGGATTAGAAATCTGTAGCACCACAGAGTCTTAAAATTGCTAGTTTGAATCACATAGTGTATTGTCCATTGTAGAACAGGGAAATGAATTATGTTTGAAGCATGATTTTTCCTTTCAGACCAGAAGAGGGGAAAACAGTGCACTATGCACACTTTTGGGAGAAACAAACTAGATGATAGCAAGATCACAGTCTGAAGTTGAAGCCAGTGAGATTCAGGGGTCTGCATTATGAAGAAGGACTGGTGGGGCATGGTGAATGACTTTCTCTGTCTACAAATTCCCTGCATGCATTAATTATTTCCATGTGAATGAAAAAAGACAGAATTGATGGGTGTATATTTTATGGAGGATTCCTTGAACTGCGGAGAATTCAGTTTCCAATCAGAGAAGCCTCCTATGCAGATGTGTGCAGTTAAGCCAGCTCAGAGATTTGTGAAACAGTACTCGGTGGCTAATAGTTTACATAGGACAAAGTAATACAGTGTCTTATTGAAGGGACCAGCCACCTGCTTAAGCAGCCATGACAGGCTGCAGAAAAGACATGTAGGCCTCTGCAGCACATGTCTGACTGACCTTGCTGTGCCTGCCCTGGTCACAAGGAGATCAGATGCCCTCATATCAAGGAACCAATCTGAAGTCAGCTGGCAGACAAATGCTTTACAGCTCTGGCTTGCTTTACATACACTTGCACAAAAGTGGTTTGCAGAGCATAGTAACTGACCTTGGAGGGCCTATAGGCCATAACCAGTTGACCAATCAACACAGGACAAGTCATCCAAGCCCATGAGTGCACCAATCCTGAGACTGTTGCATCCCCCGAGATACACAGCTCATGCTGCCGAATAAAATCCCTGTCTTGTGGTTTCTCAGAGACTTTCTCCAGTCACCTACTGTAGTGTATTAATGAAAGGCCCAAGCCAATGGGATTATCTTGTTAAACAAATGCAATAAAAGACTCTTTGCTTTTGCATTGAAATGTGTCTCTTGGTGAATTGAGGACTTCAGAATTTGGGCACAACATTATTTCTGACATTCTCTCTATCAGGCAAGTGCCTACTCCATTTCAGTGTCATTATAGCTAAGTATTGTTCCACATATTTTCATCATTTCTAAAACATCAATTATTGGTATCATTTTAAAATTCATTTTCTTTAAATGCTTTACTGATTTTTCTATCTATTTTTCAACATTCCTGGGTTTAAGAATTTCATTCAAAATTTTAAGTGCTGTTTGTTTGTTTATTTATTTATAGCAGTTTAGAGCAGTGATTCTCAACTTTGGGTGTCTGGGCTTCCTTTGGAGGAAACAAATGAACGATCCTATCACATGACTGGCCTCAGAACATCAGAAAATATAGATATTTGTATTATAATTCATAACAGTAGCAAAAATATAGTTATGACAAAGCAGTGAAAATGATTTTAGTGTTTGGGGTCATCACAACATGACGAACGGTATTAAAGGGTCACAGCATTAGGAAGGTTGAGAACCACTGGTTTAGGTCAATATCTTCTATAGCTCAGGCTTGCCCCACACTATATAATTTGGAATTTCTTTAAACACCCAGTCTTGTCTCTGCTGCTCAATGCTGGAAAGTCATTCCTACCACTCTTTCCTTGGGTGGACCTTGACTGCTCTAACGGAAGCAAAAATAGATCAGTGAATGAGTATCCGCCAACTTCTCCAGATTTTATGGCATATTTACAAATGAAGTGGGATCTGTGTAGGAATTGAGTTCACTGATCAACTGTAAAGCAGGTTTAGTTGCAACAGAGAAAGCCATGGGCAAGAAAGAGATCAAATTCTTTTCTTCTGTGACAGTAGTTGTATTTTTTTTGGTTTAAGACAGGGTTTCTCTATGGCTTTGGAGGATGTGCTGGCACTTACTGTAACCCTGTTTTACAATGGGAATGGATATTCTGTGTCGTTGTATATTGGGAAGTTGTAACTTTTCTTTCTGATTGTATAGGATGACACAGTCATGATATTGTCTTGAGTGTCAAAAATGGCTGTGCATTTTTTGAACAGTACAGGGGCTTTTGCTGACTAGGATAATCATTGAGGTAAATAAATGCCTTCTTCATAGATGACCCTTTGCTTACAGTGACCTAGGCCATCATCTATTTGACTGAATGAAAAATTCCCAGATTGAATAATATAGTTACATATGTGTCTCTACTTTGATTCTTCCTTTGCTGTGCCTGTCTAACTTTTAGTGGGAGAAGGCTTTCTGGATGAAATTCCTTATTGGGTATGTATTTCTGTATCTATAATCTCAACCCACTTCCTATATTGTTTCTACAGTGTTGTGGTTGACACTATGCCTTCACCACCATTATAGATAGTATCACAAAACCACATTAGATACAGGTCAGGCAATTGTTATTCAATTGTAAGACATTTTGCCTGTCTAATTTTTTAAAAGTTTGGTTAGTCTTATTTTTGTATCTGAAGAAAAGTTTGTTTAAGTTGTCCTAAAAATTTCTTTATAGAGCAAGCCAGCCTTGACATCAAGAGATTCATGTGACTCTTGCTCCCAAATGTTGGGATTAATGGTAGGTCTATGTTTTTAGGGACTTTTATTCTTATCAGTGGGTGATGGGTCTAGAGAGCAAGTTTTTGCACAAGTGAAGCATATGCTGTTTTGATGAACTTCACCCCCAGCTTGAATTTTTAAATTTGGCAAAGGACTTCATTCTCTTTCCCAATCCAGCAGTATTCAAGATGTGGATACTGCGTGAGGCTTCTGAGTCACTGAATTATAGGTGTGTGACATTCTTCCTGCTTGTTGTGTTTATGTGTATCAATTAAATGAGTATGATTCTTTGGAAACATAAATTGATATGTATAACATGTGTGCTTTGTCTTCACAGTAGTCAAAAGATGATCTTTACAATATATGAATTTGGTATAATGGATAGTTGTGGTCCCTGATGTGAGTTGTGACATTTGAGCATAGCTATATGCAAGGGCAGCAAGATCTATTAGCTTCTGAGGCATCTCTCTTGCTTTGTGTTGATTATTTGTGATCAACATTTATATTGCAAATGTCTTCATCTGTCTATGTTTAAATGCTTTCTTTAAGTTTTGTTAAAAGTACAGTTTAAACTGTAACACTTCAGGTTTCATGAAGATGAATACAGAACAGGAATGAATGCAAAACTTCTTATACTTACTGCAGAAAAGAATACATCTCTCACTTCTTCTGTCTTTATTGTTTATTTCATTGATTTTTGCAAGGGAGACAGGTTCTTAGTATTTACCTCTTGCTGTCCTATAACTGATTCAGTAGACTATGCTAGCATTCACCTAATAGGCAGATATACCTATGTCTTCCTTCTGTGTGTTGGGACTAAATGCATGAGCCAATATCCCCAGCTTGCTCAATGTTTTATGTTAAGTAATTATTCACACAATTTCTTTGATATAGACTCAGCCTGTTGATCTGCTTGCATGTCTCTGTCTGTTACTAGGCATTTCTCTTGCGAGATAATATCCTATTTCAGAGCATTCAGAAATGACAGAGACAAAACCCCATCAGGCTTCTTCTAAAATGACTTAATTATAATAACTGTATCATAGAGTAAGTATGGGAAAGTGCATCATTATATGACTATACTGTCAAAGAAGTATGCATTTACAGTGCCGTCTTTATCATGCTTTTTTGTTTTACATGTCTGGCATATTTTAGGATGCAGTCACCTATCATGATTTGCATGTCAACTTCACTCAGGAAGAGTGGGCTTTGCTGGATACTTCACAGAAGAATCTCTACAAAGATGTGATGCTGGAGACCTATATGAACCTCAATGTAATAGGTAAATTTTTTGAGTTTCTTTCACTCATTATAATAAGAGGAAAAGTGGTTCTTGGTTATTGATGCTCTTTTGTAATGTTGATTGAGAATGAAGAAGACTGAGGAAATAAATCAGTCATTTTTCTAAGTATCACTGGAGACAGCTAAATTTTAAGCAATTTTCAATAATATATCCTATATTTCCTTGTGCTATATTTTAGGCTACAAATGGGAAGATAATAATATTGAAGAACTTTGTCAAAGTTTTCAAAGGCATGGAAGGTAATTTTAATGTTTTTGCTGACATAAATTTCCCTGTAAAGATACTTTAATGTATATGGAAGTTGCAAAGAAAAGCAGCAGTGTAAATAATCACATCATAAAGTGCATTGTTTATCATTAAATTGTCATGAGACCATATACCTCAACAGCTGGTAAGTGAATTATGTTTGCAAGTCCTTTTTTAGGAAGGAAGACAAGATATGAATGCTTAACACCATTTGATTCATAGCTCCATCAGAGGTGTGCTGATGAGAATTGTAAATCCATGTAGTTTCATACCACTCATATTATAGAAGGTATAAATATTGAGAAGGTGATAAGTCTATTTCCAAAAATTCTCATCAGCAAATATTCCATAGTAAAGCTAGTGTTACTAATATAGAAGTTCTGATTTTGCTAAGTACAGTCAGATAGATAGTTAGAATTGTGATTTTAGGTGAGGGTGGTTATGTAAATCCTTAATCCCTGTACCTTATGTCCATGAGGAACACAAAGACAAAATCCATTATTGCAGTGTGGAAACCTTTTTATTTCTCAGTCTTCCTTTAGTAGGTATATCTTATGTCACTCAGAATACAATCTATATGAGCATAGGGACATGAAAAGGGGCAATGCACTTCTCTCTATCTCAGAACAATTAGAAGATATGTAATAGACCGAATGTTGAACAGAATTGTTGAACATCATTCATATATACATGTGCTTGGTTTTCCAGCTTCATTGGGAATACATTACCATTCTGCATAAAAACCTTATGAGTACAAGCAATGTGTAAATATTTCTATTTGCCCTGGTTCATTTTGCTAATGTACTTTGAATCACAGTAGAGGAAAATTTATCAATATAAAAAGTGGGGTAAATATATGGATTATATTATTTCTCTTGAAATATAAGAAATCTCATAGAGAAAAAACTGTCATAAAAGTGAAACAGAGAATAAAGTTTCTTAGTATGACAGGCATCTTCAAATATTCAAAATAATTCTTAATGAAGGGGAATGACATGAATATAGACAAAGTGAAATTATTTTAATATCTGATTAGTTTTTAAAATCAGAACAAATTGTAGAATTAATTCATAGTTATAAATATTCAACAGTGGTTTTTTCATTTTTTAAATCTTGATTTCATTTTGCATTCTAACCACAGTTCTACCTCCCAGCCCTCCTCTTGCCCCCTTGCTTCATCCTACTCCCTCTTTCCCCCAGTACATTCCCAGTCCACTCCTCCTCAGAAGAAATGAATGTAGCAAAACTTTTAATTGTGTCAATTATACTTGTAGGCATGAAAGAATTCCAACCAGAGAGAAATCTTCTATACATATTCAATGTCATAAGTGCTCTGTATATGACAATCAGCTTCCAAGTCATGAAAGAACACAGACTGGAGAGAAACACCATGAATGTAATCAATGTGGTAAAGCCTACCTATGGAACAGCCATCTTCAAATGCATAAAAACAAACACACTAGAGAGAATCCCTGTGAATGCCATCAGTGTGGTAAAGCCCTTGCTCAGCTCAGTGCTCTTCGAGTACATAGAAGAACACATACTGGAGAGAAACCCTATGAGTGTCATCAGTGTGGTAAAGCCTTTGCTCACCTTAGTGCTCTTCAAGTACATAGAAGAACACATACTGGAGAGAAACCCTATGAGTGTCATCAGTGTGGTAAGGCCTTTGCTTCACACAGTTACCTTCAAGTGCATAAAAGAATACATACTGGAGAGAAACCCTATGAATGTCATCAGTGTGGTAAAGCCTTTGCTTATCGCAGTTACCTTCAAGTGCATAAAAGAACACATACTGGAGAAAAACCCTATGAATGTCATCAGTGTGGCAAAGCCTTTGCTTGGCACAAGGACCTTCAAGTGCATAAAAGAACACATACTGGAGTAAAACCCTATGAATGTCATCAGTGTGGCAAAGCCTTTGCTTGGCACAAGGACCTTCAAGTGCATAAAAGAACTCATACTGGAGAGAAACCATATGAATGCCATCAGTGTGGTAAAGCCTTTGCTCAGCTCAGTTCTCTTCGAGTACATAGAAAAACACATACTGGAGAGAAACCCTATGAATGTAATCAATGTGGTAAAGCCTTTGCTTATCACAGTTATCTTCAAGCGCATGAAAGAACACATGCTGGAAAGAAGCCCTATAAATGTCATCAGTGTGGTAAAGCCTTCACTCGGCACTGGTATCTTCAGCAGCATAATAGAACACATACTGGAGTGAAACCCTATGAGTGTCATCAGTGTGGTAAGGCTTTTATTTCACACAGTCATCTTCAAACACATAAAAGAACACATACTGGAGAGAAACCATATGAGTGTCATCAGTGTGGTAAGGCCTTTGCTTCGCACAGTCATCTTCAAACACATAAAAGAACACATACTGGAGAGAAACCATATGGATGCCATCAGTGTGGTAAGGCCTTTGCTCAGCTTAGTGCTCTTCAAGTACATAGAAGAACACATACTGGAGAGAAACCCTATGAATGTAATCAATGTGGTAAAGCCTTTGCTTATCGCAGTTACCTTCAAGTGCATAGAAGAACACATACTGGAGAGAAACCCTATGAATGTCATCAGTGTGGTAAAGCCTTTGCTTATCGCAGTTACCTCCAAGTGCATAAAAGAACACATACTGGAGAGAAGCCCTATAAATGTCATCAGTGTGGTAAAGCCTTTGCTTGGCACAAGGACCTACAAGTGCATAAAAAAACACATACTGGAGGGAAACCCTATGAATGTCATTAGTGTGATAAAGCCTTTGCTTATCGCAATTACCTTCAAGTACATAAAAGAACACATACTGGAGAGAAACCCTATGAATGTAATCAGTGTGGTAAAGCCTTTGCTCAGCATGGTCATCTTCAAAGACATAAAAGTACACACACTGAAGGGAAAACATATGAATGTAACTAATGAGGTAAAGCATTTGCATATCACAGTTTTCCTTTTAGGCATAAAAGAACACATACTGGAGGGAAACCCTATGAATGTACCCAGTGTTTTAAATCCTTTGCTCAGCGGAGTAATCTTCAAAGGCATAAAAAACCACATACTGGAGGGAAACCCTATGAATGTAATCAGGGTGGTAAAGTCTTTGCACCGCCCAGTGATCTTCAAGTGCATAAAAGAGGTTATACTGGAGAAAACCATATGAAAGCCATCAATGTTGTAAAGCCTTCACCTGTGACAGTAATTTTAAAATACATAAAGGCACACATACTGGAGTAAAGCCCTGTTAGTGTAAGAATTCTGATTTTTCATAATAATAAAACCCCCAAGTCAGGTATGAGACTGAATTCTGAAAGATCAGAGAAGCAGTGCAACCAATCACTAGTTCTTACCTCTACAAAATCCTCAGAACAAATGTGACATTTTGTCTCCTAGAATCCTCACACTGAATGCTTTCTTTATGAAACCTCAGACTGATCCCTGAATTTCTGTCTCTTCCTTCCATACATTCCTCTCTTCACTCAGCCACATTCCTCCCTGTCTCCACTTCCCTATTCCTCCGATTAAGTTGGAGCTACCACCACTTGGCTCTATTTCTCTTTTAGGTTGATCCATTGTCATGTACTACAGGGTGGTCTCAAACTCACAGACCCCATCTGCCTCTGTTTCCCAAGTGTTGGATTTAAAGTGCCACCAGTGCCTGGCTTGTATGTGTAACAAGCATGACTATCTCTCATCTTCTGAGAAACATTTGTTAAAGCTAAAAAATATCACCAAACACTATGAATGTATTGAGAGTAATAAAGCTTTTGTAAGTCACAGTCATCTCCAAACACATAAATGAACACATACTGGATAGATACCCTATGAATATAGTCAATGTGTAAAGCTTGTTGTATGTATCAAAATAATGAGAAAAAATGATACTGCAGTGAAACCCCATAAATAATGGTCATGTGCTCAAGTTTTGTACTTCCTAGATGCAAAACTTTGTGTGCGTTCTATCTGTTGAAACCTTTGTAAACTAAAATAGTCTTGAATATGAAAAAAGACAATAAGTCTACTTAGTATAAAAGATTTGGTATAATCTTTAGCCAACACACAACTGTTTATTCTGTAGAGAAAAATGAGAGTGATAACAGTCTGTACAAGCAATATGATGACTGTTTGTATGTTGGTTGCACCAGTAAAGTCATGGGAAAAAACAAATTTATGAAGCCCTGAGTTTAGGGTAAATAGAGTAGGCAAGAAACACACTCTGACCATGAAATCAGAGGCACTGAAATAGAAACACTATGGCCCTTAAGCAAGAGCCATTAAAAACTCACCCTGACCTTGAATCCCTAGCCAAAGAAACACACTGAAACCAGAGCCAGTGAAAGAAACACCTCCTGTGAAACAAGAGGCAATGTTTAAAAAGTGACAGCAAGAGAAAGAGACTCTGTCCCTTAAACCAGAGCCAAATAAAGTCACTCTATCTTTGACCAACTGAGCATTAAACCAACAAATCCCCGAACTCAAAACCATTCAGTCCTGAGCACAAAATCCAGGTATTGTCTGATCATGTTCAAGCTCAGGGATTGAAATACTACCAATCCCAAGTGGAAATCTTCTCCCTGGAAAGAAGCCCTATATAAGCTCCATGGCTTTTCAGTTGACTGATGCTGTCACATCAAATGCAGTAGACTCTGTGTTACAAGTTCCACAGACTGAGGTGATAACTTCAAAAGAAGGGTGTCTCCTGGAACTGGTTGTGAAACTCTTGGCTGGAGAGAAATATTGTGCCATGGTTCATGTGGCATTTTTTCTTCTATTACTTTTTCATATCAAATGTTCCTAAAAGCCTGTGCTGACATTTTAAAGAAAAGAAATAGATGAGAAACCATACCCTGAGATGGGGTCAAAAGCCGTGGCACCATCTCCATAAAAACCAATGCTTTCCAAATCATTCACATCATTCACATGAGTAAAAATAGTAAAATTTTCTCATCAATAAAATTTCATATGGCTGCACAGTTGTAATCATGAGTGGGTTTATATATGTGGTAAATAAAACTTATTTTTAAATTAGTAATATGTTTGCTTCACATGGTAAAGAAAGTTTTTAATAAGAAAGTTAAAATAGTTAAAATAGCTCAACATTTTAAATAAACTCACAAGAACTAGGTAATAGATGTTAAACAGTAACATTTGTTAACTTGATTTAAGAAATATGTGGTTATCCTTAACCATGGATGATTTTGTGTTTTGATTAACCATGGATGATCTTATGTTTTGGATTTCTTTGTTACTGTGCCAAGTAGCAATAATGGTATCTGTTTGGGTTTGCTTTAAAATATCAACCCCTGATACTGAATCTGTATAAAAAATCTTGCTTAATAACTGGAAAATAAACTCAGATTCTAACTGCTTCTCTGTTTGTTACTGGCAAATCCTTACCCACCTAGTCTTCGAGGATCCTCATCCCATTGGACTCCCATACCCAGCTGGGGATAGTCCATGGCAGCTAGGGCTCTCAATGTGAGTTTGAAGTAGGTATGCTTTCTCTTCTCTTTTCTCTCTGTTTTCTTAAAAAATACTTTTCCAGGTAAGGGGGGGACCTCTCCCAAGTGCTGCAGACTCTTTTAGAGAAAACATTGAGTTAAGATGGTGAGAAAATAAGAATCACGGGGCATTCACAGTCCAAGGACAGAGGCCTGTTCCTGGAAGTGTTGAGCCATATATTAGAAAGATGAGGTGGTAAAACCTCAAAGAAGAGTTTGACAGCATTTTATGATTTTGTATTGAATGTCAGTCCATGGTTCCCAGAGGAAGGAAGCCTGTCTTTAGAAGGGTGGAAAAAAGCATCACAAGAGATGAGAGAATGAATGCCATGGCCCTAAAGAAGTTCTGGTTCAGGCCTTATCATTCTGGGTACAAATTTGAGATTTTCAGAAAAGTCAGAAATGGAAATCTTTGCAGAAGAAGCACCCTCAGAAGATGAGGCAATTCCTCTGAGTACAGAAACTAAGTCAAGTGATGCTTCCTCATCTACTGCCAATCTCCTTAAGGCACAGCCAGGGGATGATTGAATGATTGATGAGGAACAACAGGAACTGGATAATGAAGTAGAGGAAAAATGATGTTGATTGTTTTCATGATAAAAATCCTTATAATACAGAAATAGATGACACTTTTGCCGCAGCCACTATTAATTTTCGAAGGCCATTTCGAAGGTATCAATGGAGAGTTATCCCCCAAGGTATGAAACTAATCCAACTCTTTGTCAGAAATTTGTAGATCAAGCCTTATTATCTATTATAACTAAATATACAAAGGCTTTTTATTACATGATATAGATGACAGTCTTACAACAGAAAAAAAAACAAAGGATTTAACCTGGATTAATTTTTGAAGAATATGATTGAGGTATTGACTCAGCATGGGTTCACTATTGCCCCTCCCATATTCAGCATAACAAGCCAATAAATCATTTAGGGAAAACAATTCATAGTGCATATTTCATTTCTCAAAAATTGCAACTTAAAATCGATAAAGTAAAGATACTTAATGATTTTCAAAATTATTGGGAAATATCAATTTGAATAGACCTCATTAAAAAATTGCCTCAGGACAATTGCATTGCTTATTTGAAATTCTTAAAGGAGAATTGGATCCCAAATCTAAAAGAGAGCTTACAAAAGAAGCCTTAAAACAATTAGAATTAATGAAACAGGTTGCAAGATCCAAAGTAAAAAAAAAAAGTGTCTAAAACCATTGTCCTTTATTATTCTCAAAACATCTTACACCTCTACTGATTGTTTATGGCAAGAAGGTGTCCTAGAATTTTCTTTTTACTCAAGTGAAAATAATATTTTATCCTCTCATGTGCAGTCAATTATTTATTAAGGAAAGGATAAGATCCAGGGAATAATTGGAATATTAACTTTATACTATAGATGACTGGGGAGTTGCATTAGCTTATTATATGGGACAAATCAAAAATAATGTACCTCAATACCCTATATTAAAGTTTGTAGAAGAATCAGAGATAATCTTTTTTTCTTTCGAGAATAGCATTGGATCCTATTTCCAATGCCCTCTTGGTATTCAGAGACGGGTCATCCAGTAGAACTTCAGCTGTCTATAGAAAAGATAAACCTGTAGTTATTAAAAGTGCCAAAGAAATTTCAGCCCAGCAGGCAGAAATTATAATAGTTTTTTCTGTCCTTGAACACATACCTGAAGAGTTTAATCTTAATACAGATTCCAAATATGTAGTTTATTCCCTGATACAGAGACAGCTCTTATGTTTGGAAATTCTAAAATTGCATCATACTTGTTTCACTTGCAAAATATAATTCAATCAAGAAAAAGAATAATTTTTATCAGACATATCAGAGGACACACTGGCCTGCCAGGTCCACTGGCTTCAGGAAATGCAATGGCAAATTTATTAACAAAGGAATATTGATTGCTAGTGAGGTGGAACAAGCATTAGAAAGTTACACTTTACATCATCAGAATGCATTGGTCTTGAGAAACATCTTCAATTTGACTCAAGAATAGGGTAGGCAAATTGTGAAGGATTATGAACAATGTTCTGATGGATATCATCCATTAAAAATGGTAGTTAATCCAAGGGACGTTAGGCTCAACTTTTGTGACAAACTCATGTAACTCATGTCCCAGAATTTAGAAAATTAGTTTATGTACATGTTACTGTAGACACCTACTCTCCTGTGGGTCATGGCCATTGCATGACCTTATGGGGCTGTGAAAGATGTCATACAGCATCTTTTTATATGTTTCTCCTTGTTGGTGTGCCAAAAAAAAAAAAAACGCTGATAATGCTCCACCTTATACTTCTCAAGCTTTTGTAAAGCATTGCATTCAATAAGGTACAGAACATATAATGGGAATTCCATATAACCCCAAAGGTGAGGCAATCATAGAAAGGACTCATCAATATCTTAAGGTACTTCAAAGATGAAAATCTAGTGGTCTTCACTATTCCCTTCATCAATTAGTAAGCCATGCTTAATTTACCATTAATCACCTTAACACAGATGATAAAGAATTTACTCTGATGCAAAAACATCGGGCAACCCCTGCAGTACACTTTAGTGATGTGGGAGAATCTTGTAACTGGCACCTGGATATGTACAATGTACCTAGCTTGCCCATACCATTACACAATGTAGACTGGAATAATTCTCTTATTCACCACACGGAAGAATGCCCAGAATATTGAAAAATAAAGAGAGATTTTTAGGATACAAAAAAAGGTGTTTGTGGTGGGCTGTGGTGGCACACACCTTTAATCCCTGCATTTGGGAGGCAAAGAAGGCAGATCTCTTTGAGTTCAAGTTCAGCCTTGTCTACAGAGTGAGTTCCAGGACAGCCTCCAAAGCCATATAGAAGCCCTGTCTCCATCTTCAGTATACACAAATATTTCAAAGAAGTGGGCTCTAATGCTAGGAAAGGAATAAACTCAGTAGCCAGAGCTAGGGCAAGCAGCCAAAGAGTGAGTTCTCCTTCTTCAATATCCTTTCTGTATGTATACTGCCACCAAAAGGTGTGCCCCAGATTATAGATGGATTTTTTCTCAGGATTCATTTTTTATTTTTGTGTGTATCCCTGCATCACATTCTGTGGACCAGGCAGGCCATAAACTCAGGAAATTCAACTGCTTCTGGCTCCTGAGAGCTGGAATTAAAGATCTACACCAACACCAAGCTGGTAAAGGTGGATTTTATCACCTCCAAATATCTCTATTTAGATATGTGTGCCCATTTTAAAACCCTTAATAAGCTGGGCAGTGGTGGCTCATGCAGTTAATATTAGCACTCCAGAGGCAGAGGCAGAGGCAGGTGGATCTCTGTGTGTTTGAGACCAGGGCTAGTTCCAGTGCAGCCTCCAAAGCCAGAGAGAAACCCTGTCTCTACAACCCCCCCAAATCTTTAATAAGAAAATGCCTGCTGGCGGTGGTGGCACAGGCTCTTTTTTTTTTTTTTTTTTTTTTTTGGGTTTTTTTCGAGACAGGGTTTCTCTGTATTGTTTTGGAGGCTATCGGTCCAGCCCAGCCTCGAACTCACAGAGATCCGCCTGCCTCTGCCTCCCGAGTGCTGGGATTAAAGGCATGTGCCACCACTGCCCGGTGGTGGCACAGGCTCTTAATCCTAGCACTTGAGAAGCAGAGGGGGATGGATCTCTTTGAGTTCAGGGCTAGCCTGGTCTCCAAAATGAGTTCCAGGACTGGCTCCATAACTGGCTCCATCTCTCTCTCTCTCTCTCTCTCTCTCTCTCTCTCTCTCTCTCTCTCTCTCTCTCCAGTTTTGGAGACAGGGATATTCTGTGTAATGTTTTAGACAGACTGGACTCCAACTGAAAGAGATCTGCCTGTTTCTGCCTCCCGAGTGCTGGAATTAAAGCCATGAGCCACCAGCACCCAGCAGGTCTACTCTCTTATGTATTCTATCCTTTTGATAATAGATTGCTGCAATGCATGTCCTACTCTATGACTTTATGGGTTAATGTCCATGGGAAGTCGGTGGCCCACTGTCAAATGTTCAGTTTCTTCCAGTGGCTGGGATTAATGGCATGTGCTCACATGACTAGCTATATTTATTTTTGAAAATGGTTCTGTGGCAGTCAGTGTCAGACACTTGAAATGACTTGACAGGCATTGTATTGTTCCAATTCTTCAATGCTCCTATTCTTGTAAGTAATTAAGTTTTGTTCTTTCCTCTGTATGTGTGTGTGTGTGTGTCTGACTGCCTGCCTGTCTGTCTGTCTGTGTGTGTGTGTAGACTATGTATTACAGACTTTAAAACTCAGATTGATCTTCCTGCCTCTGTGTCCATATTGCTGGAACTAAAAGAATGCACTACTGCACATAGCTTGAAAATACTTTTTATGGTTTAAGTCTCCCCTTCTTATCATGACCAAGGAGGCCAGGAGATGGTGTCATAACTCCTGATATATGATTTACAGACAGTAGTGAGCTTCTTTATATACAATGAATGGAAGCTCTCAAAGAATCGTCAGTGCTTATCACTGCTAAGGTATTTCCACCCTAAGTTTTCTATTCTTTATTTGTTTGCTTGATTGTTTGAGACAGGTTTTCTCTGTGTAGTAGTTCTGACAGTCCCACAACTTATCAGTACACCCAACAAAAATGATGTGGCTGGTTGTATTCATGTATTCCAGTATACTTATTCACCCACACATAACAAGGAAAGAGTTGGAAGAAATTTGGGAAGAGATGGAATCAAGAAGTAAGCATGGAAATTGGTATTATACATTTCTAGTTATCAGTTTATGGAAATAACTTTTAAATAAAAAGATGAACTAGAGAAATGGCTCAGCAATTCAGAGCACTTGGTGTTATTACAGAGGACCCAGGTTCCATTTCCAGAACACATGTCAGTTAACCATTTGAGGTAACTCCAGTCCCAGGCATCTCCTGCCTTCTTCTGGCCTCTGTAAGTACTGTGTACAGACACCTGTAGGCAAAACACCCATATAACTAAATTCTTAAAAAGTTAGAAAAAGGATAGAATGGAATTCACTACAGGGATGTGACAGCTCTGAGACAGAGAGCAGCCAGGGAAGTTAAAATGAACTCCTTATGGTCTTGCATGGAAGCAGCTATGATCTTGCACTGAGTCAGCCTGCTCAGAGGCAAAAGCAGCTTAATTCTGAGGTTAATGGAGATCATCATAACCATTAATATAGGAGCAGAGTATACTGTGCTGTTCTATGACTTTTCTTTGACGTTTTCTTTGTTTATGTTCTCTCTTTTGTATCTGTGAGAATTGTGGCATTGTTACAGTTACCTTTTAGATCAAACATCAAGTCTGACAGGTAGCATAGAATCCAAAGCAATCTACTTTTCACAGTGTCATTTACTTTGTTGTCAGCTAAGATATTGTGGTTCAAGATAAACATGCCATTCTTTCCATCATTTTTATATTTATGTATGTTCCTGCATGACCTTGAGATAAGAATATCCTTAAATGTCTCTGCTTTTCCATTGTGATCATGTTCAGAAGTAGATTTGATAACTGAGGATGCTTAGGCATAGGCAGAGCCCTATGTGAACATGTCCAGACTCCCTAAGTAAAATCCCCATGCTTCCTTTGTTTAGGAAAACCATTGTTTTTCAAATAACTCCCATGTTCTTCTTGCTTCCTGGAGGTAAGAGGTCTTTTTCTTTTCTTCTGTCTTGACTGTTCTTTGCAGTCAAACTGATTACCTCTGGAATTAACTAAAACCCAGAAAGTTGGGTCACCAGTAAAAGGATGTTTCTTAAACATTTTGAAATTAAAGATATATCTTCAATCTGGATAATATAAATTAATAAAAGCCTCTTTTAGCTGCTTGACAGAAGTGCATATCTTTAACCCCAGCACTCGGGAAGCTGAGGCAGTTGGATTTTCTAAGTTTGAGCCCAGCCTGGTTTACAAAATGAGTTCCAGGGCTACACAGACAAACCCTGTCTCTAAAACAGGAAAAAAAATCAATCAAAGAATTAGATCCAACTTTAACCTGGGTCACACCTTCTGGTAGCAGCTGACATCTATGAATGATGTTGAAGAAGGAAACTCTCTCTGCCTGCTTGCTCTACCTCTAGCTGCAATCACTAGCATTAGAGGAGACTTCTTTGGAATTTTGGTGTATACTGAAGAGCAGCTGAGACATCCAGTGGTAGGCAGCCATTGTTGGACTACCTGGACCACAGCTTGTGAGACATTTTACATAGAATCCACTTTGTACATGCATGGAGAGACTCATTCTACCAATTCTGTTCATGTAGAGAACCTAGAAATTTGCAGCTGTTTTTTTTTTCACCTGCTCCCTGAGGAAGATGTGCTGGCTAACAATAATGCTCATAAACACATTTTCCCTAGTTCTATAATTCTCTAAGTATTCAACTTTCCATGAAGAGTGCTCTTTAGGGGGTGGTGAGATGGTTTGAGAGATCCCAACTTAACATTTTTAGACCCCTAGCAACTAGCCCATCACAGAGTAACTTGTCCTTCCTTCTCCTGAGAAACCAGTGACCTCAAGATAAACTTAAAAGATAACACTCCCTGATCCAGGAACTAGCTCACCACATTCCTGCTCAATGTTTAACTGTACAATGCCCAAAGAATGCTTGCTTGAGATAACCTATAACCTTCCCGTTAAGACATGAGCTATCATTTAACTTCCTCATCCTTTATGATGTTTACCTAACTTCCCCATCCTTTATGTTTGCCTAACTTCCCCATTCTTTATGGTTTTTCCCTTTTAAAAACCCTCAACTGCAGCTACTGGGGGTCGAACTCCTCTGCCCCTGTGAGGGTCATGAGCTTGGCCTCAGTGCACTGGTTCCTGGAATAAATCTCATGTGCTTGCATCAAGAATGGTCTCTCTTGAATTATTGGGTCATCGGCTTATCCCAAGACTTGAGTGAGGGTCTCCTCAGGTTCGGCAGTTAAGAGAACTGGCTTCTCTCCCAGAAAACCTGGGTTGAACCCACATGGCAGTTCACAACTGTCTGTGACTCCAATACCAGGGCATCTGACACCTTCATATAGACATGTATTCAAGCCCCACTCCAGTACACATAAATTAAGAATTATTTACAAATGGAAAAAGAAAGATAACTCTTTATTATTATTCATCTGTCAAGAGTTTACTCTGAATTTCAGGCTCCTAAAGCAATGGAGCTATCATCCAGCCTTCAGATTAGAGAAAGACCTATTTTCTGGTTTGAGATTTGGTTCCTGCTTTTCTTCCCTCGTTGTCTGAATTCCCAGTGACAAGCAGGAATAAAGCACCTTCAGTTCATCTGACCTCAGTGTGAAACTACAGAACAAACATCTTCTTTTTGGTCATGAATCTCTCTGTAGTTGTTTTTTATTTTAATTTTATTTATTTTATTTTATTTTAATTTTAAATAGCTTGTTTTACATGTCAATCCCAGTTCCCTCTCCCTCCCCTCCTCCCGCACTCCCCTTCCCCCCCACCCTCCCACCCTATTGCCAAATCCTTCCACATAGGGGATATCTAGAGTCTGTCATTTTACTCTGGGTAGGGTCCAGGCACTCCCCTAAGAGTCCAGGCTGAGAGAGCATCCCTCTTTGTGCTATAGGCACATGAAGACTGTTTGTATACCAGGGATAGACACTGATCCACAGCTCATGGCCCCATAGGTTGCCCAGGCCTTCTCGCTGACACTCACATTGGGGGGTCCAGATCAGTCCCATGCTGGCCTCCCCACTGTCGGTCTGGGGTCCAAGAGCTCTCCCCTGTTCAGATCAGCTGTCTCTGCTGGTTTTGCCAGCCCATTCTTTGCCAATTTGCTCATCGCTCCTCTCTCTCTGTCACTGGGTTCCTTGGGTTCAGTTCAGTGATTAATTGTGTGTTTGCCTCTGCTTCCATCAGTCACAGGATGAAGGCTCCCGGATGGTTATAGACATCAAGTTCATTATCAGGAATGGGCATTCGAGGTGGTCTCTCCACTATTGCTTAGCTTGCCAATTGGTGTTGGAGTTGGTGCTTGTTTTTGTGTGCTGTGCTGCCAGTACTGCTACAGCAAGCTGAGCAGAGAGCATGGGAAAGCTGGGTAACCACACGGTGAGTGAGGGGCTGCTTTCCCCAGATGGGAGAAGCAGCAGCCAGTGTGGTGGGTCCTCCCTGGATCTGAGAGGGACCCTGCAGCAAGATTCCCTGTCCTGTGAGATTTCACAGAGTTCTTGCAACTCACTGGACCCAGGGGCAGGCCTCTGAGTAACTTTGTTCCATGGGCTGAGTTTGCTCAGAGCATTGGGAGCAGCAAGCTGTGTGTAGAAACATCTTTTTCATCAACACTAATGTGCTTTTGGTGCACCCATGGTAAGGTTGCAGACACCTAGTTCTCTAGTATCTTCTAGACATTCTGCACTTTTCATTTTACATTTATATGTAAGCATCCATTATTGTGGATGTTGTAAAAGGTATCTCATGTGTTTGGCTGCACTCCACTTACATGGCTTGATGTAGAATAGAATTGGTGATATAAAGATTTGCCAATGGATAGGCAATAAATAGTAAGTCTCACAAAGTAGAATTCAGCTGAGGGAGGACTGCCTCTAAGATCCCCAAAAGATAAGTGTATGCTAACCATGCCTGTGAGAAATTAGGAGCTAGGTTACACATTTGTTCACTAGCATTATCTAAGGTCCAAACCATTACAAAGAAGCCACTCCTGATTAACAACCAGTCACAAGGCTCATCCCCATATCAAAAAACAGGCCTATAACAAGCTGTTCAAGGTGTCATTACTGGGTCACAAGCAACCTTAAGGCCTGCTGTGCCATAAAGTTCCAGTTTTCCTCTTGAGAAAAGCAAGAGTTCTGCCAGATGGTCAATAGGACACAAATGGTCAAGTATTTGAAAAGTAAAACAGGTTGTGTTAAGAATGCCTGATGAAGCAAGGATTTTATTTAGGCCCTCAGGCAGGGAGGAGGAACACTCTTGGGATAGCTCATAACAGCCTGGGGCCTAGGTCTTGGTAGGGTTCCCTAATGGAGGTGATGGGCATCATCCTTCAGCAATACAGGATTAGAATCCTTTCAACTTTCTGCAACTGACAGCCACCATGCTGTGATTCAGTGAAGTTCAGTTCTAGGGCACAAAAGGAGTTTCTGAGCTGCAGAGCTATTTCAGGTTAGCATAGTATTCTGCAGGTAAATAGGGAAGATGTCACCTCTTGTGACATCATCCATGTGGCAGGAAGCAGACCTTAGATTATTTTTCACATTGTTTTTTGATTGGACACCATTCAGGCTGGGTTTGCCTGAAACCACCATGGAGCAGGAGAGGCTGTAGAGTCATAGAAGGTTCTTGAAGAGATTGCTTACATTTGCTGGGAGGGCTCTAGAGCATGGGGCCTCTCAAGGAGAAATATCAGTAACTGGAGGGTCAGATAATTAATAGTTTAAGGTTCACTTTTAATTAATTTTGTTTGTTGTGAAATCTGTGTTTACTTAATTTCTGAACAAATAGAATCATAGGTAGCTGTGTTTGGCTGAGTTTCCTTTGTTCTTTTGGGTAAAAGTTCATTCTCCTTTTTTTTTCTTGGCTTTATATCTCCATCCTCTATTCTTTTACAAATATTGTACACATTCTTGATTATTGTAGCTTCCCTGGTAAATATAGTAGTGATATTGTATCAATGTTTGTATTGTGTTTTTTTTAAATAATTTCATTGAGCATTATGAGTGTTTCCACTTTGCATGTAGCTTTGGAATCAACTTTTCTCTTATAAATTGGTGGGCATTGTCTTTGGATTGTATTCAGTTTATGGTGCAAATTGACCATAAACAACATCTTAATATTGATGCATGATATTCCCTAGGATCATTTATATACTTTATTTATTTACGTCTTGTTAGTCTGAGAAAGACTTTTAGAATTTTGGATAAAAAGTATTATTGGGCTTGGCAGGTGACTCAGCACATATTCTTCTTGGTGATGACCTGAATTCAGATCACAGCACCCAAATTAAAAGACTCATAACTACCTGCTACTCCAGGTTCAGGGGATCTGATAGCCTCTTTTCTGGTGTGTCTCCTGTACACACATGGAAGATATTCTCTCAAACATACAAACATACACATAAAAAACAGGGATAAATTTGTTTTCAAAAGTTATTTTGATTCATAAAGCAATTTGGGCAAAACAAGTTGTTTTAGGTTTTTAATAGAAATCACACATTGTTTCCCCAGCATTTGGTTTGGAAAAATTTCCCTTTCCTCATCCTGATGCAAACTTAAGGCAATCACTAGTCATAGAAAAGTGATCCTAACTTTTGTGAGCAGGAAGGTAGATATGCCTAGTTAGTATTACATTTTAGTATGCCAAGGGTCATTTCACACAAGGTTGAAATGGTCCTAAGCCTATCCTGTCAGGACTGCTCATCTGTGCAATGTATCACGTGATGTTCAGGTCCAATCTCTAACAGAAGTCTCTGATTCATAGGTCATGATACCGGGGGAGGTGCTCTAGCCCCAGGCCTGATGAAGGTGATGACTCTTCAAGTGCCTCCTCCCTACACCAACCCTCATCAGTAGGAAGAAGCCAGACTTAAACTGAAGCACTTAACACAGGGAGTCTGGGTAGATTAGGTGGAAGCCCTACCAGCTTCTTTTTCTATGCAAAGATGTTGGTAGCCCTGTTCCAATCCCTGCCCTCAAGGTGCCAAGGATGGACCCTCACCTGGAGTAATCTCAGTCCAGATTCTGTCCCTAAAATCCAACTATTGCTGGATCCACCACGGGTGGGGAGTGGTAATAAGCCCCAGCTCAGGATTCATCTCATGTTTTCTGTTCCCCTGGAGCCACACAGGAATCCTTTGCTCAGATTAAACCATTGTGTGGTGTCTCCTCTGCTCAACTGGTCCTGTCACTCAGGCCTCACTAACCAATCAGAGCCTCTAGTGGACCCACCAGTCAGATGGGAGAGTTCTTCTGGAGCAAGACCTTCTGCTCGCCTCTTCTGAGGATGTCAGAAGTTGTGCCTTTGGTTCTCCCTACCTGACAGCAAGGTGGAGAAGCATGCAGTGTGCTGTCGCTCACTTGCTCTTTCTCTCTCTTGGGTTGTAGATCGTGTCAGAAGGGCAAAGACTGCATCTTCAGGAGCAGGAATGCTACAGTGACCCTTTATTGTCATTTGTATAAATTATTGCCCAAATAAACACCAACTTATCATTCATCTTGGGTCTCATGAGCTCAGTAACAACCTGCATTCACACAAAACAATTTTTTATTGCAACTAAAGACAAGTGTGAAGTTGTTACAAAATTATTTACATTAATTGGGTTTCTCTTCCATGAGTTCTTCCCTATTACCTGATATCAAGTTAATACAGAAAGGATTTAAAATATGTACAAGGTTAGAGATATGGATGAGCAAAATAATGACAAGTTCATTGCCAGGACCTAGGTCAGGGTTTTGAGAACTTTCTGTAGTTTTGGCTACAGGAATACTCAGGGGTCTAGCCTTCTTGGGAACAAGCATGAATATTCATAAATACACACACCGACATCACATAATTAAAATTAAATCAAATATCTAAGAAAAGAGATTTTGACATGTGAATATTTTCTCTTGTAAGCATTCATTCCTGTAACTTAACTGTTGAGGCATTTAAAGTTTTAAGTTTCCCTTCATCACGAATTGGTCCATGTAACAGAAAGCAAGCACTTAGGATTGAATTTTGAGAAATCAAGTGATCTGAATCAGTTTTTTATGCAATTAAAGAGTAGTGTAAAAACAAAAAGGGCTACCTTATTAGTGAATTTGTAGTGTTTCTGCTGAAAATAAACAAAATTTTTTCCCAACATTTTCAGCCACAATCCCAAGTTCTATGTTTTATGTTCTTTTGATGGGTCCAAGATCTAGAGAGGATGGTGTCTGTCCCATGTTAAGGTGTGTCCCAATCAGGTCCATATTGTCAGTACCATCAAGATAAGACAAGACAAGACAAGACCAGACAAGACAAACAAACAGACAGACAAACACAGCACTTAGACAAAAGAAAGGGGCACATCTCAAAGACTGGCGAGTTTCAGATTTACAGGCAGAAGGCAAACTCCTAGGTAGCTACTCAGATGGTGCTTTAATTGGCCAGATTTTTACCCAAATTTAGATTCAGATGGTGGAATTCCCACCCAGACAAGAAATCGAGAAGCTGAGATGTCTCATCACCTCCAGATCTGACCTTATAGCATGTCTGCCAAGGACTCCTTGATCTGTTTCTTACAGTTTCAGATTTTCTGCCAGTGAATCAAAAATAGAAACATAAAAGCCCCAAAAATGGAAAATCACAAACTTGTCACAGAATTCAGGTCACACAATTTGCCAGGCAAGTACAATAAATAACACAGAAACAAACAAGCAAATACAGAACATTTACCTGTCTGGTTGGAAACTTAAACCTTTAAGGGTCTGGGGTCCTGGGGATCATGGATGAGCTCCCAAATGTTGTGCCCAAGTTGAAAAGATGCACAGAGACCACAAGGAAGACCCACCAAACTGCAAAAGCAAGGTTTAATGATTCCTCATCCAATCATAAGAGGGACGCTGCCTAGCAAGTTGAAGCAGCAGCCTCCAGAGGTAGGAAAGTTCCCTGTCTACTGCTAGGTTTTAAAGACAAAAGTCACAGGAGGTATGGGTTGGTTTCTGATTGGTTGACATTTGGGAACAATTTGGAGAATTTCTCAAAATCATATTTTGGCATGAAATATCTGTGTACTAATTATTCTCACTGGTCAGTGCTGAGAGGGAACATTCTGTGGTTTCTATGGCTTTGTCTTGTTACTTGCAGGTTGCCTGTTGTACATACACACCAATAGCTTTCAGAAATGTACCCTGGAGACTATACAGGAGGTTTTGGTCTCCTCAGGGGTTTCTTTTGTGGACAAACAGTTCCCAGGAATCAAGCATCTAGGAGTCTAGGGAAGGTCTGAATTTTCTTTGTGTTCAGTTTTGGCCCTAGGCTCCAAGAGGCCAGGGGATCTGGAGTTTCCTTGTGTCAGAGTCCTACATGTCTTTTCTGTAGCCTGTCATGGCTGCTAAAGCAGGGGTTGAGTGAAGGTCTGGTCTCTTTATTTGCAAATTATTAGAAGTGAAGCCTTTGAGTTTAGTTTATCCCTTTCAATGGTTAGGCTGCACATGTTTCTTAGTGGGCAGCTGAAAAAAACACTTGCATCATTCAGTGTTCTCTACTTGAAAAGGGCTGGTAGAATGAATCTCTGCATGATTGTAGAAAGTGGATTTATTAGGATGTCTCACAGGTTGTGGTTCAGGTAGTACAGCAATGGCTGTGTCTACCAATGGAAAGTGAAGAATTCAGTAATTGTTTGGTTTATGAGTCTGGATGTCTCAGCTTGTCTTCAGTATACAAGAGCATTTCAAAGAAGTGAGGTCTAAAGCTATTAAAGGAATAAACTCAGTAGCCAGAGCTAGGACAAGAAGGCAAAGAGAGAGAGCTCTCCTTCTTCAATATCCCTTATATATGTACACTGCTGTCAAAAGTTATGACAAAGATTACACATGGATTTTTTCTCATTATTTAATTTTTCATTTTTGTTTTTTTGGAGACAGTGTTTATCTGTGTCCTTAATTACATTATGTAGGCCAGGCAGGCCTCAAACTCAGGAAACCCAACTGCTTCAGCCTCCTGAGTGCTGGAATTAAAAATGTGAGCCGGGCGGTGGTGGCACACGCCTTTAATCCCAGCACTCGGGAGGCAGAGGCAGGCGGATCTCTGTGAGTTCGAGGCCTGGCTGGACCGACAGCCTCCAAAACAATACAGAGAAACCCTGTCTCATAAAAACCAAAAAAAAAAAAAAAGAGCACCAACTCCAAGCTGGTAAAGGTGGATTTTATCACCTTCAAACGTATAGATTAAAGATATGTGTTCTCATTTTTAAATTTTTAAGAAGAAAATGCCAGCTGGGTGGTGATGGTACATACCCTTAATCCCAGAACTTGACAGGCAGTGGAATATATATCTCTTTGTACTCAATGCACCTTGGTCTACTCAACAAGTTCTAGGACTGGCTCCATATCTAATGAGAAGCCCTGTCTTGAGAAACCTAAAACAAGCATACAAATAACAAACAAACAAACAAAAAATGCCCCACATCATTGAGTTTTAGATAAGGCCAGAGGTATTCAGTTTGACTATCTAGAAGAGACATCACAACAACCAAGACAGAAAACGCTGACATTTTTTTTTTTACCTCAGGTGACAAGAAGACCATGCATGTAGTTTTCAAAGAAATTCTTTTCCTAAACTAGGAAAGCATGGGGATTTTACTTAGGGAGTCCAGAAATGTTCCTGTGGAGTGCTCCCTATTCTGAAGCATAGTCAGTAAACAAATCCACTTCTGCACATGATCACAATGTAAAAGGGGTAATAATAAACATTTTTATCTCAGGGGTCACCAAACCAAAAGGAACTTCATTGAATGTTCACAGAATAAGGAAGGTGGTGAACTACTGATCTAGAGGCTACTGAGCATGTCCATGTGCGGGAGGGAACTAGTAGTCTTTTTCATGCTTGGATAAACTGAGTCCAAAAGGTACAAATTCAAGAGCTTCTTGCTAAGAGGCAGAAATTCTAGAACCAGAGCTGTGGCCTCTCCAATCCAGTGACAAAGAAAGGCAGAGATGACCCTTCCACAGTATTTATGGTCTCTGACAAGATAGGCACTTGCCAGAAGAAGCCTGTCTCCTTGGCCAGCTCATTGAAATTTTCTGAAGCCTGGCTTTTCTCATTTTCCAAGCTCTGCATGTCCAACATGACCGGCTTGTGCTCCACCTTCAGCTTTTTATAGAAAGGATTTGACCTGTGGTAGGGCCTGGACCAACCACCAAAGAACTCCATGAATACAGGCCTTCAAGGTACACAAACAAAATATCACAATATTTTGCGCTTTTGTCGAAAATAAAAAGGTTATAACTAACATAAGAAAAACTATGCAATAAGTTCAATAAATATATCCAGTATACAAGGCAATAAAAGCATCATCAATGTCTATCCCATCAGCATTTGAAAAATTCAGAAAAAATACTTCAGTCTCTATCCTATTTTGCTGCGTCCAAAAGGTTGTAGCTAATTTACTTTCTATTCCAACTTGCGTTATCAAAACTATCTTTTCCCTTTTCTCAACCTAATACACTTTACATTTCTTAAGTGAATATATTTTCTGAAACTGATGAACAAAAACTACAACTGTAGCTATAAAGTCTTCAAATCCATCAGAGACTCAAGAAGGGAATAACATTACCCAAGTAAGCAGGAAGTATAAGCAAGAGACTTCCAAAAATTGGGAGTAATGACAGAAACTGCTGGCCTCTTGCAGAGTCACCCAAGGATCCTCTGTAACATCGGCTCATTCATCTTTGGCCTACTGGCCTAGCATATCTGAAAGACTTTTCTATGAGGCAGTATTTTTGAAGGGCTGTCCCACCTTGTATTAGGAAGGTTTGGAACTCACTCTCTTTTGTGTCCTGCTAGCCCAATTTGGACAGCATACTGTCTGCAGTTGAGGCAAGACCACTTCCTTGTCCAGAGGCTTAGTTTTGCTATAGAGAATATAAAACCTATATGGAGTTTCATTAATCCCATTATGTTCTCTGAGGTATATTGGTGCTGCCAGGATCAGACATGTCTCATGTTCCTAAAAAATCAATACAAAACAAAAACAAACCTACATAGACAGGTGTTGGTAGTGTACAAACATTACTCTGGGAAATTCATCAAATCAGGATGCCACTGGAATAGATTATCTCCATTTAGAAGGTGATGCTAAATTTCATTCAATGTTTATTTATTTTTATTTTATGTGCATTGGTGTTTGGCCTACATGTATGTCTGCGTGAGGGTGTCATGTCCCCTAGAACTGTAGCTAAATACAGTTGTGAGCTACTATGTGATTGCTGAGAATTGAATCTAGGTCCTCCGGAAGAGCAGCCAGTGTTCTTAACTGCTGCACCATCTCTCCATCTCCATCATTCAGTCCTTTAACTACAATTGTAATTGGTGGCTTTACAACTGGAGATAGAGTTTACTTTCTCTTTCGTTGCTTGGAACTTTGGTGATGGTTTTTCCTTTTTAAACTTTAATAATTTTCCAAATGAATGCCTAGATGATTAAATTAATAAACAAGTAGTTTTACACTAAGTAGCAAGTATCTATCAACTTGACAAACAAGTAACCAAGTTTAGCCATGTATCCAATGACTTATTATTTTAGAAATTTTTCCTCAGAAACAACACTCAACCCTATGATTCGCTGTCTCCCTTATTATTTAGCTTTATATAATAGAAAATGATATTTTCTGCAAATTTATGTATTGTGGTATTAAAGTATTTGGTAGAGGTATTTCTGATGTGTAGTTAGAGTATAAGTCCAAAATTAGAATAGAAATGTATTTGACTGGAAATCCCACAGTATTAGTCAGGAATCTCTAGAGTCATAGAAATTAAGAATATAATCTCTTTTTCCATCTATCACCTATCTATCTATCTGTCTATCCATCTACCTATCTACCTATCTACTTATCTATCATCTGTCTATATCTATCAACTGTCATCTATCTTTATCCATCTATCATTTATCTATATCTGTGTCTGTCTACCATCTGTCTATATCTATCATCTCTCATCTGTCATTGATCTAACTCTATCTAACTGTCTATCATCTATCTATCCATATATCTTATATGTATCTATCTCTATCTGTATCTGTCTATCTATATCTACCTATGTCTATCATCTATCATCTATCTATCAATATCTATCTCATCCATCTATCTATCTATCATATATATATGTATATACCATCTATCTACCATCTGTCATCTATCTATATCTATCTATGTCTACCTATCTATTTATCTATATCTATCATCTATCTTTGATCTAGCAATTTATCTACAATCTGACTGTCTGTCTGTCTAGCTATCTACATATGTGTGTATGGGGATTTATTGGAATGCCTTGTAAGCTGCAGTCCAAAAATGGCAAGAATTGAATGGAAACTTGAAAAATCTAGAGTTGCTCTGTCCAACAAAGCATTGTGTCTCAGAGTTTTTAATTTTTTTTTAAATGATGGAATCCCAAAGTAGGCTTCAATGTCTGTGAAGGAATGGACGTGCTGACAAGGGGAGGGAAAGCAGACAATGAACTAACATACAAGCTTCCTTCTTACATTGTTCTTCCAGCATTAAGTGTAGCTTAAATTAAAGGTGTGCCTACCAGCCTCAAAGTATGGATTACATGCATGTGTCATCCAGCCTCAGGATCTGGATCAAAGACAGGTTATCTTCCTGCCTCAGGGTTCAGATCACAACTCTGCCCTCCATTTAGAATTCTAGTTCATTCCAAATATAGTCAGTTAACAATCAAGAATAGCCATCACAGTCCATCCCTTGTCTACTTGACACACAATCATATCATCTTATGTCATGGTTAATCTCCAAATGAAAAACAATAAACAGGTCATAGTTATGTCTAAATTTAACATAACAATCCCACATACAATCACAGATGTAGTATATATTTAGAATAGTGGCAATGTCCCTTGGGGGACATCTTCCTTGTTTCTCAAACTGACATCTGATAACCACTAATAATCTCTTAATTGATGCTACCACATGTGATAAGGAATGTGAAGGAAAATACTGTTGAAATTTAAGAATGCATCATGTGAGAGAGAGAGATGTCATGTGAATTTTATTGGGGTGAAGTGAATGGGAAAAGTGCAAAGGGGAGAGGGGAGACTGGTCTCTGGGGTAGGAATGGCAGAAGAGAAGAGAGGCAAGGAAAGAGAGAGGGGGAAACAGGGTGAGAGAGAGAGAGAGAAAGACAGAGAGTTGCAGGAGAGAGAGAAAGACAGAGAGTAGCAGGAGAGAAACAGACAGACAGAGAGAGAGAGAGAGAGAGAGAGAGAGAGAGAGAGAGAGAGAGAGAGAGAGAATTAGAGAGGTACAAGGTGGTTGGGTCCCTTTTATTTTATTTCATTCCTATTTTATTTTTTTAAGTTTTTTATTTAAATTAGAAACAAGTCTGCTTCATATGTCAATCCCAGGTTCCTCTCCCTCCCCTCCTCTCCTGTCCCCCACCAACCCCCAATCCCATCTTCCCTCCACTCCCAGGGAGGGTGAGGCACTCCATAGGGGATACCCAAAATCTGTCATGTCATCAGGGGCAGGACTTCCCTCGTACATCCAGGCTGAGAGAGCATCCCTCCAGGTGGAGAGGTCTCCCAAAATCCATTTGTAGACCAGGGATAAATACTGATCCACTATCAGAGGCCCCATTTATGGCTGAGGTATCAGGGCCCTTTTAAAAGGCAATGTAGTGGATGTGCACAGGCGATGCTCTCAGTGGCTGCAGCTGAGGGCGTGTCCTGTCCCAACCCCAAGAGCTGGCTGGTGCCGATGCCTGAACACATTCAAATATTTGTATGAATATGTTATTCGTAAAATACAATAGAAGCACTCATGTCAGCTATAACTCTCGTTTCTGCAAGTGGTCATTTGGCCTTAGATGGAATTTAGAGCTACCATCCTCTACCCCCATTCTGTATGTCTTCCACCCTCTGCAAGCACCTCAGCAGGTCCTGGGTCTTCCCCCTAATCTCCAGTCCTTCAGGGCTCTGGCCCTAGCAATTGTTAGCCCTGGTATTTACCACCCAGTCTCCCCTATTCCTTTTATGTTTACTTTATAAATTCTATTTAAATTAGAAACTATCTAATTTTACATATCATTCCCAGCACCCCTCTACCTCCCATCCTCCAATGCCCCTCACCAAACCCTTGTCCCACCCCCCTCCCCCGTCCATTCCCCAGGGATGGTGTGGCCTTCCGTGAGGGATCATCAAAATTTGTCAAGTCACTTGTGGCAGGGCCTAGGCCTTCCCCCATGTATCTAGGCTAAGAGAGTGTCATTCCATGTGGTGTGGCCACCCAAAGTCCATTTGTGCAATTGGGATAAACACTGGTACCACCGTAAGAGGCCCCAGAGACTGCCCAGTGCTCCTAGCTCACGCCTATGTTCAGGGGGCCTGCTTTCATCCTATGCTGGCCTCCCAGCCATCAGTCTGGGGTCCATGAGCTCCCCCTTGTTCAGGTCAGCTGTCTCTGTGGGTTTCTCCAGCCTGGTCTTGACCCCTTTGCTCATCACTCCTCCCTCTCTGCAACTAGATTCCGGGAGTTCAGCTCAGTGTTTAGCTGTGGATTCTACTTCTGCTTCCATCAGCTACTGGATGAAGGCTCTAGGATGGTATATAAAGTAGTCATCAATCTCATTATTGGGGAAGGGCATTTAAGGTAGCCTCTTAACTATTGCTTAGATTGTTAGTTAGGGTCATCCTTGTGGATCTCTGGACATTTCCCTAGTGCAATATTTCTTTTTAAACCTATAATGGCTCCCTCTATTATGGTCTCTCTTTTCTTGCTCTCTTTCTCTATTCTTCCCCCATCGCAGTCTTCCTGCTTCCTCATGTCCTCCTCCTGTCTCCTCTTCTCCCCACCTCATTCTCCTAACTCACTCTCCCCTCCCCCCATGCTTGCAATTGTTCAGCAGCTCTTTTCCCTTTCCCCTTCTCTGGGGGCCAATGCCTGGCTTTTTAATTGCTGAGTCTGAACTGAGGTGACTCCAGGGGAGGGCCTTCCCTTGGCACCCTGAGGGCTAGGATTGGATCAGTGCTACCAAACACCACCCGGACTCTCTCCACCCATACCTCCCTATTATGGCAGAAGGTTAACCCAACCTGCATTCTCTGCCTCCTCAAGGAACTGATGCCTGAAGTCTACAGTATGTCAGCTAAGGGAATAATTGTCCACCCTTACCTCCTACTGAATGTGAGCCCCTAGTCCTGACATCCCTTCCCACACTGTCCCTTTCCAGCTGGAAGAAGCCAGAATTAAACAGAAATCCCTGTACCCAGGGATTCTAAGCTGTTTAGGTGGAAGACCTAGCAGCTTCTATATCTATGCAGAGAGGTTGGTTGCCCCATTCCAAACCCTGACCTCAAGATGCAAATGGTGGGTCTTCACCCAGAATCCACCCCTAAAAAGCCCATGCACAGATGAATGGGGGAGTGGGTCGTGGGGTGGCAAAAGCACCCACCTCAGGATTCATCTCTTGGATTCTGGTTTTCTGTTCCCCTGGTGCCACACAGGAATTCTTTGCTCAGATTACACCACTGTGCTGTGTCTCCTCTGCTCATCTTGTCCTATCACTCAGGCCTCACCAGCCAATCAGAGCCTCTAGTGGACCCACCAGTCAGATGGGAGGGATCTTCTGGAGCCTCCCTTGCTGTGCCTTTAGTTTTGTGTACCTAACCCAAAGGTGGAAAAGCAATGGGTGGGTTCTCTCTCTGTTTCTCTCTCTTGGGTTGCAAATTGCATTCAGAAAGGCAAAGACCATGTCTTCCTGAGCAGGAACACCACAGCAATTCTTTATTATTATCTGTGTAGTTGTTTCTCAATAAAACACCCATTAATCATTTATCTTGGGTCTCATGAACTCATTAACAACCCACCTTCATATGAAACAATTTTTTTATTGAAACTAAATACATGTATGAAGTTTTTACCAAATTGTTTACATGAACTGGCTTTTCTCTTCCAATGAGTTCTTTCCTATTACCTGATATCAAGCTCATACAAAAAGGATGTAAAAGAGCTTCCCATCCTGGCGGGAGCCAAGCACCCCAGATACCAGGTCTTCTCTTCCACCAACGAGACCAGGGGACCAGCTGGTCCAGCGGGACCAGATAAAACAGGCCCTGCATCTAAGCCTGCATTCCAGTGACTGGGGATTGCCTGGGAACTGCCACAGAGCTTCCCATCCCAGCAGGAGTCATGCACACCAGATCTCAAGTCTTCTCTTCCACCAAAGGGACCAGGGGACTAGGTGGGAGGCTAAGCACCCCAGCTTCCTGGTCTTCTTCTCCACCCACGGGATGAGAACTAGGATGAGGAATAGAAGAACTACCAGAATATTGGACTTGCTAGCACCCACTGAAAGGGAACTCTGGTCCCCTAACCACCAGACCAGTAAGGGGCTCTTTCTGCACCCACCAGAAGAAGAGATGGGAAAGAGACAATACAAAACCACACTCAGCAACAGAAGAACAAATATGACACTGCCAGATTCTAGAGACTCCTCACCAGCGAGACTCCAACATTCAAATGCAAATGAAGCAGAAGAGAATGACCTTAAAAACAACTTCATGAAAATGATAGAGACCCTAAAAGAGGATATAGGAAAATCTCTCAAAGATATGGACGAAAAAAGAAACCAAAAAATGCAAGAAATGGAAGAAAAAAAAGAAACCAAAAAGTGCAAGAAATGGAAGAAAAAACAAACCAAAAAAGGCAGGAAATGAAAGAAAAAACAAACCAAAAAAAGGCAGGAAATGGAAGAAAAAGCAAACCAAAAAATGCAAGAAATGGAAGACAGAACAAACCAAAAAATTCATAAAATGCAAGAAATGGACCAAATGATAAACCGAAAATTGCAAGAAACAATTCAAACAGTGCAAGGGTTGAAAACTGAAGTAGAGACAAAAAAAAAACCCTACAATCTGAAGAAAGGCTGGAAATAGAAAAGGTGGGCAAACGGTCAGGTACTACTGATACAAGCATTACCACATTACCAACAGAATATAAGCGATGGAAGAAAGAACCTCAGGTGTTGAAGATACACTAGGAGAAATAGATTCATCAACCAAAGAAAATCTTAAGTCCAACAAATCCTTAACACAAAACATCCAGGAAATATGGGACACCATGAAAAGACTAAACCTAAGTACAATAGGTATAGAAGAAGGTGAAGAAAACCACCTCAAAGGGGCAGAAAACATATTCAACAAAATTATAGAAGAAAACTTTCCCAACCTAAAGAAAGACATGCCAATGAAGGTACAAGAAGCTTACAGAACACCAAATAGAGTGGATCACAAAAAAGTCCCCTCACCAAATAATAATCAAGATGCCAAATATACAGAATAAAGAAAGAATATTAAGAGCAGCTAAGGAAAAAGGCCAAGTAACATATAAAGACAAACCTATCAGAATTACACCTGACTTTTCCATGGAAACTCTGAAAGCCAGGTCCTGGATAGATATTCTACCAACACTAAGAGACCACGGATGCCAGCCCAGACTACTATACCCGGCAAAGCTCTCAATCACTATAGATGGAGAAAACAAGATATTCCATGACAAAACTAGATTCAAGCAATACATATCCACTAACCCAGCCTTACAGAAAGTTCCAGAAGGAAAACTCCAACCCAAGGAAGTTAACTACAACCAGAAAAACATAGGCATTAGAGAATCCCACTTTACTAACAGCCAAAAGAACAAAGGGGTGGAATTCCACACATAATTACACAAACAACAACCATTCCAAATCAAAGAAGAATGAACAATCAATGGTCATTAATATCCCTCAATACTAAGGGCCTTAAGTCACCCATAAAAAGACACAGGCTAACAGAATGGATTCGAAGACAGAACCCATCCTTCTGCTGCATACAAGAAACACACCTCACCCACAAAGACAGACATTACCTTAGAGTTAAAGGTTGGGAAAAGATTTTCCAATCAAATGGACCCAAGAAACAAGCAGGGGTAGCAATATAATATCTAACAAATTAGACTTTAAAATAAAATCAATCAAAAGAAATGAAGGAGGTCATTACATACTCATCACAGGTGAAATCCACCAAGATGAAGTTTCTATCCTGAACACAAAGGCATCCACGTTCATAAAAGAAGCATTACTAAAACTTAAATCACATATAAAGCCCCACACACTTATAGTGGGAGATTTCAACACACCACTCTCACCACTAGACAGGAATACCAGACAGAATCTCAACAAAGAAGCAAAGGGTCTAATAGAAGTAATGACCCAACTGGGATTAACAGACATCTATAGAACATTTCATCCACATAAAAAAGAATATACCTTTTTCTCACCACCACATGGAACCTTCTCAAAAATTGACCACATACTTGGCAACATATCAAACCTCAGCAGCTAGAAAAATATTGGAATAACTCCATGCATCTTATCAGACCACCATGCATTAAAATTAGAATTCAACAATAACACAAATTGCAGAAACCCTACAAACTCATGGGAATTGAATAATGCACAACTGCACCATTCCTGGGTCAAAGAAGAAATAAAAAAAAAAAGAAATTAAAGACTTCCTAGACTTCAATGAGAATGAAAACACAACATACCCAAACCTATGGGACACTTTGAAAGCAGTGCTACGGGGGAAGTTCATAGCACTAAGTGCCCACATGAAAAAACTGGAGACTAGCTATCCTAGAGAATTAACAGCACAGCTGAAAGCTCTAGAACCCAAAGAAGCAAACTCCCCCCAGGAGGAGTAGATGCCAGTAAATAATCAAATTGAGGGCTGAAATCAATAAAGTAGAAATTAGGAAAACAATACAAAGAATCAATGCAACAAAGAGTTGGTTCTTTGAGAAAATCAACAAGATAGACAAACCTTTTTCCAAACTTACCAAATAAGCAGAGTGTGAACATGCAAATTAACAAAATCAGAAATGAAAAGAGGACATAACAACGGACTCTGAGGAAATTCAGAGAATCATCAGATCATACTTTGAAAACCTGTACTCCACAATATTTGAAAATTTAAAGGAAATGGACGACTTCCTGGAAAGCTATCACTTGCCAAAATTAAATCAAGAACAGATAAGCAATTTAAATATACCTATAACCCCTATGAAAATAGAAGCAGTCATCAAAAGTCTCCCAACCAAAAAAAGCCCAGGTCCAGATGGCCTCAGTGCAGAATTATACGAGAAATTCAAAGAACAATTTATAGCAATTCTTCTCAAAGTATTCCATGCAATAGAAGCAGAAGGGTCTTTGCCAAACTCTTTCCATGAGGCTTCAATAACCTTGATCCACAAGCCACACAAAGATACAACTAAGAAAGAGAACTTCAGATCAATATCCCTCATGAATATTGATGCAAAAATACTCAATAAAATACTGGCAAATCGGGTCCAAGAACACATCAAAACAATCATTCACCACGATCAAGTAGGTTTCATCCCAGGAATGCAGGGATAGTTCAACATATGAAAATCCATCAGTGTAATCCGCCACATAAACAAGCTGAAAAACAAAAATCACATGATCATCTCACTAGATGCTAAAAAAGCATTTGACAAAATCCAACACCCCTTCATGGTAAAGGTCTTGGAGAGATCTGGGATAGCAGGAACATACCTAAACATAATAAAAGCTATATACAGTAAACCAACAGCCAACATCAAACTAAATGGACAGAAACTCAACACAATTCTGCTAAAATCAGGAACAAGACAAGGCTGTCCACTCTCTCCATACCTTTTCAATATTGTACTTGAAGTTCTAGCCAGAGCCATATGACAACAAAAGGAGATCAAGGGGATACAAATTGGAAAGGAAGAGTCAAACTTTCACTATTTGCAGATGATATGATAGTTTACAAAAATGACCCAAAGAAATCTACCAGGGAGCTCTTACAGCAAAGTGGCAGGCTACAAGATCAACTCAAGAAAATCAGTAGCCCTACTATATACAGATGATAAAAGGGCTGAGAAAGAAATCAGAGAAGCATCACCCTTTACAATTGCCACAAACAACATAAAATACCTTGGGGTAATGCTAACCAAACAAGCAAAAGACCTATATTGCAAGAACTTTGAGTCTTTAAAGAAAGAAATTAAAGAAGCCTTCAGAAAATAGAAAGATCTCACATGCTCTTGGACAGGTAGGATCAATGTAGTAAAAATTGCAATCCTGCCCAAAGCAATCTACAGATTCAATGCAATCCCCATTAAAATACCAGCACAATTCTTCACAGATCTTGAAAGAACAATAATCAATTTTGTATGGAAAAACAAAGTAGGCTTCTTGTACCTTCATTGGCATGTCTTTCTTAAGGTTGGGAAAGTTTTCTTCTATGATTTTGTTGAATATGCCTTCTGCCCCTTTGAGGTGGATTTCTTCTCCTTCTTCTATACCTATTATTCTTAGGTTTGGTCTTTTCATGGTGTCCCATATTTCCTGGATGTTTTGTGTTAAGGATTTGTTGGATTTAAGGTTTTCTTTGGTTGATGAATCTATTTCTCCTAGTGTATCTTCAACACTTGAGATTCTCTCTTCCATCTCTTCTATTCTGTTGGTAATGCTTGTATCGGTAGTGCCTGACTGTTTGTCCAGCTTTTCTATTTTCTGCCTTTCTTCAGATTGTGTTTTTTTTAATGTCTCTATTTCAGTTTTCAACCCTTGCAATGTTTGCATTGCTTCTTGCAATTTTCGGTTTATCTTTTCGTCCATTTGTTGCCTTTTATGCATTTTTTGGTTTGTTCTTTCCTCCATTTCTTGCATTTTTTGGTTTGCTTTTTGTTCCATTTCTCACATTTTGTGCTTTGTTTCTTCTTCCATTTCCTGCCTTTTTTGGTTTGTTTCTTCTTCCATTTTTTTCATTTTTTGCTTTGTTTTTTTCTACCATTTCTTGCATTTTTTGCTTTGTTTCTTCTTCCATTTCCTGCCTTTTTTGGTATGTTTCTTCTTCCAATTCTAGCATTTTTTTGCTTTGTTTTTTCTTCCATTTCTTGCATTTTTTGCTTCGTTTCTTCTTCCATTTCCTGCCTTTTTTGGTTTGTTTTTTCTTCCATTTCTTGCATTTTTTGGTTTGCTTTTTCTTCCATTTCTTGCATTTTTTGGTTTGTTTTTTCTTCCATTTCTTTGAGGGATTTCCTATATCCTCTTTTAGGGCCTCTATCATTTTCATGAAAGTGCTTTTAAGGTCGTTCTCTTCTGCTTCATTCGCATTGGAATGTTGGCGTCTTGCTAGTGTGGAGTCTCTAGAATCTGGCAGTGTCATATTTGTTTTTCTGTTGCTGAGTGTGTTTTTGTATTGTCTCTTTCCCATCTCTTCTTCTAGTGGGTGCAGAAAGAGCCCCTTACTGGTCTGGGGACCAGAGATCCCTTTTGGTGGGTGCTAGCAAGTCCAATAATCTGGTGGCTCTTCTATTCCTTGTCCAAGTGCTGGTCCTGTGGGTGGAGAAGCAGAACAGGAATCTGGGGTGCTTAGCCTCCTACCTGGTCCCCTGGACCCTATGCTGGGTCCTGTTGTACCTGATCTGGAACAGCTACTCCCCTGGTCTCCCTGGCTCCTCTGGTTTCCTGGTCTCGTTGGCGGGAGAGAAGACCTGGAGTCTGGGGTGCTTGGCTTCTGCCAGAATTGGGAGCTCTGTGCTGTTCCCAGGCGATCTGCAGGTACTGGAACACAGGCCAGGAAGCCGGCCTGTTTATCTGATGCTGCCGGAGGAACAGCTGCTTCCCTGGACTCTCAGCCTCCTCTGGTTTCCTGGTCTCCTTGGTGGGAGAGAAGACCTGGAGTCTGGGGTGCTTGGCTTCTGCCAGAATTGGGAGCTCTGTGCTGTTCCCAGGCGATCTGCAGGCACTGGAGCACAGGCCGGGAAGCCGGCTTGTTTACCTGATGCTGCCAGAGGAACAGCTGCTTCCCTGGACTCCCAGCCTCCTCTGGTTTCCTGGTCTCCTGATGCTGCCGGAGGAACAGCTGCTTCCCTCGAGTATAGCCATTTTTAATAAAGATTGCTAACCAGGTTACAAAGGTATTGAAATAATTTATGCTTCACCCATCATCAATCTGAAATTGGTGCAGGTCATTTGGAAAATCATGGTATTGGTGACTACTCAAGTTCCATCTGCACATACCTCACCACCACTGCATTTGAGGACAGGATTAGTGTTAAAACTCTGTACAAGAGAGTATTTAGTTTAGTCATGATTTTAGTTAAACTGAACTAGCAGATATAAAGAGTAAAAAAAGAGCAACATATAGATCTTTGTTGGAGGATGACAAATAGAAGTTAAGGTTCATGTAATATTAGTAAACAAAACTTCCCCCCAAAAGGGTATTAAATAAAAATGATTTTTGTTTAATGTGTTTCATTGCCTTTTGAAGATGACAAGCTTTGTATTGTATTTGTCACTGTCACCAAGTATGCAGCTCATAAATATCTGTAACATAGAAAATGAGAATTGGAAAATCCACCTATTTTATTAAAATATGGAATTTACAAGGCAGGAAAATATCTAACTCTAACCCCATTACTGGGGTCACAAAAGACCAAAACTCAAACTGAGGAATGTGGACATAGTGTCTTAGAGTAACAGCACAATAAATCCATGTTGGGTATGGTTAACCTTAGCCAACACTTCTGGACTGTATAGTGACAGGTGCCCAGTATGTCAACAGTAGTAATGGTGTAGAAGTAACTCAGAACACATACCATCCATTCAATGTACAGAAGTAGATGCACATATCTTTTAAGTCTCTATCAAAAACACTGAGACAATTAGGGATTAGGTTGGTTGAAAGGATTACTTAAACTTAAGAAGATTAGAAAAAAAAGATATTTTCCTGATAGTACAGGCATTTGACTTCCATTTGCTTGAGAGTCTGGTTCAGGACAGCAAATTCAAGACCTGTCTGGGCAACTTAGTGAGATTTCTTAAAAAATAAATAGAAGTTAAAGAGATGGAGCAGTTGTTAAGAGTACTTGCTGTTCTTCCACAGACCAGAGTTCAGTTTCTAGCACCCATATTATCCTGTAATTACAGCATGGGGGAGGATTCAAAATTCCCTTCTGGCATCTGTAAACACCTGTGCACAAATGACATGTATGCACACAGATTCCTTCACATGAACAAAAATAAATCTTTAAGGTTTTTAAAAGTAAATAAAAAGAGACCTACAATGTAGGTCAAAGAAAGTGTATGCTTAATTTGTAGAATGCTCTGGTTTCAACTCCAGGTACAATATGAAGTAAATAGGAAGAGTGGAAAGGTATGAAACATATTACCTGGTGCTTTATTTTGTAAGTATTGTGGTTCTTTCTCACAAATCAACTGTATTATACTTCTCATGAAAAGGTCTATTAAAATACTTTATCTGTCATATTGTATCTCAATCAGTACCTTGAAGAAATTGAGGGTCTAATCAATAACTGATGAATAAAGCCAACACCAAACCCCAAATAAAATGAAACTGGTCTTGACATGGTAGGGGAGCTACCTCAAGAATTTTTTAGCTATGATTGTTCTGTCATTTTAAGTGAAGAAATAGAAAATGATATGTTAGCTTCCTCAGTTATCTGTGGGAATTCCACCCCAATCTTATCACTGCTTCTTTTACTTCCTTGTTCCTTGTTCCTCAGTGTATAGATGAGGGGGTTAAGAGTTGGAATTATTACTGTATAGAAAAGGGTGAGAAACTTGCCCCATTTATGAGCATAGTGAGTCTTAGGTTGCAGATAGACACCTGTGACAGAAGAGACAACAAGAAGATGAGAAGTGCAGGTGCCAAATGCTTTCTTCTGCCCTGTACTTGATTTTATCTTCATCACAGACTTCACAATAGCACCATAGGAGGAAAGGATGATGATCAAAGGTAACACTAGGAGAATAACACTGGTTATGGACATCTGGACTTCATTGTAGGTAGTATCTTCACTGGAGAGCTGAATCAGAGCTGGAACTTCACACACAATGTCATCTACTACCTGGTGGGAACAAAAGGGCAATCTGAGGGTAGCAGAAGACTGGATCAGAGACTGAATCAGGCCAGCACCCCAAGCAAGGACAGCCAGTTGCAGACA
Source organism: Mesocricetus auratus (assembly GCF_017639785.1). Taxonomy (NCBI): domain Eukaryota; kingdom Metazoa; phylum Chordata; class Mammalia; order Rodentia; family Cricetidae; genus Mesocricetus; species Mesocricetus auratus. Next base: position 52,065,581 of record NW_024429199.1, read on the forward strand.
GACTTTGGGGTGCATGACAGTTGTATATCTCAGAGGATGGCACACTGCTATATAGCGGTCCAAAGCTATGACAACAAAAAGAGCACATTTGGTGGCACCAAGCCACAGGAAGATGTAGAGCTGAGTGGCACAGCCATGAAAGGTGATAATCTTGTCTGAACCTCCAAAATTAACCAATATCTGAGGAACACAGCTGCTGGTGAAACAGATATCTATTAAGGAAAGATTGGAAAGGAAGAAATACATAGGCATCTGGAGTTTGGGGTCCATCAAGGAAACAAGAATTATAACTGCATTTCCAGCAAGAGTCAAACAATAAAAGACCAAAATGATCCCAAAAAGTACCTTCTCTAAATATGGTCTGTTTGAGAAGCCATAGAGGATGAAATTGCCATGGCTGTCATTGCAAACTGTAATCATGTTTTCTGGGACAATCACCTCTTCAAGAGATGACACAAAAGTGATTGCTCAAAAGACTGTGAAGATCCTAGCAAGCAGGAAGCAAGTCAGTGCAAATTGTTTTATTCATTTTTCATTAATAATATGAGGTTAGCCTGTAATGCTTAGGGAAAAAATAATAGAGTGAGTACTTTATTTGATATCTACCATCCATGCAGGTTCCTGAGAATGTTAGACCCTTGTGTCTTCTGGTCCAGGGATTACAGGAAGTTGTCAATAATCATACCTTGGTCCTGGGAATGAACACATCTTAACTGCCCATCCATGTCTCTGGCACTTTAAATATTTTAAAGCCTATTTATACCATTTTGAAGTCAGAAAATAGGGGCAAACTCATACAAGAGAAAAGCCCTATACATGCAATGACTTGGTAAAGACTTTAGACATTACAGTTGTCTTCAGGTTCAAGGAAAGAAATCTCATTCCATTTCTTTTTCATGGTAGCCTTGAAGGAAGTAAATTAAAGTAAGTGTGTCAATATTGTACTTGAAGTTCTAGCTACAGCAATAAGACAACAAAAAGAGATCAAAGGGATACAAATAGGAAAAGAAGAAGTCAAGCTTTCACTATTTGCAGATGATATGATAGTTTACATAAGTGACCTGAAAAACTCTCCAAGGGAACTCCTAGAGTTGATAAACACCTTCAGCAAAGTGGCAGGATACAAGGTAAACTCAAAAAATCAGTGACCCTATTATATACAGATGATGAAATGACTGAGAAAGAAATCAGAGAAACATCACCCTTTACAATAGTCGTAAGCAGCATCAAATATCTGGGGATAATGTTAACCAAGGAAGTGAAAGACCTGTATATCATGAAATTTGAGTCTTTAAAGAAAGAAACCAAAGAGGATACCAGAAAATGGAAAGATCTACCATGCTCTTGGATTTGTAGGATCAACATAATAAAAATGGCAATCTTGCCAAAAGCAGTATACAGATTCAATGCAATTCCTATCAAAATTCTGGCACAATTCTTCACAGATCTGGAAAGAACAATAATCAACTTTATATGGAAAAACAAAAGACCCAGGATAGCCAAAACAACCCTATACAATAAAGGAACTTCAGGAGGCATCACCATACCTGACTTCAAGCTCTATTATAGAGCTATAGTCCTGAAAACAGCTTGGTATTGGCACAAAAATAGACAGGTAGACCAATGGAACCAAATTGAAAACCCTGATTTTAACCCACACACCTATGAACACTTGATTTTTGACAAAGAAGCTAAAACTATACAATGGAAAAAAGAAAGCATCTTCAACAAATGGTGCTGGCATAACTGGGTACTGGTATGTAGAAGACTGCAGATAGATCCATGTTTATTGCCTTGTACAAAACTTAAGTCCAAATGGATCAAAGATCTCAACATAAATCCAGCCACACTGAAACTTTTAGAAGAGAAAGTGGGAAATACTCTTCAACAAGTTGGTACAGGAGACCACTTCCTGAACATAACACCAGTGGCACAGACACTGAGATCGACAATTAACAAATGGTACCTCTTGAAACTAAAAAGCTTCTGTAAGGCAAAGGACACAGTCAACAAGACAAAAAGGCAGTCCATAGAATGGGAAAAGATATTCACTAACCCACATCTGACAGAGGGCTAATCTCCAAAATTTACAAAGAACTCAAGAAGGAAGTCTCTAAAACACCAAAGCATACAATTAAAAGGTGGGGTACAGAACTAAATAGAGAATTCTCAATAGAGGAGGCTAAAATGGCTGAGAGGCACTTGAGAAAGTGCTCAACATCCTTAACCATCCAGGAAATGCAAATCAAAACAACTTTGAGATACCATCGTACTCCTATCAGAATGGCTAAAATCAAAAACACCGAAGACAATTTATGCTGGAGAGGTTGTGGTGAAAGGGGAACACTCTTCCACTGCTGGTGGGAGTGCCAACTTGTACAGTCACTTTGGAAATCAGTATAGAGATTCCTCAGGAAAATGGGAATCAATCTACCACAAGACCCCAGCATTTCCACTCTTAGGCATATATCCAAAAGATGCCCATTCATACAACAATGATGTCTGTTCCACTATGTTCATAGCAGCATTATTTGTAATAGCCAGAACCTGGAAGCAACCTAGATGACCCTCAACTGAAGAGTGGATATAGAAAATGTGGTACATTTACACAATGGAGTACTATTCAGCAGAAAAAAAAAAATGGAATCTTGAAATTCGCAGGTAAATGGATAGCACTGGAAGAAACCATCCTGAGTGAGGTAACCCAGTCACAAAAAGAGAAACATGGCATATACTCACTCATATATGGATTTTAGACATGGATCAGGATAGTGCCAGTCTGCACTTCCACTGACAGAGAGTCTGCGAAACAGGAAAGAACCTAAGAGACATGCATGGTACCCAAGAGAAGAGGAATGAGGCAAGATCCTCTGAACAGATGGGCGAGGGGTGGGGGGGGAGTGGGAGCTGGGAAGAAGAGAAGGGGAGAAGAGGAAGAAAGAGTAGGTCATGGGGGAACAGGAAGGTTGAGTGGAGGGTAGAATAGGGGGAAGAGGGAATCATAGGTTAGAAGACAGATCAGGCACCAGTGTGACCTCTAGTGATCTAAAGGGATGACACCAATTGGCAAGCTAAGCAATAGTGGAGAGACCACCTCGAATGCCCATTCCTGATAATGAACTTGATGTCTATAACCATCCTGGAGCCTTCATCCAGTTACTGATGGAAGCAGAGGCAATCACCCACAGTTAAACACTGAACTGAACCCAAGGAACCCAGTGACAGAGAGAGAGGAGCGATGAGCAAATTGGCAAAGAATGGGCTGGCAAAACCAGCAGAGACAGCTGATCTGAACAGGGGAGAGCTCTTGGACCCCAGACTGACAGCTGGGAGGCCAGCATGTGACTGATCCAGACCCCTCCCTTCCGGAATGTGAGAGTCATTGAGGAGGCCTGGGCAACCTATGGGGCCCTGAGTAGTGGATCAGTGTTTATCCCTGGAATACAAACAGACATCGTGGGTCCATAACACAAAGAGGGATGCTCTCTCAGCCTGGACTCTTAGGGGAGTGCCTGGACCCTACCCTGAGTGAAATGACAGACTCTAGATATCCCCTATGTGGAAGGAATTGGCGATAGGGTGGGAGGCTGGGGGAGGGATGGTGGGGGTGCAGGAGGAGGGGAGGGAGAGGGAACTGGGATTGACATATAAAACAAGCTATTTAAAATAATAGTAATAATAACAATAATAATAATAATAAAATAAAAACATTTTTGTTACAGTGGCCTTTTATGCTTTTCAAGACAAGGATTCTCTGTGAATCCCAAGCTGTCCTGGAAGTTATTCTGTAGACCAAGCCGGCCTCAAAGTCTGAAAACTACCTCTGCCTCCCGAGTGCTGGGAGTAAAGGCCTGTGCCACCATACCCACAGTTAGTGTCCTTTATAACTTTTTATAATGCAAATATTTTGTAGGTAGCAGAGGAAATAATAGCACACAGAAAAGGTAGTACTGATCTCCTAGTTTCTCTCTCTACCTAGGTCCTGGGAAACCTGGCCTTGTTCCTGCTCCTGACTTGCTCCTTCTCTCACCCAGGTGGTTTCTCCTGAGCACCCGCCTGTCATTCCACACCAGTCCTCTCCAGGGCCTGTGCCTTCTCCTTAGGGAGTCTTTCCTGGTCTAGGGGCCTCTAATCCTTGGGTTCTATCCCAGTCCTGGGATAAATCTTATCTGATCTTCTCCAGGTGACCTTCCCTCACCCCAGGATCTGTCTTTGACAGGTGATTGCTCCTCGCTGACAGCTCAAAGGCTGTCAAAGTTTGCATGGCTGCATTGTACAAGCTTTAAGTGGCTGCATAAGGGCCAAAGGCAGCTTCATGACTCCAGTTTCAATATCCCAAACTGCTGAGCATCGTTCTAAACCACTCCCTTTCCTTTTCCATTTATGAGCAAGCACCTTCTGTCTGTTCTCTCTCTTTCAACTTTTGCTCATGATTGGTTAACAACCACACTTCATCCCCTTTCCCAATGAACTCCATGTGGGTTTGTTGAGTTTGGTGGATCGTGTTTCACTGCCCAAAGCTGCAGCAAAGAAAAACCAATAATAACAATAATCATCATCATCATTATCATCATCATCATCTGCAGAATAACTGTTAATAGTGCATCTGTTGGGCTAGCACAATACCTCAATTTAAGAGCACTTCTTGTTCTTCCAGAGGACTAGAATTCTATTTCTACCTCCTAAACCTGATGGCTCTCAACCATGTGTATATACAGCTCCTAAAGATGATAATTTCTCCTGATCTCCACGGGTACTTGCATATGCATGTACATATATACACATAATTTTAAATAAATATTATATATATAATTTTTGAGACAGGGTTTCTCTTTGTAGCACTTGCTGTCCTCCAACTCAGAGATCCACCTGCATCTGTCTCCACAGTGCTGAAATCAAAGGCTTGAACCACCAGTGTCTGGCTAAATTCCTTTTTAAGTGTATTTGCTTTACTATTGATTAACAAGAAATCCCCAAATTAAGTAACTACAGTAAAGCTCCAGAGTGCAATGGTTAAGTGTCTTTGGCTAGACTGGAGGTCACTGCCATACTTCCTCTGTGACACCTTGATTAAAAACTTGGCTATCAGTAGGGTCTAGTAGCTCAAGATTGGACGACCTGTAACTTCAGGACTCAGGAGGATAAAGAATGGAGGTAGCCAGAGTTTGAGGACAGCCTGGGCAACACAGTAAGACATTTCTCAAAAACCCAACAAAATGAGAGGCACAGTTGTCACCCAGCACTTAGGAGGTAGAGGCAGGATAATCAAGCCTGAGAGGTCCTCTTGTGCTGCATAGAGAGCTCAAGATGAGTGTGCACTACATGAAGTCTTGTGTAAGGAAGGGAGGAGCCCACAGACTTTCACAAAATCTACATACCAAACAGAACAAATTAAAACCTTATCATTTTTTATATCTACACTCAGTCTCTAAAGCTTAGCAAGCAATAACCTAAAAGATTTTAAAAATATTTCACTTTGGGGAATATTTTTGGGCTGCCAAAAAAAGTTGCAAGGGCATCTTTGAACAGCAAGAAAAGCAGATGTAAGATACATACACAACAATATATTGGGAAAATCTCTAAAATGTTGTGAAAAATCAATCACTACTTAAACAGCATGTATAACAAGTATTCTTTCTCTACTGCTTTAAAATTGGGTAATGGGGGATCTGTCACCGTGATCCATCAGTCCCAGTTACCCCAGAGGCTGAGATAGTAAAGTAGGCTACCTTATACCCAGGAGCTCCAGACCAGCCATGGCATCATCACAAGAACTAAAGAAACTTAAAAATTCGGGTTAGCAGTAATTTGGATTTCAGTGAGGCAAAGAGTTTAAACCCCACATGCTCCCTTTACTCTCAATTGCATTTTGACAAATAATAAGAGAAATATATTGCACCACATACATGTGAGCTTCATAAATCCACTTTAGCTTAGCTTCCAATGCTTAAATTCAGTCACGTCTACTTGGTTAATTATAGGCTAATAAGCTATTGCATCTAGAATAAGTAGCAATTACTCTTTCCAAGGTGCAAATAATCCCAAAGTAGGTATGAATGTTTGGTAGGCCCATGCCAAAAACCGCCCTCCAGGTGACAAGGGTAGGCCCTCCCCTGGAGTCACCTCAGTCCAGACTCCACCCTTAAAAAGTCTGCCCTTAGCAGGGCGTTGGTGGTGCACGCCTTTAATCCCAGCACTCGGGAGGCAGAGGCAGGCGGATCTCTGTGAGTTCGAGGCCAGCCTGGTCTACAGAGTGAGTTCAGGGACAGCCTCCAAAGCCACAGAGAAACCCTGTCTCGAAAAACCAAAAAAAAAAAAAGTCTGCCCTTTGCGGCTTCACCCCTGGAGGGCATTAAAATCCCCACCTCTGGATTCACCTCTTGGTTTCTGGTTTCCTGTTCCCCTGGGACCACCCAGGAATTCTTTGCTCATGTTAAACCATTATGCTGTGCCTATTCTGCTCACCTGGTCCTGTCACTCAGGCCTCACTAGCCAATCAGAGCCTCTAGCGGACCCGCCAGTCAGATGGGCGGGTTCTTCCTGGAGCCTGGCTTTCTGCTCAGCTCTTTGCCTCAGGAAGTTCGAAGTTGTCTTCTTTCCTTTGTCTTTGGTTCTGGGGAGAACATTGGCCACATCAGCAGCTGCACTATGGTGAGTGAGGTGCTGTTCTTCACAAACCGAGAGGAGCGGTGGGCCAAAGTGAGTGAGGGACTGCTTTCCCCACGTGAGGAGAGTGGTTGGCCATGATGAGTCAGGGGCTACTGTCCTCAGAGTAGGTGGAGAGTCCGACTGAGGCTTGGAAGCCGGCGTAGTTGGTTTTCTCTAGGCTGGGTGGGAGCCAGAGGCCAGACACCGAGTTCACCTTATTCTTGCCTGGTCCTGCCTGGTCCAGCGTGGTCCTGTGTGATCCGTGCAACTCCGTGAGCCTGGCGGGCAGCCTCTGAATAACTTCACTTCTGGGCAGAGGATTGGGAGAGAAACTGTGTTTAGAAATATCCTAGTTATTGATATCTCTGTGGTGCTCATATCGTCACACATTTGCTAAAGTCGGAGAGTACTAATCTCTCTAGTATCTTCCAGAAGTTCTGCACTAAACATTTAACATTTAGGTTTAGGATCCAGATGAAGTTAATTTTTTGGAGCTTGTAAACCGTATCTCCAAGTGTGGTAGTATTTTGTTTGTACTTTAACACATAAAGATTCATAGGGACAGGATTGCTCTTTTGTTCTGAGGATTCAGTAGAGTAAAGAACTAGGGGTTGACTGCTCTGCTTCCCTGATCTTTCACCATTAACCCCTATATCTGACTCTAGGTTTTTATTATTAAGACCAATTATAATTAGTGCTACAATCTCCATTTTTAACCTGTAATGCAGAAGAGTAGAATTCATGGTAATAGAATTGATAGTTTACCAATTCTTAGAAGGTGTTAAGTCACACAAAGCAGAATTTATGTAAGGGAGGGTTGTATCCCAAATATCCCAAAGATATGTATGCTAACCACACCTGTTAGAGATTAGTATTTTTTAAATGTAATGTTTGTTCACCAGGATTAAGTAACCTTTATAATCCCATAACAAAAGAGACAACCCTGACTTACAACCAGCCAAAAGGACCACCTCCCCATCAAAGGCCTCTAACATGCTGCACAAGAGGACATTATAGGGTCACAACCAATGTTAAGTCCCAGTGTGCAATAAACTTATAATAATTCTAGAACAGTGGCTTCTCCAGTCTTTTTGAAAATTAGTTTTGAGACAAAATCTCCTATATTAATTGAGGTGGACTTGAACCCTGTCTGAGGTCACACAGGGCATTGCTCTTGTTTTCCTCCTGACTAAACAACATAAATTCTTGGATTACAAGTCTATAGCATCTCAGAGTTCTAAAATTACCAGTTTGAGTAACATAGTTGACTGTCCATTGCAGTAACAGGAAAAGGAATTGTGTGTGGAACATGACTTCTCTCTTCAGACAGAAAAGGAGGAACAGTGCACTGTGTACATTGCAGGGAGAAACAGTCTAGACAATAACCATATCAGAGAGTGGAGTTTAATGCAGTGAGCTGCAGTGGTCTCCATCACAAAAAAGGGCCTAATAGGGCAGGGTGAGTGACTTTCGGTATAATTTCCCTGCTTGTATTAATTCCTTCTATGTGAATGAAGACAGGCAGAATTGGTGGGTGTACAGTTTAGTGATGATAGCTTGAACTACTAAATATTCAATTTTCAATTAGCCAACTCTCTTATGCAGATATGTACAATTCTGGTTGACATAGTTAAGTCAACTCAGAGTTTTGATACACAGGCTATTGGCTGTAACTCCATGCATCAGCTTACAGCACTCATGTTACATGTGACAAAGTCACACAATGTCTTATTTATGTCATTATCCCTACCAGGAAAATACCTACTCTGTTTCAAAGTCAGTATAGGTAAGTGTTCTTTCAATTTTTTTTATCTCTTTAAAAAAGTCAATTATTGATAACATTTTTAAAATTTCATTTTCTTTAAATGCATTACTGCCATAATCCCTTTTTAAAAACTTTTCATTGTTTCCTGCTTTAAGAATTTCATTCCATTTTTTTTTCTTAAGTGCCACTTATTTATTTCTTTATCTATTTATTTCTATGTGTCAGTTTAGAGCAGTGCTTCTCAACCTGTGAGGTCACAGCTCCCTTTGGGGGAATCAAATGACCCTATCACAGGAGTGACCTAAGATCACCGGAAAACACAGATATTTATATTATAACTAATACCAGAAAATAATAGTTATTAAGTAGCACTGAAAATAATTTTATGGTTGGGGGTCACCACATCATGAGGAAATGTATTAAAGGGTCACAGAATTAGAAAGGTTGAGAACCACTGGTTTTGATCAGTGTCTCCTATAGCTCAGGCTTGCTTCACAAGATGTAATTGATAATTGCTTTGAACACCTAATCTTACTTCTGCTGCCCAGTGCTGAAAAGACAGTCATGCAACTCCTTCCAGGCTGGGCCTTGACCAGTCTCTGTGAAGGAAAAATAACCAGTAAATGAATATCCTCCAAGTTTTCTAGATTTTATTGTGAATTTACAAATGAAGTGATAAACTGTGTAAGAATTTTATCCACTCACCAACTATAAAGTAGGTGTAATCACAGCACAAAAAGGGAGGGACAAGAAGAAGGAAGAAAGATTTCCTGCCATGACAGTGGTTGGCTTTAGCAATGTGGAGTCAGGTAATCGTTTAGGTGTTCCATAAATGTCATGACTGTCCATTTCTCATTCTCAGGCAATCAAGAATCTAGATAAAGAACAGAACTTTTTATGACAGCAAATTACTGTAGTTAAACCATTTCAACCCCTAAATAGAAGAACTGGATAAAATGGTGTTGCCCTGCCTAACATAACTCTATTTTCCAGGTTAAAAATGATAACCCTGAGAGAAATAGTGTGAATAGTACTTGTTTTGCTCTAATATAAATCCCTAGTCTCTGGAGCACATAACCATAACTCCTGTTTCAACTTTGTAACATAATTTTTTTGGATTATAATTACATTATTTCCACTGTCTCTTTTCTGCCTTCAAGGCCTCTCATAGCCCCTTCCTTGTGTTCTCATCCATGACCTCTTTCTGTTTAACAACAGAGGTTGTTTGAATGTGTTTGGTTGCAGAATTTCCCAGCTATGAAGCAAAGGGTTGGCTATGCTGGACATTGAGTATCTAGTTGAATGTGCACACATAGGACCCTGTGCCTTGTAAGAGGAACAGGAAGTGCTCTGTGAGAGTGGAGGATTTTACTGAACTATGAATTTCCCAGATTAGGAACCTCTCTGACTGTAGTGTGGATTGCAAAGCTAGGAAGGCTTGTGTGGTTTGAGTCACTTGATCTCTACTCACCCAGTAGGTTAACTGCTAATGTCCTGAAGCCCAGCAATGTTGTACTAACTAATGAGAAACCTTTGGAAGGTTTAGCCATCAGGAGCACTAGTGAGAGGTAGCTTTCATGTTCTTTCCAGGATTCTCCTCTTGTTCTGCTGTGGAACCACAGTAGACCACAAGCCATGCCATGGTGAGTGTGTGGGCCACTGTATCCAGACCAGGAAAAGCAGGTTGGCTAAGCTATCAGAATCGTGACTGCTTGGACTGAGATGGGCCATGAGTCAGACTGAGGTTGTGTTGGTCCCTGTGTTGATCTAGGCAGTGGACCTTGGCCTCTGAGCTTTGTTGAGTGTGGATTCTTGGGGAGAAGGAGGTTCTGCCATCCTGGCATGGGAGACTATGAGCTGGTAATATAACTGTGCATACACAGGCATTGCTTTTGTTGTGCAGTGGGAAGACTGATTGGAAAACAGAAGGTCTGGTTTCTAGAAGTTCTGGATATTACATTCCACTTTTAGGTTTGTCTTACAAATGTTACAGATAGTTTAAAAACTGATAGAAAGGAGTGGATGGGCATCATCCTTTAGAAAGACAGGATTAGAATGCTTTCAACTTTCTGCTACTGGCAGTCACCATGCTGTGATTCAGTGAAGTTCAGTTCCAGGGCACAAAAGGAGTTTCTGAGCTGTAGAGGTATTTCAGGTTAGTATAGTATTTTGCAGGTGAATAGGGAAGATGGCACATCTTGTAACATCATCCATGTGTCAGGAAGCAGACATTAAATTATTCTTCACATTATTTTTTGGTTGGACATCATTGAGGCTGGGTTTGCCTGAAACCACAAGGGACACGAGAGGCTATAGAGCCATAGAAGGCTCTGGAAGAGATTGCCTACATTTGCTGGGAGGGCTCTAGAGCATGGAGTCTCTCTGTAAGAAATATCAGTAGCTAGTGGGTCAGAAGATTAACAGTTTAAGAGTCACTTTTAATTAATTTTTTTGGAGTTGTGAAATCTGTGTTTATTTAATTTCTGTAAACATAGAATCATAGGTAGCTGTGTTTGGCTGAGTTTCATTTGGTATTTTGGTTAAAAGGTGATTTTCCTGCTTTTGTTCTTTGCTTTTTCTCTCCATCCTCTATTCTTTTACCAATATTGTACACATTCTTGAGTATTGTAGCTTCCCTGGTAAATATAGAAGTCATATTGTATCAATGTGTGTGCTGTTGTGTATATATGTGTGTTTGCATTGAATATTCTGAGTGTTTCCACTTTGCATGCAGCTTTGGTATCAGCTGTCCTTTTATAAATTGTTTGGCATTGTCTTTAGATTGTATTTAATTTATGGTACAAATTGACCATAAACAACATGTTAATATTAATGCATCATGTTCCCTAGGATCATTTATATACTTTATTTATTTACGTGTTGTTAATCTGCGAAAGACTTTGAGAGTTGTGGATAAAAAGTATTATTGGGCTTGGTAGGTGACTCAGCACAGTTCAGTTCCCAGCACCCAAATTAAGAGACTCATAACTACTTGCTACTCTAGGTTCAGGGTATCTGATAGATTCTTTTCTGGTGTGTCATCTGTACACAAATGGAAGACATTCTCTCTAACATACAAACATACACATAAAAAATGGACAAATTTGTTTTCAAAATTTCTTTTGACTCATAAAGTAATTAGAGCAAAACAAGTTTTTTAGGTGTATAATAGAAATCATATATTGGTTCTTTAAAAATCTGTTCTCTTGCATTTGTTTTGGAAAAGTTTTCCTTTCCTCATCCTGATGTATACTTAAGTCAATCATCACTCATAGAAAAGTGTTCCTGACTTTTGTGAGTAAGAAGGTAGATATGCTTAGTTAGTATAACAAAGGTCATCACACAAGGTTCACACTCTGAATTCCCAATTATAGTCTTAAGCCTATCCCACCAGGGCTGCTCATCTGTGCAATGTATTTTAGCTGATGTTCAGGTTCAGTCTCTAACAGAAGTCTCTGATTCATGGATCATGATCCTTGGGGAGATGCTCTATCCCTAGGGTTGATCAAGGTAATGTCTCTTCACATGTCTATAGCAGAGCTTTGGTCTCTGTTTATATACTGTCCAGTGGATGCCATGTGGTTCTAAGACCTTGTCTGTGTATCTAGAGTGAGTGATACCACTGAGGTCTGGTTATCAGATACAGCCTTGGGTGTAGTGGGGTTCATGATTAAGCTGTTTTTACATGTCTAAAAGGTCTTTTTTAACATCTAATAAGATGATCATTTTTTTTTTCTTTCAGTTTGTTTCTATGACAGATTTTCCTATGTTGAACCATCCATGCATCTCTGCGATGAAACCTACTTTATCAGGGTGGATGATTTTTTTCATGTGCTCTTGGATTTGCTTTGCCAGTATTTTATTGAATATTTTTTCATCAATGTTTATGAGGAAGATAGGTGTGTAATTCTCTTTCTCAGTTGAGTCTTTGTGTGGTTTGGGTATCATGGTAACTGCAGCCTCATAAAAAGAATTTGGCAATGTTCCTTCTGTTTCTATTGTGTAGAACAAATTCTGGTATAATTCTGCATTGAAACCATTCAGCCCTGGGCTTTTTTTGGATACTTTTAGTGACTTCTATTTCTTTAGGGATTATAGGTTTAATTTTGGTATGTGCTACATATCAAGATAATTGTCCATTTCTTTTGGATTTTCCAATTTTGTGGAGTACAGGTTTTTGAAACATGGCCTAAAGATTGTCTGGATTTCTTCAGTGTCTGTTGTTTTATCCCCCTTCTTATTTCTAATTTTGTTAATATCTATATCTTCTCTCTGCCTTTTAGTTGGTTTGGATATCTTGTTGATATCACTGATTCTTGGTATTGTTCTTTATTTCTATTTTACTGATTTCAGCCTGGAATTTGATTATTTCCTGCTGTCTACTCCTTCTGGATGAGTTTGTTTCTTTTTTTTTTCTAGAGCTTTTAGGTGTACTGTTAAGTCACTAGTGTGAGATTTCCCCAAATTCCTTATGTAAGCATCTAGTGCTATGAACTTTCTTCTTAGTACCGTTTTCATAGTGTTCCCTAAGTTTGGATATGCCATGGATTCATTTTCATTGAATTTTAGGAAGTCTTTAATTTCTATTTTTATTTCTTCCTTAACCCAGTGGTAATTCAGTTGAGAGTTGTTCATTTTCCATGTGTTTGTATGCTTTCTTTAGTTTGTGTTGTGATCTGGTAAGATTAGTGGGGTTATTCCAATTTTTTTCTATCTTTTGAGATTTGCTTTGTGACCAAGTGGACAATTTTAGAGAAGATCCCATGATGTGATGAAAAGAAGGTATATTCTTTTGTTTTTTGGTGAACTTTTCTGTAAATATCCGTTAAGTATCTTTAGGTCATAGCATCTATTATTTCTCTTATTTCTCTGTGAAATTTCTGTATAGCAGACCTGTCCACTGGTGACAGTGGGATGTTGAAGTTTCCCACTATTAATATATGGAGTTTGATGCGTGTATTTGGGGCATAAATGTTAACAATTGAGACTTCATTTTGATGGATTTCTTCTTTGAATATGAAATGTCCTTCTTCAGTTCTTTAAATTAGTTTTAGTTAGAAGCCTATTTTGTTAGATATTAAGGTAGCTACACTGGCTTGCTTCTTAGTTCCATTTGATGGGAAATTCTTTTTCTGACTCTGTATTTAGAGGTAATGTCAAGTTCATGTGTGTTTCCTGTATGCAGCAGAAGAATGGATCCTGTTTTTATATCCATTCTGTTTGTCTGTGTCTTTTTATTGGTGAATTGATATTAAGAGATATTAATCCCAGTGATCGATAATTCTTGTTGGTTTTTGATTTTTGTCATGGTGGTGATCGTGTGTGTGTGTGTGTGTGTGTGTGTGTGTGTTTCCTTTTTCTGTTTTGCTGTTGTGATAGTATCTATTGCCTGTGTTTTTGTAAGCGCAGATAACTTCCTTGGGTTGGAGTTCTCCTTTTAGCACTTCATGTATGGCTGGGTTTGTGGGTAGGTATTGTTTAAATCTGGTTTTGTTATGAAATATCTTGTTTTCTCTTTCTGTGGTCATCTAAAGTTATGCTGGGTGTAGTAGAAGAGAATTTCTGGGTAAACTCGGCAGTTGGGGTGGGTGGGTAAGATGGCAACAAGTAGTGTCTTGTTGGCTTGGTTGGGGGTGGAAGGAATGGCAGAGTAATTACAGGTATATCTAGATGGGGGCATTTTGGAGATAGGGAGGAACCTGGTGCTAGGGAAACACCCAGGAATCCACAAGGATTACCCCAGCTAAGATTCTTAATAATAGTGGATATGTACCCTGAAATGGCCATTTCCTATAATCAGATCGGTGACTAGTTGTCATCAGAGAGCCTTCAGCCAATAACTGATGAAAGCAGATGCAGAGATCCACAGCTAAGCACTGGGTTGAGCTCTGGGAGTCCTGCTGAAGACATGGAGGAGTACCCAGGAGTATCAAGGTCACAACAGGGGAACCCATGGAGACAGCTCACCGGAGCTCATGGGAACTCATGGACCCTGGACTGAGAGCTAGGCTGACCTAGGCCCTCTGCATGTGTGAAAATTGTGTAGCTTGGTCTGTTTTTGGGGCTCCACACAGTGGGATCACAAACCTTGATGGTTTGCCTCCTCCAGCTTTGATGCAGGGGGAGGAACTTGGTCCTGCCTCAACTTGATGCCATGGTTTGTTGACTCCTATGAGAGGCCGGCCCCTTTCTTTAAGTGGGTGGAGGAGGAGTGGATGGGGGCTACATGGGAGGTGAGGGGAGGGAGTGTGAGAAGAGGAGGGAGGGGAAACTGTTCAGTATATAAAATAAATGAAAAAAATTAATAAAGTTAATGAACAGAATGAAAAGGTATCAAAGTTATAATACTGTGCGAGAGGTACCTTGACTGGTGGGTACAAACCACAGCAGGTAAGGGACAAACACTCCCTGCAGACAGAGCTTACAGGAAGTTTTATTAGAACAAGACCCCCTTGAGGCAATACACAGTGCCAATGGGGACCACATATAAGAATTATTAACATTTACATAGCAATCTTCAACTTTTGGCCCCAACAAGAAAAGGAGAAAGCATACACTATATATTAAAATTAATAATAAATAAATGGTGGAAAATAAATCTCAGGCATTAAAACATACAATTATTAAGCAAAATAATTGTGACAATACATATGACAGGATATTTATATTTTCTCCATGTTTTGTATGTACCAAGTTGAAAACACATTCAGAAAAAAAAAAGGAAATACAATCAATCCCAAACAAAAATGTTGTTAATGGTGTCATAGTAGGGTTGGAGCTGTAGGACACTGAGCTAAGACAATCATTGCATAGCATCATCCTAACCTGGCCAGTGTCAAATAGGAGAATGTGGTTCTTGGCCATGGGAGAGGTTTTTCTTATTTTATTAATGAAAAGAACTCAGAGTCCAATAATCTTCATAATTAGCATCTAATGTTTCTTCTAAGTCTTCTTATTTTTGTTACCATTATGAACAAACAAATGATAAAAATCAGGAATCATGATTTATGCCATATGGTGTGATAGTCTATTGAGGCTGGGATGTGAGTTCATTTCGCTCTGTGGAAAGAAGACTCTGATATACTTTTAATAATGAACTTATTCATAGCTGAGGGGGTCTCCAGCCTCAGTGGACTGAAGTTCTTTCCCTATGGTCAGGGCATTTTACTTTTCTCAATATGTAGACTTTAGCCAGTTGATTACCATATGCTCAGAACAACTTGAATGAGGCTTCCAAAAATACAATGCCAACTGCAAATCTTGATTCATTAGGTACCACAGTTATGTCTATTAACAGGCATTACTTTAACATGGTGATATCCCATTCAAGGAGTTCAGAAATAACAGAGGTGACCCTCCTATTCAGTTTTCTTTTTAAGTGACTTGGTGATTGTTACATTAGCTGTGTTGTCAGTATAACTTTCTTTTTATACATTTATGGTATATTTTAGAACATGTTGACCTGTGTTGATGTTCATTTTTACTTCATTCAGGAAGAGTGGGCTTTGCTGGATCCTTCCCAGAAGAATCTCCATAAAGATGTGATGGTGGAGACTATAGGAACCTCACTGCTATAGGTAAGACTATGAATTTTCCTTCACATTTTAAAATAAGGGGGCAACTGTCTCTTGGTTATTGATGCTCTTCTGTAATTACAGTTGTAACTGAGCAAGGATGATGTGAATGAATCAGGCATGTTTCTAAGGGTCAATGAAAGTAATAACTTAAATGTTGCACAATTTCCAATAATATATCAGACATTTTCTGGTACTATATTTTAGGCTACACAGAAGGTAATTTTAATGTTCAAGCTAATACAAATGTGCCTCAGAACAAGTTTTAAGGTGTCTGGAAGTTTTAAAGAAAGTAACAGTATAATTAAAGTGCATTGATGATTATTAAATTCTCAAAAAACCATATACCTCAGTGTCAAATAGGTGAATTGTGTTCACAAGGCATAAATTTAAGAGAACAGACAAGGAAACCATGCCTTAATAGATACCACCATTTCAATCATAGCCTCATGATAGCTCTGCTGTGTACCTGCCAATCCATTTAGTTTCCTACCACTCATGTTACATAAGGTATGCTCATTGAATAAGTCAAAAATACATGTCCAAAATCCTCTAATAAGCAAATAGTTCATAGTAAAGCTTGTGTTATTCACATATTTGTGACTTTGCTAATTTTAGTGAGAGGAGGAGTCAAGAGACAAGGGTGGCTGTTGTGGAGAAACCTTATTATCTATACCATATGTCCACGAGGAATAGAAAGTTAAATGGTGTGAATGTAATGTGGACACCTTTTATTTGTTACTCTTCCTTTATTAAGTATATCATATGTCACTCTTGATATAAGCCATAAGAACATAGGGATATCTAAAAAAGCAACATAGCCCACTCTCTCTCTCTCTCAGAACAATTAGAAGATATGTAGCAGCCCCCACTTTGAATAGATTTGTTGAATGTGATGCAAGTTATAAGTAATTGCTTTTCCAGCTTCATTGGAAATATATCAACAAACTCACACTTCAGAAAAATCCTATCGTACTAGGAATATGTATATACTTTTGTCCTGGTTCATTTTACAAATGTAGTATGACTCATACTATAGTAAAATACATGAGTGGAAAACTCTCATATAAAAAAGATGCTATATGAGTATTAGATATATTAGAACAAAGAGTAGAATTTTTCAGTTAATATTTTGATTTTCTAATCATCAACTCTTAATTTTCATTTGTTATAAACATGCAATACAAAGTGGCAGAAGAATTTTTAAGGCCCCTTTGGGAATTGTTGAAATGTTTTATTTAATACAAGATAAATTCCATTGATTTTGTAATAAAATTTAAGTCCTAAAAAAAAGATGCAATAAATGTGAACCATCACAGGTATATTCAAAGATCCAAACCAACCTTAATGAAGGGGAACAGCATGAGGGTAAACAGTGATAAAACCTTAAGATCTGATTATTCTTTGTAATTAGACCAAATTGTAAAATTAATTCATACAGTTATATTCAACAGTGGAATGGATGTGTTAAAATTTTAGTACTGTGCCAATTATCATTGCAGGCATGAAAGAAGTCATATTGGAGAGAAACCTGAATATTTTCGAGGTGTTAAAGTCTATGTATATCATAATCATCTTAAAAGGCATGAAAGAATCCATAATGTAGAGAAACCTTATGAATGGAATGAATGTGGCAAAGCCTTTGTACAACAGAGTTATATCCAAATTCTTAACATTACCCTTATTGGGGAGAAACACTATGAATGTAATCAATGTGCCAAAGGCTTTACACAGGACAGTATTCTCCAAACACACAAAATAACACATACAAGACAGAAACCGTATGAATGTAGTCAAAGTGATAAAGCCTTTCACATCACGGTATTCTCTTAATGCATTAAAAAAAAAACACGTATTGGAGAGGAACTCTATGAAAGTAATGTGGTAAGGCCTTTGTACATCATTGTAATCTTCGAAATTATGATAAAAAATCATACTGCAGAGAAACTATAAATGTAGTCAGTGTGGTAAGGATTTACACTTTGTGGTGGTATACAAGAGTAAAACTTTTAGTGTTCTATCATTCTGTTAAAGTCTGTTGATATCACAATAGTTTTTGACGACCCGAAAAAACTTGTACAGAATAAAGTCTGGCTATAAAGGATTTTGTAAGATCTCTAGCCAACACGTTTTAGGTACACAAGAGTATTCCAGAGAAAATAGTTTCACAGTGTCAACTATCTGTTTAAGCAGTATAATGCCCGTCTTTATTTTGTTTGCACTTGAAACTCATATGGAAAAAATTCTACAAATTTAAATGATAAAGTAACTGTGGAGGAAGTCCTGTGATTATGTCAATAAAGCACTTTTGAGCCAATAGGAATCTAGATAGGTGGGACTAGGAGTCCAGGAGGACTCTGGGAAGGAGGAACATGGAGAGTCAAGATGTACCGCCACGGGGTAGGAAGCCCGGAACTATTCTCCGGTAAGAGAAATACTTAGATTAACAATTATGGGGTAGTTACTTAAGTCAGAGCTAGCCAGTAAGAAACAAACAAGGCCAACAGCGTCATAATTAATACAGCGTCTTGTGTGTTATTTGGGGACTATAACGCGGCAGAGCCCAGGCGACCAGAGGGTGATAAACCAAAGTGGTTAGCAAGGAAAAAGCTCCTCTCACAAATGGTGATCAGTAGCGGGATTGAATTTCCACGTAGAATGACAAAAGCTTTAAAGGAATTTTAGAAACAAAAGGACGGAGATAAGCACAGCTTCTTGGTAGCAGAATTTTCTCAGGTGTGCTCTATTTTGTTAGTGACAAGCAGAGACTCACGTGGCTTGCTTAAGGTAGTTTTCCTGACTCAGCAAAAAAAAAAAAAAAAAACCCAACAAGCTTCCTTTAAGAGACTCTGCTAACAATTGAAAAGTTATACGTACAGCTGGAAGTGGCAGTGACCACATCTCTGAGCCTGCAGCTTTTGCTGAATGTCAGACTGAGGCTAAGCTGGAATCACGCTTACGCCCGCCATCTTGAAAAAAAAAAAACGTCAGTTTAAAACAGCCTTGGTTTTAACAGATAAGACACGTGGCCAGAAAAACGTAAAGATTTACAGTAAAGTCAGACTTGGATGAACAAAATCTCTAAAGGTTTACAGTTTGTTTAAAAATATACATAGGATTGAGAGAGAAAAAGAAAAACGAAAATAAAATAGAGAAGCAGGGTTTTGGTGGCTCACGCTGGTAGAATTTGCTGCAGAGGCAGAGGCAGGCGGATTTCTAAAGAGAAACCCTGTCTCAGAGAAAAATAAATAAAAGTAAAATAAATAAAGTAATAATAGATAAATAAAGAAGCCACGTAAAGATGGAAAATACACAGAGAGTCTGGATACTGTACACTATTGTGTTTTTCAGTTTTTTAATTGCTCAGGAAGAAACAACTGCTAAAGTACACTTGATTATAAATGCTGCTGAATTAATTCAACTTATATCTTTTGAAAATGCCTTAACTTCAAAATTTAAGCTTCATAATTAATATAGCCTCATGTGTGTTTATTTGGGGCTGATGCGGCTCTAGAACCAGGCTGGCGGGAAGGCTTCTTTCAAAGAAAAAGCTTCTCTTAACAAGTAACCCTTTTAGATTTCCTCTTCAATGACAGGAAATCACTAATTCAGATACAGAACTTTATGGATGTTTATTTGTGCCTTTTCTGTTGTGATATAACATAATGTCTACATCACCTCATGAAAGAATTTAATCTGACTCTTGGTTCCAGAGTCATACAGGATCACCATGAAAACAGCAAGGCAACAGGTGTCA
Source organism: Mesocricetus auratus (assembly GCF_017639785.1). NCBI lineage: Eukaryota > Metazoa > Chordata > Mammalia > Rodentia > Cricetidae > Mesocricetus > Mesocricetus auratus. Next base: position 52,085,325 of record NW_024429199.1, read on the forward strand.
GACATGGCAGATATAGCAGGATGCTAAGATCTCACATCCTCAACCTGCAGAATGAACCAGACAGTGGGAACTGGAAATGGTATGCAGATGTCAATTATAAAACCATACCCCCAGTGACATATTACCTCCAGCAGGGCATCATTTCCTTAATCATCTCAAATGATACCACCAACTGGGAAGTATTGATTTCTCTGACTTCAGACCTACATGCTCGCTTTTTGTTATATGAAGCAGATCATGATACAGAAAAACTGTAGGTAAGCTTTTATCAGCCTCAACATCTGGGTTATAGGAATGAATGCTTACAAAAGAAAAATAGTCATGATTGGAAATGTTTAATGATTTTTTTAAATTTTTATTTTGTTATGTCAGTGTGTCTTTAGATATGTGCATGCTCTTAGAATGGTAAATCCTTTAGTCTTCATGTATTTATTTCTAACAGAAGTTACAGAATGTTGTTAAAAAACTCACCTTGATTCTGGAAAGGGATTTGTCTTGACTGCTTGACCCTGTCTTTATCCCTCTCAATATTTTAGACCTTGGTTTAAATGAAAAGAATCTGTTTCATCTATTTCATTCAAGTATGATGGCAGAGATCACAGCATTGTAGTTTCAGATTTTGAAAGTTTTGTATGAGGTATTAAAATGTCCTGTATGTGTGGCAAATCCACATACTAAAGTTTATTTGCTAGTTCATGTATTCCTTCAGTTTATCTGCTGGTTTAGATATTCCTGCTTTGACTCTGTTCATCTTCTGTTGTGCTTTCACTTGGTGATAGGCAATTTTTTTACTGAAATGTATAGAATGTGTTGACTATTATCTAAGTGGATCATTGTTTACTTAATTATTAGGTAGTGTTATACTTTTCATATAAAGGTCTGTGAAAGGTTGATGGCTTCTTGTTCCTGTTTTTTTGTTTCCACAAATTCCCTTCAGACGTCATTGTTTGTTATCCATCCTGGTTTGGATGTCAGTACTTTGTCATGGCTACCTTTGAACTCATATGTCTCATGTTTCATTCTCATGAGTTCAAGACCAAGGGTAGGTGATGTACCCCCTATGTGCTCCTTTGTTGACATGTTTCAACAATGTTAGTATTAGCATGCTTAAGAAGGTAAGAAAATACTTCATGTCTATGCAAAGAATTGTTTACATTTTACATGTGTCTGTTAGAGATATAATAATATAGAATAATCAGTAATCAACTGTGTATTTAAAAACAAAGCTTGTTGTACTATGGATATGTATAGTTTTCAATATCCTGCTTCTTCATGATGCACTTTTTTGTTTTTTTTTTTTGTTTTTTTTTTTTTTTGTTTTTTTTGCTTTTTGAGACATGGTTTCTCTGTGTCTTTGGATGCTGTCCTGGATCTAGTTCTTGTATACTACGGTGGTCTCGAACTCACATAGATCCACCTGCCTCTGCCTCCCTAGTGCTGGGAATAAAGGCGTTTATCACCACTGCCCGGCCATGATACAGTTTTGATTCATTTGGCGCTCATCTTGAAGTATTGCTTCCTAATGGAATTATCTTGAGATGCCATATATTGTTAACATAGATTTATTTGTAAAAACCATGTCTGGTGTGTGTGTGTGTAAAATGTGATTATGGCTTAAAATGTGTAACATATGTTTGTGGGTTTTCTTTTAGCCCTTTCAAGGTCACATTGTCAGCATTATACACCACAGACATTTTTCCTTCTAAGGCAGCTCACTATTGCTAAAATAAGCTTAGAAACATCATGTCAGTATAATATTGTATTCTATTCAAATTGTAATTGACATTTAAGAAAAGAGCAACATGGTATATATTTATGCTGCCATCTTTTTTGCATTTTTGTTGGTTTATTCTGAGTACTAAACTCTTGTGGCACTGATGTCCCCAAGAGCCAGGGAGATGAAATGCCAAGTCAAGGCAATGAGCCACCACATCTGCTGTTCCCATTGTAGGTAGGGGGTGTCTGAGAGCATTGCTTGTTTTCTTGGTCACTGTTGTTGGAGAGGGGGATATTTAAAGACCAAGCATTCACTGCACCTCTGATGTCTTTTGTCACAGGAGCTCCATGGCAGGTTTTTTATCTTTCCACACTGGAATGCTGATGGAGTGACAGGGAGAGTTTTCACTGAAGACAAGACCTCAGCATTTAGTGAGGAGAGGGGCTGATGCCTGCCACCTATCTGGGTATGTGAGAAAGGCCTTGGCTACACTTTTTTGCTCGTAGGCTGACCCGACAGGGTCCCTGTGGTCAGATGGGTAAGGAGTCAGCTTTTTGTCCCTGGCCCTTCCTGGTATGGTGAGCACTCTGGGCTAAACCAAGGCCATGTGTACTTTACCACAGGGGCACCCAGGGGTAAAGGGGGCTCAGAGGTCCTCCACCCACACCCAGGCTGTTCTTGTCCCTCAGAGGTTCTGCAGTACTTTTTTGTAAGTTTGTAGCATTAAACTAATTTGGAAGATGAACTTGGCTTTGCCATGCAACTCTTAATGTGCTGACTAACTGGCATTTGAAGCTGGTATGGTTTTTGATTCATTTGCGTTATCCTATTCTCAAATTCCTGCCGCCCCCGCACCTGTAACTGGCATTAATTCTTCACTCCTACCGTCTCTTTCCATCTGCCTCCTCTTTCCCCACTTCCTTCTGTCATTTCCTCCTAGGCTTCCCTGGGTCCTCTCCTTATCTGGCCCCTTGTACTCTGCCTTCTCCTCCCCTACCTCATGCCCTTCCCTTCCCTGTCCTCTGCTCAGGTACATTTGATGAAGTAACACAGAGTTCGTATGTTCATCTGTGCTGTCTTCCCCAAAACTGTCAATGCTAGTGTAAAAGCAGCCATTGTAGAACTTGTTCCACTGGACACCCAAAATAAAATCAAGACAAACAGGAGCTTGGGCTATTACATGTGCATTTGATATTTATTGTGTCTTCTAATTTGATTATGCTTTTCTTAATAGAACACATGCCAGAAAGTGAAGGAGGAAAATATCAGACTTGTAGGTGTGTAAAAAGAAGACACAACCAGGAAGAAAGGTTACAAGACAAGTAGAATGCCCTGACCTTCCTCAGCAGTGACCTCATTGAAGATCGGCGGACTGAAAAAGAGATATGATCCCAGAAAGGTAAGTAAAACCAAAGTGGGTTAGGGTTGGGGTTATAGTTAGAGGTTTAGGGTTTAGGGTTTAGAGTTTAGGGTTTAAGGTTTAGGGTTAGGGTTTAGGGTTTAGAGTTAGAAGATTAGGATTTAGGGTTTAGGTTTAGGGTTCAGGGTTCAGGATTAGTGTTCAGGGTTCAGGGTTCATTGTTCAGGGTTCAGGGTTCGTGTTCGGGTTGGGGGTTAGGGGGTTAGAGGGTTAGGGTTAGGGGGTTAGAGGTAGATTAGAGATTAGAGGGTTAGGGTTAGGGTTAGGGTTAGGGTTAAGGTTAGGGTTGAGGTTAAGGTTAAAGTTAAAGGGTTAAGGTTAGAGTTAAATAGTTAAGATTAGAATTAAAGTTAAAATTAAAATTAAAATTAAAATTAAAATTAAAATTAAAATTAAAATTAAAATTAAAATTAAAATTAAAATTAAAATTAAAATTAAAATTAAAATTAAAATTAAAATTAAAAATTAAAATTAAAATTAAAATTAAAATTAAAATTAAAATTAAAATTAAAATTAAAATTAAAATTAAAATTAAAATTAAAATTAAAATTAAAATTAAAAAATTAAAAAATTAAAATTAAAATTAAAATTAAAATTAAAATTAAAATTCAAAATTAAAATTAAAATTAAAATTAAAATTAAAATTAAAATTAAAATTAAAATTAAAATTAAAATTAAAATTAAAATTAAAATTAAAATTAAAATTAAAATTAAAATTAAAATTAAAATTAAAATTAAAATTAAAATTAAAATTAAAATTAAAATTAAAATTAAAATTAAAATTAAAATTAAAATTAAAATTAAAATTAAAATTAAAATTAAAATTAAAATTAAAATTAAAATTAAAATTAAAATTAAAATTAAAATTAAAATTAAAATTAAAATTAAAATTAAAATTAAAATTAAAATTAAAATTAAAATTAAAATTAAAATTAAAATTAAAATTAAAATTAAAATTAAAATTAAAAAATTAAAATTAAAATTAAAATTAAAATTAAAAAATTAAAATTAAAATTAAAATTAAAATTAAAATTAAAATTAAAATTAAAATTAAAATTAAAATTAAAATTAAAATTAAAATTAAAATTAAAAAATTAAAATTAAAATTAAAATTAAAATTAAAATTAAAATTAAAATTAAAATTAAAATTAAAATTAAAATTAAAATTAAAAAATTAAAAAATTAAAATTAAAATTAAAATTAAAATTAAAATTAAAATTAAAATTAAAATTAAAATTAAAATTAAAATTAAAATTAAAATTAAAATTAAAATTAAAATTAAAATTAAAATTAAAATTAAAATTAAAATTAAAATTAAAATTAAAATTAAAATTAAAATTAAAATTAAAATTAAAAAAATTAAAATTAAAATTAAAATTAAAAATTAAAATTAAAATTAAAATTAAAATTAAAATTAAAATTAAAATTAAAATTAAAATTAAAATTAAAATTAAAATTAAAATTAAAATTAAAATTAAAATTAAAATTAAAATTAAAATTAAAATTAAAATTAAAATTAAAATTAAAATTAAAAAATTAAAATTAAAATTAAAATTAAAATTAAAATTAAAATTAAAATTAAAATTAAAATTAAAATTAAAATTAAAATTAAAATTAAAATTAAAATTAAAATTAAAATTAAAATTAAAATTAAAATTAAAATTAAAATTAAAATTAAAATTAAAAAATTAAAATTAAAATTAAAATTAAAATTAAAATTAAAATTAAAATTAAAATTAAAATTAAAATTAAAATTAAAATTAAAATTAAAAAATTAAAATTAAAATTAAAATTAAAATTAAAATTAAAATTAAAATTAAAATTAAAATTAAAATTAAAATTAAAAAATTAAAATTAAAATTAAAATTAAAATTAAAAAATTAAAATTAAAATTAAAATT